>NC_086194.1:36062198-36686573 GCF_035770615.1 Melospiza melodia melodia | reverse complement strand
CTCATCCCTGGTGCCAAAACTGTGAACACTTTTGTTACTCAGCTGATTGCTTTTCCACAGGTGACACTGCAGACTTGATGGTGAATAACAGCTGTTGCCTTCAGCAATTTTCAAACTGAAAGTACAGTGTTAGAAACCGTCAGGCTAAATTCATTCACGGGAATGAACTTTGACTTGAGGATCTGGAGAAGAACTGGGGCAAAGATATTGGTAATTCAGGTGTACATCAAACGGTCCCGATAGTGTTTAGGAGAGGCTGGAGCCCTCTGTGCACTGTGAGAGGAAGTATGTAGCATGCAAAGTCAGTAAACTGAAGGTTACAGAGATGGGGAAAAATTCTCATCACTGGTGCTCATGGTTTTGGAAATGTTTTAAAGATCTTAGTTTTGGAACAGTGTAGCTATATGTGTGTTACAGGAGAATATGTTCAGGTTTGGAAGTCCAAACCACTCAGGTGAGATAGTGGAGGAGATACTATGAATTTTATGTCAATTTTGACAGCAAGGTTCTAACATTTCGTTATTTGATTAATTGTAGAGTTTATGCAAAGGTAGGAACTTTTTGTGTTGGAAAGCAATTAATTAAAAATAAATATGATGCTTTTTTTTTATATGTTTGGCAGATTATTCATTTTGTTAGCTGGTTATAATGGTGCATCTGTGGCCTGGTTATGATGGAGCATCTGTGGCCTAGCTTTGAATCTTTTCTTTAGCTTTAACTACATTTAAACTTTTCTTACATTAAATTATTTTATTGATAATGGTCAAGCTCACTATTTTTAATATATGTGTCTGAAGTCTTTCCCTTAAAAGCTCCTCTGAGGAGCTTTGAACCAGATAGTCTGGGAGATAGCAAGGTGAAGAATTGAGTTAGTGAGGCTATTTACCTCCCATTGTTTTACCTCACCTGAATTTATCACCAGTGAGCAGCAACAGTAGCAAGCTGTGCCACCAGTCCCTGACAGTTCCCCGTTCTTCTCTAGCATTTGGTGAAATGTCCCTCTCTTCACCTCTCTACGGCCGCTACTCTTTTCACCCGTGGAAGAAGTTGCATTTTGATCCCAGAATTTACTGCACTTCTATAACAGCCTCTTATCTGGTTCAGCAGGTGCCTTTTCAGTAAATTATATAGTTTCTTTGGAAAATATCCTCTTTTGAGGACAGGTGGGAGATATTTTATCCCCTGCTGGCAGCTTCTGGGAGAGAATTAGTGTACTCTGCAAAAGTATGGCAGGGATTCCACTTGGTGCTTTTTCATCGTGGCTTGACCCCAGCATGTTCTGCTCTTATATTTCTGGTAAAGCTGTGTGCTAGAGCTGTAGGCTTGGCTGCAAAGTGTATTACAATGTTGAAAAGAATACAGTTATCCATATGGTAAGTATTTAATCTGATTATGTTTATAATTTTGACCTTCTGCTCTTCAAGAGGCACAAGCAAGTGTAAGGCTTTCTGATGCTCTTTTTGTGGTCATTGAGACAGTCATCTGCAACGAACTTTAAATTTCATGTGTCTTTACCTGGCCACAACGAAAGCATCCCATAGAGTGCCTGATAGAGAAGATTCTGAATATATGTTAGCACAAACATTGTTCTTCTTTCTTACAGAAAATGTAAAATGGAGGGGGCAAAAAGGGGAATATCGGAACTTCTCTGCTTCTGCAGAGGAAATGGGATGGTGAGGGTGTGTCATTGCTGTGTCTCTGCCTGTGCCTCAGTCCAAAAGTGCAATTGTTCTTTCTATGCAAAGTTGCTTTGAATTAGGAGGAATGTTACAGATGTGGCAACGTGGGCTTTCACTGTAAGATGTTCCCTGTTTGTCCTTTAGGAGTGCTGCGTGGCTGTGGCTAGATACATTTTTTTCAGAGATGTTAACAAGGGCAGATTCAAAAAGATAGATGCATGCTTATCTCTTCACGCTTGTGATAAAAATCAATGGGAATTTAAGAGCTTAGGATTTAAATACTTACAATTTGGAACTATCCCAAGATCCTTGACATCAAAAAGGCGATGGCCTCGTTTTATGCAGATGTCCTAGCACTCAAAGGGTGCATAAATTATTGCACCACTTATCAATTTCTCTTTAATGTATTCTTCTCTTATATCTGGGACACTGTTAATAGAGGAAAAGGATTAAAAAGCATAAAAATAACTTGTATGTAAGTTTCTTTGAGTTGAATTTATATCAGTCAGCCTGTCAGCACTAACATATGGGAAATATAGTTTCGCTACCATGCATAGCAGGGGCTAAAAGTGCTGTTTAGACCATGTGCTCAACTCCTACAGAAAAGGGACTTTATATCACTCGTGCAGCCCACTCACAAATTTAAGGGGTGACATCCATGTATTCTGAATACATGGTAACCCAAATATTGATCTTGTTACAGAAGTTGTAAAATGGAGGGGACAAAAAAGAGATAAAGAAGTTCTAGATCTGAAAGGAAATTCTGTAAACTTTAAAAACTCAATTTTTAAAAAAAAGCCTATTATATTGATATTGTTGTGTTGAAGCAGTAGTTGTACATATTCGGGAATTTTCCTGTAGCTTTCCCATATATTGGGCTAACTTGCAGTAACATTTAACATCTCCTTGTACAAATTACTGTAAACTAGTAAAGATCCCTACTGTTTTTGTTTTGTTTTGCTTCCTAAAGCCCCCTGCTGCTGTTGATTACACCTAGATGTGCTACTGATTGGAACTGCTAAAAGGCAAAAATAGTGTGAATGGTTTCTGAATCATTTAATTGTTGAACTAATAAGATGTTTTCACTGGGACCTAATAAAACAGATCATATTAATAGGTATATGTACTGCCCATGAAATTTCTGATCGCTTTTTCATAATTTTTGTAGATACTAATGTAGGAGTCCCAAGCTTGATTAGTTGTGTTTTTGAATAATACTCCTGGATGTGGTTCCAAGAAAGAATGGGGAGCATAACCTACCCAAGAGAGTGGTACAGTAGAGATTTTTCTTACTGGAGTTTATATATTTGTATATTTTTAGTGGTGTGTAAATGTTCTGTGGACATATTGAATTGAGTAGATAATTACATGGACAAGATGTATTCAGTCTTATGTTAATGCTACTTTTTAATAGCTGTATAATGCACACTGCACTTTGTGCATTTGAACCTTGAAAAATTGCTTTCCCAATACATTAATGCTTGCCAAATAATGCCCAAAATTGGCCTAGGGCTATGTTGGCTTATCATGAAAGAACCTCTTCACCTTCAATAGTCTGTCAATGTCCATGCAACCTCTTACCTCTGGTTGAAAAGAAATATATGAATATATACAAGGTAGTCGTAAAATGAGAAGATTCCAAAATAGATCATTATTCGTGACAGTTAAAATTTGAATTGGTGGCTTTCGTATAATCTCAGACACATTAGTTTTAATTTGTAATGTAAATAATTTTCAAGAATAAAGGTGAAATTAGTATTTAGGGAGGAGAAAGAAAAGAGAGGAGAGGGAGGGAGTCTAAGGCTGACTTAAGGCCTTGTAAATCTGCAGCAAAACTGGAAGTTTGGTTCCAAGCATCTAGAAAATGAATTACACACAGTGGAGAAGTCCACCTTCTATTATGGCTTTAGATTAATTCACACTGTGTCCAGGACTTCTCCAAATTTCTTCCTACATAACTATAATCCCTCCCCGTGCTTTGGGTAAGGCAGTAGGGAGCTGCGGAATCCGCAGTTTCCAAATCTTTCTGGTTGTGTCAATCTGATCAGCTAACCTTTTCTTTGCCCAGCATACCTTTCATCTCAGACAGATCTGTGTCACCTACATTTCAAAATTAAGTTTTCATTTTACCGTTTTGTATACGTTTGCCACTGACCCTGAGAACAAACTCTGTTTTCACCCATGTTACTTTTTTGTAAGCCATTTTACTTTTCAGTCAGCTGAATGCTGTAGGGCTTCAGTTCAGGAAAATGAAATTATTGTTCATAACAGGTGGTTTCTGGTAATTATTTTCTTCATTTGTGAAAGACATTATGTTCTAACAGATAATATCTTACAACCTCTTCTTTTCTTGGTCACTTATGTTGAAATTATCTTGTAGTAACAGGAGTAGCATCATTTATCCAGCAAAGGTAGTATTTTACCTATATAGTAATATATATGTTGCATTAACACACCTCATACCCACATGCATGCATATTTCTGACTACTTAAAGAATGGGAGCAAGAAGAAGTTTTAAAAGTTATACCTTGTCAGTCTAAGAACATAGTGAGAGAGCTGGAGAAAACTGGGATCATGTAAACTGAAGTGCTTTTTAAAAAAAAAATTACATACTTGATATATGGTTCAGGGTTGATGGTGGAAGGGGAAGAGGTAATCTCAGTATTGAATTATTAGGACACACACACACACACACACACACACTGTTCAAGAATTAAAGTTTTAAGCATTAGTTATTGAATGCAGATTCCCTAGAAATTTTGGCTTTAAAAATTATAAGGCAGCCTGATGCAACCTTCAAGAATAAAGGAGCCGGTCATCCACTTTGCACTCAGGAGACTTTTAGTTCCTTTGACCAACTATTCAAATTAATTATTTGATTGAAAAGGAACAAAATAAAACTCCATAGTTGTATATAAGAAGCATAATATAGAAAAGAAAAAAAAAATCTGTTTATCACAAGCAGATAGTGTTCCTTCTGTGTTTCTCTACTTTCTACAAAGATAAATCCATCAGAGTAGTGCTCATTTAATGGACTAACATTTCACAGGATCTGTTTCTTTTCGTTGGCCTAGGTTGTCTGAATTCATTGAGCTTATTTTTGCAGAGATTATTTTTTGCAAGACTTGCAGGGGCTGAGAATTTTGAACCATATATTTTAGATAACAGGAAAAATGGATTCCAGTTTTTAACTGAGATAAAAGATTTGAAAAATGGATTTTTGTGGAGTTTCCATTGATGGGTAAATTTATGTCAGTCATTCAATTTAAAATTGGAAAAGTATTTTTGTGAACTACTTTCACTTATAATTTTATCTGCTGGTCCCTTAAAGGCCAGTGTTTGTCCTTATAGATGATGCCTGCTGGAGATTCTGCAACTGGAATTTAGTTGCATGGGTGTTAAATATAGTGTAATTTATCTCTGAACCCACTGTATTGATAATATGCACTAGGTTATTACTAGAGTTATTTTGAGCTGAACCTTGAAAAAGACAGGTATGCTCTTCGTGTGGGGTTTTTGGTCTTCTTTTCTTCTTGTATTAAGCATAAAATAATCCAAGTCAAAATAGGAAAAAACCCAAAAAACAAAACCAAAAAGGGTGTGTTGTTATTTAGTTAATCAACTAAATAACAACACACACTCCTCAGAAAAAAAAGAAAAAAAGAAAAGGGAAAAACCTCTACCACCTTGGAATTATTTCATACTTGATGCCATGAAAATGTTAGAATTCTTTTTATCTTGCCTTGTAGTTTGTTTAGTACATTAAAGTCTTGCATGGGATATGTAAGTGCACACTAAAATCAAACAGGAGTGCTGCTAACTGGAAGCTCTCGTGGTGCTTTTCACAGAGCTTGTGTGTAAGCTTTCCAAGTGCAGGGAAGCAATGGCAGACCCTTACTGCTCCTGCAGAGCCCTGTAGCATCCTTTACCTTAGTTCCTGGCAGCATCACCTCCATTCCTTTGGCTTGTCATGAGCATCTCTAATAGAGTAAAACTCCAATGCATGTAGCAAGAAACGAAGCGTGTAGGGGAAAAACATAAAGATTCTTGACTGAAATAGTTCTTTAACTTATTAACAGACAAGTGTGCATGTCAGAAAAACACACTTGTTTGCCGGGAGTATATGCAATAGCTGATGGGTAAAGAAACAGAAACCTTAATGGCTGCTTGTGTTTAGGTCACCGTTCATTCATTCATTTGTTGCTGGAGCTATGAACTATTCATATGTTGCCACAGTATGTTACTTACACACGGCTGCTGCTGAAGGAAGGAAGAGCTAAGATGCTTCACAGACATCGACATCGGGGGGATTAACATGTCTGCTTCATTAATATATATGTGCATACATTAATGTTGAAGTATTGAAACTGTTTCAAATGAAATTAAAAAACTGTCTCTTGAGGTCTGCTGCAGTCCTTAGAAACATTTTAGATTTTGGCATCAGTCTTACCGGTTTCTTAACCATTTTACTTTTACTTTGCCAGTGGGGATACAAGTGCAGACAGAGTGCTCATCGCTTGCCTGCTGCCTGGTTTTCTGTTGTTTTTCCTTAGCTAGGTCTGCTCTCTGTACTTGCTAGCCATCATTAAGCATATATGAATCCCTGTGGAGTGGCAGGCATGGATTCTGTGAGTGACATTTCTGGCAGCGTTTTCCTTGTATATGGCACCAGGCCTGATTTTCTGAAATTTTAAGCATCTATGATCCTCATTTGCTTCCGCTGAAGCTGTAGGTACTCTGTCCTTTTGGAAAGCATGCTGCTCAGTGCTAAATCTCAGGCAGTTAAGAGATGAGAAAGTCCTGGAAACTTAGTTAGCACTCATGTGACAGCCGGCTCTGTAGAGCAGCAGTATCGTCTGTGTGAAGGCATTGCCTCCTCCACTGCTGTATTAGCTGCGGATCCAATAATCTGCCCCTGTGAAACTAGGTTTGGAGATCAGTGGTGAATTGTTCACTATTGTTTATTGGAGCTCTTTAAAATATATTTGCAATGTATAAATCACTTTGATATATAGAAGCTCACATCCTAATAAGATTACATTAAGTATCCTAATAAGATCAAGGCTTGAAATTATGTTTTTCCGGATTTGAGTGATATAAATTAATTTTAGTTTAAACCAGTGTCAGTGTTCTTAGATGTTCGTTATAAATACTCTGTTTGCAGTTTATGTGGGTCTGCATTTAGATTTTTTAAAAAAATCAATTCTCCTATTAACACAAGAAGCATTCTCTCTTCCTTTCCTTCCAGTGTGCTTCAGCTACAGATTATCAAGGCAATGCTGTAATTATTAAAGGCAACCAGTGAATTATAGAGAGAACAACAGTGGCTGATCACTGAACTCTGTTGGCACTGGCCTTTCACTTCTCATTTAAGTCTAGCTTACTATATAAAATGAATTCATTATTGTCAATTTAGATCCCTTGTGGAAGCTAATCCACATCATAAAGCCATTCTACACAAAAGTGAATTCTCTTTAGGAAGACCTTACAAGTGCATGCAAACTGAAATATGCAGGAAAATTCCAGTACAGGCTAAAGTAATTGTTACTTATAATAACAGACTACCAGGGTAAAATGTTGGAGTAGTTCAAAAAGAACTGGACAGTAATAGCTCTGCTATGCCTTCTGTTGGTCAGAAATCCATTCCACTTTTTATTTTATTGCTATTTCTGATTTCTCTGTAACCTATTGCCCAAAAGTATGGATCTGAAGGACTAACTCAGTCTTTACTTCTTGTTTTCAGTGTTAAAATTAGGTGCATAAAGTCAGGGGAGAGGCTTGAATAGTTTCAGTATCAAGAAATTCTCTTCTCCTTTAGTGATCTAGTTGGAGATGTTTTTTTTGGACTTGGATGAATTGTCCTCCAAGGTGTGCCATACTGGGTAAAGTATTACTGAGTTTACACAGAAGTACCTGTACATCTGTAACCAAATTATTCTGTTATAATCACCCTTCCAGATGCACCTCCTGCTATGTCAGGCCAAACCTAAAATGATATTCAGTAACAGTGTATATTCCTTGCAGTTATGTCAGAGAGAGTTTTCTTAGGTTTTTTTAAACTATCAGCATTTTAGTACGCTAGCATCTCTACCAGTGTTTTTATCAGATTTAATTATTTAAATATAAATTACTGTACTTTTATCTTCCCATCAGCCCTCACAACCTATGACCTGGATGGTTTTGTTGCTTTAATTTTTTTATCTAAAATATAAGTATTTTTGAGAAGATAAAATTTTAGTATTGAATGGCTACTTTTATTTCTTACTACGTTTTAATTCACAGAAAGGTAAAGATATCTCCTATTAGTGAACTTTACCTTACTGACCTGGTAACATTTCAAGTGCAGAGCACAAATATAACAACTCCAGAGAAGGTCTGTTCCAGTTTTGTGCTTAAATGCCAGAGTTTTATGTGCAGTGCAATAACAGTGAAGAGTTGATTCATTGCATTTACCAATGACTGCCCCAGATTTCCTTTTGTCCTGTCCAAATACAGCTGAGTATGTTTTTATGGATGCCTCAGCATAAGAAAAAACAGTGCATATCACTGTCCATTCGACATGAAGCAGTGGACACAGTGTAAAATTATTTCTGTACTTGGATTTCTCCAGTGTCAGGCATGGATCTTGTCAAGCTTTTACTACTTTGTTTTGCTTAAGGACTTTGTCCTGAACTATAGAGCAAGAATAGTAATGACCTTCAAACTCGATTATCTAATACTCATTTTACCCTGTAAGCTGGAAAATGCACTTCAATTTCATGACTCCACCTGACTGATTATCAAGTGAACAAATTTTGGTAATTTTTTTGAAAGAATTTATTATTTGTTTCTTTTAAAAATTGTTTCTCTTACAGGGTGCAAGAAACAGTTTGATTCATATTTTTTCAATGTAAGAGGCTAAGAGTGTTAGCATCTGTGTCTCTATAAACATATTTAAAATTTCAGGGAGAGTTTAAATATTTATGAAAATATAAAAGGTAACTTTAAAATAATATGTTTCTCTTAGAAACTGGTGGCCAGAACTTATCTGCACACAAATTACTTTTGGGAAAAGAGGGGAGCGTACTTAGAGTCAGTTTTAATATTTTTAATGGTTTTCACTTTTTACTTTGCAGATTATATAAAGCCTTCAAATATTAATATATATTCAAGATTAGGGATTTATAGGCTTCTTTCGTTTACTATACATTGCTTGTCTGTGAAATTTTCATGGTCTTCTGATTCTTCTGAATCATAGTTATTGTGCATGGAGATAGACAGCTGATGCTTCTGATAACTTTAGATGACATAAATAAGTGAAACTCCTGGCCCAAAGATAGCAAAACCCATGAATTTCTTTATAAATAGCCTACAACTGGAAAGCATGTATGCTTTTTTTTTTCTGTTGGTTTCTGTTTCTTGGGTTTTGATGCTCTGATATTCAAAGCATGCTGACTTTTAAATGCTTGTTTTTCTGAGATATTTAGGTTCTTTTTGAAACAAGCTCAGTGTTTCACAGGGATAATATATCTGGCTATAGTAATAAATAAAAGTCACAGTGGTGGAATTATTTCATCATTACATGTTTTGGGTGGAGTTGTTTTTCAAGAATCTCTGTGTTTTATTTATGTCATTTAACTGCTGATCTCATATTTATGTAAAAAAAAGAATTTAGATTTCTTTATTACTCTTCTCAGAAGTGCAGTGGGCAGTGGTCATGACTGAACTGTGCTCCCATATCCTATAATGAGGCTCTTGTGTGATTTTTCACTGACACTTTGAAAAAGACTTAATCATTATTCAACCCTTTCTTATCTTTCATTGTGCTACTGGACATTTCAAACACAGACCTTTCATATCACAAAGCCACCCACAGAAAAGATGGATATTCTTGAAACTAATGTTACTTTGCTATCTGTATTTGGAGTATTTCTTATTTTCCTGTGCTGCTTCTTCCTTTAAATACAGACAGATTTTTCTTTTTGCAGAAGTAGATACTTAATAGCTATCCCGCATGGAAAAAAAATTCAAGGGTTTCAAGGAATAGCTTTTGCAGTAGCAATTGCAGGAGAAGTGTATAAATTACCATCTCTTTTGGGTTTTTTCCCCCTCTCAGTACAACTCTTACTATAATTAGCCAGCATTTAACAGCAAATGTTTGCTTTGGTTAAATTATTCAGAACATTTATTTTACTTGTCAAAGGTTAGATCAGGTTGTTGTTTGAACTGGTAATTAAATGCAGCCTAATACACTGTCATATTTATATGCACTATCAGCCCTGTTTCCTCCTTATTCTGTATAATTTTATAATGCTCAGGGCTGACATTTAGGCTTCCAACTCAGATCCTGTTTTCTTGGAAAGAAAGTAAGATTATACTTTTCTGTTTCACTGTACATGAATACACTTAAGAAAATAAAAATTAGGGTTGTTTGGAATATCACAGCTATGGATTTCATTGTCATAAAATCAGTGAAGGCCCTTTGAATATTTTATTTGCTTATTTCAGTAAGTCATTACACAGCAACTGGTATATATAAATTATTTTCCAGAGGTGAATGTGAGGTGGGCAAGTGTGGCTATCTCCTTTGCTAATTGAATACCTACGAGTCACAATAACATAAAGTATATTTAAATTACAATCCCAAATCTCTACCAGAAATATGCATAGTACTGAAATACAAAAAGGTTTCTGAAGTAGTTACATAGGGGACTTAGATGAGCAAACAAAATTAAAATGTCTCAGGGTAAGGGCTCCCCATGAACCTAGGGCAGTGGCCCTTGCATATGGACATCAGAGCACTGAGGTTGGCTGTCCAAGCTGATCAAATGAATGAGAGTTTTAGAGCAGCCAGGATTCAACCTCTCCACTTTCTCATGACAAGTTCAGAAACTATTTTCCACGTGCTTATATGAGACAGTAATTTAATTGAATTGTCAGGTGTATAACATGTCCATTCTTTTTTCATTTCTGCAGTATAGGTTTATTTTCTTAGTCAAATTGAACAAAGAATAAATCATGGCTTTTTTAGAAAACTTCTGTGCTCATTGGATGTGATATTGTTCAATGTCTATGAAAGAAAGAAGTTTGTGGTCCAGATAAAAATAACCATAAAAGTGGATCATCAACATTTCAGCAATGTGTTTTTCCTACCATGTTTAGACAAATATTTCTGCCTTTTTCAGTGCGTTTGTGTGGCAGCTTTCTCTTCATGTAACCAGTGAATTGATATGTATACATTTCAGCCTGTCTTATTTTTTAGCATTTCTAAAACACTTTTTTAAAATCCTACGTATTGTACTGCAGGTTTGAAAGATTTTCAGTTCCATCAACTAAGAGCTACGCTGACTCGTAGCCTTGTTAAAAAACAATTCATACTTAATGGTAGTGAAATCCTAATTTATCTACTGTCATGGTGATCACCCCAGACAATATTATGTGGTTGCAAAAGCTGAGACAGGAGTAAGGGCAAAACATATAAGCACTATCTTAAAAAGCCAAGATCCACACCTCAGTTCCTGCACATATGATCTCCGAGGAGCAGAATTGATTTTTTTAAGTTGGGTTGGTTTTTGGTTTTTTTACCCTTTCCTCCCCCCAACCATATTTTTTATAAAACTGGCATAGGCCACCACAGGCCACAAGGTAGAAAGATACAGTAAAAACAGAGTTAAAAGTGAAGTGTATTCTTGATTATAATTATAGCATTCCTAGCGTGACACTAAAGAAACTCGATGTATGGTGCTCAGTTTGTTATTTTGCAGCTTGTTAAATTTTTATACTTCATGGTTGTGGGAGGTAGCTAAAAACAAGAGAATATTCTGTGCTCTTACAGAAATCATTTTGACCTCTAGGTAAAGTACATTTATTTGTGTACACATCATCTGAACTGTGAGTCGTTTTGATTGATGTAGTAGATTGCATACACATATGGCATAAAGAGGACCTGGGTTAGGCTAAAAGTTCTGGGCTCTTTCATGATGGACTATCTAAATATAAACTAGAATAAAAATGAGTAAATTGATTTTCAGTCGTATAGGAGTGACATGCAGGAGTAAGTCCTGGGATGGTTATTGCAGACTGTGTGTGCCTTTTATTCAGGAAACTGATGTGAAATTAAATAATTGCTGTATTAAAGTTTAAGAAGTTTTCACACATCTGTCACACCAAGGCAAGTGGGAAGGAAAATCAGTGTAGATGTTTCAGATGCTCTCTTAAAGATCATGAATCCTGTGAATCAGAAGAAGTGGTTTGACAGCATGGCGTATATCCATGAAAGTAGCCATTTCTTGGAAATAATAGGTTTAAAAGTTTAACATGTAGAGTTAGGGTGTGGATAATGTCTAAAGCGTTTTATCTGTGAACTGGGGAGCTCAGTGGTCAAATCATATTTCAGTCATGAAAAAAAACAACCCAACAAAGTGAAAATCTTGCTCCTTCCTGCAGATCTCTCATGGTCATTCCTACTGGCTTTGAGAATGCAAACAGTTTTAGTTTAAATATTATTTTGTCACCTGTGTTACCTTTTATAGGGCAGGCTGTGTATATACCTTTGGAAGGTGACTCCTCTTTCTTCATTAGCGTTTCTGGCGTCAGTGCAGTGAGAGAGCTACACTGAATACAGAGTCAACCTTGCATTTAAAAGAGGCAAGGATATAATCTTTCAAACAGACTAACTTCATACAGATATACGAGAAGCATTTGTTAGAAATAAATGTTCATGTTAAAAATACTTGTGTTCGGTTTTTTGAATGGGTGAAGGGAGTCTTATGAGGGGTTCTTTGAGAGAAAGCAAGCTGACTTGGAGTGGCATAGTAGAGGAGTGATTTCCTGCCTTTCTAAATAATTTTATTTCAATTATCTTTGTGTTTTGACTTTCATTTCTGATCAGATGCTGTCAAAACCTCTAAACCAAAACTGATGAATAGTTAATATTAGTTATCTAGATTTGTTGTATTCAGTAGTTTGCTCATAAGTGTGGCTGCTAAAACAGAACAGGATTTCCCTTTTTCTTCCCCAGTAAAGAACAGGAACTTCCAAAACACAAGAGTTTGGATGAGTAGGCAGAGGATCTGCTGCCTTCAAGCCTTCTTGGCAACAGGTGGAATTGTGATATGTGTTTGACAGAATAGTCATCTCAGCTAGGCAGTCTTTGTCTGCTACCCCTCTTTTGAAGAAAGATCTATCCCCTTGGTCAAGTTTTTCCTCCTTTTCCATCAGGAAGCAAGGAACACCTGCTACTGCCATCTTCTGTTTTCCTTTTAGGAGAAAAAGATGAATAATACATGACCAGAATTTCAAAAGCAACTACTAATTTTAAGTGCCCCAAGATGCACAGCCTTGCTATTAAGTAAGAAAGAAAAGTGAGAACAGATCACACCTCTATTCTATATGCTTGGTTTCTTTCCATTTACTTCTGGATGCAGTTCAAAATTCTGATTCCATTCTTCTTAATGCGCTGAGTGGTCCTGAGCCTGGCCACTGTTAGGTCACTTCTCTGCCTCAACTATGGCACCTCTCTATCTCAACTATTAGCAGAAATGCAACAACATAGCAAAAATAACCTTTTTTCTAAGCTTTTGCTGTGGCCGGGTTGAGATCATACAGTCTATATCAGGAAAAAGAAATCTGAAAGCTGCCTTGTTGCAAAATGGTCTTCTGTGTGTTGAGCAAGACAGAAACGAATAAATTTGGTCAAAAGGACAGAAAAAGAAAATAAAAATATTTGAAAAGAAGAATGGGAAAACAGCTATTTTTTCCAGGAGGATTCAGAATGCTTTCATGATTCAGATATTGGGATATTTACCTTAAATATTCTTAAAAAGTCATACTGCTCTGTCTAGCGCAGACAAGGAAACTATCTGAAAAGGCTTTTTAAAAACAAGAAAAATTTAATCAAGGAGGTTTCTAACCATAACTTGTTTACATCAGTTATATTTTTTTTAATAAAATGGGCTTAAAAGCTTAGCCTCAAATCTGTTGTCAGCTTTCTGTGAGGTATAATGACAGCTGTTGTTCCAATACAATTCTTCAAATCTATTTACTGTTTTGAGGGAATTCCAGTTCTTTTTGCTGATTATATACAACAAAACTTGGTATTCAGAGAATACTGGGAGATTCAGTCATGTCACAGTGGTTGCTGAATTAGAGAGAGCACTCAACAAAGCTTAACTTATTTAGGAGCCATCAACCTATTGTATTATCTAATAAAAATCAAAAAGCTTTAGAGAATCTGCCTGCTGTTCTGCTCTCATTCCCCAGAGCAGAGGAGTATATATAAATCTCAGGGCAATGGATTTCTTAGTCACGAAGACCTAAGGTCTTGTTCTGCTACTTACGTGTTGTTCACCAATGTCCTGCAAAATGAGGCTTTTGTTTCTTGCTGTGCAGTATGTGCTGACCCGCTTCTAAACCAAAATCAACCCAGGACTTAAGGTAAAGGAGTACTTGGTGACAAATTTACTGCCAAACCAAGAAACCCTTTTAATTGCAACTCACATATTTCCCCCCTTTTAACAGTGTATTTTATCTGTAATTCTGAATTAATTTATTTTACGAATTCTTATTGTTACTATAAATTGAAGGTAAAGTTCTGCAAAATTAAATACCTTTTTAATAGCCAGATTTCTGCTCCTATATAACCTTGCAAAATACTGCTTTCCTGCTTGCTGTTTAAGAGCTTCATCTATCTGTTTAAGGTTTTGAGGTGGCACAGGCAGTGTGCTTGATGTACCATGCTGCTTGCACTGGGGACTTGTGTGCCTGTGTTTTACATGCTCTGGCAAGCAGCAGGGACTGCCCAGAAAATTTTTTAGGAGGAATAAATGCCTCTAAGTAGCAGTGCATTATAGAAATCATTATGCTACAGGGGTTTTATCAGCCTAGCTTCTCTGTGTCTGAAGACTTCAGCAAGACCACTTACTCCCTTGGGAGTTTGATGAGCATGTACAGGAAAGCAGACAACACTTCATCCAGCTGCTCAAAAATTTGAAAAATATGAGAGTAGGAAGAGAGAGGAATATAAGTTATAACAGATAGCACTGTATTAAGAGATCAAATTATTAAAGAAGGAGCATTATTGCACTATAATTTTCTACCATTTATAATATTATGAACCTTGGCAGGAATTAGTAGTAAGAGTTCCTGACTACTAGAAACAAAAGTGGTGCATCAGGATGTATTGAGCAGCAGAGTGAACTTTCTGTGAGAGGAGGAACCTGTCCTGTCATCTTTTTCAGTAGCATGGAATACAGTGATATGTTCCTGTCACAAAAACCCTGAGTAAAATGTTACTCATAGCAGAAGTGGTATCTTGATATAATATCTTCATGCAAAGTTAGCAGGTTTCATCCATAGCATATGTTTACAAGTCCAAGAGGTTTCCTTTGCTTGAGGTATTTAATTTCCTTTCATTTAGATACTGCTGTTTGAAACTCACTACATCCTAGGTATGAGTAACCGTAGTACAAAAATATTGTAGCCCCCCTTCTAGAGGGGCTCCTCTGCATCCTGCTTTTATTACTGCTGGTGTGGCAAAACTGAAGAGGAGCAACGTGAGCAGGCAGTACATGAGAGAAATACTGTGCCTTACACAGAATGAGCCCTTGGGTATGAAAGGGAGCAACCAAGGGAAGAAGATTCAGCATAGTTTTTTACCAGGAGTAGCCCTACTTTGAGCCTTTTTTCCTTTGAGGATGACTTCTACACATAAGTAACTACTACTCCTGTTGGCAGAAGTAGTGGAGAATCCTTGCTGTCTGCAGTCATTGCGCTGCAGCAGAATCAGATTTCAGGTTTTCCTGTGTAAGTCTGATTTGAATTCACTCATCAGGATTGGATCACATAGGCAAACATGGGTTGTGGGTCTTCATGTTATATAGAAACTTCATTGTATGGTACGAAACAAATTCTGCCTCTCTCTGCTCCTTTGAAGTGCCTATGAAATTCTCATATTCTTTAGCAAATGAGGTTTCCACCAACTTTCTTTATACCTCAGCATGATACCATGCTGCTTTAGCATCTGCATATCTAGAAGAGAAAACTAGAAGAGAAAGATTTGATGTAAATGCTTCTGTGCGTGCATAACCATGCTGGTGTTTCTATAAAAATTCTGTCAACCCCTGTAGGAAACTGTTTTCTAAAAATAGTGAAAGAATAAAGGCTGAATCCAAGATTAATTGCTTACTGCTTTAAAGCTGTGATATTCCAGAAACTTACTTCATTGAATACACTTTTAGTGTCTAAGTTAGTTACTATCATTTTGGGTAAGGCTGCAGGCTAAGCTGCCATTTTTTCCAGTTCACTGTTTTGATGATTTCTTTCAGTCTTGACATTCTTTGGCCCTTTGAGTTACATTTGTATTACTAAAACATAAAGTGTGTAGCATAGCATGGTGCCTGTGTGTTTCTGAAAGTAAAACTCTTAAATACTTAAAGCATACCATAAACAGAAGTAAACCTAACCATATTTGGAAGAACAAAGCTTTAATTTAAATTATGTTGAACTGTTTTGTAACCAGATAGATAAATTATATTCTAAAATAAAACAAAGTATTTCTTTCATTTAATGAGTTTGTTTGAATCTTTTTAATATGAATAGGGTTTTTACCACCTCTAGGTGACTCTAAGAAAATGGAGTAGATTTTCAGTCAAATGATGTGTTGATTTGAACTCTTATGGTATTAATCCTTCTTCTCTTTCACCTTCACTAAGGCAAAACATTGTTTTTTTCACTTTTATGTCATAGGTTATATTTTCTATGCTCTTAATAGGTCTACTTGCTTCTCTCTGGACTGCAGCAACTGGTCCTTCTCCTGTGCTATCTGACTAAAGATGGATACAATATTTCAGCTCAGGCCTTAACCGTCTCAGACACCTCATTTTTATCAACTGTTCTGACTATGAGGAGCCTTTATTAGAGACTTAAGTTGAAAGGAGGAAATGTGAAAATGCATGAACATAACATTTTCACATCTGGTGCTAAACGCAGCTTTTGTAGATGGAGGAATGTTCAGGGCACAGGCTACATTTATGTTAAAAGTTGTGTTCTTTTAACAGCCTCACTGTGGATCTGTCACATAGTTTTTCATTAAGAATAGCTATAGTTCTGTGTTAAGGCTGTGGGATTTGTGGGGTTTTTTGGTTTTTTTGGAAATTCAAACTGCAAAATTGAGGCTTGCTTTGGCTGGCTATTTTGTCTTTTTTGTTTGTTTTTTTTTTTTTTTTTGTGAGACTGTACTGAACGTAAAACTATAGAATCAGGTATTTAAGATGGTTGATGCCCTTTATACTTTCATTGTCACCATTTTCAGTGCAGAAGACAGAAGTTGTTTAGCCATAAATGTCAGGTTACACTGTTCAGAGCATTACATCTTGAGAAAAATTGTTGACTGGAATGAGAGGGGGCTGTGGCTATAAAACTTAGTAGCAAACATGACATGAGGATTTTGATCCTCTCTGCATTATTCAAGTTTTTCTTCCTTAGTCAAACTAATGTTTCTTGCAAAATCACATAACCTTAAGAAAACTGAAAACCAGAAAATGCATGGACTTGTTTCCTGATTATAACAAGTGTGTAGCTATCTTTGAAATTAACTGAATTTTAAGTTTTTATTTAATAAAAAGGTTTTTGTCTGTTTTTTTTCCAACTATCATATGAAATACCAAGAGAATACATTGTCATGGTCCCAGGCTATTTGTGTTGTTTCTATCCCTGACATTTTAATTCACTACTGAATTTATTCTTTGCATGTTTAAGTACTGGTAAGACATGAAAGTTGTAGGGTTAAAACTGTAGACAGTGCTTCAAATCTCCTATGATAATTGTTCTTAGGTATGTATTCCTTTACTGTGGCTCTTGAGACAACTGTTTAATAGACAACATTTGAATAATACAAATGTGCGGTTGGTAAAAATGGATTAGGGTTTCAGGGTGGTACCAATGGGTGATATTTAATATTGAATGACATGTATTAAGACAAATGCTTTTATATATAATTTATTTGGCATTGTAAATGCATTTATCTTGTGAGATACAGACTCCCTGTTGCCACATGAAGTATTCTGGAAAGGTTTGGAGTAAATAAATAATAAAACCACTTTGATATACAATCTAACAATATTAAATATTAAGACTTTCACATGATTGATTTTAATACTTAATTAACTTATTTAAAGTCCAATGTAACTCTGTTTTTGTATTAGAGATCAGACAGGCAGAAGTTAAAATGCAGGAAATGTTATTAAATGGGACAAAATTAATTGCATTTCATGACCGTCAGACTCACTGGCTGTTAACCTGTCCATCAGTGGCATGATCTTGTTTGTTTTGTTCTGGATCCCAGCTGATGTTAATGTTCATCCGCTCCACCATGCCAGACCAATTTTTATGTTTGCATCATTCTATTTTAATGATACATTTTATAAAAGAAGACAGACATGCTTTATCCTATCCAAAGTTAGTCAAATTGTGCACTTTTCTTCAGACTTAGTAAGTCTTCTTCCCTAGGCATGTATTTTCAGTGGGTGGTGGCAACCTGTGGAAGTGGCTGAGTAGGAATCTTAGCTGGTTTTAAGCTGCTCTGTGTGTGTGGGAGGGTTGTTTGGGTTGGTGGAGCTTTTTGGCGGTTTTTCTCTTGGAGGCGCTGGGACTAGTATCTTCTGTATTTAAATAGAGATGGTGGTAGTAAAGAGTTCAAGTGATGGAGAGCAGAAGATCACAGTGCTGTGAGATAGATGGTCTCTAAGTAAAAATCACTCCTAGAGCAAAGAAGAAAGCAGTGAATATTATAGGTAAGAACAGATTTTTCAAAAATACCTATTAATGAGTGTCCTGGCAAAATATCCAGCTTGAAACAGATCAAATGGTCCTCATGTCTTCATTTCATTTTCCAAAGTTCATATTCAGGACAGTCTTCTACTCAGCCCTCTAATTAGCATGCTTTTTCTTTTTTTTTTTTTTTTTTTTTTTTTCTTTTTTTTCTTTTTTTTTTTTTTTTATTTCTTGGTTCAGGAGGAATAATTTAATTTGGCCAGTGCAAGAAAACCCATGATATAGGACTGCTTCTAGATGATTTGGAAGACATCTGTGCTTCTTTGCTTTAAATAAACACGATACATGTTTATTCTTCTAATATTTAATTTCTTACCTACTTTAAAATGTTTTCACATTCTGGAAAATCCTCACTTCAGTGTTCTACCATGCTTGATTACTTCATAAGCCACAAATGAGGGGCAGAGTTGTGAACCCTCATAACATGATGCTGTCAAACTTAACAAAACATGCATAAGACCATTACCACATCAGACACTTGCTTTAAGTGAGGTTGTTTTAATCAATTTGACTTCACAGGGCAGCTAATTTATCACTTAGCTAAACAAGTATTTCCTCTACTTGTCATCAATTTAAGTAATTAAAATGGTAAACTTTGGATATGGCATGAAATAAAGGCCCAAAGATAATTTGGAGAAGGTGGTTGATGCAGTCTAATAGAATGAATGCAAAGTATTATTTAAATACCTTGGTACGCTTCAGTAGTTTTCAGAAATGTGATATTCAGGTAGCTTTGCTGGTACTGATGGAAACTGATTTTTATTTTTAGCGTATCCAAGATTCAGCAATGTTTTTCAGCTTCGTCCTCAGAGTTTAGTGGGTTCTCATTTTCCTTTCTTCAAGCATAAAATGTTTTGCTCTGTTCCTTGATTGTTTATAAGTAAGAGGATGTCAGAGAGCAAGAGTGGAGCAAATGCTGCAAATTGGACAGTTCTTCAGCCCTCATCCTGATTATCTCCCCAAGCCTGCAGTTCCTCTCCTTACATTTTACCATGGGGGGAAGGGAAGAGAGGAAAAAATGGGTAATGTACAAGCTTTGCCTAATTCTGTCTCACCTACTCAGTTACACCTTCAAAATATCCTTGCTGAAACTGATTGTATTTTCTAATTTTGCCCAAACAGTATGAATACTCATCCCTTCTTAAATGTTAATTTTGATATGTTATGGTGTGTTTTGTGCTTTCAGTAAATAATTTTTCAAGGTCCGTAAAAACAGTGATGATTAAGGGAAACACTTTTTGTGCGTTTAGTTTTTTTAGATTGAACTAATTTAGTCACCATTTCTGAAACAATGCTTTTAATCCATAAACTGCTTATTTGAATATTGAAAACTTTTATTCAATATCTGTGGCAAGTGAAGACATTAGTGAATGTCTTATGACATGAAATAAAGTACAGTATTCATGTTGAACTGTGCTATGTTTTGTTTATGAAATACTGATTTATCAACATTTTTGAGATTAGGGTAATCTTACTGCTTGTAGTAGTGAATAGTCTCACTGCTAAAAGAATGCAACAAATTTTATTTTTATTTTGAACTTTCCATCTTCTTTATGAACATCAATTATAATCATTTTATTATATGAACATTTATTATAATCTTATTGCAGCTGAGTCTTCTGCCTTGTACAGCTCTGTGTACATGTTTTTGCAATGTTTCACCCAGCTCCAGTCCAAAAGTGATGGGTGCTTCACTGGCAGTACAGCTAATGATAGAAACATATCTCAATTAGACTTTTATCTTTGCCTTGTTATCTCTGTCTAGTTAGGTGTGACTTATACATATTAGTGGAAGATGAAGTGGGGCTGAATTGAGGCTGATGCCACTGACAGTCTGGAGAAGAAGTGGTTTTTGGTTTTGAATGTTTTAAATGTAATTTTTTTTAAGCATTCTAAACTCACAAGTTTGTATACAGGCAGAATGGCAATGCTAGTGAAGGCACGATTATATAAGACTGCTTTATGGCTGAAGGTGGTAGAAATCACATAATGTGTTAGAGTAGCTAATAGGGAAGGCAAAATATTTGTAAGGTCTTGGGTGAATAAACCTTCTCACATCTAAAAAAGAAGCAAGCGACTTCCAAGTAAGTACTAAGTACTCACTAAGAATAATTACCCAGTGAGAAAAAGGAGTTAGAACAGGTATGTTAAATCAGACTATCTAATGCAGCAAGTAGTTTATCTCTGCTGTATAGAAAGAGGTTGTTAGTTAGGTAAATGTCAGTAAACATCAGTTAAGTTTTTCCTAATGAAAACGAGTCGGTATTCCATCACACATGGAATACGGAGGAAGTGGTGGGAGAGGAGATGACGAGCTGTAAGCAGGTACCTCCACAGAACCCTTTTAATATCTGGTGGAGTTCTGTGTTGGAGTCTGTAAGCCTGTCTCTGGAGGGATTTTTGGTCTCTGTTGAGAACAGATGTGCTGACAAGCTGCCTTCACTGAAAGGCAGACTGGATTCAGCCCATGTGTGGTCAGCGAGGAGCAAAGCTGTGGCACTGTCCTTGGTGGCACATGAGGGCTCCTCCTGTTACCTAGGGCCAATAGCCAAAGAGTCTATGCCTACCTTTTCCTTGGGCTCATGAGTGGATTCATGTTTCTGCTAATTACCTTGACTAGATAAATGTTTCATACATGGTCCTAATTATTTTCTCGTGTATATTACAGAATAGTTGAACTCCCAGTAGTGGGAAGCATGCCTGGTGTTTTGAGTTCCTTAGCCTTTCAACTTTGGAGGTTAAAAAAAAAGTAGAAATAGGTGCTTTCACTGTGATGTTAGGGCCAGCTAGAATCAAGTCTTGTAATCCAGTAATTGAATTTCAGCGGTTTATAACATTTTTATTGTTTCACACTGAGAATGGTTTTAAATTGTATCTTATTTAATATGAACAATATGTTATAGGCCATTACAAATCAACCACAAACCTGTGAAGAATTAATCTGTCTCAGAGAAAGATCCCAAGTGTAATTGTAATTGTTTAATAGTTCCCTTTGCTCTTTGTTAGAAGAGTAGAAAAGAACTTCAGTATAAAACTGTGAAGAAAATTGCTTGGACTAAGGAGTGAAGACTAATAGGTAGTGATACTTTTTTTAACTCTAACCATATGTATCCATAAACAAACACAAATAACCGATTAAATCACTGTGCAGATATCAAAAGTAAATCTATTCAGCTGTTTAAGGCTGCTCTAACAGTCTGTAAAGTAAATTATGGTGCATATAGATTGTAAAGGGATGGCATTTGGGGAGTATTAAAAAAAAAAGAAGGTGGATACAGAAGAGGACATAGAAGAGCAAACTTACTAGGGCTAAATTGATACCATGTTATGGATGTAAGACAGTGTAAGTCTGAAACATACTGTGTCTTAATTAAGTGGTGGCTGCTAGAACTATAATGGCTGGTAAGGTCATTTTGTGCCTGGTTCTCAGTTTGAAAGACACTCAGGGTTCTGCTTTGGTCCAATTGTGTAGCAATCTCTGAAGGAACATAAAAATAAACAGTTAAACTTAAGCAGCACAGTCTGAAAAAGCTTGTCATTTTAGTGAAGACAAAATCAACTGATCAGGAAAAAGATATTTACAGCTGTATAGAAAAAGAAGCAAGAGCAGCAGCTAAAATTCCAGCAGGAAAAAAAATTACTTCTGTGAAGTTGGTGCGGGTTTTGTTTTCTTTCTTTAAATAAATTATTTTTTCTTTTATTTATTTAAAATATCAGGTATTTATAAACATCTCTTTATATTTTTTTCAGCCATAAGACTACAGGTAAATGTTATTTAATGGGCTAACAAGTTTGTAAATATTTTTCTTCAGGATACCATTCATGCAGTTTTCATTGTTGCAGTTTTAAAATTACAGAGGAAACACGTGAGGTGTGCATACAGTCGCAGCACATTTTGCTGGGCCTCATATAGAATGGTTCAAGGCAATTCTGTGGTTTTGTGGTGTGTTTTGTCTCATGACTTGATGATTGTAATAATTTGACATAAAGGTGTACCACTGCTCAAGCGTAAGTCCTACCTTCCCTCGGTTACTGGCTCCTTGTTCCCAAGACCTTCAGATGTTCCCTACTAGCTGAACAGAAGTGAGAGATGGTGGGATCATTTCATCACCACGGTAACACAAGTGCCAGGGCACATAGAGGATAAACCCTCAGGGAATACAGCTGAGAGAGCATGCTTTTGAAAACAGCCTGGGTGCACTGGTTTCAAGTAATTGCCTAATAGTGGCCCAACTAGATAATTATCCTGGGATTTTTTGGGTTTGGGGTTTTTTTCCTCATAACTTAATAGTAAAATTAAGAAGGTATAGACCATAAAAAGTCTTAAGGATTCCAGTTCCCCTTCATTTATTGACAGTAAACTGAAGGTAAAAAGCCTACCTGATCAGTGCCATACCTTCTAGGAACCAAAGAAAAAGCATAATTGAAGTGATTTCATATTTGTTAATATGCCAGTCCTGAAAGTGTAGATGCATACCTCTTCTCATATCTCTTTTTATAATTTTTTCTAAATATAATTTTGTTGTGGTTAGAAAGTTATGATACTTGTAAACAAAGCAGTTAAAGTAAGTGATATTTAAAACTCATCTGGCAGTCGTAGGTAGCTACTTAGTGTGCTTGGGCAAATCAGACCTATTTAGCTGGCTTAGGTTTTTTTGTGTTGTGAGTTAATAAATTGCTGTACAGTGACTAAAATGCAGTCCTGACAAATGTACTCTTGCACTGTTAATGCACTGGAAAGGTCATTTCTCTTTCTTATGCACTGATCATAACATCGTCTGCTTTTCACCCTCTTATTGGCATCCTCTAATTTGTTGCAGCCTGTATTAGCTTCCAGCACTCCTCAAATGAACTTCTAACATAGTTCTCATTCAGTTGCTTGATAGTGATGTGAGTGCCATTCAGGAGCCTGTGATGATGAATCTGCATCACCTACTTCCTAAAGTTTTAGTTCTGCCATTACTTCCCTTTTGGCCTTCATTTTTGGAAGATGTCTTTGTCGATTACGTTTCTTAAAATGCTTCCTTAACATCATCTTTCTAGAAGGCCATCCTGGTTTAGGAATGGTGTTTTCCAGTTAAGTTTTCCCACTGAAACCATTACATGGCACACACAGCTCACTTGCTGATTCCTTCCTTCCCTCCCTCCTCCCTGCACTGGGATGGAGAGGAGAACTGGAGGAACAAAAGGTACAGATCACAGGTTGAGATGAGAACAATTTACTGGAAACAGTGATGAGGTAAGAAAAATGAACAGTAACAGCAATGATGCTAACAACAAGAAAAGAAAGAAACTGATGACAAGACAAGAAAAGAAACATTCTTGCTCACTGTGGAAACCCTGACAACACTCCCTCCAGATGAGAGCAGCATTACCCAACCTCTGCCATTCCTACTTGACCAGAAAAAAAAACCTTCTTCCCAGAAAAGACTCCCTTCTCCCTGCCCTGGTAGTGACATGACACGGTACAGAAAAACCTCTGGGCCCTGGCCATGCCACCTCCTGGCGACTGCAAAACCTATTCTTGCCAGAACCAAGACAAAAGTTAATATAAATCTTGATAAAACCAAATTCATCTATCATGCTAGTCAGTATTAATCCATTCTCTTTTTGTGTGTCTGTTGCTGTTATGCTTGACCTATGATTTCTGAAAAAGAAGTGGTTAAAAGGAAGATTTCTGGGGTGAACAGTCTTGGGTCCAGAAGAGTGATGATGATGGTCTTTCCTCAATTTTGCTGCATAATCTTCATCATGCCCAAGAACTAGCATCAGTTCTCCTTGGAATCAGACTAAAAGATGAGTAGGGAAAACTAGAAGAAGGATGGAAAGAAGCTCTTGCCCTGTTTTACAGTCTTCAAAACCACACTTGAACTTTTACTTGCAGTGTGATATTTGTAGGAACTATAACAGTTCTTTTGGACTCCATATAATACATTTACAACGTTCAAATGGAAACACTATTGTTCTGCTAATTAGGCAGCTAATGGTGATGATGTGACTGGAAAATAAGGGGAGATTTTAAGTACTTTTGTTGCTGACTCGTGTGATTGAAAAATAGTTAAAGGAATACTAAGTGTTTGTTTCTCTGTTTTTTTTCTTCCAGATAAATACTCATTAGTTGGGATTTACTACTGCCAGTATGTATCATTCTGTGTCTGAAACCAGTCACCCTTTGCAAACAGAGGAACAAGAGATAGGCATTGATCCCTTGCAGAGTTTTTTGAACAAGCCAGGGGAAGGTGAGTTTGTATTTCTGTACTTTTTTTTGAGTTTATACCTTATATAAGTGTGTCATAATAACTGTACCTGTCATAATTCGTTTAATTCACTCAATGAAGTTGAACAGGGCAACTTAAAGAACATTTCACAGAGTATGTGAGGAACACTCTGACACTAATGAAAACCACGAAAAGTCAACTTTCAATTACAGACAGAAGCATTAGCCAAATGTTTAATGTGCTGTCATCCTTTTTTAATCATAAACCAAACACTGACTTCAGCATAAGAATATTGAAATGGAGCATGACTTTATGTTACTTTCTCAAGCATGGACTCTTACACTGCTTCGGTTTAAGGATCTTTTTTGTTTGGGTTTTTTTTTCCTTTTTTTTCCTTTTTTTTTTTGACTTATTTGGTTCTGCAGTTAAGGTCAGTATATTATTTTGGACAAAATTATGCAAATACAAAGTCTGATTTTTGTTTGACTCAGCCCCTATGTTCTTATTTGAAAAAAATCTCAAAGCTGAGATAGAATGAATAGGCTCCAAAGATAGAAATTACTACGTAACCTGAAGCAAATTAGTTAAATGCAGTATTTGGAAGACCCTAATGAACAATGAGAACAAACTGCTTGGATAATGCAATGCCTGTCTGTTTTGCTCATCTTTTCTACTTATTTGCTAGTAGTGACAGGGTAGTTGGTTAGAAGAAAGTGATAAGCTTAATGAGAAAGCTCGTCCTTGTCATGAAAACATTCCTCAAGTACTCAGTTATACACAGTGGCACCTTAACTACCTGTAATTTTCCAGTCATTGAACACATGTACCAGGAGGGCAAAATAAAAAATTTATTTTAAATTACAGAGTTGAAACAACTTTGTCACATTTTCTAAGTCCCTACCCAGATCAACTAGTTTATGTGGGTGTATCTGTTTATAAATCCTCTGTTTACTAGTGCTTATTAAAAAGCTCTGTCCAGTTGTGCTCAGTCAGGTTTATTACTTCTGTTAAGAAGAAGCTGATGGTTTGCTTCCAAATATATTGGTAAAACTTCATTGTCCCTTTGAGTTAATTTTTTCACTCTTTCTTTATTGGTTTACAAAGCTTCTTCAATGTTTAAAAATGACAGTGTACGTCATGGAGACAATATTTTAAAACCTGACGAATAAATGGAAT
The DNA here is from genome assembly GCF_035770615.1 of Melospiza melodia melodia. Lineage (NCBI taxonomy): Eukaryota > Metazoa > Chordata > Aves > Passeriformes > Passerellidae > Melospiza > Melospiza melodia. Next base: position 36,660,690 of record NC_086194.1, on the reverse strand, counting down.
AGCTTTTCTAGGCAGTGTTTCTTTTCTATCATATTTGACATCTTAACGATACGAAGCCATTTTAGCCTGATAAAGCGAATGCATTTTTGTACATATTTTAGAAACTTGAAAATAATCTTTTTTTCAATAACCTAAAATAATAACCATTTTCAAGAGGACAAATAGCTTGCTTCTAGTCTACCCCAGTCAAGAAAAAGATAAACATTTTCTTCCAATTGCTGTTTGCTTTAAAAAAAAAATTGATAATTCTTTCAACTCTGTTTCAAGAAAAAGCAAAATTTTCACCCTGTTAAAAAAACACTGTAAGTTAATTTTACCCTTTATTGTGCCCAGAAGCGATTAGTTACCTTGACTGAAAAGGTTTCTCATTTTTATCCCAACCTTAACATTTCTATGACATACAAAGTTATTAGGATTGAATTGATGTTTAAAAGTGCCATTAATTCATTTACCCCAAATGTTCATTAACAATGTAAATGTATGCTGATGTTCTATGAGACAAGGAAGTGACTAATGACTCTTCGCACTAACAACACTTAAAATGAATAGAAACTTTAGATAGCTAATCTTGAAGTAATCAAGACCCTCATTCAGCTTGGCATCTCTGTATGCTCTAAAACAGCTGTCAACTGTTAAAAATATATACACAACACACACATACGCACATGTGAGGATAAAGATATGTAAATACATGGTTCCCCAAGTCATAAAGGTTACCAACTATGGTACATTTCTTATGTTCTATCTATGTAAATATTTTATATAAAGCATCCATTTCATCTTCATAGCTTTTTTTGCTGTGAAACACATAGTGCATTTTAATTTGAAACTTTATATATCCAGAATAGATCTTCGAAGTTTTAATGCTTCATTTTAAATAAAGTATGTGTATGGTTGGTGTTAGCTCTTTAGGCATCAAAGTATACAGTTGTTCCTGTCCATGCAGTCTGTCCGTTGTTGTCTTCACAAAAGTATTTCAAGACAAGGTTTTTCAATGCAGCCTCAATTTCAGGGGTGATACAGAATCAACTTGGTGAAAATCTCTATCTTAATTTTTTTGTATCATGAATCACAGAAATACGGTGGAGTGGTGGTCCACTGGAGACATTCTGTGCAATATTGTAGAATATCAGTATATCTAAATTGTCTTTTTTAAACATGGCTGAATGCTAACCTTAGAGGCAGAGTGATAAAAGCTTTTACTGAGATGGGGTGATTGGAAAAAAGCACAGCCCTAATAAGCGTGCTGAAAAGAAATATTTAGTTACTGATCTAGTCAGATTTGTAAATCTGCATGAAGTGTTGTATTTTTAGCATGTGCAGTTGATACCAAAACTTGATGGAGAACCAGAAGATGTCATGTCCAGCTGGAGTTACGAAATTCTCTCACAGTTTTCATAAAATTAAAGAAATCTCAAAAATACACGGATTGCTCTTAAGTATAGCTGCTTGGAAAACTGCATGCGTCGACTACTTTTTGTTCATTTGCTGTCAGCTTGAAAGGGTACATTGGATAGGATTCCAGAAATATGTTGAGTCTAGTAGTACTCAGTGCTTTTATTAAAAATTCAGCGAAGGAATAGATAGAAAACGTGGTTTATTTGGGACAGAACTGTTGACACAATGGAGAGTAGATGTAAAATTCAAAGTATTCTTGAGATTTTGGAGAAGTGGCCTGAGAAGATTAAGACATGGTTCACTAGAAACAGCTGCAAGGATTAATGTTGCAGATGCTAGGCATGAGACAGTTACCTAGCTGAACAAATGAAAGTAGATCATTACAGATGAGGTAAGTGTCATTTGGAGAAAGGTCTGGGTGTTGGTAGCTCTCCAGATTTTATATAACTGATAAACTTTGAATCTTAAGTTATGATGAGCCATGAGAATGTGCTTGTTTGCAAGTTTAAAAACTTCTGAATAAGCCTTTAACTGTAAACATCTTTTTTCTGTCCCTTTAAAACATTTTCTAAAATTCATTAAAACAGTATTTTTGTCCTTTTCTGTTGATGAATTTGGCCTGTGTTATTTTCCTTGTGTCTGATTTTTCTTTCAAGATACAAAAAAGGTACAATGCCAAAAAATGCACTCATTTATGCTTTTTTAAATAGCATTTTAAAATAGTTGATTAGAAATTTATGGCAGGGATTCTCACTTTTGCAATCTAATACTTCAAATGGAGGATTCTAGTTATTTTAAGAAATTTTAATTTTTGGTTGTTTCTTGTGGATCTGGTTGTATTTTAATTTACACGCATTTAGATATGTGTACATTATTATGTTTTGTTTTGACTATGGTAGTCTTTTGACTTGATGACATCTTTCTGCATTCTCTCTTCTAAGGATGAGATGCTTTCGCTCACTTTATTCTAACAATGTTTTTGTGTGATCCCCTCTGAACCAGGGATCTTTCAAAGAGAAATTGGTGAATCATAGCTCTGTCTCCAGCAGAGACTTTGTGAGACCTGAATGAAATTTCAGAAACATTATTGTTGTACCTTCTCCCTGCATATTGCATCTGACAAACTGTTTTTCTGACTTCCAAATGCTGAAGGTTTCTGTTACATTGAAATGGAGTAACTAGGTTAACTTTCTGCCATGAATTTTCACTCCAAGTTAGTGTCCACCACATTCCAACACAAGTTTTGAAGAGCATGGTAGGTAGTATTCCCATTTCATTGATATAATGAGAAAGTTGATCCTCTAAGGACAGACTGGAACAATGCATTTAATACTCTTCAATTTAATTTGCTCAGTATCACAATTAATACAATTAAGGTCACTTGAAATGAAACTATTAACAAATTGGGTAATTTACTTTAACAATGTCAGTGTGTTCTCACAATTACATTTGCTTTAATTAGTGTACAAGCTATTATTTAATAGCATACTTCACATAGAAAAAATGTAATGTGTTTTTTGTTCTCAATAGAAGAAAAGGGGAAACCTTTAATGGGTCAGAGTGTTTTGGAATTTGGCAGGATATATTTCATGTGTAAGGGCTACAGTTGGTGGTGAGGACAGAGAAGGCTGATGTTGCTGGAAGGACAAAGATAACTACTGGAGTGTATGACTGAAATTAATCCAGTTGAGCCAGATAAGTTCCTGACCTCATACTCACTATTGCATCCCTTCTGCTTCTCAAACCTGCTGTGAAAAAATACGAGAAATGATAACAGAGCATTCATATTTCCATTTTGGCCATATACTGTGTGGGTGTTTCCATTGCTTGTCTTTGGAGAATTTTGCTATTCTGGTGTTAACCTCATAGCCCTGATCACTAGAAATTATTTCCATTGAGAACTATACCTTATGTGAAATTTGAAAATCCTGGTTTATATTAGTGTCATACAGAAAACAAGTAGAAAACAGAGGGGAATGAAGTAATAATGTGAATGCCATCTTTTCTGGACAAAGCATGTGTTGTCAAATAATTTCCCCAAATTTTTAGTGTAATTGACATGGGCTGTTTTGGCCCTGGACATTCCTTACAGGGTTAAGTGAATTTTTGCTGTCAGAAAATGACATTATCTTCTAACTGGACCTTAGCTACTCAGTGTTATAAGTTAAGGGTTTTTTCCCCTTACAGTCCCCTTTACACAGATATACAGTGCTAATGTGAATTGCCCTGTACAGCATTTATTTACCTCCATTTTTAGAGATCGATTCATTTAAAGGAAACAAACACAGAGGTCTGCACTTCTCTGTGTGAGAAATGCGTTCCTAGGTAAAAGCAATGCAGAATGCAAATACAGTGAGTTGTTGAAGACTTACTGTTTTCTTATCAAATATTTTTGATAGCATATTTTATGACGTCATGTGTGCCATATAATGTGTGTTATTCCATCTTCTCTCCAGGGAGTGACATGTACATGAAATATAGCATTGTGTTTTTAAGAGTCCTTTTAAATATGCATGCTACTGTGTGTTTTCATTAAAAAGACAAGATTGGAACAGAGAACCTCTTTGCATTATACTGGAACAGAAGAGCTGAGAGTTGTGATTGTTTCTTAATGTCTTTGGGGTCCCATGCTGTGGTTTACACCAGGCCCTGAAAAAGCCCTGTGTCCTTCACTGGGGAGTTTTACCCTTCAGCCAGAAATTATCAGTGTGCCCCACCAGCACAGTTCTTACTAGTGGTCCTGTTCAAAACCTTTGTGCTTCTGCAGGGCTTGGCTTCCTCATTAAAGGCACAGGTATGATGGAGAAGAAGGGGCCATCTTTGGTCTGTTTCACTTCATATTGGATGAATAAAAACAAGAATGGTTTTTACATATTCAAACGCCATATGCTAACATAACAAGCATTTTAATATTCATTTATTAATAATAACTGCTGTTTAGCTTCCTTTAATTGAGCTGCAACAGGCTTGTAGTGACAAAGGCTTTTGGAGCAACACAGTGTATCTTGAGCTAACTCCGGCTGTCACTAGCTGTTTCCCTAGAACTCTTCCTTTTCCTCTTTTCTGTATTAGACATTTTTATTAAAAGATCAGTTAACAGAGAAACTATGCATGTTTAAAAATGCATATATTTAATATAGTTAGTTGAAAATCTAGCTATCTTAGCTATCACACAGTACAGTTTTTACTTGAAATAATGTATTTGTACAAATGTTGATATGCTCTTAGAAATTTGCTTCTTGTGAGCCCTTTGGTTTCAGTGCCTTACTGCAAATTTGTATTTAGGAATTGCAGGAGTTTTTTTTTTTAATTACTTCAGTTGCGGGAGCAAATGTGAGTAGGGCTGCCATGGACTTGTGAAATACCAGCTTTAAGAGATAGATTCCCCTCTCTAGAATTGGTAGATATGGGGGGTTTTCGTGGCTTCGCATGAGTTGCACGTTGCATTAACTCCAGTGTGGGGGTTATTCTCTGACATGGGAAACTGGCACAAACATCATGTAGGGAAATGGCCTTCAGTGGTTGATATGGCAGATACTAGGGATGACCTTTTGGACAGTGATGTCTGTTCATGGAATGGTTTGGGTTGGAAGACAAATTAAAGACCATCCAGTTCCAGCCCTCCCACCATGGGCAGGAAGCCTCCCACTAAGTCATGTTGCTCAGGATCTCCTCCAGCCTGACCTTGAACACTTCCAGGGATGGTCATTCACAGCTTCTCTGGGCACCCACTACTTCTCTTGATCCAAGTGAAATTTTTAAAATGTCATTTTGGAAGTTCCACTCTAAATCATTGTATGAAAACAAGACCATTCTCACTAACGACACTGGCACACTACCTTAGTTCAGTCATCTGAGCTGGGAGTTTCCAGGTCTTTCCAGATACAGCTCTGCCTGAATACTGGCATAAATCACTTGTCAGCCTCATGTCATTCTTCTAACAGCTCCTTGTGACCCTATTTTGGGAGAGGCTGTTTTGAGCATTTCTGTTCCTTTTCCTAGCTCTCCCCAATTTCAAGGTAAAGATCAACTAGTTGGCTCTCATCTCGCTTCCTAGTATATGTGTAGCGTAATAATACTTGTAGTATAAAAGGAAAAAAAGCAAGTTAAATGAAAAAGAAATTTAATTTTTTTTTAATAAATATTACATGCTTAGAGAACCTTAAAATACCAAGAAGAAATTTCCATTTAAACTATAGTAACCTACTGAACAGCAAAATAAAACAGAATAATCTTTTTTAATACAACTTCTGTAAATGTAATTCAAAGTGGTTTAAAACTAGTACATTATAAAAAGTTATACATAAGCTAAGAATGAGAATACAATCATTCTTTTGAATATTTTACTCAGACTACACAGAAATATAATACGAAGGTTACTGGCCATAAATACCTTACATATTAAGTGTTTCCAGGAAATGTTCAAATTATGTTAAATGGCTATATCTCTTACATATGGAAAAGGCAGATTCTCTTAATTTAAAAAAATCGAACTGTACACGTTTGATTGTACTTGTGTATGTATAATGAAAGACTAGTAAATCAGAATTCTAGCTGAGGCCAGCATGATTGGTACAGGATAATAATTAAATGTCTGGGTTTACTTCTGTCCTGACGTACTAAAGATTGTAATTTACAAAGCAGTGTATGAGTTGTGAGCAGCTAGCTGATGTTACAGACCTCTGTATCTGAGATTAAATGTATGTTAAAACATTTTTAAAGAGCTTAACTGTCACAAATTTGATTGAATTAGAAATTGATTGTTCTATATATCAGAAATATGTCACTACAGATGGGATGTTTCCTCTCTTTCATGTATGTGGACATTTATAACAACCTGGAATTCCCTATTTTAAAAAGAGAAGGTTTCAACCTACTTTCAGTCAATTGAAACTGCATAGCTTCAGTTTTTAGCTTTTGATTGGCTAATGAGCCTTATTCTTTAGCCTCCATGGTACCAGGGTACTCCCTGCCCTCGTCCTCCTTGGACAATCAAAACTAAGACACACGAAAGGGGAGAGACATAAAGTACTGTCATATTTAAGTGGTAATAAATTATCTGGTAAGATGTGTATTATTTATTGACAATCTGGCCTTTTAACAAAGAAAAATAGGCCTATGCTTAGGTTGCCACTGCAACAGCCGAAACAGCTGATACTTTAATGAACAACATACTGAGGGCCATCCAGGACATAAGGCAAATTAAGCAGGTTACAAACTGCATATCTTCTGTTTAGGTATAGGAGATCTCCCCAGCTCTGACAATTAGCTCCGCTGATCAGGCAAGCAGACAGACAGAAACAGAAGGAGGCCATTTGTATCAATTTGAGGAACAGAACTAGTAATGAAGTAAAATATCTGTACCAGGTAGTTTCACCTCTGCTTTGGAACAGATATTTCTAACTGCTGGTTTCAGCTTCGCAGTAGCAAATAAATAAATAAATAAATGTGTGCTGCTTAACAAAAGCTTATTTTCTGTTGTTTACAAATTGAAAGCAAAGGAATAATAATACTTCTAACCTAACGGATTTTTAAAAAGGATAAAACATTTTCTGGACATACAAGCAAATACGAATCTTGGTAACCTGACAGCTTTGTTTAAACGTTGAATTTGAGTTTCCTTTCATGAAAATCTTTTCAAAGTACAGCAATTCAGCTGTGAAAACTTGAATACATTAATGATGACAAAGAACCTCTGGAGTGAGCCAACATTTGTTTTTGTTCTTTTACAACGTTTCCTGATGAATTGCACATACAAAAGTGTTGGAGGTTATTTTAATTTTCTTTTCTTACTTTGATAATAAATGTCTCCACTGTTTACCTTTTTGGTTAAGGTACCTTATTATTACTAATCAGCTTTAATTATTTATAACAACATGACTCTGAAAGATGTTTCTTTGATGTCGAAAAAGTCAGGGGCCTGATCCTGACCCTATTAAAATTAATGGCTAGGTTCCAATTGGCTGCAAAGGTAACAAGCCTGAGTGCGCTTTAAGGGAAGCAGTCGTTTAGCCCAGGGTACTGCATTGTGGTTAGTTGGGGTTCCTGTTTTGGGAATGTTCAGATTTTAAGCATTTGGTGTCGAGGTTTGGCCATGCAAAGGCAGAACGCATATAACTGATTCTTGAAGTCAGTCCCAATTTTCATTTTCATTTCATACACAATAATTTTAAAAAGGCTATACATACAGGATAATAAGAGAACACCTTTCTCACTAAACATGAGTGCTAAAATGGGGGGGACAGAGAGAAATGTGGATAGCCTTTCTGCTTTTGCCTATCTTTTTTCAGTCAACAAAATAGCAAACTAGCTCAAATCTGCAATAATACTGGATAAGGACCATCACGTTTCACAGGCATGTGTGCCAGCTTGTGTTTAAATCTTATTTTGTTTAAGTGAACTATCAGTGGGTTTTGTTTCTGACTATTTTAAGCTTGAGATTTATATGGATGTACATAGACACACTCTGTGACAAGATTGAACACTTCTGTCAGATCTAGAATATCTTTTAGGTATTCATAAGTATCTTTGTTCAGTTTCTTCATCATCTTACATGTTTAGTTCATTACATCAGTAGTCATGTGACTATAACATTTCAACCACAGCACAAATGACACAAAAGGATATAGCAAATGAGATTTACTTTCACCATTTGTGACAGCCACACAAGGCTGTGATGCAATTTGTGCTCCTTGGCTTGATCTTCTTGAAAAGGGAAGTGGGACTTGGGGTGTTTGTTTTGCATCTGTGTGCTTACCTTTTAGAAGGTATCATATACAAAAGAAGCAATGAAATTAATTCTTGTAACTGTCATAGGAGGAGCAGCCAGATTATGTGTTCTCATACAAAAAGGAATTTGAAGCTGGTAAAATGATAGGACTTGTTCATACAAGAGGTTTGTAGCAGGGCCAGGAACATCATTCAGGTTGCAGGACACTGCATCAGTGATGATGCCAAACTTCAGCTCTTTCTTTCAGGCAGTTTTTGTGAGGCAGGTAGCTAATTAACTAGGAAAGTGTAACTTCAGTACAGAAAACACACACACACAACTTTTTCATGTTTTATATACAAACTTAAATAAGCATATATCATCTCAGAAATTTCAGCTAAAAGTATTTTTGGTAATGGAAGTGAAAACTATTTCAAAAGATGTAATCATTGTCACCTTTTCAGTATTTTGAGTAATTAAATAAAATTCAAATGTTTTGAATATATTTAACTATTCCTGGACCTTTGATAAATGGTGTCTCAGTACAGATATATTTGGGTATTACTATTAAAACATTATTTGGCTGAAAATCTAAGGAATACTACTCCACCTTAATGAACTGATTGTCAAAGTTGATTTATTTATGCTTATTTATTTCATAGTTTTGTATCGTAGTATTGCCAGGTCCTGTCTTAAGTAGAGGGAAAATACTTCTCACGAGTTTTTCAAAGCAAACACAACAGTGCTATGGTTTACTTGACATGGTGGTGTTCAGTCAAATTTGGGGTGAATGATCAATAAAGGTGTTTCACACCTTTAGTGATAAATTCTAAATACCTTATTTCTGTACAAACAGCTGGCAGTTAAATCTTTTGCTTGGAAACTAAAGTGATGCACAATAATGCATGAACTCTGGGATAGGAAGACTATGCTCAAACTTTTGAACAAATCCTATCCAGTTTAGTGCAACTGGGACCATATAATCAAAATATTAGCAAGTAGTGTGTATGATAAATTTCTCCACTAAAATTTTGATATCCCATTACAAATTATTGTTCTTGATCTTCCTAAAAGTTAAAAGGCACAAGCTTCATCCAGATAAAGCTTTTATGGTGGTGATATTTCTTTTCTTCTGAGAAATTGGATTTGTAATGGAATCAATGATTTAACTTTAGGAAAAATGAACTGTATAGTGTTTTCAGTACTAAGTACAATTAAAGGGATAGATCACATAATACATGTGAAAATATGTTTGCAATGATCTGATAATGTTTTGCATTTCATTATAAAGAGGTGCTTTTTTTTTAACACGTTAGTTGTAATTTTGGAATATGCCAATGTTTGTTTTGTTACATACAATTTGAAATATTTAAAGGGTGGAGCAATGAAACATAAATCTGTCCATCATTGGGCATTTCTACTTTGCACACAGATGAATTCTCATCAAATTTGATTTGCTGATTGGTGGCCAGAACAGATGTTATCTTAATGGAGGAGAGAAGCATATGGAGCCACAGGGCCACCTCCAAACTTCTGTGACCCAAATATCCAATATTGTTTCATTGTTTATTGAAGTATGAAAGAAAATACTTCTCTGCAAAAGTCTACAAAGCTCCATTCTGAATTATTGCAGCTAGGTCACCACAACATTATTGCCTTACTAATAGGAAGACTTTATTGCCAGAAAAAGTGTAGATTAATTGTTGTTATTCTAAAAAAAAAAAGGAAAAAGAAAATTAAAATAAAAGTACCCCAGGCAGATGAGCTTGTGTCTTTTGCTTATTTGAATTTGAAAGAAAGAAGAGCTGTAAAATAGAGCTTACACTGTGAAGAGCTCTAGCTCTGTTCTGGGGTTCTTGAGACAATAACATACTGAATAATAAGTGAAAAATTGTGTTTGAAAAGTTATGGAATTGACTTTTTTTGCAGAATTAAATTTAATATATATTTTTAATTGTTTATTTATTATGAACATACAACAGTATTAGTTGTGGCATTTATATGAACTAAAGTTATACCCTTGTAACTGTGACATTAGAAAAACTACTTGTTCAAGTGAAGATTTTTAGGTTTTTTAGAGAAACTGGTTTGTAGTGTATGCCTGTCAGAGGCAAACTTCTGATTTGGAAAATACCATGTAAACACAGGAATAAATGCTCCTTTTCACTTTTAAAAAAGAGCATATGAAGCCTGATTTAATTCTGGACATGAAAAATATCCCGAGGATTTTTTGTCTTGGAATTAATGTTATATTTATATAAAATGTATATCCAGTCCTCTGGATATTACAAATTCAGGAAGATACATGCAGACTATCTGTGATTTCCAAGATACTTACTCATATCTGTCATATTCAGTTTTAGATTCTTATGGAAAAATGAGCCTGCAGTTTGAATTTGCATTGCTTAGCTAAAGATAGTTTTATTTTTCTGCATATCACTCTGCTCCATGCTAATGCTGTAGCTCAGAGCAGCAATTTGGAAACTTTTGAACATATTTAATTGATAATAATTGCATTAAAACAATACTGAATATTAAGATAGGAAGTGGCGCATCTGAAAATCATGTAGCAAATTATGTGTACAATGCTAAAATTTTATTAGCCTAGGATAAGGAGCAACTTATATTGACTCCTACAGCATGGATGCTTACTATCACCATTTCTGGCTTGCCACCTAGAAATAGCCATTAATGGCACAATACAGGCTACTGCAGTGAAGTTTGTACACAGCATAATTATTCCCTCTTTGGGTCTTTACTTTGACCATCAAGTGATTTACTGCTTATAAATTGTCACCACTTAGCATTAAAGATGATGAGTCAGTTTGGGGACCTTTAACTTACTTTAGCAATCATTTCTCAGTTGCTGTGAAGTCTCTGTCTGATTTCAGTTTTGATGAAGTTAAGGCAAAGAACAATTTCAGGGCTTTGAATTGAGTCGGGTTGTTTTTCTTTTGCAAACCATATGCCAGTGCTCCAAAGGCCTGTCTTGTGGCTGGTTAAAACAAAATAAGAACATCTATAAAAGGTCCCACTCTGAGTAATGTGTACTAATTTCAAGGAAAAATTCTTTTCATTTGGTGTTTATGAATTACACTTTTAAAACTTTGCCTAGAGGTAGGGAGGAGTGTTTCAAAAATCAGATGTTAAAGTAAAATGGCTATAAAAACATGTGATCTTCCATTTTACTGTATTTCTTCTTCTGAATAAGTAATGCTCTAATAAAAATTAAAGAGCAAGTTGCATTTCGAAGATCAGGTCATCGTAATTCATTGACATTAGGCCACATAACTGAATAATGTCTTACTTCAGTGAAATACATCAAATGAGATCAACAATTATGACTCATAAACATGCCTCGCAGGCATAAAACAGCAGGGAATTAGCATGTGAGGCTGATAAATATGCATGTAAATAAGCTCCCAAAGGAATAACATGGGTTTGATTGATAGGTTTAGAATTGGAACATATGTAAACCCCTTTATTCCTCATTCTGGTGTAGCTAAGTAAAGATGCGTTTTACTTGTTAAAAGTTTCAATAACTTTGTAAATCTTAATGCCACATCTGCTTTTGTGTGTGCAGGCACGTGTGAGTGTCACTTGAGAGATTGATTGAATTGTCTACAGGGTAGATGCCCTCACACTAAGGCTGACGTGTTTGCGTATGGATATTGGAGCGCTTGTGTATGTGCGTGCCCATGTGTACGTGGATTTGGGCACTGTGGGGTAGGGAGTGTTGAGCAAAAGAGTATTTTGGGGGTTGTTTTACTCACAATTTGCAGATTTTAAAGTTTGGTTCTCAAATAGAAAACTGAGTTGTGAGTTTTGGTATATGCACCAGTACATTTATTTTTGCAAATACATTCTGCATTGAAGGTAATTACTATTTATATTTCAGAAAGTCCCACAAGTGCTACTACATTTAAGAGTCTGGCAGTGATTCCTTACAAATTTCCAATTTTTTTGGCATCTTGCAGCTTGAGCTCTTATCTACAACTTCAAAGTACCTATCACAGCAGTATCTCTGTGTTGATCCACACAAGTGTTTATGCTGTGCAGAGATTTACACCCCTGTTGTTAGAAAAGTATAACATACATTGTGTTTATAAAACATTAATACTTTGCTTTGCCAAATACAGACCAATTGGTTGCCATTGTCATGTGGCCTGGTGTACATCTGCTTTATTACTATTCCCTGCTATTAGGTAATAAAAACTTTTCCAACTGATGCACACTTACTGATGTTGCATCAAGCTGTAATTATGCTAAAGTGATCTTAGACCAGTGGCAGGCAAGATGCAAAACCATTTTCAATAGTGTGATGTGTGTATTGACTGTAGATTTTGGTTCTGGGTGGTTTATAGCTTAAATAGTAATTCAGAGAAATTGGAGCTGGGGCTCATATCAGAGATCACAGCAGTTCATATGTGAAAACTTTAATTCTGTCATACCTGCCTTTGGCTTAGAGATACCTTTCTGTGCAGATAAAGCTTCAGCAAAACAGCTTCCTTCTGTTTAGATTTACGGTGTACCAGAGAATATATTTCCCAGTTAAGATCAGTAAATTCAGGAGCTACCACTTAGTTCTGAGAGCCAGCTCTTTTTGCTGCTGAAAAAAAATAAACTTGTAGCACTTAGAGACATCACATCAAATCTCACGTGGCTCCTCATGAAGCAATTTATAGCTACCTTGTATAATTCGTATAGAAATGTTAAACTGATCCCTGCTCCAACAGCATCAACTGCTTAACCCAGAATGTAACAGCCTGTGACACCAAGAAAAAGCAAGCCCTGTGTAGTGTCTGGGGGAGGGGACTTTTCATAACAGAGCTGAATAAGCAGATTGCTATCAGGAACTCCGATGGGCCATGTTTCTAGCTGCATAGCACTGTCCTTTTGCACAGAGCATGCCTAGATATCTCTTGAGCCAACAGAAATACAAAATAAACCACTTTTTTTTTTTTTTATCCTAACAATGTGCCTTTTTTTACACTCAGAGCCATGACAGGCTGTCACTCAGTTGCAGCTCCCCACAAGAAATGTCCTTGAATGGTTCAAGAGAAGCCAGAAAATTGTTGCTAAGTATTTTTTTTTCATTCACCTCTAGAATTTTCCACATTTTCTCCAACATGTGTGAAGCCACTGGGAAATATGGTTAAATGAGTTAAGCAGACATCACCCATCTGTGCATCTCGGGGAAAATAAAAACAGTGCTGTCCCTCCGAGAGCTTTCTTGGTACATAACCAAAATCAGAAGAACAACCACACTCTAAAGCTAAACCTAGGCAAGGCTGTTGCAGGAAAAAAAGGGTGAGCACTTTGAAGGAACTGCTTCTTCTGGCTTACCCCAGTCTCACTGCTGTGTGGCCTTTGCAGAATGTGAGGTGACCCTAAAACCTGTTCTGCTCCCAAATGCCTGAAGGCTACTGGACAGCCGAGAAAACATGACTGCACATCATATTTGCTTCAGACAGTGCTGAAAACCTGGCATTCAGTCTCTGAATTTCAGTCCTCTCACAAGCCAAAACAATCACGTTGCAGCCTCCCCTGTTTGTGTAAATGTTTTATAATTTTAGATAGAAGGCATCACAAGAACCCTACTTTTGCTCAAGTCTTGATATACCCTTTAATATTGTTCACTGCAGCTCTTTCTACTACTCAAGTGATTTGTAATTTGTATCTCTCAAACAGTTCCCACTTGGATTTCTCATGCACTGAAAAGTCAGATGCCTGACATTACTGTGTAAAGTTAAGTGCTTGGGGTTAATGAGTGGCATTAAATTTTATGAGGTCATGTCCAGTAGATGTTAAAAGAAGCTTAAGGGAACTTTATCACTGATAGAAATTAACGGTTGGCACAAAAGAATGCCTGAGGGAGTTCAGTTCTAAGCAAAAATAAAATCGGTGGTACAAAAACTAAAATATAGAGTGATTGTGATTAATGTAAACATTTTTGTTAGGTAATTGGTTACTTGTTGCAGTAAAAGAAATGAGACCCCACAGTTTGAAAAAATATTATTGTATTTAGAAAGCAATTAATGTTTCTAGTCAAATAAAAAAAATCTACATCACCTACAATATTTATATTCTTTCAGTAAACATATAACCTTTGGGGCTATATTTATCAAATAGTCAAGCCTCCACTTATTTACATGAGTTTTTTCTTTGGGCAAAATATGTTTTCCCTAGTGGAGTATGTTATTTTGTTTCATTAAACCTTTATTTCTACTCACATGCATTGCTTATATTACAGACCAAATGAGTAAATTCTGTGTACTTAAGTCGTCTAAGGTTTGTGTTTTTGGGTGACTGATGGATGGCATGAAAATTCTGTTTCAAAAAGAAAATGGCTACATTAACTTATGGATAGATTTGTTTTGCATAATTATGTGGGGAACCATTCAGTAATTACACCAGTATTCACATGCTGCAATTTTCGCCGTCTTTATTCACTGTCATTCCAATGGCAGGAAACGGAAGCCTTGTTCAGATGTAGACATTCTTTCTTGCTCTGTCTTGCAACCTGCAGTCACAGCATAGAGTGCTTTTTCCATAAGGCCTGTACCTGAGTAAGACAGCTATTGTATGGAATTTCACTCCCAAAGTGTGCGTGAAAATTCAGCACCTCCTCCAGGTCTCTAGCAGCAGGCTATGGATGTGCCCAATGACCTGGTGCAGAGCATTCCTTTCACTTAAGCTCTGTGCTGTCTGGATGCAGTGTTGGGGGGCACGGTGTGAAGCCTGCTGAGAATGCAGAGCTCTGGTATGGAAGAGCCAAAGTCCCTGGTTCAAACCTTTTTCTCCTCTCCAGCTTGACAGAGAGGTACCATGCTTGTCATAAAGCAAATCACAGCCATAAATTGAGGTGAAATGGAAGGAAAAGGGGAAATATTTTCAAATTTGTAGACCCTTGGGACTGTTCTGTTGATCTCCAGATGGTTATTTTTCAGTTTTAATATGAATTACATATGTGGAATGCCTTCTTACATTTTCCTTAGGTGGTGTTTGGTCAAAAAATGCAAAATCAAAAAGCTGAATCTCTCCAGTGCTGGGTGACATTTTTGTCTTGCACACAGACTGTTTTCTTTTTGGCTAAAAGATTTTTTGTTTTAAAGAACTGAGGTAACTGTTGGGAAGAATTGACTACTACTAAATAACTTTTTGTATTATTGTGTAAATTAAATCATCAAACTTTTGGAAAACTTCACTATAATTGTTAGGCACAAAAAAAAATCTAGTCATACTTGTCTTATTTGCATTTTAGAAGTCTCATATTTCTTATGTCTTCAAGTGCTTTGTACTTTCATCCTTAGTACCATTCTGAAGTGCCACGAGGGATTGACACTACTCATCCTCCACACAGGAGGGCAAGGGTGGGGAACAGAAATCTGTCCCATGATGTATTACATACTTTTTAGCAAAAATGTTTTGTGGAGAGTTTTTTTTCCCTCAATATCTACAACAAAGTGATAGTTGTTTGACAAAGCACCTTGCACTGTAGTAAATAGAAGTGTTTTGTCATTCTTGCTGTCAATTTGATATATTTTTATATTCTGATGTAGCTGTGGACTTTCATCTCTTAGACATCTAGAGTTTACTGCTAGTGCATATATACCTTTGCTCTTCAAATTTTTCTAGATCTGTCATTCACAACATGCATCTGCTTTTGCACCAGCAAAGTGCACAGTTGGTAGTCTCCAAATTGCCTAAAGGTTGATTTACAAGAATTTTGATTAAAAATCTAGTGTTTTCATTATGCTTTGGCATATTTCAATTTGGCAGTTTAAAAGCTCTAGCTCAGTACTTCTTTTATACTGTTTGGTGACATGTTTTTTCTTTGGAGAAATTTATAGAAAATGTAGGGTACTGCTCCATTTAGGTTCTCTCAGTTATGGGTCTTCTGGATACACAATGTATTCCAAGAATTAACAGCCTTAATTAGATAGCCTCAGTAGTAGTCCCGGGCTTTCTGGCTTCATCTTGTAAAACCAAGCTATCCGTTGTCCCTTCCTGATGCATGTTACTCTTGTATTGTTAATTTGATTAGGATAAGGGCTGTTCCATCAGCAGCAGTAACACCCTTCAAGGGTTGAGTATTTGAGTCTTTGTGACAGTGTTGGTTATCTTCAGGTTTTGGGGTTTTTTCTCAGATGCCTTGCCAGGTTATCAGGTACTAGTACTGCTGTGAGGTGAAGGGAACATGATTTTCTTAAAAATTTTTTAACCATGTGTTTCTGAATTGTGCTACCTCTAGACTCTGCAGCTATTGGAACAGGTATTAAGTTTTGCCCAGATAACTTTAAATGTGTTACTTAGTTACGTTATTAAAAATATGTTTACTAAATAGATGTGAGCAGGATCCTATTTCTAACGGATTTAATCTATTATTCTGCAGTTTATGTTAATATAAATCCAAAGTAGCCTTTTGGACCACAACAGAGCTCTCTGCTTCCAGCAGTGCTAAGAGGAGTCGTGGTATGGAAGGAGGAGGCTGCAGCTGGAAAGAATTGGCAGATCTGAGCTGGGGTGACAGTGATGTTGTGGGAGCCCAAGAGCCTCTCCCTCACCCTGGACATTTTAGAGACTGGCAGCTTCCCACATTCCTTCATGTGAGACTTTCTTCACCTCTTACTGTGTGCCTTTAAAACTGTAGCATTTAAAGAAAGCCCAGACACTGCCCAGTCTTGCATCTCAGTGACAGCTTCCTTCCTTGAAGCTTCTTGTCTGTTCCCTCTTCCTTGGAGCCAAACCCCTCAGTTCTGCTGCTGCCTCTCGGGGGTAGTGCCAGCCCTTCCACTGGATGCCAAGGAGCTCCTCTGCCTTTTAGCTTCTCATGTGCCCAAATGTCTGTGTTTCCATTTATTCTTTTATTCATTTATTACCCCAAAATTCTTTTTATTCTTTCTGGTTGCCTCCTAACCATAAATGCTGCCATTTTTCCCACCCCAGACAAGCAAGTAGCCAATTACACACGTCACCACAGCAGCCACATGGATGCTTTGATTTCAGGCTGTCCCTCTTTGCATGCATGTGCTGGGTGAAGGAAAGTGGTATGATTTTCACGGTGCTCATAAACACATTTGTACTCCAGAAAGAAAGTCCAGGAGAGCTTTCATTTTGCTTTCAGGAGCCTTTCACATCCATCAGCTATGCTGTAAGTCATCAGCCTGCTGCAGTAGTGTCCTTTGATAAGAAACAGCAAAGAAGCAAAGCTCTTTTTAACTCCTGGTCCTGGTTATCATGAGACCATCTCCCCAACTTTAGGAGGTGAGGCTGCATATCACTGCCACGTGGCTCCCTGGCCAGGCTAGCTTTTCTCCTGATAAACCTGTTATTCTCTGTTGAAAATCAGCTAGCTCTTTGTTGAAAGGGCAGTTATATTTCAAAAAAAGAGCACTTAATTCTTTCGTGTTTGTCTTCTACTATCTTTTAATCTTGGAAAAACAACAGAATGCTAGAAACTTCCTAATTAATCTTTTTTTGGTTTTTTTTTTCCTAAGCTCCATGGAATATGGAATATGCAATACTGCTTTTGAATATGAAAATTAGACTATACATCCATATGAATTATTATCCCAAACAGAAGGATTGCAACAATCTATAAGATAGAAATGTGGTTAAAATTAGGATGTAATTGAAGTAAGTTAAAGGATGATAGTGGCCTTCAAAGATGTAAAGAGATGGTGTGTTTTTCTTATTGTCAGTGTAAATGGTCTCTGGAGACCACCTTTTTATAGTGATTGTGCATGTCTAAGATTAAGCAAAGCTGCATGACCAGTGCTATCTCAGGAGGATGCTGAGTCATTAACTCATGTTTATTGCCTTTTGCCATCTTTAGTTTATTGCGATTTATAGCTCAAAGGCCTTTTAGGCTGTTTATAAGTTAAAATTAGCTAAATTCTTCTGGATGCAAGTATAAGTCACTCAGCATTTGTATATCATTAGGGTGTAAATTCCTAGCAATGATGCCAGGCAGCTTCTAAGATTTTTTTCCTTTCTGTGCAAAGCCTAGTTATGCTGCTTGTCCCTAGTTAAACTGGATTACTCTCTCCTGTTTTACTAATTTTGCCAATTTGTGATTTTGAAAATTTTATGTGCTCTTAAAAGAATTTACTCAAGTAAGAGATGAAATTATTTATTAAGTATACAGTTTCTACTTCAGTCAGACTACACCAAAATGTCTGTATCTTATCCTGGAGTCTTTTGAGTCAGACTTGGTGGGATGACCTAGGAATTCGTGTAGGTTACACATGATAAATGCTCAGCCAGGCTATGTAGTTGATACAGGCTCTAGTACTGAGCATATGAACAGAAGTGGACATAATATGCTATGGACCAAAGACAGGTGCACTGGGAGAAATAACTGAAAAACACTTAGAAGAATCACCTTTTACCTTACCCTGTGGATTTTTTTGTTCTACCAGTCGTATTGCTGCTGGTAGCAAATTCAGTTCAGGCATTACTGGACTAAGTGTGTATCGACTTCAGTGGAGTCACATTTGCTTATATAAGCTAGTATTGTGTGCTTCCCACTAAATGGGAAGTCAAACTATTTTTCCATGTACATGCATTTTCTGAAGTGTTTAAACCACTGTTTGCATCACAGTTAAACTTCTTTCCTTCCTATCATGCCTAGAGAGATTATATTAAAACACATCTGGATATAAAGTATTTGGGATTTTGGTAACTTGCAATCACCTGGGAATTCTTCGGAAGCGTTTGTATGAATTAGTTCAGCGCCCTTTGAGTAAAATTTCTTACTCTGTGTATTATATTGGTTTTAGTTTAGAGTACAGTGTATGGCTCAATCTATTTTTGTAAATGCAGAAGCTTCAACAGGAAAAGAAATATTATAAATAAGTCCCTTGAATGTACTTATTGTTGAATTTATTTTAAATTGAGCTGCATGGGACTACGTTTCTTAAACACTGATGCTACATTCTAATTTCAGAATCTGTCATCTAGACCCTTGTATATCTTTTCCCATCCACACTTTTTCACACATACATTTTACATGGGGAATGGTGGCATGTTAATTTACAGACTAACCTAATGACAGGCTTGGTCTTTAGATTTGTGAACACTCAGAAGCAGTTTCACTTACTTTCATGTGTCTTGATTTAAAAAGAAGTGCATAGACAAAATTGTTTCAAACGGAGATGTTGCCTGGAGAATACACTGAGTTTACTCATATATGCATATACACATACACAACTGTGATTTTATAAGCAAAGATCGTGGAAGGTGGGTGCCACTTGATTGTCATAAGTCAGCAATCCAAGAGACAGGCTTTGAGCAACATGCTGTACAAGATTTTATCTCCAGAAGTTTTTTTTTTCCTAAATGGAAACCGGTGTGTCTGCCTATTATACTGTTGAAAGAGCTTTCAGCAGGGCTAAAACAGGCTTTGATTTTGCACCTTGGTGCCAGTGTTCCTTACCTACTTCCAAATGTGACCAGCTTTCACTATCACAAGGTTGGCATCTCTGTGGGTTCTATATTGTGCTTTACAATTATGTTCCTTTAATAATGCAAATAAGCTTGAAGGGGGAAAAAGACTGGTAATGCTAAATATATTTTTTCATGTCAATACTGAAGATGAAACAAAATATTTCAGCCTAAGACTTTTTTACTTAAAATGGCAAGTTCATTAGTTCATTTCACAATTCATTATCTTCATATATCAGTAATTATCATAGTGTATAGGTTTTTATTTCATTTGCAGCAAAATATAATATTTTAGGGCAGAGCTGATAAAACTAAAATGCTATCAGAAATCTGTGCTGCATGCATTCAAAGTGCGCTTCTAATACTAAATGAACTTGAAGTGAGGGACAGAGAGCCAGGTTTCTACGTAAAAGATTGCTCGCCCAAAAGGTGCATCGTATTTATTTCGGAAAACCGAACTTGCTCAGAGCTAAACCTTCTCCAACTTTCCGGCCTAATAATTATTTAATAAATATCAGAAGTGCAGTGCACTTAATTCTTTAGCTGAAGGCACAATTTACAGTTGCTCTACGCTGCTCCGAGCGCGCTCCATTTAATCACTTGCAAGGATGACTTGAAAGCCTTGGCTGCGCGGGGGCTGCGCTGTGTGGGACCGGGCGGGGGCTGCGCGGGACCGGGCGGAGGCTGCGCGGAATCAAGCAGGGGCTGTGCGGGGCCGTCGGGCCGACCCTGTGGCGGGGGCTGTGCGGGGCCGGCCGGGCCGAGCCCGTGGCCGAGCCTGTGGCGGGGGCTGTGTGGGGCTGTGCGGGGCCGGGCGGGCCGAGCCCGTGGCGGGGGCTGTGCGGGGCCGGGCGGGCCGAGCCCGTGGGGAGGGCTATGTGGGGCTGTGCGGGGCCGGGCGGGCCGAGCCCGTGGCGGGGGCTGTGTGGGGCCGGCCGGGCCGAGCCCGTGGGGAGGGCTGTGTGGGGCTGTGCGGGGCTGTGCGGGGCTGTGCGGGGCCGGCCGGGCCGAGCCCGGGGCGGGGGCGGCCGATCCCGCCCGGAGCCGGCGGCAGCCGCGGCCGCCGCTTCCCAAACTCTGCAGCGCCCTCTGTTGGCCGCTCGCGGCAGCGCCCGGCTCGCCGCCCGCATCCCTCGCCGCAGCTCCGCGACGTTTCACTTCTTAAACATCTACTTTGTCTAGTAAAATCTCGATTTGCCGTATGTTTTCGGGATTAGGTCTCCTTCTATTTTCACTTTTTTCCCTCCTCCCGCTGCCATTTTGGTCTATCAGCGGACCCAAATCATAAAGCTTCACTCGTCTTAGGCTTTTTGTATTTTGTTTTATTTTTCCTGTGCTGCAGAGATCCTGAAGACTTTCCAAACTGCATATTTGGTGCTGTAGAAATACAAATTGCCTGCTCTTCTGTAAACCTTTCAGTTGTCAGACTGTTCTCTTTCAAAATAATAGAGGAGCTTGGAATCGTCCATGCTAAAATTAAGAATTTATAACTGTATGGAACAGATGTTTTCATAAACATTTGCTATAATTAATTTCAACTAGGGGATTGAAGGAACAAAGCAGTTTTTCCCTCTTCAAAACTTTATTGCCTTTTCCCCATACAGCGAACTCAGAAATCTTTGCTTTAATATTGTTAATGAAACAAGTTTACTCCTCTGTTTGGTTTTCATTGTGGAAAAGGAAAGCTTAATTTGGACAAGATACGGGTCTTTGAAACAACGGAGAAATACCCTGAATTTCAGACATCGCATATAAAGGCTTAAGATGCAGAGCATACGTGTTTAAGGTGCTCATTTCTGAGTCCATACCTTTGTAGTGTCAGTTGTGAGAGATGCCTACATGTTAGAATAAATTTTATTGAGATCAGTCCAATGAATATCTATCTGTGGAGTAAATAGTACAAAGGAATTTTATGTTTGAAGAGTTGTGAACCTTGCTGTTAGAAAAAGCAAAGGAATCTCATGGTATTATATATAGTTTTAATGCATAGTAAAATGCTTATTGTATGTTGATTACCCCTTTATACTCACAATAAAGGACTGCAATCTGTTAAGCAATTTTTTTTGTTGTTTGTATTATATGACGAACACATTTTGACTAAAATTATTCTTCCATATTTGTATTGTCACTATTTTCGGGAGGTTATTGTTTGGAATTTATAGTAGTTTAGGGCCAGCATTTTGACAGTATTGTGACGAAGAAAAAATATCCATGCTTTATTGTTCTGGTTTTTACTAGTTTCTGTATATTACATTGATATCATTTGAGAAAAAAAATGTTTAAAGTTTTAAAAAAAGAACAGCTTAATTGTTTTACACCTGAAAGAACCAGTGCAGCTGCAAGGATTTTTTGAGCAAACTAGAATTCCTGACTGATCTGTCATCTATAAAGTGTGCAAAGAAAAATAGGTAGCTGTCATTAAAATTACATTTCAGCTTTCAATAACCATTTAATGAGTAGCGTAATTATATAAGTATGGTACCTCAAGTACTTCACTCAATAATTAAAAATAATCTCATCTTTAAAGTGAAAGCGCTATAATTATTATTTGACTTAACCAGGACCACTGTTGTGATCTCCAGTGGCACCTCAGATTGTTCAAAGTGGTTTTGAAAGTATAAATTAAAATTGGATAAATCATTAAATTATTAAGCTTTAAATATGCTGAAAATTAATATAGCACGGAATTTTGAAGTCATGTTATAAGAATTGACAGCCTTAGACTGCAACATAGATTTGTGTTAAAATTTGACTTGTCTCTAATCATAAAACATTGCATTAATGATCGAGTGTTTATATCAACTTAAATTTTCACAATGTTAAATAAATTTTGTGTTTTAACAACATTTTAACCTTTGATTAGAATACAAAGAGAAACATTAAGCAGAGTGCAAACAGGTCAGCAGGAGGATCTGTCTCCATTATGACACTTGTAAGCAGGGAAATGCACAGTTTGGTTACCTAAGTAGGATCACTTTTATCACAAAATCCTCAACTGCCAGCCATAAAACCCTTTCATATGTGTCTCAGGACTGGTAAATTGGTTTGCACTGTATAAATACATGTGTGCCCACATTGAGACATGCATGTGTGCCTGCATACATGCCTGCAGAAATATGGATATATTTAAAGACAGTTCCTCAGTATCAAAGTATATTTTCAAAAGAAAAAAAAATTAGTTTGATTTTTTTTTAATTAGGTGTGCAGCCATCAAGCAAGGCCATGTCACTCAAGCTTTTTGTCTTCATGGACTTGCAGCTGGTTAGGACGTATCCCACCCTTTCTCCTTAGAAAGTCCAGTGCTGAATTTTTACATCTCACAGGAAATTGCTGTTTTCAAGACATAGTGAGAGAGATGAGAGAGAAATGTCTGATCCCTACATCTTTCTTAACATGCTTTTTTACTCTTGCTGGGCATATGCTTTAGCTCAGTGTTCATTGTGCCTGGAGCATACCCGAAGTGTCTTCCCACCTGTGAATTGAGGCTTTGAAATGCTGTCCAGTTTCTTCTTATTACCTGAAGTGGAAACTCTGTGCTGCACCTTGCAAAAGCTCTTCTGTGAGAAAGTACCCTATCAGTTGAGTCACCATCCCTGGAGGTATTTAAAATACATTTGGATTTTTTAAAGATGTGGCACCTGGGGACATGATTTAATGCTGAACTTGGCAGTGGTGGGTTAGTGTTAGGCCTCTTACAAATCTTGTGTTAGATCTTACAAATCTTTTTCAACCTAAACAGTTCTGCGATTCTATCAGTGTAATAGGCTGTTAAAAAAGAAAAATACAAAAAAAATAGTGTGAAAGTTTCAATCAGACTTCTTGTTAAAATTTCTTCACCTAGTTTTCAGATAATCTTCAGGAAGTGAAGGCATCTTCCTTATTCTGGGCTCTCCCATTTTATGCTATGCCTATAATCTCAAGTACGTCCTTGACAAGATAACAGTTACTGCAAGTGACAAGCGCATGTGTTCTGGGTGAACCTAGTACCCTAGCAAGTGTACAGGGTGCAAATCCTGTACACTTGCTAGGGTACTAGATTTGTAGGATTTGCAATACTATTAGGATTGCAAATCCTTCTCCATGCATCTCAAAAGTCTTAAGAAGCTAGCATTTGAAATGTTCTTTTTTAATTAGTTATGGGAAGTGTCAATTTTGAGTTACACAACTTCTCCTGAAACAGCCTTCCGCTGTGTCCAGCAGTGTCAGGTTCCAGCTGCCCAAGTCCCAGCTCCCTTTAGCCCTTGGTCTCTGAAAAAGAGCACACTTCACTGAAGTGAGGCAATTTCAGGAGAAAGTTTTCGTTCTTAGGAGAGGGAGTTGCTACAGTTAAAGAAGGAGCAATCCAGGTAATTTTCAAGCCCTTTGGAAGGATACAGCCTTATTTTATTATTGTAATAAAGCCAGTAACTGCTCTAGTGCTGAAAGCCATACTTACTTTGATACAGGTGCTTGTTACAGTATTGCTCGTTTCCCTTCTTTTTCTTCTGAAAGTGTGACAGGATTTATTCTACCTTTTTTCCCCTAGCCTGTACATTTGAATTTAGGAGCACTTTTCACAAGGTCTATGGCAGGGTTACTAGAGCATCCTCTGTTTCTTTAGCGAAACTCTTCTTCCCATAACTGAGTTTCAGAGGAAATTGAAAATCAGTATAATACTGAATCAATTTTTTAAAGGGGACCAAAAGTTTTGTTACTAGCATCATGAATCTTATATTCATAACTGTTTAGTATACATCCCAATTTTACCAGAAATTTGGGTCAATATCAGTTAAGAATATAGAAGTAGTATATCTGTTCTACTGAGAGTTCACCATATTTTTCAGGAGGAGTAACTGGAACTTTCCTGAGGAGAGGTGATCCAGGGCATGGATTCCCACAGCTTAATGTCATTAGTCAGTGAAGCAGCAGTCTTATTCGTCCTCTTCATCACTAACTATGGAAACTTAATAGGATTTGCCAAAAAGCCTTTTGGATAAAACTAGGTAAAATGTAGGGAGTCTTCTGTTAAGAAGACTCACTCTTTGCTTTATGATTTTTATCACTTTCAATGAATGACATCTTAATCATCTTTCAAGGTGTCATAACAGACATATCCATCTTAAAGGGGATAGAGCAAGGGAGCAATCACAGAGGGGTCTGTTCCTTTAAATCCTGGGTTTGAGAGCTGAGTACACTTAGCCCTATCCATTTTTGGTAGCTGCTGCTAATGATATGATGAGGCAGCTCACAAAGAAGTATCCAAACCATAACTTGTATGATTATGAGATTTATTAACAATGGGTATACAGTTAAAAATGCAAAAGTATTTTGGCTATCGTTTAAATACAGGAAATTATTTTCTTCAGAATAAAGCAAGCTAGACTTAGAGTAGTTTGTGAAGAACAGCTCAGTGGATGTAGCAGACCCAGGATCCTACCAACTGCAGGGATCCTGGTGAAAGAACAACTATTATCCTTATTTTCTTTGCAAAGTCCTGTGCACTCTTCAAGCAGGACAAATGGTTTTGTTGGAAGATTATAAAGTCCATGCATTTTTTGAGATAGTCTTAAAGTTCATTCTTCAGAAAGGAGGAAGATTATGTTGCTATTCTTGAAAAGACATACTTTTTCAGTATTTTAACTTAGCATTGTTTATAAGGTGGTTTTTTTTTTTCAATTTGACTAGTGTGGTAGGTGAATGCTTAGTTTAAGTATAAATGAAGTGCAGTAGTGCCTTTAGGACCCATTTTGATGTGCTGTGTCCCTGTAGCACTTGCCCAGTATCACTGTACCTGGCAATATGACTTTAACAGAGACTGAGCATAGTCCAGTCATTTCTCTGAATGCTCAGGATCAGATGTGGAGATGGGTAATATATGAAAAAGTGTATTACTGAAAATTGTCCCAATATGGGAGACTATTTTACAAGATATGAGGGGGAAAAAATGAACAGATGGTTATTAATAACGGGAGGGTCGGCTTCTGGATGAAATATCTGGTGTTGTTAATTTAGTTAAATTTAGTAAACAAAAAGCAGATTGATTAAGTAGGATTTCCATTTTCAAAATAAATTGAGAGAGCTAATTAGTGAAATCAACTGGACTGAGTGATTTTAAACTGAGGATTGGGATTTGTTTTGGGATGGTTTGGGATTTGTTTTGTAGAGGTTTGGGATTTGTTTTAGACAAAGGTGCAAAAGTTAATAAAAACCCCTGCATTCCAAATTAGATGAGAAAAGGAACACTTGGAAGTTTTATGCCAAAGTGAATGATTAAGTATTTTTTAAGGAATGTCTGGAATAAGCAAAGATTCTCTAAGAAACAGAAAAGCAGCTTGATCTGCAAAGAAGGCCATGTCCTGGATATCAGAAAGTGAGGGCTTATACCGACAATCAGCAAAATTAAGTTGAATCAGATCATAAGATGAGAATTTAAATACACAGGAAAATGTTACTTGACTATGTAAAGAAGCTTGCTAAGAAAGAAAACTAGAACCATTCTGCAGTATGAATGGACAAATGATACTAAATGTAATCCAGCTCTGGTCTGAAAAGGAAAACATTTAATTTTCAGTGAAAGTAGAATTTTAGGCAAAGGCCTGAAAATAAATCAATAACATAGATGGGACTTGGGTAGATATTGTAAATTAGCAGAGCTAAAAATCTGACTTACAGACTTCAAAAATATTGACAAATGCTGTTGCATGGAACAATTTTTAGTACTTTAGTTCATGGCAGATGAGTGGAAATATCATACTTGTACTTAGATTAACAGGGGAAAGGAAAGGAATAGCAAAACACCTGCATGGGCTGACCATTATCTGTGCAGGGCTTTAAAAAAGTTTTTGAGAAAGAAACAAGAGAGAAAAGCAAAGCAAATGGCTTAACTTTTATTGCAGGTTTTTATGTTAAATGGGACATTGTGGCCAGCTAACCTGCTTTCTTTTCAAAATATACGTTCAGGAAATACATTAAGTCTGTGTGGATCTCAGTAAACCATCTGATGCAGTGCCACAGGAGATGCAGTGAAATCGAAGGGATGGGGATTAGTGAAGTATAGTAATTCTAGGACAAATAGGGAAATGCAAATTTTAATGAAAGAATTCTTTTTAGTGAAACTTGGAATTAAACCAGTCTTATCCTATATTTTCATTTGTTGTTTTGCCACAGAATGAGAGCTGATAGACTTTTACTAAGTAAAGTTATTGGAAGGTAATATCTGGTGCCAGTGCAAATAGAGTATTCAGGCTGGTCCTTTCTGAAGAAAAGAGGACTGCAAACAGCATGACCTTGTGTGAAATACAGTATTGTACTAGCAAGAATTTTTCGTGTAAACTGAAAACTTCTTTTCGTGAATAAAAGATTGAGAGTAAATGTGCAGGCATGTTTGGGTAAGGATGGCTGTGAAACTGCAAGATGGAGTGGCACGGATGTCATCTGTATCGAGTAAGATTTGTTTGATGGAGAGGAAAACCACTGTCCAAATTATCAGCTCTGGACTTTTAGTATGCTTTCCACAGCTCCTGTCGCTCCTTTTCCGTGTGTAAGAAGGACTGAGTTAAAGAAAATGGAGAATACGAAGCGTCATTTGGAAAAAATACTGAGAAAACTTGATTTCAGTCAGCAGAAGGGAGAACAGAGTTGTGCAGTGCTACCTGTAAATTAACCAAGGAGGCACACAGGGACATAGAAGAATTATCAAGCTAAATGACAGTGCAAGAATAAACAGTATAAAACAGGACAAGAATAAATTTGCTTTGAAAAATACATGACTCGTGGCTTTTAGCAGTCTTTCAATAGACACAGTTATAGAAGGAAAATTTACTTGTAATCCTGGATTTCTAGCAACATCACTGTTCCATGTATTCACCAGCCCACAGGATGTAAAATAAGATGTTTGGCAGACGTCTTAATAGGTACTTTCAGGGAAGCTTTGAACTTGTGCTATGACAAAAAAAAAAAAAAGGTATCACAAAGTAAGCTCAGAATTTTTCACAAAAGACATGAACTTTTACTTTCTTTTACTTAATGTTGGTAAAATCAAGCTCATCTACTTATGTGGTGTACTTCTGTAACCCTATACTAGTTAAATTGTGTTTAATAATTTGAGAGGGGCCTCAATCAAAACTTTAGTGAAATTAAGTATCAGATTTTCAGAACTTTCAGACTCCAGTTTGAACTTGGAGGCTGGTTAAGATGGCTGTAAGAATTTAGAGAGGTAAAGTTGAGATTTGTCTATGTAAGTTTTAGGTGAATTTTGTGGTGACTGAAGTTACCATATATGGTAAAAGCAGTTGCAGTTGTCATCCATATTGTGTTCATATCAGAGTTTGTCTTACAACAAAAGTGTTTTCTCTTATTTTTGTATTAGGAGGATCAAATGAAAATGGAAGCACACCCTCCACCTCAGATTCAGATGGAACTTTTATTTCTTACAGGTTGGTAATTTTTTATATTTATTTTCTAATTTTAAGAAGGTTGATTATAATAAGCATAATCTATTTAATGCAAAAGAACAGGTCCTATACATTAGGAGGATTGTGGAATCTAAACTGATACAGTGAGTAAAAGGACATGAAGTATTTAATTAAGGAATGATCTGAAAATTTGTTTTCTGGATTATTGTTTTTTTTTCAAAAGTTGTTCAAAAAACTTAACTGATGAAAGTACAAGATATTTGAAAGCCTAAACATTTAAAGGTTGTTTTTTGTAGGTTTATTTTCCTCCAAAGTATTCGATAAAGTAAACTCACAGTAACTAAGCTAAATGTTGAAATATTCAATTCACCAGTGATCACCTTTCTGATCTTCTCCAAAGATTTATGGGCCACCTGAAATCCTATTTACTCATTATGTCATCTCAAAAACCAAAGCCAAGATTAGTTACATTTGAGATTATTTGACGGGAAAATCATATTTCAGTTTTGTTGGCAGTAAACACCAGTCAAAGAAACTTTTTTCAGCAATGTCATTGAGCTTGAATCTTGCTTGGGTACATACCAGAGGGTGTCTTGTGCTTGAAAGCACAGAAAGCTAATCAGCAGGTGTATACTTCCATCTTTCACCCTGCAAAATACTGACTCTGCCATAAAAAATCTTCTTCCTTGTGACTAGTAAATTAATAGTATGATTTGTGCAAACCAGAAGGATTGCATCTGATTTTCATGCTTAAGTATGGTAAAACAAAACGTGCTTACCACATGATTATTTTCGAATCATTTAGTGGACTGTGTTGGTTGGCATTTTTTTCAGTTTTGGTTTGTGCTCTGCTGGAATCTGTGCTTCAAAGAGGTGCAGTCAGGCAGGAGGAACCTGCCTGTTCACCTTGTCCTGGTTGCAGCCGGCTGGGTGGGGAATGTTGCAGCGTGGGGCAGGCAGTGAGCTGTGCTGCGCTGGTCACAGGGAGCCTCGGGCGTGGGGTGGCAGGGAGGGACACGGTGCTGGAGAGCCTGCTGTTGCAGGCTGGAGACACAGCCATTGCCAAGGAGAGCAAGGAGCAAACAGCCTGGTCTGGAGGATGTTGAAAAGAAAGACTTTTTGTAAGGACCTAGAGGGAACAGCAAAGAGTTTGCTGCGATTCAAACACCCAGAGGAAGTTTCTGGACTAAGAGCAAGGTTGGAACAAAGGGTGTGCCTGCAGGGACAAAGTGGGACTGGGGTGGGTTGATTTAGGTTTCCTTACAATTTTTTTATCCTAATAAGTCAACTCTAGTGAGACCTACTTGATGATGATGTAAAACTCTTCTAGGGTAGTTAGCGTGTTCACTTTGATAAAATATGTTAGAAGATCCATTTTAGGGTTCTGCATGACTCTTGTTTCTTGTCATATTAATGTTTTCTGCATTAACATACCGTCTAAGTTAAAAGAAGGGCTGAAAAATACCACCCAGGATAATCTTCATGTTTTTTAGGTGTGAATCATGTGTAGACAGAGAGACCACAAATCAGTCTCTCAAAAGTAGGCAAGATAGAATTTAACCATATCAGCAAAAGAAAGTTGAGAACTCTCTCTGCCATTAAAGCCAGGGAACTTATTTCTGAAAGTCATCAACTCAAGAGCACCAGCTCTTGTACCTGCCAAGTGGCAACACTTGAAGAAGCAGCCAGCTTTAGCTAGACTTTGGTTCCAGAGAGTGTGAGCTGTGGAGCTGGGGTCTGAGCCCTTCTTGTCACCCGTGCTGCCCTCAGGCAGTAGCACTCATCTCTCAGGGAGCTGGTCCAGGGAGCTAATCCAGCACAGCCTGTTCATTCTTGGTTGGGAGAGTTTTCTGATGACTTCCTCCAGCCTAAGCTTCCCATGGTATCAGGGAATGTAGCTAGTGGGAGGACAGAGCTTGGTACCTTTTTCCTAAATCAGCCTAAAGCTTAGTGACTCTTTAATTCTCCACAGATTAAGTAGAGGTTAAAGCTGGGCTTTGTACCTATGTATTCCTTAGTCCAAAGTGCATATAATAAATGCAACGTTGGCTACAAGTTCCACTGAATAATAGTTATATTCTGTCAAAGAGCCCAACTTAGAAAACTGAAGTTAATTAGTCTTTTAAGAAGGGTCCCGTATCTCATTGCCAAAGTATTGTTGGTATAATTAAAGGCAAAATAGTAAAAAAGATATGTACGTGTGGATATATATAGGTCTGTGTGCATACATAAAAAAGTAACTTCTGACTTTTCGTAGTTGGCAAGCTATCACCATTATTTAGTAGTAGTGCTTGAGATGTGAAATGTGTATTTGTTTCTCAGTGGCAAGTAATTCCTATGATCTAGTGAGGCTGGCTGTAAATTTGATAGTTGGGTTGGATATTGTTTTGATAGTTACAGTTCTGGACTGCATGTTAAGTGAAATTGAACATCTAACACCTTATGAAAGGTGAAAAGTGAATCTTAAACTATCTTGAAAGATAATGATGGTAAATGGTTGTTATTTCTTTAAAGACTCCTTAGAAATTTTGACCTATGTTAGGATACTGTCAAGGATTATTGTTTTAGTAAGTTAGTAATTTGATAAAATTAATGACAGTCTTGTTTGCCCAATGCATTTCAGTCTATCATATTTTAAAAAGACCAGCTCATGAACTTTAGCCCTGAAAGAGGCAAAGGCATCTTTGAATCATGGTAGATGTCGTACATATGCAGAAGGTTAATAAATGAAAAATTGTATTGAAAATTTTTGCTGAAACAAAACTTGCTTAATATATATTCAGTAATAGGCCTTTACAATTTAATTAGAAAAAGTGACTCCAAAAATATTTGAATATTAATAAGTTTTGTTATTAAAGGGCTCTTAAAGGCACTGTTTTTACCACCATAAAAAATAAACTCCAGGAGAAGTTGCTTGGTTCCCACATTTTCTGTTTGAAAGGACAATTTGACTCTATCCAGTACAAGACTCCAAGTATATGTGCTAATAAAGGATGACATATCATTATTCTTCGCTATATTTATGATGCTCCAGAACTATTTGTATGGTTTCATTTTTAATATGAAGATGTCACCTTAGAGTTTGTGACTCTTGCTTTTGTTGATCACAAGCACAGCACAGCACTGATGTAGTGCTGCATGTGTTCAGATTGTGAGCATTTCCCTTTAGGTCATAAAGTTTGTAAGTAATGTAAGTGAAAAGCACATGTGACTGGCATATATTTCTAAATATTCCTTGAGTTTGTGAATGTGTCCTCTCAGGTCACAGAGAATTCTCTAGCTGGTCTTTATGCTCTGGTGGAAGTACTCTTTGTCTACTTGGGAAGAAGCTTTACTAATAGGA
This sequence comes from Melospiza melodia melodia, assembly GCF_035770615.1. Classification (NCBI taxonomy): domain Eukaryota; kingdom Metazoa; phylum Chordata; class Aves; order Passeriformes; family Passerellidae; genus Melospiza; species Melospiza melodia. The sequence goes on along the minus strand of NC_086194.1, from coordinate 36,629,399 downwards.
AATAACAATTTTTTTTTTCCTAGAAGCATGTCATCAAAATTAGAAGTTCATTATTAGAAAGATTTGAACAACGATTTAGACATATAATAACTTTCAGCTTTTAAATGTAAGAAACTTAAGGAAAATACTTCAGCTCTGCTCCACTGTATTGTTTTACTACTGTGGTTAAAGCCTTTTTTGGTTGTCCAAATGCCCTGGACTTCACCAAAAGGAAAAGGAAAATAGATATGGCTCTTTAGTTTCAGTATCTGCAATGCAGTGCCACTGGAAAGTAGAAATACTGTCTTTCTCCTCCCTTCCCAAGGGCAGCTGACCTTCTCCTCGCCAAAGAGGTGAACCCCTTGCCAGCACATATGACTACAGACTATTACATTAATCTGTTTAGCCTCAGTACCAGCTGCTTGCATGTTTTTAATTATCTTATTAGATGGTATAACAGTGACCTATGAAATAAAATGAAGGTGAGTATTTTTTAACTTTATTTTAAAGGCTATTTTTCTAAATATATTTTAATGACCTAATTATGACTTTTAGGGAGAGCCATTGATGCAGACATTCAATTTGGCTGATAGAATCTAACATCTCAAGGACACTTATTTTCTTTCAAGGTGGATTCATACATTAATACTGCTTCTAATAAATATATAGCCTAAAAAAGCTCACTTCTCATACTTGTGTATGAACTTACTTTATGATTCAGAGACCCATGACTGCTATGTTGGATAATTTCTTAATACGTCTCTGCACATATATATAAGTTTAATTCTTATCCCATGTATCAAGATAAAGTTCTTTCCTCTGTGGCTTAAATTCCATGACAAATGATGATTGCTCAAAGCTGTGGGTTGTGTAGACAAGGTGTATTCTTTCTTCTGCTCATATTTCAAACAGGCAGAGGATCTAGTGTAAGAAAGACTTTTGTGTTCCATTTTCTCCCCCTGACTTCTTGCAGATTCTGCTTGCCAGATGTTTCCTTCCTTGATGCAGGAAGGCAATGTGGTCCTGCTGGCTGAGGCGTTTCTTGTGTGCCAGCCAGCTGCGGGCACTGAGCGTACAGAACAAAGGCAGCAAGGGGTGCAAGCTGTTCCCCCTTGGTTCTTCCCACTTCCAAAAGTGGTGCTCAAACTTTGCCCTTTGGCTTTTGTTGGCAGTTGAGCCAGAAGTAGCTACATAGCCTCTGTCCTTACATTTTAAACATACTGTGAAGATGTGTGCAACTTACATACCTCCACCTTAAGGAAAACTTTGTCTTACTCTATTAGGAAGCAGCCCTTTTCCATCTACACAAGCCTATCTAGTCTTGTTCATACACAGACAATGCTACTTTATTGTTTTAATTTTAATCCACTCCTGTGCAATTACAGTTTTATTTTTCCTGATTTTGTTCATGTCCACACATAATCAAGAGATGTAAAGAACAAGCTTGTTTCTATGGGTTTTTGTATTATTTTGAAATAGGAAAAATTAGATGCAGAAGGCAATGCAGTAAAATTGTCACTGCAACTCCACTCCACGGTGCAAGGAGAATTCACAGCACATGCATCCTTTCTCTCTTTCCACAAGGAAGCAGTAAAACTGGCATCCATGTTTATTTTGTTTTATCCTAAACCATTTGCTAGACTCTGTTCCAGTCGATTCCATTTATGTGCAAAGAGGCCTTTTCAGTGTGAGTTAATTTTGTCTGGGAGCATGCAAATTCTCTCCTTGATTCTTCTGAAAGATCATGTTCACAATGTGCTAAGAATCTTTCTCTGGATGTGGTAGTCTGTGCCAGTACTCTTATTTGTCAGTGTTTGTGATGCTGTTAGGAATTCCATCTTGCAAATCTCCTTTATCCAGCAAGAGAAAGTGACTGTTTGCTCTGATCACAGGTTTCCTCCTGTAAAAACAGGTTCTTTTTACTCCAAAACATGGAAGATCACTTTTACACCTATTAAAAGCTTAGAAGATTTCTGATTTTCTCTGAATTCTTTAAAATTGCATTTATTTTTTTTTTCCTTTTAAGGAGACTTACTTACATTATTTCCGTCTCTTTCTTTTCAAATTTGTGTTATTTACTTCTTCCTTTCTAGTTGATCCTTGCTGCATTCCTTGCCTGGTGTTCTAAGGAATTGGTGAATGATATCATAAGAGAAGGAAGAATAAATTGTGATTAAGGAACTGAAAAACTATATCCAATATACTTTTTCTAAAATACAAACATTTCAACACATATATTTTCGATTTTTCTAACTTTTCTAGTGAAAATTCTATTACTTTCTAAAGACATAGAAATAGTAATATGGACTTGCTTTCTGGTTTAATGCAATGTAATGGGGAAAAGCAAATTTAAGACATTTGCTTAAAGCTTGAGATGGTTTTGACAGAGAATCAGAAAGGAAGGATTGAGTTACCAACATCTTTTGTTGGTAGAAGGCTTTTTTTATGGATTGGCTGCAAGAAGGAAAGACGTAGATTGTGAAGAGAGACCATCGAAGACAGAATGGTAATTTCTAAAGGCCATGGGAAGCAAGTGAAAATTTTAGTTCACTCCTGATTTATTGTACTTGAAACTCAGCGTATTATTGACACCACAACCAACTGATGCCATATTTTCCCTTACTAATGCTTAAAGTTGCTTTAATTATGAATTTATTTTACTTTTTTACTCTCAATAACCTTCAGACTTTCATGGCAATTGGGAGATTTGACTGGGGACATTTTCAAGAAGGCTAAGAAGGAGGATGTAGGGAAATGGATCAGTTACCCACAGTCTGTAGTCAGGACAAGTAGGAAGTAAATGTTCTTCATGTACATGCAAAGAATTTCAAAGATACTGGGGATTTACACTAGAAAGCTTTGACTCTGCAACTGGCAAACTCAGTTACAATACAAAAATAAAAATAGTTGAACATAATATCAACATTTTGTCTCACCATTCTGTAAATGTATGCAGAAAATAATGAGTAGAGAAAAATGTGGTGGTGAAATTTAGACTTCAAAATGGCTGTAACAAGAATTCTTCTCTAAAAGCTGAACTGGTCAAGGGTTGGAAATTATGTGCTTTCCAAAGGCCAAACTTGGCTCTTTGGCTGAGAACCACTAAGACAAAGTGGACAATTTGGAATATGGAGAAGGATATCTTTGTGTTCTGTGTCAGACCTAGTGCTGTGAGGAAGGATGCTGGCAGAGCATCCTGCTGCCAGTGCAGCCTTATTTCAGTTCCCTAAACTGTGCTGCACACACACTGGTAGCTTAAAGAGCATAGCTAACTAATAACTTTATTTGCTGGAATGTTTGCCTTAAGAAAATGATTTTACCTTTCTTCTCACAAACCTTTTTAACTGTATGTCAGCCAAAAGCAGATGAAACCTGAACTGTTTAGAAAAATCTGCCCTTTGAATGTTCAGCCTCCCAGCAACACAGCCATGCATATTCACACTTACATGGCTGTTAGCTCTGCCACGTATCCTGAGGCAGGACTTTGAGAAACAGAGGAAAATACATGTATTTTCCAAACAGACTGATAAGCCTTCACATTAAAGCTGTCAAATGGATTTTCAGGGTAGCAAATAGAAATCTGTGTGTTTCAGAAATATTTTTTTAGGAATTCTACTTCTTATTACTTGATACTACCTTTCAATTTTTTTCCTCTGTTTTTATAGAATTAACTCTCTTTATTGCATTCCTGAAAGTTGCCTCACCTTTTTCTCAACTGTTGATTTTACAACATAATAAATACTACAAACTATGCATGTTTCTTGGATTTATGCAGTATGTTTGAAGGGAATTGCTGCCTCTATTTAAATATTTAAATATAGATACTTGATGTTCCTCTCAATAAAGATCTCATGTTGCAAATTATTGTATGACACAATAATTTGAGAGTTGGTTTTCTTTCTGATGGCCTGCTCAGTAGCCTGTTGCTTCATTGATGCCCCTGAGGAGCCCAGTTTGGGTCTCAACATTTTAAAAAGCAGATTTTGAAGATGAAGACTAGTATAAAAATGTGAAATGGGCTTTTCCAGAAGCACACATGCCATTGTTTTAAGATGATTTTGTCAATCCCAGCAGTGCTGCTCAAGAATTTTCTTTGTATTTCTCTGAGGCTATCTATTTTATCCTTTAATATTGGTTTAGAGGATGGAATAAGCTTGAAATTTAGATTGAAATCCTAAATATGTATGCAAATGTTTCAGTAGTATAGCAGTATTCTTCGATAGACTGAGAGTATTCTTTATTATCTAAATGTTGTTGTAAATATCAAATTGGTCTTGTTTCTGCAAGGACTCAAAAAAGGTATTTCAAAACTTGGCATGAAATATTTTAAAAAGGCATGAGACAAAATAATGATGCACACTATCTGATGACCCAGTAGGTACTGGTTTCTTTGTTAATTGCAGTTTCACTTGAACATGAATTATCAACAGTAATATTTACCTGGTAGATCTGAGCCCCTGCAGTCACAGAACTGAAACTTTTGCCTTTTCTCAGTGGCATAGATTGTAGTTCCATGTGGTTCTTCACATTTTTGCGTTTTTCTGGGTTTTAGTGTCTTCCACAGAGTTTTGGTGTTGTCTGAACATGATGGTACAAAAATACTTCTAACACTAGTTTTAGACTTTGGCAGGATCTGCATTCATGCATTTCCCCAGCTTTATCCTCTAAATCAGTAAATGCAGAAGCATCAGTTATTGCTGTCTGTGCTAAACTAGTCTCCCTCAATTGTATTTCTTCCTCTTCTGAACAGAGTATGTATTTTGTAAGGAGCCTTAATGGGCTACCATTGCATTCTTCTGCATATCTATGCTTGATGTTGGTTTTACCATTATGCTGGAGATGGACATTTAGCAGCAGGGCCAGAGGCAGATGTTCTGCTTCTGCCTGTCAGTGGAGGAGTCTTTGTTACCTCTCCCCAACATGCACAAGCTCAATGTTGCCTCAGTAAAGCTCTTGGAACTATTTGAATTTATTTCCTAGGCATATTGTTAGATTATTGATGTCGTGCATTCTGAAAGAGTTTATAGTTGCTCATTCCTCAATAGCTGAGCAATAGTGGAATTCCAGTGACTTTTAGTAAGATGTTAGACCTTAGAGATTTACATACCTTTTCAAGAATGCTATTTATGTGCATGTAGAATTTTACTTAGACTTTCTGGAGGAAAGTCCTGCTTGTTGTGATCTTTACTAACAGTCAACTGAAAGGAACATTCCTGTTCCAAACTTCAGGCTTCTGTATCTGAAAATCTGATGCTTGTAATTGCCTTAACAAGAATCATATCCACAAATCATATCCTCTTGAAAAGAAAGAAAAATAGACTTTTGTATATGATTTGCTCAGAGGTCAACCTCATTTCTTATAAGAAAGAGAGTGCGTGTCTTAGAGCAGACCCCAGTATACAATTCTTTGGCAGAGAGATTTAAACTCTTGTGGTTATAAGTGCAAGTTTCAAAAGTTGGAAAGGAGCAGATGAGACCTATGAACAATTCCTGCAGAATTAATCCCTTCATTGATTTGCCTGCTTTTTCTTTCATACATATTGAGCACTTTTCCCGCTTTGAAGTAATGCAACTGTCCCTAATTCATGCCAGTAGATATTTTACATTGGACAGCAGAGATAACACATATGAAATTAATTCTCTTAAAAAACTATTATTCCAACAATTTCTTTCTCATTCAGGTCTGTGTTGGTTTGGCACGACGTGGTTTTGGTAGCAGGGGGGCCACAAAGGTGGCTTCTGTGAGAAACTGCTGGAAGCTTCCACCATGCCCAGCAGAGCCAATCCCTGATGGCTCTGAAGATGGACATGCTGCTGGCCAAGGCTGGGCCAGTTAGACATGTTGGTAAGGCCTCTGTGACAACATATTTAAGAAGAAGATCAAAGTGGAGCATGCAGTTTTTCTTATAGTCAGAGAGGAGAAGGAGGTGAGAACATGTAAGAGAAAACAACATGGAGACAGCAAGGTCAGTGGAGAAGGAAGGGCAGGAGGTGCTCCAGGCTCCAGAGCTGAGATTCCTCTGCAGGCTGTGGTAAAGACCATGGTGAAGCAGCCATGCCCCTGCAGCCCATGGGGATCCACAGGGGATGCAGATATCCACCCACAGCCCGTGGGGGAGTGCCCACACTAGAGCAGGTGGATTCCTGGAAGAGTCTGTGATCCAATTGGAGACCAGGTGGAGGGAGGGAGCCTGGAGCAGCCTGTCCTTGGAGGACTGCAGCCCATGGAAAGAGTGACCCATGTTGCAGCAGTTCTGGGAGGACTCTGTTTCCATGGGAGCGACTCGTGTTTGCAGATGGTGCAGTTTGGCTGCTGCTCGTGAGCATGGACCCACCCCAGAGAAGTTCACAGGCAACTGTCTCCCATGGGAGGGATCCCATGGCCTCACAGGGGAAGGACTCCTCTCCCTGAGCAGCAGGAGAAAACTGAACAAGCCCCCATGCCTTGTCTCCCTGTGCTCTCGGTGCGAAGGAGTGAGGGGTTGGGAGGAAAAAAGATGTTTTAAGGGCTTCTTTTACTTCTCATTATCCTCTTCTGACTTTGTTAGTAGTAAATTCACTTTGCAACTTTGAGGCTGTTTTGCTCTTGAAGTGTTTTCTCCTGGTCCTTAACTCAATTTTTTTTCTCTCCTCTCCCTAGCTGTGGCAGGGGAGGTTGAGGGAGCAGCTTTGATGGGTGCCTGGCATTGCACCAGTGTCAAACCACAATGGGGTCTTATATTATATGTATTTATTATTACTATGAAGACTTTACAGTATGCCGAATAGTACATTAGACAGGATACTCAAATAAGAATCTAAAATGAAAATATTTACAAAATAAACAGAAAACATTAACATTGACATTTGCCTTTAATTGTACACTCTACAGGTTGTATAACACAGGATCATGCATTTCATTTTCTAGTTTGATTAAAAGCAAATGCATGTGCTTATTCATAGTTTCGGTGGTTCCTGTTAGCTCTTGAAATCTTTCACTGCAGTGAAGCAAATGGAATATGGTAGACATGAGTTCCAATCTTAATTGCTCTTTTCATGTTGACCGTTGGGTTTTCTGCAATCCTGGGTTAACAAGGTTCTTAGATATTATTTTACATAGTAGGGCTATATAATTTTAAATGTTATCTTTTTAGAATTGATTGCTTGTTCATATTAAACAGTGTTACCACTATTAAAAGTCTCTAGAATTGTAAAGCTTAGATTATTAGTCTTCATTCAAAATACTTGAGACATGAATTAGGGAATGCTCTTCAGAAAGGATTTTAAATATCATTCAGCTCTGCTAAAACTGAGGCAGATCCCAGCTTCCAAGTAATTTCTTTTTCAGTTGCTTATAGCTTTTTTTTGTGATCCTAGCAGCCAAGGGGGAATGCAGAGGAGATACAATCTTGCCAAATTTCTTTTGGCGGTTTTAAAAGTAATTTGGTTCAAAACGTGTTTGGAATCGCATTACTTTTTTTTTTTTTTAAGGCATAATATCTGCACTAATACAATTTCAGAAGTGTTGAAATTACTTTCTTACTGTGTAGCAATCACTTCCAGCAGCTGGTGAGAAAAATAACCTGAAGAGTTTCTTTCCTTTCTGTTCTTTCTTTTCACATTTGCACTGGTTGAAACCTTTTGCTAACTCAGCTGACACACTGGCATTTTCAAAGACATTGTGGGAATGTCATCCACTTGCAGAACAATGTGAATAGCTTCAGAGTCTGACCTGTTGTGTGCACAGGGGAATGTGGCACTCTTGAAACATAGCTACCTTAGGGAGGCGGCTTGGCAGGAGTTATAATGGCCAATGATGCTGCAGAATTTACAATGGGAAATTAAGAATATTATACATGGTAGAAACAGGAAGGTTATTTAGATAGCCATAATATACTGTAGTTACTGAAATATACGTGGCTGGGAAAGAAAGGCCCAGATTTTCCTCAGGCTGTGTCTGCTGTATACCATACGTTGTATTTAAACGAGGCAGAATCATGGTAAACAATCGTAGGCAGCTCCCTGCAGAAGGTGAGGATGTGTGGGAGACAAGGAGACAAAAATGACCAGATAGTCTTTCTGACTTGGAGACTGGAGGATGTGAGAGGAATGGAGGAAGCTGCTCTACGCCATTGGAATGACTTGCTGCTCTTTCGGTCACTTGGGGCTACTGGCACTTGGGAGAAGCTGAAGGCAGCCCTAAACTCTGCAGTCTAACACTGCTGTAGGCATCTTTGCTCTTATCTAGAACACCTTTGGTTTTCAAAGTAATTAATAATCAAGACCCAGAAGTAAACACTTTTTTTTTTTTTTTTTTAAGACTATGGTCCTAGCTGAAAGGTGGTGCATTCACAAACACAGAACTTCCGGTCTCAGCATGAATCATGAGCTTGCTCCTGTCACAGAGGAAGACAACCATAATTTCCTGGCTTGCTGAGTCCATTCCTCTACAGTTCTCGGCAGCTATATCTTACAATTCTGTTTTAAAAAACTCGCTCTCTCAACTCAGCTTAAAAGGCTGAAAACCATCTAACTTCATCTTGCATATATTTAGGGCAATTTGCAAAACCAGAGTTTGCTGGTATTTAGTATAACCCACTCTGTGACCCTCCTTAGCAGAGTAAATGTGGTGAGATCTTAGCCTGGAGTCATAATAGCAGTTTCCCTCTTCCTGGTTTCATTTCGTCTCCCAGGGAGAAGTAATAGTCTCCCATGTGACAGGGGGAGGAGGAGATGTTCACCTTAAGGACATGCATTGAAAATAAATCTGAAACACATTTCCTTGCACATAACCCAGCTCCTTACCTTGAAATTGCCCTTTGTATTTTAAAGTGGCTGCAGAAAGTCTGCGAGCAAGTCGTGGGCTACTAAGACTATCAGATGGCTTCAGCTGTTCTTGAGATTCATTTCAGTAGAAGTTGCAGGAAATATAGGTTTAATTCTTTTATTCAAACTCAGTAGATGGTTTGGGACAATTAATTTCCAATTGTTTCCCAGTAGAGCAGATTTACTTGTATATTAATGAGGCACAGGTGTTAGGCCCCTGGTGCCTGCATGCCTGGGAGGCATATTTAGGTTGTTTATCTAGTCAGCCATAGGTACTGCAAGGTACTCAAGCTTGCCTTTAACAGTTTATACAGTGAGGCTTTTTAATTTTTTGATGTTTTTTTAAATTTCCTAGCACCTGTTAAAATTTTAAAACTGATCATGTAGAAAGAAGTAGGAGTGATTTCAATAGTAAATAGCACTAAATGTTAAAGAAAGTCATCTTCTATGATGCTTAACTGCCCAGCTTGACATTAAGAAGAAAAGAAGGTTCATTTAAGCAAATACGTCATGTGAAGAGCTAATACAGTCAACAGTGTACTTTTCTGTTGCATATTTTTGGAATAGGTACTTCTTTGTCTACAGCTGAAACATGAATGTGCTTATATTAATATTCATTTTTCTTGTTTATTCACTGAACTGCAGTACCAACATTTTAGAGGAAATGGAATAGCCTCCATAGACATTATGAATTTCAGTAGCTGGCATAATTATAGCGATCTACATATTCATTAAATCCAAAGAAGAAATGTGTCCAAAAAAACAGCCATGCGTTTAGAAGTGGTACACAACTAAATATATACATTTTAAAAAGTTGCTTTCCTCTGCTTATCCAAAATTGTATAGTGTCATATAGTCCTTAAATCAGCTAAGGCTTTTTTTTGTTTAAATGTTCATTCCTTTTGCTTTTGCAGTAAAGAATGGGAAGAACTATTTGTAAACAACAATTACTTGGCAACTATACGGCTGAAGGGGATTAATGGGCAGCTGAGAAGCAGCAGGTTCCGTAGTGTTTGCTGGAAGGTAAGAAGAGAAAATATTTATTTACAGTTTGTGGTTGCAATATATCAACACATTACCTGATGCGCTGGAAGATTATTGATGCAAAGAATCATGAATTTTCCAAGAGACTTCATCCCAATGTTTTTCTACTCGTTTTTATAATTCATTGGACATTTGCTAACCACATCAAATTGCTTTAAAGCTGAATTGCAGGTAATAGCAAAAGAATCCTAGGAAAGTGTATCTTTGTGCTGGTGATATGTTTAGAATTGAGTGCCATACAGCCATCTCTCCTCTCAGTATCTGTGCAGGGAAGTCATGGACTGGAAATAGATAGGAAGTTAGTCTAAAAAATTATGGTTTTGTGGAATTTGGGACTGCTTTAAAATCAGTCTGATGCTTCTGCAATCTGGTTTTCCCAGTGAAATAAGAAAGTGAAGATCAATCCCTCTTGTAAGGACTGGATGAAGAGGGAAGCAAGGTCTTCCAAAAGCACAACAGCTCCTTGGGAGTTATTTGGTGGTTTGTTTTAAAGTAGCAGGGAAAGGAAGAGAGAAAGAAAGCACGGTAATACAGGGTAGCTCTCTAAAGTCCAAACAAATTTTTTACAATGACATCAAGTCTTCTGTTGTGCACTATCTCAGATAGTAGAGAAAATTTTTCTAGTAGAATTACTGTGTGTTAATGCTGATCATTTAAATTACTTCATTTGGAATTTCTGAACCATCATTTTGGCACAGAGACCTATAAAAAGAAATTTTAAATATTCCTTTTATATGAATGAAAGAAAGTTTGAAAATTGAAATATATGTAGCATTGAACTAGTTTAAAGTTAATGAAAATATTTTATTCAGCAAGCCCAGTGAATATATGCCACCTGCATTGTTTTACCAGTTTGCTTCTTTTTAAGTCTCTAAATTAGAAGGCCATAACTCAATGCTCTGAACTAACACAAACAACAAGTCCTTCTCTATCTACCAATTAAATCAAGGAGTGGTTTTATTTTAGAAATAAGGCAAGGTTTATTTGCTTGTCCCAATATGCATTAGGGTTCTGTTGTTAAATTCTGAAATTTAGGAATGATTTGTCAGTACTTCTGTTTGTCAGTATTACTGTTTCTTAACACTTTACAATGTGCAAACAAAAACATTGAAAAAGCAAGAAAATACTGGGGTTTTTCCTTGCTTCAAATGCAATTAAATAGTATTTTGCTCTGCATGTTTCTTTCTAAGCCTTTTCAAAGAGACATGAAAAAACTGAGATGTAAGCTTTCTCAAGGACTTTCTGCAAAACTGCCTCTCTTAGCTGTCTTGCAGAATTCCAGAGCATGTTGCAATTCTCACATTGGGTATATCCCTCAGTGCTTAGGTCCTGCTCTGCATTTGTGTTTTGTTTTAAGCACGTTGCATTAGGTCATCAGTGCTACATAAATAGCTTCAAATTTTGTATCTTTTTTTTCTCATCTTTGCATATTATTTCTGCCTTGGAAGTCACCATCAACTTTACTGTAGCTGTAACAGTTTACAAAGCTTGAGTTCATGGCTTCAGTTGACTTTAATGCTTAATTTTGCCCTATAGAACTGCTGTTGTTCCTAGCTATTTATTTATGGACTAGAAAGCACTGAAACCAGAAATATTTATAGCTGTTTTCTTTCTCTTTATTTCTGGGGTGGTTTATGCTGTCTGATAGGATTTATATGGAAAGCTGTGCAAAACTGATGAAACTTAATGAATTTATTTTGTTTTGCTAATAGCTATTTCTGGACGTTCTACCACAAGATAGAAGTCAATGGATTAAAACCACTTCAGACTTAAGAATTTCTTACAGCAAGATCAAAGAAATTGTAAGTTGGTACAAAATAGGTTCTCATACTTTGGCATAGATATTAACATTTATAGCATAACACGAGAGGATCTGATTTTTTTTTCCTGTTTTTGTCTAGCACATTACAAACCCTCGGAAAGCAGGACAGCAAGATCTGATAATCAACAACCCACTCTCTCAGGATGAAGGGGTAAGTTAACCCAACACTTACTACTAAAGTTCTCATCTTTGTGATACTGACACAAGTGAGTTCTTGCTGAAGCAGGCAAAATGGCAGATGGTAAAATCTCCCTCCTAAATGTCCAAACTGACTTGTGTTAACAGTTGTTCCACATGTTCTGCTGGACAGCTGGAAATGCTCATTTCCAAGTTCATATTCTGATTTTTAGGGCTTAATTGAGGGAAGGCTGTGGTAAAAAAAAAATCACTGCTGGACTATATTTAACTGATGCGCTTTTTTATCTCTGTATGTTTTCATTTTATACATCAAATAGCTCTAGTTTAAGGAGTGTTCAAACAGTCAATATGAGGTGAATGCTGTTAACAGAACAATGAAATATGTTCCTCTGGAACAGTTTTTTCACTGCATTTTGTTATAACTGAAAAGCTTTTAAGAATTTTATAGCACATATCTTTAAGCTTTTCTATTAATTATGTTACCATTGTTACCATCAAAATTCTTTTTTTTTCAATTTTTTAAAATAACTTAATGCAATGAAAATAAGTGGTTTGGCTGCACTTAAGAGATTTACACCTGAAAAGACTGTCTCAGATATCTCTGGTGATATTACTCCTGTTTTGTTCATAAACAGAAGCCCATACTTCATCTCTAGAGTGGTACTGTGCTCCTTATTTAATTTAGAAGGAGAGAGCTCTGCAGCTGTTATGACTGTGCACATCATCAAACTATTCTTGTATCCATCTGGACAGAAAGTTATGTCAAATGTAAAAGATTTAAAGCATTTCTGCTGTAGTTCGTGCTTACACACAGTGGCTCAACCTGCTTTCTGCCTGTGGTGTCTTTCAGATATAGAAAACAAAGGTTAACATGTCAGAATATGTGGCAGGGGATTAATCTATAAAAGAAAGCCACTGACCAAATCAGGCATAGGACTGAAGAACAAAGTGCCTTTGAGCCTCTGCTGTGACTGAATGTTACACCCATTTTGTGCCCTGATTTTTCCTTCCTTTCGCAATGCAGCTTCTGTTTGTATCCTCTGTTCTGATGGGCCAGGGTGGGAGCAGGAATAGGGGAGTTCCAAAATGTGGTCTAGCTGCAGGAAAAGAGTTGTGAATTAAAAACATACAGTGAGTACTCACTGTATGTGAGACATTATCAAAGATATAAATATTTTTGAAGTCTAGATTTTTTCCCAAGTTGTAGCACAAATATAGCAACTAATTAACATGGGGTTTTGTTATTTTACTTCCCTCCCTATAGATAGCATTAATTTACTTTCTCTTTTCATTCTGTGGAGCATAAGCCACCATGGGAAAAAATTACCAGGAGGCCAGAAATTGTGGAAGTATGGTACAGACTCTGTGCTGTATTTCATTGACTGGTGCTGCTGCTATCTGAAAACTTACCTAACCTGCATGAAGGCTGCTATAACTTTTGTTCAATCTGTATTTTGATCAAGCTACCATCCCTTTACAATAAATAATGGTTTCCAATACTTTTTCTAGAGCATACAATTAACAGCACTTTCTGACTTCTTTCCTGTTAGCTTTTACAACATATTTGTAAGCAGGGCATGGAAACAAAAGAGAAACCATGGAAATGGTCGTAAGCATAGCTACAGAGGAAGCTAAGCCTACTTCAGATTCTTTTTTTTAATATTTTTTATTTTGATAGTGAGCTTTAAATACTCTGGCTTTTCCTATCACAATTTTTTTTTAGAATGGCCAGTCTTGGTCTTCAGAGTGGATTAGAATGATAATGTTTTCATAATAGGTATTTGATTATCATTCACTCCTTATATGATTTTGTCTCCACTATAACAAACTAACTTACTCCCAAACAACTTCTTATTATGGATATTGCTGCAACTTCCAATTAAAGTCCATACATCCATAGAAGAGGTATGGTACAGTCCAGTGATACAGACCTTTTTCCTCACATGAACAACTGGATTTTTTCCAGTTGAATTGCTGGTTCTGATAAGTTTGACTTTGCCATTCTAAATATTCTTCCTGGAACCCAAACAAGTAACTCATAAACCTGCAGCCATCCATTGAGCAAATGCCATGAGCCTAGGAAAAGGATCCAGGAATTTGAATGCTTTTATTTCTGATCCACACTGACTTTCTCAGATATGTTGTGCTGATCACCAACATTCTTTATCTCCCATAAAATACTGATATACCTGTCTGCCGGGAATGTTGAGGATTAATTTGTCAATATTTGTACAGTGCTTTGCAGTATTTTGTAGTTTAAAAGCCTTAAGTATTAGTAGAAGTCTGGTTTCATACAATTATTTTTTCTTATTTCAGAGTCTTTGGAATAAATTTTTCCAGGATAAAGAGCTTCGAGCAATGATTGAACAAGATGTGACAAGAACGTATGTAGATATTTAAGAGAAATTTCTATATATAAATATATATTCTGCATTTTTATGTGGTATATATTATATTGTGTTTTCTCGACTTTGGTTAGTGTAAATGTCAGGTTTGTTGAACATGAATGTGTGGAAACATACATTAAATGTATAAAATACAACTTACATGGAGTAAAAAATGAAACAATTTAGCTGAACATTAAATCCCGGAGATTTGTTGGTATCATTGAAGAAAAGCTCTTCCAAATTAAGATATTAGGAAGTGTACTACTTGTGAAATTTAATGTAGTTTTCTACATGAAGCAAAGAGAACATAAGAGAAGCTGAAAGGTCTTTTAACTAAATTATGATCATAATGAAAGATCGAACAGATTACTTTCCTAATTCTCAGCACTTAATACAATCAATAATAAAAAAGCAGTTTGTAATTAATAAGGGAAATGTCACTCATGTATAGAAGTTGAGAGGTTCTATTTTTATTTATCACTATTCTAGCTTTATTTGTCATATATGCCTTTTAAAATTTGTCCTGATATTACTATGACTATGTTTTCATCTTATTGGCCCTTAGGTCATTCCTGTTTAGAAACTTGTTTGAGTTAGAACACTCAGTTCCTGAAAATATTTCTTTTCAGAGTGCAAGCACTGAGTAATGTGTAAATATAATTAAATTCAATTACTGTTTTGCTACCATGTGATATTTTACTGTATTGCAAATATTTTTCTTTATAACTTGAAAAAAGTGATGATAGTCGTAGATTCTGCAAATCCCAAGCTTACACATTTTCATTTACAGGAACCAAGTCATGCAGAAGAAATCATTGCAGTCTGGTTTTCGAATATTTTACATGTCCGTCCCTAGACCCATTCTTGAATGTATTTTGCCATGAGATGTATAATTAAAATCTGAGTATACTTTCATGTGCATTCTCACAACAGATGGTATTTTTTGTTTGTTAAAGGAAACAGTTCAGGATGTTCTAAGATTAAAATATATATGTATCTAAACTATAATTGGAGAATGAAAAGTTTTATGGAGGTTATGGTGGATGTAAGATTATTATTTAAATATCTATGTATATACACACAAATTCCAGGCTCTCACTGTGGCAAATGGCAAAGTAATATTCACTAATATCAGTAATAGTGTCTAAAGAAATTTTCATCAATGCATTTATACAAAATGACATCAACCTGAAACAACAGTAGTATATATTGTGCCATCAATAACAAAATAAGTCAAGCAATGAAAAAGCAAAATTTATCAGTGACATGAATGCATTTGATAAGCTACATGCATTTTATATGTACATTTTTTTGTCTAATCATAAAACATAGTATGCATTTTTACATAATCTTATGTATCTATTTATAAACTATAATTATTTTAAGAAGCAGTAAGTTCTTCATTCTGTGGCTTTAGAATGTAATAACCCTCTCTTTTTATTTACATTTTTTAAATAAATCCCAGGAGTTAGAATTTTAAAAGTTTAAAATTCATCATTAGTTTACAATGCTTTTTATTAAAGGTTAAAATAATTATTGCATTCAATTTCCATAATCACTACTTTCTAGCTGCTGTTTCTTATTTAATGAATGTTTTTATATTCTTTGTCATCTAGTTCAGTCCTCCATCATCCCACTGCATCAAGTGTATAATGCTGTAGAGAATGATACTAACTGCACACAGAGTAGCAAACCAGAGTTCCAGCTATCAAAGCAGTAAAAAAATTACTCTATAATGCTTTTGTTAGAATTCCCTGAAGTGTGGTAACAATAAACAAGAAAAGCAGCTAGAATTAGGTTCCTAAAATTGGTATTGTTTTAAACTCTTTTAAACTTCAGGATTTTGCTGTCTGAAGGCAGCTGTAATAAAGTTTGTTCATGTGTGTCTGTGTGTTTGTTCCTATGTATTTTGAGAATCCTGATCTCACCTAATTATTGGGTCTGTGAAGCCCAAATAATCTCAGCTGGGTTAATTATGCTGTAGAGCCTGTGTACCTGTAGAGCTCTAGGACACAAATCATCTCTTCCTAAAGTGTAAATACAGTTTTTGTCTGATGAAACACACTGGAGAGGTACAGTTTTCTTCAGTAATTATAAAAGGCTCCTAGCTCACCAGTATCTAACAAAACTTCAGTTTCCTAAAGTCAGGTGATAGAAATCCAGTCCATAACGTCTACATAAAAATAACTTCCAATATTTGCAAGTAGGAAAGGATATTCTTAAGTTAGTCCCATCTCATTAGTGATCAATGTTTTGAAATTTTTTTTTAATATTCTGCAGGAATAGAAATCAGCAGATTGGCAGATGCAAAAGCATTTAACACAAATTAAAATAGCAGGTCACTTGTTGACATCACAGTGTACATCTACTGTGATCTACATTTCTGGGTTGGAAATGGCTAGATTTCATTACCCTCTTTCTCTCTCCAGTATTTTAAGAAACTGAAATGCCTAGGGGGCATTCCCTGTAGACAGATCAAGTCAATATCTCCTCTTTTGTAGTAGTACTTTTATATATCAATCTACTTTGTTTCTGCTTCAGGAGTAACAGTCACAGTTTAGGATGATGGAAGGTGTGTGAAGATGAGTAGTGGTGGTTGCTGGGGTTCCAAACTCTCCATTCCCCAAATAAGAAAAGAATTATTTTAAAAATTGCCAACATCAAAACAGCAGTGGAAAAGCCACTGGAGAGCTACATCTTCCCTAAGTATGTGGAAGAGATGGTAAGGGACAGCAATCCATTGATTATGATCCCCATTTCTGTCTGCCACCAAATCTGTTTTGTGCATCCATTTATTTGTTTACCAGCCTGGTTCTTCAAATTTCTGTGTCAAATTCTGGCTGCTTGTGGTGCAGGCACCCCTAAATCAGCCAAAGAAGTATTTTAAAAAGCTATATCTGACTCAGGCTGGTCTTCACTTTTAGAATGCCGGGATCTGAATGCACCATTGTTTCATTGTAGAGTTGTGGTAAAACAGTTTAGGAAAATTCCCATGTCCTTAATGCAGGCTTTCTCAGAGATGTAATTAAATGTAATAGTCTCATGTTCATGAAAAGTATTCTTACCTTGCTGATTTGAGGATACTGTATTTCTTAAAACAGAGCTTTAATCATAAAATGACATTTTCCGTAAAAATCCTCCCTGAACTGATAGTTCCCTCATGATCTCTTCTATTTACATTTCCTATAATTAATACTTCAGCCAGCTTATTCCTGAGTTCGTTATTATCCTTTCTGTTACAATCTCTGATATTACTAGATCCTCACAGATATCTCTGTGTATTTTTGAGTTTTCTTTATTAGTCTTCTGTTCCTAAACTTCATAGGGCAGGCCTGAATGACAGTCCTTCAGAAATAATCTCTTCAAACCCCTAAATTATGTCGATTGCCATCTGCTGTAATGCACTTTTGGTCTCAGCTGTGTCCTTCCTTTACAGTAATGTGATTAGTACAAGTGCATACAAGTTTCCAAATGTTGGTCTTACCATTACCTCCAGCAGGTGCCAGGAAAACGTTACACCTCTCATCCCAGTGCCTCTCTCAGGACTTCAGCATCACTGTGTTTAAGCCACAGTGTCTTCTCTGCCTTGGCTCTTGATTCAGCTCCTTCGTCCAAGGACTTCAAAGCACTTTCCTAGCCTTAATTAGTTCTGATTCTGTGCTTGCCTGTCATCACCTCTGTGAGATGACCACAGTGATTAGCAATGTTAATAGTCTTATCTGAAGTAATTTGTTCTCATTTCCTATATTGTTTCTCTGTGACAGGCTTTACAATAGCCTTAAGTATATCTGGTCTAAAGCATAACATTGTAGCTCAGACCTGGGAAACTTGTTTGAAGAAATCTTATTTCAAACCATCTGATTTAATTCTAAAACTGACTATAATACAACCTTATTTCAGCACTCTAGCTTGAGGCCTACTTTTGTTGTCTTTTTTAAGTATTCTTCTGCTTTTCTTTGTCCAGCTTTACCATTTCCTTTCTTTTCAGTATTCTACCTTTTCAGATTTTATTTTTTTGCTGTGTATTTTATATTGGTCTGTATGGCTGTGGAGCCATGTGGTTTGGGGCATTTGCTTTCTGAAACATTTTTTGCCATCTAGTTACTTCTTCAGTAGCAATGTAAACACCTTTGCTTGTGCGCTTATTCTAATTTTAACTAGGTCCTGTATAACTATTCTATTTCCTACCTCCAACAGTCAAGGAGCAGGGTGCACAGGTGAGAGTTGCTTCAGAGTAGTTACAGACTGGTAATATTTATATTTTCCAGTATGAATGTAACAGGATTTTTCCAAAAGCTTTCTTTCCTTATTCTCACACATGTTCCACTTCATTCTGGTTCACTTAGGATATTTGCCCAGACAGATTATTTTATAACTGTAAGTTTATTTGTAATAGCTGTTAAAGACAGTGAGATGTCTAATTGTGTTGTATTGCAACAGATACCAGTAAGATATTCTCAATTTTAGGATACTGGTTTTCATGTCAATTATGAGATATTTAAATAATCTTGTCATTAAATGATAATATTTTTTTCAAATATTGAAGAAATACAGAACACTTGTGTATGCATGTCATCAGACATACTCTAATCCATTCTTCCATTTCTTCCATTGTATTTCATTCTTGCAGATGTCTAGCTTTAATGAGATTAAAAGGGATTAGTTATTGAAATATAACTGTGATATCATCATACCTGTGTAGCAGACTGGTGGATATTAAAGAACAGTGTTCATAATTTCTGTTGCAAAACAAATGTAACAAATTGTTAGAAGTATGTAACTCTAGCTGCAGAGAGCAGTGGGAAAGCAGACAAGGGAGATGCTCTTACCTAAAACCTCTTTTAGAAGACCAGCAACTAGCATTCTGTGCACTCTATTGTTTACCCTTGCTGTATTGCTTCATTTTCAGCTTTCCTGAAATGCAGTATTTCCAGCAAGAGAATGTAAGGAAAATTCTTACAGATGTTCTGTTCTGCTACGCCAGAGAAAATGAGCAGTTGCTTTATAAACAGGTAATGAAAATACTGTACAGGTGGCATTCATTGACTCAACATTTTCTATATGGTTTGACAATAATGTAGCTCTGTTGTATCTGAAGTTGTATTATAATGCTGAAGTAATCAAAGAGCTGCTTGTCAGCTGGTTGGTAAGTAAGCTCATTGAATAACATATGCTTTCTGCTCATAACACAGTACCTTAAGTTGTTTTCTTTAAGGTTGCTAAGTTTTCTAACTTTGAATTTCTTTGTAAACATCTTTTTCTTTGTCATTGGTTAAGAAAGAAAAAAAATCAAAGAAAGCTTTTCTCTGCTTAGGTAAAGAAAGTACACATCAGGATTTAAAATGGCACTGAATAAACAAAAAGCACAGGATTTCTGAAATTTAGACCAAGTTTACTATTTTAAGTTTTATATAATATTTTAAGTTCTTCCCCAAAGTGCTAAAGCCATGCAGTATTTTAGAGAAAAGATCTTTAACTAACCTTGTAGCACTCAAGTACAATGCAGCTGACAAAATCTTCTTGAGTGAAGAAGTAACTTTTACAGTTATTGAAGGAGAGTCTGCTCAAACCATTTTTGATAAAATGGTAAAGAAAGCCTAAGTTGCACTAAGTCTGCATCCACAGAGTTAGTAAGTTAATTAATTCAGCAGTTGTTCTGAAGATTTTGAAGTAACTATAAACATGATATTGTATTCATATAGCAAGACCAATATGCAGAATATCAATCAAAGCATATTTGTATTTGTTTCTTCACACAGTTATCTGTAGGCTGAGTAGAGACTGACAAACCGAGGGATACTCTGTCTGCTTGGACAAAGGATAAACTGTACAGGAGCCAACTTTAGGAAGATAGGAAGTTTGTCATGGCAAAAATACAGAGATTCAGTAAATGAAGATTTGTATAGATTGTTATAAATCTATAAGATTTATAGATTGTAATAAAACAATCTATGCTTTCAGGCATGGTCGGTGACCACCCTGTCCTCAAGCCAGGGAATAGGGTTCTTTCATGGAAACAAAGGGCATATGAGTTGAAAGAACACTTACTTCTGAAAAATTTCTTAGAGATTATTTTAAAAAATTGACTATATAGCTCTCAAACATATGAAACATGTTATTTCTCATGTTTGACAGACAGTAAGCAAGGAATAGTTTGCATAAGAACAATAAAAATGAGATCTAGGAGCTGTGTTTTGAAGGGCACTTCTAAAAAAATTCTTAGCAGTATTCAGCCTCCTCTTTCTAGTGAATATAGGCCAGAGTACTGATGGTGGGGAAATGGAAGAACACATTCCAGCTAATTCAGTCTATCATTTATTGAACAAGAATATTATTTTACTCTTTGATATGACTTAAAAGGACTTAATTACCCTCTGCTCATATTTAAAATCCTCTTGATTCCTTAGCAAGAAATAATACCTTTTTATATAGGGATGGAATATTTAGCCAGATCAAATTTAAAAAAAAAAAAAGCACTGCGTTTCATCACAAGCTGTTAAAGCTATTATTTTCTACTAGGTGACACCCCGTTTAACATAGACCATATTGTTAATAGTTATGGGATTTTATTGAATTAATGAGACTGTTATCATGTAGTAGAATGTCTTGCTGAGTTAATTGAAACTGCAGAGATTATATAAATGGTATTAATGAACTTTGACTGCCTGATGCCTCAGCTTTAATAAAGACTGCTTGGTGGGCTAAATGAACATAGGCAGATAAAAGAACAGGTTCAATTTTGTGAGCCTACAGGCTGTTGACAAAGAAAACTTCTTTACCTCTGTTTCAACTAGTGTGCATCAGTAGTATGGTAGTTCCAGGAAGGGATTGCTACAGGATGAAGAGGAGAGGAAGTGCAGAAAATTAAATTAATGTGGATCATGAAAAACTGTTGATTTAACCTCTCAAAGTGTGTTCAGTATATCACCCAAGTCTTGCCGTGCTGTGCCATGTCCACAAAATAGTAAATTATAGTGGTTTTCCTCTCTTGTTGTAGACATGTGTTACTTTTATTAGGAGCTATGTTTTTTTCTTACCTCATTTTAAAAGAGTGGGTTTGTTTGGTTGGATTTCTTTAAAAATAATGCTCCTTTTAGCTTGTTAATAAGATCCTCCTTTTTAGTCCCCATGCTCCTCTCTTGCTAGAGAACTTTTTTTTCATGACCATCATTACCCTTCTCTGAATTAGCTGAAAATAAATGGTTTATAGTCAACAGGATATGCTTTTTCCTTTTTTTGTCGAATACCTAGCTAGTAGTCAGTCTCCCTGACATAGTGTTTTTACCAGACTCATGCCCCACTTCCCATAATAATAATTTTCACTACAGCAAAGCCTAGCATATTTTTGAGAAAATGAAGGTTACCATTAATTTATCAGTAGCAGATAATCTCCAAGTTGTTGTCTCCACAGTGACCTGAATACAAAGCCCAGATTAAGGAGCTTGTCTTCATATGCAGTTTCCATCATGGGGACTGGTCCTGTTGTCATCCATGAGAATTCCTCTGTCTTATTTGTATGACCACATACAAAAGATACAATTGCCATTAGAATGATAAAATTTGGCCAATGAATGAAGACTGATATTTTTGTCTGTCAGCATCCGTCCCTACCCTATGTTATCTTCCAAAATATTTGGAAGAAGTTGTAGTTCCTTGACAATTTGCATACTTACAGCATTCTATTGAAACTACTACATAGCATCAGCATTACAAGAAGCAATCAATAATGTTTGTTTAATATGCATGTATGCATGCAGGTTGTCTTTGTAGGATTTCTGGGTTTTTTGGCCAGTGTGGAGGAACATTTTATTTGATGAGGAAAAACATATTTGTATCCCTAGTCTAATGGAGTAGAATGTTGTGGAGCTGTATTACAGTTTTTAAAGGCAGAATCTTCCCTAGGATCACTGAATTTTTAAATAGCAGCTGTAAATGTAAAATCTAAAGAGAATAGTGTATTGTACTTAAGAAAATGTAAAATCTCCCCTTAAAGCTCTTCTGTAAGACTGGTGACAAAATTCTGCTCCTGGTTACACTGGAATGAAATAGTGAAAATTAAGCTAAATCGCTAGGGTAACTATTGTCTGTTCATGATTTGATTGCCCTTAGAGAAGTCAATATAATTTTGAAATACATTGATGCACTTGTCATTGTAAGAATGCTATAATTCTGGTTTTCTTTCTAAACCATAGACTGTATTATGAAATCAATATTTTGTTGTAGCTGGGAAGTGTCATAAAATTATCTGAGCTCTGTCAACTTATTTATTAACACTAAAGAGTTTTAGTAAACTGTAGCATTGAAAAAATATGTGTATGCATATTACACTGGTAGCTTTTCTTGCCAAGCTAAAAATCTCTAAACATTTGAAGTACTCTTGTAACTGAAAGATCAGAGGTATCTTTTTGAAATCCTGATATTTCATCATCTTTTTGTTTTGGTTTTGTTATATATGGGCAGCCACATTATGATTCTATTTTATTATGGAGTTGATATATTATTATGTTGGAAGAATGTGTGATGTGCTTTTATCTTTCATAACTAATTCTTATTTTATGTCCTCCTTTTTCTTCTGCTTATATGTTTACAGCTTAGGTGGTAGTTTTTTTTATATAGTCAAGTTTTCTGGCATTTCCATTTCTCCTATTTCATCTGTAGTATATCAGGGCGAATAAAAGATTAGATGTGGAACTGTTAATTAAGCAAGGGCCGTATGTGTGAAAGTACAACCCTGGTTATTTCAATCTTTTTGCCACTTATATATTGTCTAATCCTGGACCTTTCTCCTTTGATATGACCATAATATTTTAAGAAATCTAAACTTTACAATTTGTAATCTAACCCATTTGTGATGTTTTACATCAGCTTCTGAAATCAAATGGATTTCGTTTATTTTGTTTTTCCTAACTGAATTTCTCACTAGGTTTCATCTTTTAAAATATCCCCTAAAGGTTCAGAAATAGGAAGGGAAAGAAAACATCTGAACTTCAGCCCTGCCACTGAGGCTCTAACAGTCATCTCAGTCCTGAAAAAATTACAATTAAATTTCCTAGGCTTTCTGTTGATGGCATACAGAGAGATCATCAAAACTATTGTCAAAAACTGTGCATCCAAGCATACTCAAAATGGTGATGTAGAGAAGGTTTCCACATGTACCTCTCAGGTCAGTTGGGACTACTTAAGGAAAATCCCCATTACTTCCAATACAAGTTTAAGGGTTTTGGTAGTTAGTGGATGTGTTCAGTACATATGTAGCTGATAAGATAACTTACTGGTGTTGAACACTTCTCAGGTGCTGTAAGGAATATCAGCTGAGGTACCAGCAAAGCAGCAGGGCAGCTTGCAAGCATGTAACACTTCCAGTGTTCATCTCCGGTGTTCGTCTCTGTCCGTCGCTGAGGGAATTGGAAAAGCAAGTGCAGAGGCTTCCTACCTTGGAGCTGCACCTATTAAAAGTAGAACAGCTCAGGTCACCCATCAGCTGTCATGACTCCTGACAGCAACCTGAAATATTGATGTGCTTGTGGACCAGCGCCAGTGCTCCTTCTGCAGCAGGATAGATGAGATAGTCTTACCTGGAACCCCTGTCTGCCCAGAGCACTCCCCTGAGCTGGGGCTGGGGCTCCACTAGATGAAATAGTTGCACCCTTGAGCTGGAGCAGTCGTGGCAGCAGGTTCTTCTTCCTACAGCTGGGCAAGGACTCCATCCAGAGCCATGCCCAGCAGGGGTAGCCTGGGCACTTGGCATCAAACCTCTGCTGTAACTGGTGGTTTTGGGCAGAGGTCCGGAATTCCCTCCCCTTAGAGTGGTCCTTGTGCCCAGAGGCAGACAGACAGATCTCCATCCTTCATCCCACATCCCTTCCATCACCAAAGGACTCCCTTCCCTTCTTTTGGCTGATGCCTCCCCCAGCCTAGGGCCTTTGTAGCTCCTACCTGCTGTCCTAGTGCCAACACTGGGATCCCAGCTCTCCTGGGTGGCCCAGCCATGCTTCTGATGCCAGCCCAAGCCCTCAACTGCCCACCCATGTTTTTTGTTCTGATTCCTGCCTATTTCTGATTTTTTCTGTCTCTTAATATAGATTACATATATAAGTAGTACTCTGCAACGGAACAGTACCAGGTCTTCTATGCATCGTGTTTAATGAGTTTATTTTGAATATTGACATAACAACTTATGAGAAACTGAAAGAGAACTGTTAAACCCCAAAACCTCATTTTAATTCTTATGTCTTTAGAAATTAAAGTTTTGTTTTCTTTCCCAAATAGCTACCCTTGTCTCCTTTGGAGCCTACTCTTGCACTTTTATCTATGGTTTTGGAACATTATAAAATACAAAATAATTTTACATTTTGCAATTTTTCTCTATTGCAGATCTCTGTACTGTAGATCATTATTATAATTATCATAAATAAAATTCATATTTATGAACACAGATCTTGAAGTAAACTGCCAGGTGCAGGGTTGCCTACCATTGCCAATTTGTTGTGTGTTGTGTTAGAAGAAGGGAGACTAACTTGTTTCAATCAGAATTTAAGATAAAAGCCATTGATTATGAAACTGTTCTGTTAACACTGTGAATGAATGTTCATGTTTTTAGTTAGTCTGGACCTAATATTGCTGTCTGCCTTATGCTGTGTATTAGGAGCTATTATATGACTGGAAAATCTAAATATATTTTTGCTTTTCCTTTTATGTTCAGGGCATGCATGAACTTCTAGCTCCCATTGTCTTTATCCTGCATTGTGACCACCAGGCTTTTTCACATGCCAGTGAAGCTGCACAACCAAGGCAAGCATTGTGTTTTATTTGTATAAAAAGCGTCTTTCTTTAAAAAATAAGTTGGCTGAACTATAGCTTATAAATATGTGCTCCATAATTCTTTGTTTATGATTCATAAATTAATATCAGAAATCAATGCATCTTTGTGCTTTGATGGGAATGTCTTTATTTCATCTTTCCGACTGCAGCTTCTGAGATTTAGACATTGGCCTCATCACAGACACTGGCTGGTGAAAAAATAGGGAGACAAGAAATCTACGGAAAACCTTAATCTCAAAGCTTACATACTTACCTGTTGTTCTACCTCATCCTTATTGCCAGAAGTTGTTTTGTTTTTGTCACTGCAGAGAGTAGACAGATCAGTGAGCTCCACTCATAGAGTAGACATCTTACCACCAACTCTCTTTCCTCATATCTTAAAAGGGGAAATAATAATTGAAGACAAATTTTTGGGATTGATATTTCTTTCATCACCTGCAGTGTTGCAGTTGGATATCCAACTATTCTTTGACTGGGTAGTAATATTATGTTTACCTATTGATCCTCCATTTCATTCAAAAGTATGTGTGTATGCATGCAGTCATACTCATACATATAAAATATTGCATCAAATGGTTGTCTGCTTTTATTCGTGCCCCATATGTAAGGCTTTAGTTTTTATTAAAAAAGAAAAAAGAAACCAGTTTCATTCTTGTGATATTTAGGACATTTTGTTTGGTTTTTTGCACACTGGAGTCCAGCAGTGAATAAAAGCTAATTTAATTATGTGTGCAATATCATATAACCTCTGTAGGTACCCTGCAATGTGACTGCCCAAAGGGAGTTAAGCATTAAGATGATTATCTACAAGTGTGTGCTTTTATTCAATGTCTGTCCTTAGATATCCTAAAATTACCTAGAAGATGCTCTTCAGTGCTAAACAACTTAAAATAACCATGTGTTATGTACAGCATTCTGTTCCATGCCCACTGAAAAAGTAGAGCTATGCAGCAAAGTAGATGGAAAAGAGGTGCTGTCACTGATTAATTGCTGTTAAAGTACAATAAAAATACAGGCTATTAAAACAAAATAAATTAATGTTTTGATACTGCATATTTGACCAGTAACCATTTTTTTTTTGTTTAGGATAAACAGTGATAGATTGTGCAGCAATCAATTATTCTAGATCAAGCATATTCAAATAATACATTGTGACATTCAGTAATTTGTTATTTGGAATAATTAGATGGTTACTTCATTGTAGTGCAGACAAGGCAGCTAATTTGTTTTTGATCTTTATAAAAAGGAAAGACTTCATTTGTTCAATGGAGTTGCTCTTTTTAATTAAAAAGGCTAGTTTTCTCATTTGCACTTTATATGAAAGTTGGCTTATAAATACATAATACTACATGGAGAACGCTGACCAAAAATAAACATTCACATTTGGATTGTTCACTGTTGCCTTTTGCAGTGAGGAAATGAAAGTTCTTTTGAATCCTGAATATCTGGAACATGATGCCTAGTAAGTTTTAACAAGTTTCTTTACATTTAATTTGCTCTTATTTGTAATTGACACCATTGTTTAACACCAAGTTTCTGGGTTGTTCCCTTTCAGTGCAATGTTCACACGTCTTATGAAAACAGCAGAACATTGGTTTTCAACTTTTGAACATGACAGTCAGAAGGTAAATATTGCTTTAAAATTTACTTACTGTGCTCTTAAGCAAATGTGATTTTAATATGATTGATGTTCTTTAAAGCTAGCTAGACATCTCTTAACTTGGTTGAAGCAGTCTCAAACCAGTTTACAGTCTTTAAAGGTTCTTCAGAATTTGGTCATAAGCACCTGTGGAATGTCTTCAGGTGAGAGTTTCTATCTGTTGAAAGATCCCATGGTAATCAAAGCCAAGTGTACAGACACAGATTTTTCTGTACATAAGTGATGTCCTTGCATAGCATTTGAAAGAGTGCCTGTCATAGGCACTTCTGTGTGCCAAAAACCCGTGCAAATGTTACTTTAAATAGGTAAAGTATTAAGGCATGAATTATTTTCAGCTGTTTACAAACAATTTGCTTTAAAACCAAAACTTTACCTGTAGACTGTCTGTCAAATGTCAGGGTGTATCTTTCCTTGACATAATAACTCCATTTCCTTCATTTTTTTTCTTAACCTTAGAATATTCAAACAGAGGAAATGTCTTTGCCTTCAAATCTCTGGTGTATCTGTATGGACACTACTGACTTTAGTATGTTGCTGCTTTCATAAAAAAGCTTTTGCAGTGTTCTAAGTTTAGTTTTACAGAACCCTCCTTTGCAGGGACCTTCTAGAGACCATCTAGTCCTTGCCTGAATTTTTTCATTCATGGCAGAAAGGACAATTCCCTCAGTCAGTTGCTCAAGATTTCCTGTGACAACCTTCTTTTCTTGTCTCTTTCCATCTTCATGTTTCTCTTTTATTTTTAGTTCAGGAAAATTATTTGTGTGATGGAGCGTATGTGTGGAGGCTCTAGCAAAATACTATTAACAGCGTTATGGGTATTGCCAAGGCTTTCAGTGTATTGTATCCTAAAAGAGTTGGTGTCCCAGCTTAGTTTCAGTTTGATTCACTTCACTATTTTTCACATGGAACATGGGGAGAATATCTAGAGTTAACAAAAACTTCATGAGAATTCATTTGGTTATGGATGTCCATATGTGTGCACCTAAACCTATAGTTGCAAACTGTAATTAGGGAGTACTGGTTTGAATGGTGGTTTTGTCAGTCTAATGAAGTGAAAGTTGTTCACCGAAGACTCATTTAAAACCATCTATTTCCTCTAAATATTTAAAATATTATATATTTTATCAGATATGGAGCATTGGTGTCTTAGCCTAAACTGTCTACAGTTATAAATTATTTGGATTTTTATATAATTTCAGTAGCTAGGGACAAAGCATATGAGATACAAATTTTATGAAGTTACTACATAGGCACTTTTATTTCAAAAAAAAGGCTGTGAGATATGTTTCTCTGAGTGTAGCTTTTCAAAATTCAGTGTATTCAAATGTATTTGTTCTAGTTTGCATGACAGAGGTGGTAAAGTCTGAGGTTCAGTTTTATTCCAGAAAATAAATAGGTCTGCCTACAGATTTGCAGTGCTTGGGTAGAAGGTGAAAATTTACATTGCCCTTTGCAGTCCTTTCATGGCATAAAAAATTAACAGAGCAAAGTGAATGGATTAATATCTAGTTGTTTGTTTTCGTTCTTTGCAAACATGTATAATCTTTAATAATCCTTTCTTGTACATATGCCTTTTACAATCGTGACTTTGAGGGTTAGCTACATAGTAAAGTGTGAATCTTCACAAAGGAAGCAATGAAATTGTGTGCTCTGAGAGACATGTTACATTTTACAGCCTCTAACAGTTGTTTCCATTACTCCCAATTGCCATTAGAGGAGCTTCTCCAGCTACTCCATTCCCTAGTGGTTAATGAGAGAAATCTGTCCTCAGTTTATACTTGTACTATGTCCTAGCCTCTCTTTACTGCTGTAGCATTTGTTTCCTAGATGCATGAATATATAAATTGTATTAGTATCAACTACCAGCCATTCCAGTTCGTGTTCTGGTAGATAATGTTTTGTGACAGCACTTGGTGACTCTGTTCCTAATACTTTGCTGAAGTTTTTAGCTGCATTTCACTGGCATTCATATTTAAACTGTTCTTAGAGGTGAATCTGGTGCTCTCCTATAAACAATACAGCACATTCTGAGCCATCTCTCATTTTTTCTTTCTATTGTGAACCACATTCTTTTAGTATTGAACATTTATTTTTCATAGATGTTAGTTAGTAATAGATGACTAAACACATGCACTCAAATCTTTTTGCAAGACCTGAAGGCTTACAAAAAGAAAATGTGTGTTTTCTCTCACATGGCAGATAATAATGTAGTGAGTATGAGCAGGAGCACAGTATTGTGTTGTCCACTTGGCTTAGGCACAAGCACTGTGAATCATTTCTAGTTAAACATTTTGGCGGCTTAGTTTTATTAGTTTATTTGAGCATCTTTCTGTTTGGGCTGTTTGTTTCACACCAGCTATGTGATTTTTGGAGCAATTTCAACTGACTAGAGGTATTGTCATTTTCTCAACCAAATTGCATGAGAGGAGAAAACAGACATGACTTTGTTGCACTCTAGTCTTCCACCGAGCTTCTTGGTGGAGTACACGGAATCAGGAGGCATGGACAGGCAAGGCTGAGATATTGGCTGCAGCTGCTGCCTCACAGATTCTGTCATGCCTTGAAGATTTCTGTTAATAGGGTTAATTTCTGAGATGCTGATAAACTGCATTTTGATGGATACCATTTACTTATCTCCTGCTTTTAGAAAAGGCAAGCCAGCTTATACTATTGGATACACTTAGCCATGTTTGATAGTCAGTCAGTCTGACAGTCAGCAATGTGTCAGTGCTGCATTATGCCAAGGTGCACAAATGCTGCAAGTGACAAATAACTCCAATTTTGGCACAGTGGAAGCTTGCATTAGTTTTTGATATTCACAATCTTTCCTCACTTGAGCCAGGGTTTAATAATCTGTCTTGTAATTTTGTAAAGATGGCTTGAAACCCACAGACAACTAATGGTGTAAAGACTAAACTGAGTAATAGCTAGTCTTTTCATATTACAAATTCACATAAGCAGAGGGATTCTGATGTTGAGCTTTCCACATAAGGTTTTATACCTATAATAAAGAAAAGCTTAAAAACACAGGTCTTCAGAGTCATCGGAGTTCTGAATGCATGAAGTGGTGAAGCTGAAGTCAGTTTGAATAAACTGCAATAAAGTTTATACCCCAGATGTGTGCCAAATGACAGAATATGCACAGTCTACAAACACATAGAGTTACAGACTTTTATGGTTGGTTTCAAAGATAAATCCATATGTTTATGAAAAAAATTAATATAGACTGACATTTAACATTAAGGCAATATTATCATATCAAGCTTTAAGAGTGGTTTTCTGTATATAAGAATACTAGTGGGTACCTAAAATATTTTCAATATTTTGCACTCGTGCATATGATCAAGAAAATAGTGAAATGGATCTGAAATTATAGGAAATAGCCATACAATGCAGAAATAAAATTCAGAGTACAAAGAATGCTGCCCAGCTTGGTCAGAAAGAATTTACTAGAATAATTTTTAAAATGAGGTAGGAGAAGTATTCTTTCTTAATGTACCTGCAGCTGTGAAGAACTTCAGTATTTAACTAAGTAACAGAATTGCCTATTGGCCTCTAGATGTTTTATTTTAAATTCCTGTTTGTTAAAATAGCAAAGATTTTGAATAAATACAAGCTATGTCAGTGAGCTTTATGTGACAGTCTAAGGGAGCTTTTGTCAAGTGATTTGCTGGAGTATCTTAAATGAATATGTCTTGGTACCACAATAGCATGGTTAAACTACCACACTATAACAGACAGATCGGTCCCTTCGCTGCAATTGCCATAGAAAAGCAACAATTAAGCAGATTTTAAGATAAATTTATAATCAATCAGGTCCTTAAATAGAAACATATTACCTGAAAACACTGCTCAACATCCTACCATATTTTCTGCAGTGCAGAAATCAAATAATTAAGAAAAGGTACTTCAAGCAAACTCAAAAATAGACACTTTGGTAGACATTATTAAATGTTCACTGCCCATTGCTTTGTTAAACCGTGTTGTAAGTGATTTTGAAATAACCATAGGAAATGACACTGGGAATAGCTTACACAACAAAAATAAACTTTCTTTGTTATTGAATGTTAAAAATAACGCTCTTTTCATAATATTGGAACAAGTGAGTTTGTATCTAAACAATGTAAAGTGCAATGTAGCTCCCTGAAATTATTAACCCTTTGAGCTGGATAATGATTCTCTATTAATATAGTGAGCAAAAGTGTAGAAAAACAGCAGCTGTTTTTTCAAAGTGAAGCTTTTGGGTCAGAGGTCATGATGACAGATTGTGGCAAAGTCATTGCAAAATTCTTCTCATCTTTCTGTTCCAATTTTTCCTGTTTTATAACCTTAACATTGTTCTTAACAGATAATTTCTCCATTTCCCTGCCCTCCTGTCTTTCTCTTGATAGGTTTGACTTCTCCTTTTTTATTTTTGCTTCTCCTTTTTATATGTTTCCTATTCAGTCCAGTTCATTATTTACTGCATTTCTTTCTAGCGTTCTGTCTCTTTTTCAATAATACCTCACTGTTTTGCACGAAGAATGAATTTAATGCCGTTCCTGTTCAAAGATGCTAATACTCCACTGGTTTTCACTTGAGGTGTGTTGTGCTGTAGCTCATGGCATAGTTTGCACAGCCTTCAGGTCCAACCAACTGCTGTCTCATTGTTCTATTTCTTTTTTCCTTTAGAAGTTTCTGATGCTTTATCAGAAACTGTAAGTTTTAAGGTAAAGCCACTAGATTTTCTGTGCTAGGGAAGCCTGTTTAGAAAGGATTGTTTGAAAATAAGTTACTTCCTATTTGGTATGCAATTTATTGTTCTCTAAGGGCATATATTCTCTACTGAGTTACCATTCATCTGCTTTACTCTGGACTGACTCAGACTGCTGATATTAAAGCTAAAATAAAGCTGTCAACACTTTGTCAGAGCATGAAAAGTAAAGCATGCACGTAAAAATTGATGCGCAGAATGACGGGCACTCCTTGGCACTCCTGGGAGAGGGAATCCCACAATACTTTCCACAGAAGTGGATGCTTGAGATTCCTCTTCTGCTGTAAAAGAAATGAGTTATTACTATGTTTTTTTTGGGAGCCAGTGTTTGCAACAAATGAAATCTCCTGCACACAATCCCTTTAGATAGTAAGGCTTCGTGATTTGTTCTTTTATTCACCCTGTTATCTCTGTCTGCAGGAGAAAGATGTGATGGTGACACCCATGCCCTTTGCAAGGCCACAGGACTTGGGGCCATCTATTGCTATTGTTGCAAAAGTAAATCAAATTCAGGATCATCTGCTGAAGAAACATGATATTGAGCTGTACATGCATCTGAACCGACTGGAAATTGCTCCACAGATTTATGGACTGTAAGTGTTTGCAAATCATTATTCATTTAATTCCTTGGGGGTTTTACTTCACTATATTAGGAAATTTTCCCCTTAAAATTTGGATTAGGGAATGGGACTAAAAAGAAGTACTTATCTCTTAGAACTTATTTGTTTTGCAGCATTACAGTAAAAGCCACCCTACTGCTGCAGCTGTGACCACTGTCATTTCCAGTGCAGATAAAGTCCATTCAGCCGCATATTAGAAACCCTGATGAGGAAGACTCCTGTACTTTCTGAATCAAGTACAGAGTCTGCGTGGAGTTCTCCTGTAAGAACACGTGGGATAATAGGACATAAAAAACAATTAGCATGAGTGGTTTGTTTACTTAATTTTATCACCAGTTTAACATCAGTGAACTTTTCCCTGTTGTGTATGGGGTTTTGGATGCTGGTAATACAGGGCGAGTGGCATGTTAAGAGTAAAGGCATAGGTATAATAAATTGTGTGTGTACAGAGTCAGCCCAAGTATTCCCTTTTCCATGAAGCTGGTTCATATCCAGTCAGCTGATTGTGTATTAAATACCCCCATTCCAGGGGGGATTGTTGGGCCAGGTGTGACTTTGGATGTGTTTGTGCAGCACTGAATCCAAAATATTTATAGCTGCTGTAGTCAGTCTGGCTCAACACAGAGTGTGAAATTTGTGTGAACCATGAGTAATGGTGAAATGACCATGGTTTTGAAGAAGAGTCTTGCCTTCATTGACTGGGATTCTAGAAATTTGATTCATTTTGATCATTCCTTAAGGAGTTGGCAAGCCATATATGCCTTTGCAGCGACAGAGAAAATTACACTTTTTAATTTTTTTTTTGCAGTGATTTAAAGATTGATTTTGCCTTAAATGAAAAAAAAATGTTATAGGTGTGGCTTTCCAAATGCAGTTGTGGAATGTAACAACTCAATAGAAAATAGAGAAAGGGAAGGAAAAGGTGACTGTGTAAATGTCAGGCCATAACTGCAATACTTAACACTAAAGTCTAATTTGATGTTACTGTAAAATGAAAAAGTGCTGCAACATAATATACTCTCAAGAGAAGAGTTGAGCTACTTATTAATAGCTTACATTAGGAAGATAAATGTAATTCTACAAATCTTACTTAAATACAATTTATAGGTATAAGTTACCTATGGGGGAGGAAAACAAGCCAAGTAAACTCAAGTACTAAGAGGACAGATTGTCCTATTACAATATTGTTTGCATAGTGTGTTTTCTTAATATCTTCACTATTCTGGAAGAGAAAGCAAACATCCCTACTAAAATTCAGGGGTAGTAATGAATAAGTAGACTGTATAAATATCAAGGAAAACAAAAATACATTGTTTCATTTATGAAGACTTATGAAAACAAAGAGAGAATAAAATAAGTTAAACTTCAGAAATTTGCAAGCAGATATTTTGGGGCAAAAATGATTTGAAATGTAGGTATTCACCTCAGTTTAAGATTCTGCCTTTCAGTAAGAGAAATAATTGGAAGAAAAAATTATATTTTAGCTCTAAACATAATATTATAATAACAGAAGAATGATTCAGTCTGGTGTGGCATAAATAGAACTGAATCTGAATAAAGAAATTTACAGTTAAGAGAATGAATTATGAGAGAGAGCTTCAGGCTGACTATCAGGAAAACCTTACTAACAGGGAGCTGTTAGACTGTAAAATAATATATTAAAATTAACAAAGGAAACGCCATCAGAATGTTTTAAAAACAGGCTTTGAAAAGCTCTCAGAAATGGGGGATATCATAAAGAGAGAGTCTGCATGTGTAGAAGAAAGTAGGTTACCTGTGAGGTCACATCCTTCTCTGATTCCTGATTTGATATAGACAGGAGAAAAAGAAGGGGAAAGGGGCATGACTGTGTTGCATTATTCTCACCTTTAATGATGTCTGAACTCTTCAGAGTAGTCATTTCCAGTAGTGAGCCCACTGACAGTCTGAGACACTGTATCTTTTCCTGTATTTAACATTTTTTGAACTAGAAACAGCATTTCTTAAACAACATTGTTTATCAATAATTGCTTAACCTAACCAAACTGCAGAATTCATCTGAGTTTTTTGTTAAGGTTTATTGTTTTGCTGAAGATTTACCAACAATAAATATTCATCTGTCAGCCTTGATACCACTCATAAAATATACAAACAGTAGAAGGAAGACTGGGAACTTTGCTCAAAAGATATTATGGCATTCCTAGATCTACATGAAAGGCCTGTATTTAGTAGCAGTCTACCCTAATTTTCACAAGTTATAAAGTTCACTTATTTAAAATTTAGCATTTTATGCTTTGCATCCTTCTATAACCTTCTGGGCGAACACAAAAGCAATTCTTTGCATTTTTTGCAGTTGCTTCCATCCTTTGGTGTTTCCAAATGCTTCTTTTTTATTTTTCAAACACTAGCAAGACTTGTTTTGCTTGGAGGTCAGGTACCCCAGCTGGTTGTATGTTTCCATGTTCAGAAACTGTCCTTTACAATAAAATGTGATTATACACTTCCTGAAATCATGCTTACCTGCTTACAAGACCAAGGCATTTCAGTATGTGTGGTACAACTCATTAATTTTGCTTGCTGCCCAGTTTTGAAGTTTTAGCTCAAAGCAGTAGATCTCCTTCTCTTCCAGAGTGCAGCAGTGAACAGAGTTCACATTCCCTGGCTGTCTCATTCCCTTGCTGATGGGGGAGGGAGCCCATTTAGGTACAGCAAGGTATACTGGGTCCTGGCTGTGCCGTGCTTCCGTGCTCTGGAAGTTCAAGCTGATGTCACAGACAGCAGCAGCCTTAGCACAGGAATTTCTGTATTTGGAAATTTTGAGACTGCACGTTCATTCACTTGCAGTCAGCACTGCTTGTCCCTCTGATAATTATTCAGCTGCTATTAATATCAGCTGAAATGGAACTAGCAATACAGAGATAAAGGGTTTTTGCCTTATCATTCCTCAGTCTTCTTTCTTTGCCTTGTCTCTCGCTGGGATCCCTAGGTAATGTTTTGCAGAATAACATTGTTTGACTCTCCGGGTAGTACTGTGAATAGTCTAACCAAACTATAATAATTATCTAATCATACCTAATTTTGTACTTTGTGAAGTCAAGTACAAGAATCGCTTGAAAATAAAATGGAATTGATTACATTAATAGTTCAGTGACATGCTTCCTGTTAATAAACCTTTCTCTAAACAAAAAGAAAAAATTGCTAGGATTGAACATAAAGATTGGATATTCCAAAGAGGTGACAGATTGAATATTCAGTTTAATTTTAAAATTAGAGGAGTTAACAATGATTAATGTCCTAGATTAACTGGTACTCTGATGTTAATTTCTTTGACCCTTACGTCTAATTCAAGTTAAAGTACAAAATACTGCAAAATGATACTGCATTTTCCACTGTGGCCAGTGTTTGCAGGGACAAATTAAGCAGTTTAGGCTCTCAGCTTGAGAAAGGACAAGGCTTGACAAAAGTCTTTATATACCTGTAGTTTAGGACATTAAGTTCCATTTAAAGGCATTTGGAGTAGACAACTACTTTCACATTTCACTGAAAAGATGAATCATTTGGAAATGTCCCACATAATATTATTGCCACTTTATTTTATTTTATGTACTGAGGGAGAATTATATTGCACCAAATGAATTTCTCATGGAACTGCATGCAATAAGTACAGCCAGATCATGTAAATATAAATATGATACAGTTGTATAGAAATAATACACAGAAAGGCAACGACAAGGTATAAGGATAAAAAGCTTTATTTAAGAACAAAAACTAAATGTTGGCATATACTCACCAGCTTCTGCATCATAACAGTGATGGCCATATTATACTGGTAAAGCAAACTCTTCCCAAGCACATATCCAGCAGACAGTAAAGCACATGCAGAAGTGAGTGTAAATATTTCATGGTGGCCTGGGCTCTGCACTGGGCAGCGATGCCTCTGCCTCGCGCTGCCGCTCTGCTCTGCGGCCGTCGGTCACAGAGACACTGCCCCTGCCCCTCCAGAGGCACCTGGGCTGCCACTGCCCCAGCACTTCAGCAGGAAAGCCCTCCTCAGGAAGCTAATGAGGAAACACAAAACAAAAGAGAAGGGTGCAAACTAAGTTGCAAGGAGCCAGGCACGAGTGTAGATCTGAAGGTAGCGTTGGAAAGGTTATGTGAGGGTGAAGGCAACAGCAGATGTGCTGCTCCACTATTACTGTTCTTACTTGCTTTGCTGTGAGCACTGCTGTGGGGCATCCACCTGTTTTAGTTTCTCACCCGTGCCATTATGGTACCAGGCAGTATTCTTTTGCGTAATCAGATTGGTCTCTGGAGGGAGAATTTAAAAGGATTTTACTTGTATAGTAAAGGAACATAAATCATATTCATTGTATCAAAAAAAAAAATAATCCTACTAGTTATCTTAGAATAAGAAATCTTTATGATCTGCAGAAAAAGTAGGTCAAAGATCAGTATTGCTAAGGAGAACTTCTCAGATCATGCAGGATGCCTGAATTTATTTTGGATTCTCACACCAAAAGAAAATGAGATAATATATGACATGGTCCAAAACCATTGCATTTCCTCTGTAGCTTTTAATCCAGTGTCATCAATCAATTGGACAGCAATTACAATGAAAGCAACTTGGAGGTACTGTGCACGTAGTAGAGGAACCACCAAAATCTGACCTTGCTATTAAAAGACATTAAAAGGCAAGTATCTGGCAGTGAGTATCTAGAAATTGGTAAGACTAAGTAAATACAAAGTCTTCCTGAACAAAGCAGTAATTCTTATTTGAATGTTCAGGACAAATTAATAATGAACTTAGTATTTGATACTGGAACTGCTGTTGATTTCCGGTACTTATTTTCTGTTTGACTTAAACAAAGCATTATATATAAAACAGATTTTAATGGACTATAAATCCCAGGTTGTCTCTCAGTAGACAACTTGTTGAGGATTTAGTGCCAGATGACCAGCCTTTCTAAGAAATGTTGATGTCCGCTGCTGGTCCCACAAATTGCAAGATACATTCTACTGGATTTTTACATAGAGGTTTTGGGGACTGACTCAGGCATCAGAAGACATTACTATGAATTCTGTCCTGCACAATGGAAAAGTACTGTAAGAGGAAACCTTTCTAAGTTAGCTGACAGAAGGAAACATGTGAAGCTACTTTAGGAAGCTACCATGTATTTTGATGGAGACAGGGATTGCCTCAGCTACTGCTGCCATACCAATTGTGCCGCAGTGGTTTTCTAATTCAAATTACTTCCTCTTTGCAAATAAACAAGGACAATTCTTGAAGATCGGGGTAGGTATTGTACCTCAGGCCACAAGCAAATCCTGCTTAACTCTAAAAGGTGCTTTTGTTCTGTTTTGAAGTAAGGCTACTCACACTTTTGTGCTCTTAAAAGACAGATACCTGTTCCTCATCGCTGCTGAGTTCCTCAAAAAGCTCTCTAGTTCATTGATTGAAAAAATGTGTATTTCATTTTGTGCTGATTCTTGTTGTGTATTGAGTTAAAAATTACAGTATGATGAATTTGTGATTTTGTCCTTTTCCCAACTGTCAAAAATAGTATTTTAGTTTTACCTCTGACTTTAGGATTTTAATATGTAAATATTGTAAAAGACCACTCTATAAACAGAATGAAGGATTGGTTGAGGTGTCAAAAGTGTTTGTCAGAGTTTTACTCTCCTGCTGCATAATTATGTGCTGAGATGATAATGAGCAGTACTGGATGTCTGTGAGGACGGAATGCAGATTCGTCGTTTTGATGCTTCTTGATGCAGGTGATGTGCTTCCCATATGAAGTACAGGGAGTTATCTTTATCTGGGAAGGAAACAAGCAAGAAAGCTTCCATTTTGACTTTTGTTGCATACCCTGAAAAGAAAAAACCTAGTAGCATTAAACATAAATTGGCTTAGAGACCACTAATATGAATACAATTACTATCTTCTTAAATCTGTGATGAATTTAGTAGGAATCTAGACAGGTGCTTGAAAGGCTATCTTTGTCCTTTTTTGGTTTTTGTTTGGTTTTTTGGGGGGTTTTTTTTTGGTATTGGTTTTGTTTTGTTTTGTTTTTTTACTTACGTAGACAGTAGTTGTTGATTATAAAAACAGAACAATGTCTAGAGAAGTTCTACTCCACTAAGGAATTTAAGGTTCCATATATCAAGTATTTACCTCTCTTTTATTTTCTTTATACTTAAATCACATCAGCTGTTCAGATTAACCAGGTACTGTTTAATTTAGTGCACCATTTTGTTTCTTTCAATGACATGGAATTTAGTCTAGAAAACTCATCTTGGAAATTGGTACAAAAAAGGCAATAAGTAGGTCAAGTAACTGTTGCAGAAAGTAATTATCTCAGCATATGACTAAAAATGAAACTGCTAACATGCCCATGCTGACATGATGTTAGGAGGCAAAATACAGCACTTTGGACTTAAGCATTTGCTAGTAACCAACATATTTCCTGTAGAATCCAGTCCTGTGGGTAATTCGTGTTTTGGTTAACCAGTGCTCCATCCTCACTACTTTTTCTTACTAAGTCTGTATGAATCAAGTTGGTATGGACATGCAATCACATGTGACTAGCAACTCATTATTTTCCTGTGAAAACAGACCTTCAAAAATTCTAATGCAGTATTGTAGAGAACCATGTGCACCATCCAGCAGGGAAAGATCACCCTGTCATCAGTCCTTTAGATAAAAGTCAATGTTCAAAAGTTATCTGAAGGCTAATAGAAGCATCTCAAAATCTTTTGTGTCATCTTGATGCACTTAAAAAAGAGCCACACAAAGCAGACCCTCTGCTACAATCCAAGACCAATGGTAAGGGATAGAAGCACAATTTTTAATGAGTAAATTGTAAAATTTAGAAGTTATACCAAACTAGGATCTAGTGGGTAATGCAGCTAAGAAAATTTTGTTTGAAATCTTTAAACAGATCAGCATGAAACACTTAAATGCATAATGTTGGCCTCTTGGAAGCAGAGGTAATCTTATTAAAAAAACCCTAAGGTTTTAATACTTAGTCATTAGTCCATGTCAGAACAAACTAGGCCATTTTGGATTTTTCTAGGTGGGGAGAAGGATGTCAAGGAATTGCATTTGAGAAAAAAGCAATTGGTCGTGAACTGCCTTGAGGTGTGGGATGTCAACTTTAGGGATAGCACAGTCTTCAGTCTGAGTTTCCCTTGGCCTAGGACATGTTAATCATCTGTCTCTTCAGGGTCATTTTTGTCTGAGTTCTTCATTTTAGCAGAAAATTATATCCTGGAACCACAATTCATCACTAATGAAAATGTTTTTGAAAATTAGTGAAATAGTAATTCTGTAGGAATATGGCCAGTCTGCATTTTCTCTAAAAGCATCTGATTGCCCAGTAGAATGCAGTTAATTGGGAGTATATTGCAGTATATAGTGTCAGCATCAGGAAGAATGCTTCCTTTTTGGATTTTCTCCACACCCAAGTAATAATTCACCAGGTAGTCAAGTCACTCTGCTTCCACTCCAGATACCAAGATTAGTTCTTGGATAGCCATTTCTACCCTTATTGACAGTGCTCTCCCTGCCCTTCAGCCTAACCAGATGTTACAAATTGAGGTGAGGGGTTTGGGTGATGGAGGGGGAAAAGATGGGGAATCCTAAAAACAACCTATATAATTCCCCTTACATGTTCTGAATTTCCTCTGGCAGTTGTTTTATTGGGACTTCTTGAGTTAGAAAGATTCATAACAGAGTTGGAAGTCCATGCAACAGTGAAAGATCCTGCCCTGAAAATAATGCAAGAGTCTGTCCTAATTTTTAAAATGGGTGAGCTGGATAGTAGTTCTCCATGACCTTGTGAACCTCTTTCCAACATCTTGCTAGAGTCGTAGAAGCCTCATCAATAAAAAAAATCTTGTTCCAAATAGGTGCACGCCTTGAGTATCTTTTCTGATTCTGATGTGGTTTTGAGCAAGAATTTTTAAAAGTACCCTATGAAATATTAAAGCAAGCCATCCATATCCGAAGAATAAAATCCATTAACGCAGGTCACAGGAATAGGTTGCTCAAGAGTAGTGCTGTTAATTAGGGTGCACAATTTTGTGTAACTTTTGCATATTGTATGAATTCACAATATTTTAGTCTAGGTAAAGCATGAAAAATTATGTCTGAGAAACATTTCTAAGATTAGAATTATTTCACTGAAGTAAAACTGTAAAAATGGGGATAATATTTCATCACACCTCATACTGAATATAATAGCAAGAGGCCCTAAAGGGTTAAGGTACATAACTTAGCAGGAAGGCTCCACAGATTTTGGCAAGAGGAGAAAAATCTGTGCACAGCATTGCGAAACGTAATTGTCGAGTGAAAAAGAACAATAGCAGACAAGAGTAGGAGCTTTTTTCCAATACAAATTTTGAAATCAATGAACGAGTCATACTTGAATCTTTACAGAGAGCCAAGGGTGCTACCCTTCTATATTCTTTCCCTGAAAACACTCAGCACAGCATTTGCAGCTTGGTATTGACTGCCAGTGATGACTCCCTTGAACTTCCAGATAGCACTGTTTCTAAGGAAAAAAGGCCATGGATGCACCTAGACTTTGTTGTTCACTATAGAATGTATTGATAGCAGAACAGCAATTCTTCCCAAATTGCAGAGAAGCAAAATGACATCACCCAATATAGCATCAGCTTGAGAAGCTCATGAGAGAGCACTGCCTTTCACAGACCTTTATATTGCCAGCTGTCACTTTTAATGGTCTGCTTTTCTTACTTCTTATCACCTTATTTGAAATTAGGAAATTAGGACCGTGGTTAGCATACTTCCTTTTATTACCTTTTATACACTTTTTTGTCTGAAAAGGTGTCCAATACATTGATCTTTGAATGCCACAGAAGCAGTATCTTTTGTTCCTGGTATTGAGAAAAGGGAGAGAGAAAAGAAATTTCTTTTTTTTTTTTTTGGTTTTTAAGTTCACAAAATAATATAATGCAGAAAATATGAGATGATGAAACTCCTGCAGCTTCTGACTGCTTGTTACTCCTACCAGTAATGCTACCAGGCTTTTATTCACAGAAGTGGAGACATTAGCAAAAAATGTTTTCATACTTTGGATAAATCTATAGACACACCCACATGTGCAATGTAGCAGCAGAACTGTGTAACATGTTGTATGTTATGAAATATCTTTACAGTGTTTAACTCAAAATTCCACTCATCTAAATGAAGTCTTTAGTTGTGTACAGCACACACAGTGAATGTTGTGTGATCTGTTAGAGTCTAAGCTTGGGCCTTGCAGTGTATTCTATTTCTAGCAAGCACATTTAGGACTTACATGCAAAATCAGTAATATCAGGTTCAGGGCGTTTTTTACTAATGGAAATACAGCTGGCTAGAAGTATATGGCACATTTTGAATCAAAGAATTCTCATTGTTTTACTTCTCTATGAGAGAAATCACAAAAGAGTAATGTCAACAGAAGAAAACAGTCCTTGCAGAAAACTTACAGCATAATAGCGTGCTTAATATCTAGAAACATTAATGATGATGGTTATATTTGTATAGACTGAGCGGTAGAAAAGATAATGGCATCTTTGACTTTAGCATTCATATGTTAGTATTAATGGTTTGACATGCTACTTATTGAAAAACTGTTTAAAATAATTGAAATAGATTTAATTCTCTTTTTTCTTACTTCAATAATTGTAATCAGAAAAGCCTTTTTAATGGTGTAATCCCAAATCCAGCTAAATTATGTAGTTATACATCCTGCTTTAATGTACATCTGAGCTCTGGGGCTCTCATGCTGAAACACATTCCCTGATTTATCTTCTGTCTAAACTATTTCTTACATTATGACTCTGTGCTGTAGCCTTTGATATTCCCTGTGACATCATGAGACAGCT
This sequence comes from Melospiza melodia melodia, assembly GCF_035770615.1. Lineage (NCBI taxonomy): Eukaryota > Metazoa > Chordata > Aves > Passeriformes > Passerellidae > Melospiza > Melospiza melodia. Next base: position 36,587,500 of record NC_086194.1, on the reverse strand, counting down.
GTGTTACATTGTGTTTAAGCAGTACTAAACCTTTAAACTTTAAACGAATATTTTTCTTCTCAGAGGTATAAATAGAATATGTAATAAGCATCTGTGGGATATGCAATTAATGTCACTTGTGAGGAAAGGCCTTCATGATGCACTTGGGTTTTGGCACTCTTAAATTATGAGCTCTTTACTACACTCATGGGATAAATTCCATATCCCCCAGATGCTTATTATGTATCTTCCATCTCCCTTAATTCCTATTAGCTGGATTAGTAGTTGTTCTGATGTTGAGGTTTATGGTAATTTAACTGGGGTGGTTCTCAGCGATCAATAAATAAACTTCAAAAGTTTAGTAATTTTTATTTTCTAGCAATTCCAGTGTGTATAGCTGTAACAGTTTACATTAAGTGCTAGTTGGATATACCAAAAACTTTGGTCATCTGTACATACTGGTCTATCCATTACCTAAATTTCAAAAAAAAAGCAAATTTGTAAAAGCAAAAAATTTCAGTAGGAAAAGATGAGTTGGGTTGCAGTGTTGTAGTGTGACTATATGTTACTTTGAACACCGACAAATGTTTAAAAAAAGTAGTTTACATAGAGAAAAAATATTTTTTGCTAAATGACGATATTATTAATGTTCTAGTCACAGTCATTATCTGGAGAGTTTGTCAAACCGGTACAGAATGGCCTAGATTAGTTGTCAACTCAGGAGCAAATAAGATTTTTAAAAGACTCAATAAAGTCCAGTGATTAATTGCTATATATTCTGATTCATGCCTATCCCATTTTATCTAATTTAATAAAAGTCTAAAATGATGATTAATCCTTTCACATCAGCAGTTGCTGGTACATCCATTACATGTCCAATCTGAATTCCTCTGCCAAGGAGTTAACTACTATTTTGAACTTGGTGTGAAAAATATCATTATAAATTTCATTAACCTGATCATCAAATTTAAAAAAGTCAACTCGTAAAATCCATTACTACATATCATGCATCGAAGATTAAAAACTGGTCCTTAGTGGGCAGGAATAGCCAGGATTTAATTCCCACAGCATATGTTTAAAGTGCTCATACGACATTATTGTATCTGTAATTATCAGAATTTTATGTTTATTAACCCAAGTGAATTAAGAATCTTGTTTTGCGTAGAATTTAGCATGCATGTTAAATTGACCATTAATTCAGAGCTTATCAATGTATATTTATTTACCACAAATGCAAAGATACTTGTTTAAGATATTGTAATCCTTTAGCTTTTAGAGGATTGTCTTCCTTTAATTTTTTCTTCTTGAACACAATAATCAGTGCTTTCAGTTGGGTGTTTTGGTGGGGATCCCCATGGGTGACAGTGGTATAAATTTTACTTCTAGTAGTCCTTCTGTGGGAAATTTGGAGTATTTCAAGTTAGCACTATGTCTCAACCTATAAGCTCTCTAACTATAACTGTGTCTTCCTCTGCACTAAGGTGGTTTTTCCCATCCATGGTTAGATCTGAGAGACAGCTCTCCATGCTCTATGGTAAACGTGCCTCAGCCCAGAAATACCTACAAAGCCTCGCAGATTCAGGATGGGTTTTTCATTTATTTTTGGGAGGCTTGCTCAAGTTTGAAATTCACTAAATGCATGAAAAACAATGGGAAGAACTCAGAGAAGCTGAATTCCCCCATCCTGGTGCTGGGGCAAGGCACAGAGTGCCAGCAGTTTCCTTAGGAAACAGCAGCCCCAGCCTGGCCAGCGCCCCAGCAAACCCTGCCTAAGCTGTGCCCAAGGGGTAAGTGCTTTTAGGGTAGTGTATGGAATGCACAGAAAATACCAGAAGGTAGCTGGGACAGACAGCTGTTCTCTGGTTTGTTTTTCACTCGTGGCTGCAAGCTGCAGACCCATTGTTGGCTCCCGGCAGAAGGATGAAAGTCACAGGGTATGAGAAAATAGTGGGGGGTTTGCCAAACCAAAACCATCACTATTTTACTATTTTCTTTATTGGCACAAATGTGAAAATGCACCTCCCTTCTGAAAGAGGTTTCTGACTGCAGGATCTGCTGGGGCTGCAGCTGTGAAACGGAGGCACGGCAGGTGCTGGATGGCGATGCCCCCGTGAGCCGCGGCTGCGGCTCTGCCGGCTGCGCTTGGCACAGCCCGAGGCTGAGGTGCTGCAGCCTGGCACAGCTGTCATTACGTGCTGCAGGGAGCTGTGCAGCTTCACAGCTTGGTGTAGTTTCACCTTACACAGCCCTCCTTGGCCTGTCCTAATGGCTTTGCCCATCTACCTTACCCCTGCTCAGCTGTTCTGCAGAAACAACATTACGTGTTGCAAAACATTTCTTCATGGGAAGGGTTGTCAAACATTGGAACTGCCCAGGGAAGTAGTGGGATTGCCTTACCTGGAGTTGATGTAAGGTGATGTAAGAGGGGTGTAGATGTGGCACCTAGGGACATGGTTTTCTCATGGACTCAGCAGTGCTAGGTTGGAATTGATGATCTTAGAGGTCTTTTCCAGCCTCTATGATAATACAATTCCATAAAATAATATTAAATTAGAAACAGTGGAAAGGCCCTTTTTTATCTACAGTACATCTACTTGGTGGAGCATGCTTTTCTTCCATCCATTTGCAGACAACTTGCATCCTTATTTCAATAGCTAGTTGTGCAGTGCAAAAGTGTTTCAAAACAGCCAGATGAATCATCAGAGATGTATATCACATATTCAGATTATCAGGTGTTGGACTTGGAAATTCACATTTGCACCATAGTACAGCTTAGGTTCTACTCATAAAATGAAAAAAGGAGAGCACCTAGATTATTTTAGTCTTGGATGGACCAAAATTTATTTCTAGGAGTCACCTTTAAATTAAAAAAAATTGTCCATTGCAAGATCCTTGCCTTTTACAAACTTATTCATTGAATTGGCTTTAACTTATCTTTTGACCCTAAATGTTGTAATTAGAGCAGCTTTTTATTCTAGGAAATGGTTTAAATAATCTGTCTGCAAGATTTCACATAAAGACCAGCATGAGTAGAAAATCCTCAATAGAGGTTGCAGGTGAATGTATGTGGTGTAGTAGCGACTCCCAAAAATTTGTCTCTATACTTTATGGGCTGGAATAATACCCAGCTGTATTTCATAGGGTCCTTCCTATAAAATTTTGCATCAGTTTATGAACATAATAGAGACTTGTTTTCTTAACTTTGTGGAAGAGTTCATATTAATTATCTCCGGTGGAAAAAGACAAGCAATGCTACGTTCAACAGTTCACATTCCACTGAAAAATTTCAGGTATCATTAGTTGGCTTTCGGTGTGTGTCCATTGCAGGAAAATATTGCAGTATTTTCTCTTGAGATGCTTTCAGTAAATAGCATTTGGCTTGAATTGGCTTGAATGCTGAAGCACCTCACAACAGAAGTCATCTGTAATAAAATTTTTCACCAGTATATCTGAATCTTCCAAGTACCCAGTCATTTATTTTTTATTAAACCTCAAATACTGGTATCAGTTACAGGATATTCATAATTAGCACATTTAGTTTGGTAGCAAACTAAACTACCATCAGAAGACAACATGGTAAATATGTGGTTAGTAGGGGGGAAGAAAGTTTGAGAGATGGTTAAATGACATACTGTGTGAAGGTTTTGCTGGAAGGGGAGGAGAATGTGGGAGGGAAGAGATGGAGAGACCAGACATGAGACCCCACCAGCTGAATTGCTGAACCTGGAGAATATGAGGTGTGTTTGCAGTGTAGCTCAGTCATTAAATAATGCACAAGGGTTTATCTCATATGGCCAGTTGCAGCACTCGCCTGGTAGTCAAAGGATGAAATAAATATCCAATGTGTAAACCTAAGCATATGTAAAACAGGTAAACACAGGGTAGCCTTGAACACAGTTTCTCATTCTTTAGGTGTGTGTAGGTGTGGATAAAGTCTTACATATGCAGAAACTGTTAAAACCCAAATTATTTAGCTAACTCCTAAGTAACAGACTGGCAAAAAAAAAAAAATCTGGTTCAACTGATTTCACTATGAGTAAGGGGAGAAAGAAGGTTCTTCTTTTTTTCCCATTTCCTCTAGTTATAAAAATTACAGTGATTACACATCATAAAGCCTATCTGTAATAAAACGCATCAGCTGGCCAAGGTTTTCATCGCTCACTCAATAATCCATTAATACAGCAACGCTGCCCAGGCATCTTTATAATACCAACTCGGAGGTAATTTTAATCAGCTAGACCAGCTGGTATTTAACAGCAGCTGCTGGAGACGCCACAAATATACTCAATAGCTGACATCTTTATTTGCAGTTTTTCAAGGGGAGAAGAGATCCTCCTGTGGTTACTTATATTAAGCTTCTTTTTTTTTTTTTTTTTAAATAAGTATTGGTACCGGAGGGTAATACCTGAATGAAAGCAGGAGCGGAGCTAATGCAAAAAATAAAAAATACATTCTTGGAGTCAGAGGGCTTTTTCATGAAGTCCTCCTCATAAATGAACAAAAAAATAAAGCATGGATGCCAGCTTTGTTGGAGTTTAGAACCTTTTCCTGGTACATTTACACTAATCTCAGACATGGCTTGCGGCATAAAATGTACTCTGCAGTGCTGCATCGCCCTATCTTACTGGAGCTTTCATGTCTCTCCACGATATAAATATGTGATAAATAGTGCTCTTGGTAGGAAAAAAGTGATGCTTGCTCACATGTGTTCAATTTTAACTGACATGTACTTCTTTTGTCCTCAGTTTTGGCTTAGAGCATCTGCATGCTGCAGTATAAATGTATATATCTATGCTTAAAGACACGGGTGTTTGTGTATAAATAATATACAATATGTTTATTTGTACTTCTCATCTCTTATAAGGCTAGAGATGAAATCAGCAACTGAATAAAGCACCGCTCTCTGCAGCAGTAAATGTGGAATACTATTTCACATTGGATTTGGGGGGGGGAACAAGCAGAGGCAACACAAAGTTAACAGTCACAAACACATTATAAATAAAAATTTAATTACTCTTGGGGGAGCTTGGCTTACAAAGCTCACAAATCCATAATGGAGCTTGCTGGTAATAAAGGCCTGATCTGTTTGTTAAACTCCAATATTCCTGTCCTCTGTATCACTTCTTTTATATAAAACTTCAGTTTCTGCATTGATTACCAATTGCAAAAAAGACTGACTTCACTGGTAAACAGATTTTTTTCTGTCAGATACCAAATGCCATATTTCTTTATTAAGAAAATAGTTATGACTCCTAGGTAGGGCAGGGGAGGTGCCATGAGAAGTGTAAGTATATCTATTTTTGTTGACTATTTATAATATGTCATAGATTAGTTATATCATGGATGTGATCTGTGTTTATTATGAATTTGAGTTTCTGGAAAAAGGCTTTTGTTAATTTATGAACAAGTTCTGAGGTAGAAGGTTCTCTGTAATGAAGATTTCAATAAATACTTAAATGAATAGTTTAAATGAATATGAACATTGAAGAAAACACAGTACAATTAAGCTGGTGTGTTTCTAGGACAATAGCAGTAAAAACAGTACATGGTCTTCATTTTTCTTCTTTCTTTAATTTCAAAATCTCATGTTGAAAAGAGTTGATAGTGTGAAGGAACAAACCTGAGTACCTAGATATAAATCCCTAAACAAATTTGGGGCTATAGTAGTCATTTGCAGGTACTCATTTGTTAGTCCCAGTGAGTTTCCTCTCTGTAGTCAAATATGGATCTGTCTGAGACTGTGATTGACTACTGCAAATTAAAATCCAGTGACAGAATGGATTACTGAGGTTGCAGTTTGACTAAAAAATACTTAGCAAGCATGTTTTCTCTTATTTGTAGTGAAAACATTCTGTTGAAGTTTGTTTAGTATGTTTGACAACAGACAGTTTGATATATTGCTGGGCACAGCAGTAGGTTGGACTTGAGTAGTATTAGCTTTCACTGTTTTGATTAATTGTAATTGTTTCAATGAAAAGGCATGTTTTACGTACAACTCATAGTTCTGGAAAACAGAAGTCAACTTGCAAGATCTGTAATTACTGTTCTGAGTTAGCATATAAAAAATCTTGGAGAACATGCAGGCAAATCACAGTAGGGTTTTTTTGTATGTCTGTTATTTTGTATGGGATTGCATTTTGTAGCTTTTATACACTGTTCCTTGTCTGAGGAAATAAATCTTAGGTTTTATCTCTTCTTATATGCTGCAGTGTGCTTTTAGATATATTTCGGAGTTCTACATTGTAGTTTCAATCTTGGTATTGTGAAATTTTTAGTGTTTTCCATCATCAGTAACAACAACAAAAGGTCAACCTGGAGACTCCCGTCTCCTCCCATCCCCACACGTTCCTGAAGGGAAGGAAAATGCATCTGTTTATGTTTAAATTCTGTTTTCTCTACTTAGAAAAAGACTGCCTTTTCCCACTCTCAGAATGAATTTTCTAGTTTTCCTAAGATACTTATTTTTTTCCTTTTTTAAAAATAAATATTTTATTTTCAGTGTATCGTCAGTAAAGGGAAAAATAGATTATTATTTTTGTATTTAGGTAAAAAGAAAAAATTCAATGATGTGTTTAGATGTAAGCCAATACCAGCATAGTAAAGGATGTCAACTATTATTACTAATACCATCTTTCATTTATATAGTGCTTTCATCCTAAAAGATTGTGGTTGTTGGAAAATGTAGATTTAAGCCAAAAACACAATTAAAAATATATCTCCTTGTCCTAGCATGTTAGCTTCGAAGTATTGTTTGTCAGTTCAACAGACAGTATCAAAATATCTTTATTCTGCTTTGCAGATGCAAAAATGCACCATGAACTGAATATGCTGAAAGTACTGTTAAACCATCTCTAGAAGGAGAGAAAATTGGTTTTATAGGTTCCTCATTTTATGACATGCTTTCTTCTCAGATTTTAATATTTTGCAACATGTTCTGAAAGGAGAAATGAATAGATAGTGGTTTTCTATATCTGAAACATGTAGGGGCATCACAACCTACCTGAATTGTTCCCTAGACAGTATTAAAAAGAAAGCAGTAATATCTAAATTGTGGAGGGAGGCAACTAGGTTTCTAAGTGTGGTGCCAATGTTTGTAGTCAACAATGAGACATAAAAAAAATTGTAGCCCATGTTGATAGCAGCAGGGTTTGAGGTTTGTGTTATTAGAGCTTGCCTAAAAGTATTAACACACAACTCATGTATAGCCTTCATATAAACTATGTTCTATTATATATTTTGGGGGAAAATAAAAATCTGTAAAGCATGAAATTGTGGTGTTACAAAACGATTATTTCTAAAAGTGAATTATCTCGTCTCATAGTAGTACTAGCTTGGATTGCTATGTTAGATGTCAGGTGGTTTATTTCTCAGCAAAATACAAATTAATAAGTGTACATTTTAATACTTACCTAATCCAGTGACAAGAAAATAAATACTACTTTTTATTTACCTTGCAGTTAACAACCATGTGTCATTGCAGCATCTTTTATGGAAAGGAACTTTATTTAAGTAGCATAAACTTGTTGGATGGGCTTCAATTAAATGATGATTTGTTAATGCAAATGTGTAGCGAATGACTGGTAGTACATCTGTCTCTTCATCCATAGGCCATTACTGTGCAGCATTAGCACATGATTGTAAAAAACTGGAAATCATTATATGCAGGTAGTACATATTCAATCAATTCTGACCTTATGTCTCTGACGAAATAAAAAAAAAGGATGCAATTTAAATGATATTTAATCTGAACAAAAAAAAAGGGGGGGAGAGAATCTTTGAATATCGACGATTCAAGCTGTTAGATGATGTGAGGTGACTGCTGTTTGGAATTGATTGTTATTGGTGGCCCCAGTGGGGAACAGCCAGCACATTAATCCTCTCTTACTCCTCCCTCATGCTCCTCCAATCCAAATAGTATTTTTGTTTATATTAGGAAATAAATACTGTTCTGTTTATCTTAAAATTCCTTCTTTTTTTTTTTACACCTCTTTTGGAGATTGAGAGGAAAAAGCTCTGTATTGATGACCAATGTTAGCCAGCTAAGCAGGCAGTGACAATTAATACAACAAAAAAATCGTACAATTAGCTTCAGTTCCATAAGTGTCTAATGAGCCATTTGTCAGTCTTTTGGTGAAATAAACTACTCTATCTTAATTCTCCACTCTTGCAGCAAATAAATAGAAGTTATTAAATACCCAGGCACCAATAAAATCTAATTTATTTTTGCAGGGCATGGCAGAACTCCTTACATATATAAAATGAGCAAGTTATTTACAAACAACTTGTAATACTAATATAAAAATATAAAAAAGAATTTCAATGCTAACTGTTTTCATTCTGCACTAGGTATGTTTTCTTCCTGATTTGTTTAATCATTTAAATATATAATTACTCCTAAAGGCATATGAGTTGAAATGACTTTTCCTGACTTGATTAACCCATAAAGCCAAAATGAACCTTCAGAGAAGAACCTGAGAAATGCCAGAGATTGGCAGTGTGCAGCTGAAGTCCCTGCCACTGCTGAGGAGGACAACATGCACATTTCCAGCTGGGAACATGTCCCTGCTGATGTTCCCTCCCTGACCCTTCTGGCCTTGTTAGTGTCACAACCACCTTTCCACAAAAAAAAGGCACGGCAGCAATTGCTGTTCAGGTGCTGTTGGGCTGGGTGGAGGTGGAGCCAACACAGCTGGTCTGCCAGCAGCTCCTCATCAGCCACTTGTGACCAGTGGTAGCCACCAGATCTGCTTGAGCTCCAGGCAGTGCCAGACTTCAGCAGAGGTGGGCAGGGAGGGAGTGGGATGTCTAGTCTGAGGGATCCAAGGAAGGCCTTCGGCAGAACGTTTAACTTTGTGGAGCAAGGCCGTTCTGCTTTCCTTCCCCATTCAAGCAGACTCTTTGTAATGTAAGCTGATGAAAATATTTCAGACCACCTGACTTCTTCCTCACTCTTCATTTTAAAAAAAGTTTGAATATGACTCTGGTTCACTTTTGTGATGTATATCTGGCCATCTGTCTTACCAGGCTGGTTTTCAAGCTGACAGTAACTTGGTATTTTTAAAAAAAGACAAAAAGAAGACAGGACGGAGCATGATGTGTGGACAGAGCCAAGTTGCTAGGTCTCAGAGTAGAAGAGAATATTTGAAATGACAGAAGACACAAAAGAGGCAACTCTTACTAAAGAAGCTAGAGTAGAGGGATGGCAGAGCTGCCCGTAGGTGCATTTTGAGGAGAAAGTGAGTAGAGGGTATTAGTGTGAATAGCTAATGAACTAGCCTTGAAGAAAGCCTGAACTAGCCTTTACTGAACTAGCCTTGAAGAAAGCCTGAAATTTCTTTTGTCAGTCTGAAATACCTGTTCAGAAGAGTGCCCTGCCAGTTCCATTGCTTCCAAGGGGAGATATGTTGCACAGAAGAAAGCAACTCTGTTTGGAAAGCCAAAAAACTGATCTGGGAATTCTATAGAGTATGTTTCAAAGCAACCTGCAGTATTTCGTTATAATGGTAATTTCAAGATGGTAGTTCTTTATGGTTGTCCATAACAAGCCAAGTTCAGACAAATGTTGAGCAAAAAGAATCATGATGAATGTATTCTTAGGAAATTGTGGGCAGTTTCAATTCAGACAGATCCTAAATTAGTAATAGAAACCCTCGGTGTAAAGCTGGCACAAACCATTCAAGAATTTGAGTGTAAGTGGGAAAACAGCTTTTTAGGGGATCAGTGAAGTAATTGAAGAGGTAATGTACAAGAGGAATGGGAGAAAGTTGTCTTTGAGGAAAAGAATATGTTTAAGTTGTAATTTATAGAGGAGATTTAGTAGATCTTTTGTATCGTCAAATAGTTTTGAGCTAATTCTGATCACACTTTCAGATGAAAAAGTGAAATTCTCTTGTTGCATTTTGCTGGGTTTAATCATACTGTTTCAAAGTCCTTTGGGACTTCTAGTCCTCATGGAAGGACTTTAGTTACTTCTAGTTTCCTCATGAAATGACTACACTCAGAAAAAAATTATTTAATCCCAGTACTTGTTGTGTTGGTAATTCTTCTGAGTGGTACCATCACTCTGTGATCGAATGTGTTTGCTCGGCATTCAGGTATCATGAGGACTGCACTAGCTGTTTGCACACACACAAAGTGGATTCAAGCTTTTTGCTTTACATTTCAGTTGACTTTTGAAGGTTTTCTTTTCAGAGTATTGATCTTCAATTTTGAAAGACTGTAATATGCTCTCCTAAGCAACACAGATACATTGAGGGTAACACATTTACTGCACTGTGGTTTTCCTTAAAATTGTTGTTTCAAAATTTTATTCTTTTCTCTAATTCCCTCACAGTATATAGATTATCGCTGTAGCCTTTGCAGGTGGCCACTGGAAAGATTTTTTTATTATGCTTGCCATATATTTTATAATATTTGCCATAGCAAATAATGTACTTAAGGTCCAAATTCAAGATCTGTTACGAATAACTCTTTTCTATGTTCCTTCACTCCCAGTCATCATCTTTGAAGTCTTTGTTCTTAACTCAAACTTTAAAGGAAAGCTGCTATTCATTAGAAGAATAGCAGGCAACTGTACCCATAATTACAGACACAACTAAATGGTTAAATATATGGATGTTCTAGAAGTATTTTCTTTTTGTATTTTTATAACAAGCAAATTCTGCCAATACTCAGTCCTTGAATAGAGGAATGCTCGCATTACTCTTCTGAAGACTTAAAATTTGCAGCTTATTGGCATTTAAAAAAATTTGGAGTATTCTGAGAATTTTTGAAGGGGCTAAAATCCTCAAAAACAGTTACCACTCCAAATACAGTTTTATGTTATAAATAATGTCTAGGTGGCAATATTAGTGATGTCTGTCCATCCAGCCAGATGAGGCATAACTGTTAAAACACAGGCTGACAGAGCAGAAGAAAAGGGCACTGTGTTTTTTGCTTGACAGAAAAGTCTGATGAAAGGGTGAAAGCGAAAAACATCTTGGAGCCACCAAATTGATGAGCTGTGTAAAAGACAAATGGTGTCTGGTTACCTGTGTTTTAAGAGGAGATGACAAAGTGTCAATGCTATTGTACAGGTAACAGTAAGACCTCTCCTAAAATGCCATATATATTTTTGATAAACAATATTAAAAAGAAATTTCAGATCATCATCATTTGTCAAACAGGGTCAACATCTGATCAGTAGAAGTGTGTCAGGGAATAAACATAAGATAAGAAAGGGAGTGAGCTAAAGTTGCGCAATGTTGTCAAAAGCAAAATGATCCAAAATGGCCTCAAATTTATGTATTGAATATCAGAAGGTTTCAAGGGGGATATAGTTCTTTCTACCTGTTGTAGAAGCAACATTCTGGAGCTGTGTAATGACAAGCATAAGGACAAGAAACATCAGTTGAAGGTGAGTCTTAATAAAAGCAAACCTGTCATACATTGATTCTAATCACAGGGAAGTCAAGTAAAGGAGATGTGTCTGTCTTTTAGGCCTAAAAGAATCTTCTGTGGATTTTATAATCTGTATTAATTCCTAACCATGGAATGTCCAGTGTTAATCCAGATGGAGCATTTTCAATAGGCAGTTTTTTCAAAGGCTCCTAATGTTTTTACATGCTTATGCATTTGCTTATTAGTGAGTCATTTTTAAAGATAAAACATGGTCTTCACTGGTTATTTGTAAAACTTTCTCTTAAAGATGTTACTGCTGGTTTTTGTCCCTGGAAAACTCCTTCAGCTGTATATGATTCCTTTGGGGAAAACTGCAGTTTTTCCACTCTAAATGATAGGATTACATTTATTATTTGCACTTAATTCAGAAATAAGCAGTGTGAAGTGCTTATTTCCGAGAATCCCCACAGTATTTGGTAGCTTTTTGTGTTTTCTTTTCCATAAGCAATAAAGTTATAATGGGGTTACAAGATCACACTGAATCTGTGCTAAGGCATCTGCTAAAACTTTGTAGCAGAGCCTAATAAAGTCCTGCCCCATTTGTGACATACCAAATCACATTCTCCTTGCTGGTCTGACAACCACAGCTCTTAAACAGCTGCTGGGGTAATTTGCATAAAGGAGATTGTAAATGTCTCATCAGAACGCATGCAGCGCAATTCACCCCAAAACCACTGCCTGAACACCAGGAAAAGAAGATTGTAGTCATAAAAATTGTGGCTCTCATGATTTCAGATTATGGTCTCCACAGTCTTACAGCTTTTGCAAATACCAAGCTTTTGTGACAAAAAAAAAAAAAACAAAAAAGAAAAAAAGAGAAGAAAAAAAGGAAAGTTTCTTTTACCGATACAGAACAATACAAACAGATGCAGTGTTGCTGTTTTGATTCAGTCTAGCAGAAAATTGACTTCAACAGCTAAGGTTCATGATGACCCCTCGTCAGTTCTTCACCCCAATGATAAGTGAATTGATCCAATTGAAAGCATTTAGAATAACATTAGTAAAACCAAATCAGTTTTATGGTAGTGAAAGGAAAACAAAGAAAATGCAAAATAAAGTTAATGCAATACAGAGGATTCAATAAAGAATACAAAATGCAGAAGTTAATACAATATGTTAATTGTCTGCATGCATCTGCTATGTTTTGTGATGCATATTTTAATAGAAATTAGCGTTAAAATTATGCATCTTTTTGATAGAAATCAGAACTAAAGGAGATATACATGCAGAACTAGGATTTCACAGTGTGACAGGAATTAGGTGTGTGCATTTCCTGAGTTTTAACTATGTAACTTCAAATTTTCTCTTTGAAACATCATTCTTCTTTTCCTTGAATGAATTATGCTGGAGCAGTTTGGCATGGCAGTGAAGCTCCATGTTACAACTAGACAATAAAGAAGTCATTAAGCTCCACAAAGTTAGTATCTGTGTATCAGCTAGAGGTTCTGCAGGTTCATTGAACCTGTACTTAGCCCAATTTGTAGTGCAGGTTGAGGCTATTTGCCTGGTGCTTCCTTGGTTCAAAACACTTGCTCTGGCCTCAGTTCACAGGAACACGGGCATGTTTGCAACTACACCAGTCACGGCTGCATCATCATCAGTAAGTACAGAATTGCTAATAGCTATGGGACATGTTGTTCTAAGATAGTCATCCTCCTTCCACTCCAAGTTTTAATCATCCATGACACACAAATTTATTAGCACCCAAGTCACCTATATCCTTGCCATTAGTAGTTTACATACGGTCTCCGTAAATCTGCATTTGACACAGTTAATAATTTTGCATATTTGCTATCAGTTGTGGAATGGCACAACTGACAGTAATCAGTTCAATCAATGCCTTTGAGTTTTAATACTCACATTTCGCAACATTAAATTGAAGGGAATTTGGAGTCAAAAGGTTATACTAGAGGCATAACCTCCAAAATCTCAAAAATTGTATGCACTGTTTTGCTTTCTGTAAATTCCAACTGCTTTAAAAGAAGTTTGTCAAATCATTTCAAAGTTTGCTTTGTCCCTTTGTGTAGCAGGATGCCTACTTTCAAGGCAGTGATGATAAATCAGCAGTTTCAGTGAAAGTTCAGTAACCAGCCAGTGAATATGAGAAGTATCTGATGCCTGTGGAATAGAGGTTTGTGGGTAGAGAAGTCAAGTGGTGAGCTGGTTTTGACTAGGCATAGTAGAGGAGCACTTTACAGACTTTGAAGTATAAGGCTTAGAGAAAGTACAGTGGGAATAAAACTGGTGTCTGTTTTTAAAAATTTATTTCTTATATCCAAACTTAATTTCTCTAAAATAAATTTCTACATCTGGCCAGTCAGCCTTCAAAGCCAGTAGAATTGAGGCTAATACTGTGCACTATGCTTACCTCAGATATTTAGCTTGTTCCTTTCTTGATGTGTGTGTAAAATCTGTATCTCTGACAGACACATTTAAATCAAAATTGGGCCATTTTGTTGTTTTCTAATACTGATAGGATAGCTGATAAATAAGTATTACCCTCACTAATTTAGACTGTGCTAAGAAAATGTTCAGTAATGCTTTACATTACTGAATCTCAGCCTTTGGGTTTGATGTGTGAAAACTCCATCACTTTATATGTTATAGTATTTGTGATAAGATTATTCACAATTGTTTTATCACAGTAGTAAAATACTGCTTTTTAATATAAGAATTTCTCTGATAAGGTTTTAATGCATAGCACTTGATGAAAGTTATTATGCTTATCTTCCATAAAGAGAGAATAATTATATGGGACAATAATTTGCCTATGGCTGTGCTTCCCAGTTCCTAAATTGGTGCTTTATCCTGTGGGTTACATTTGCTTTCATAGGATCGAAGTGCTTTCAGTTCTTTTGTTCTCCATACTGTAGTCCTTACTGTCCTCACCAAGTGCTTTTCTGAAGTTCATGCTGGATTTACAGTCATTTATTACTAATGATTGGACAGAATCAAAACAAACTCCCAAGACTCCACAAATTCTCAGAAAGCTGAGCTGAAGTCTGAGATTATATGTATTTTCTGAAGATAATTTTCTGCAGACAATTTAACAGAGAATTTGGATCTGATTGCTCCAATCATTTCTATGGTACAAGTTACTTCCCTCAATTACAAGTGAGGTCTTAGGGTGTAAACCTCTTTGAACCTGTGTGTATAAACCTCCGACTTGGAGCTTCTAACACAAAAAAAAAAAAAAAAAAAAAAAAAAAAAAAAAAAAAAAAAAAAAGTAAAAGATAATGCTGCAAGGATAGCCTCCATTTTCAGTCTCTGATCCAAGTCAGAGCTGTTGCTCAATCAGCCTGGTTTGGGCATCAAAAGCTTGCAAAACTCTCTGTGAACAGATCCTTTGGAGACCATGCCAGTTCTGTATGAAAGTAAATGCCATAAATTATTGGTATCCTAAACAGTGACCTTTCAAAAGCAGGCAAGGAATCACATATCTAAGATTGTGGAATACCAGCCAAGACAGTAGGAAAGTTTATCATAATCATTGGCAAGTCTTTTCACAGCATGGTTCAGCTGGCAGAGATAGATGCCACCTCCTCAAAGTCTGCATTCTACCTGTCACAGCCAACTAAATGCTCAATAGCATAATTACCTCAAATAAAATACCTCCTACATCCCAAACAACCATAAGCAATGACTGAGTCAGGATGTGCCTTAAGAAGTTGTTGAGGTTATCACAAACCAGAGTGATCTGTTTTAAGGGCTACTCTGTTCCCACAAGATGAAGGGAATATTTCAGTCCCTCTGGCAGGAGGTTTTCAGTGCTAGGTGCCATGCTGTCATGGTTTAACAGGCAAATTATTTGGCTCCACTAGCCGAGATGCAACACCAGATCTGTTTCTGGCTTCTTAACCCCCCATGTACACTGTGGCTTCGTTCTGCTGCATCATGGACAAGTATGGTCAGATAAATCAGCCTTTAGAGACAGCTAGCCTGCAGCCCTCCCTTTTCATGCCTCCCCTTAGGGATCATTTATCCTGTATCTGATCACATCTTTGTCCACATCTCACTTTCTCCAAAACCTAAGGAGCAGCCTGCAGAAGAGCCTCTCTATATTCCTGGAAATGCTTCTTTCACTTCTAGCCCATCAGACTGACGCTCTCCCCATCTACATTTTCTAGTCATAGGAAATGGCAGAGAATTGGGATTCAGGTCCTTTTGCAGTTGCCTGAAAACAATCTTGTAATGTCCATTGTGTCCCTCTCACATTAGCTTTGGAAGGTCAGTGGTTCAGAAAAAGATTCTTCTCTTCAGAAGGAAGTTAAAATACAGTTTTAAGGAAACAGATCAAACTATATATAGAAGTCAACAGAATTCAAATTAGCATCATTTTACAATACATGTAATTTCAAATGTAGAAGTGTGCAAAAGATTTTCTGCCAGAGTCAGAGAGGGATTTTCAGTTCCACCTTTTTACCCTGAATTTTCTGAGAAGCATACCCAAACTTGAATTCTTTGCTGTAGAAATGATTCTGTTTGGCAAAAAGCAAATAATAAAAAGTAATTTTTTCATTTCTGAAATTAAGCACCCCTTTGAGTAGGAGAGCTGTAAAACCTGCTGTATTTTTTCATTGTCATGGGTTTTGGTCTATATATAACAATAAGTTAATGTAAAACAGTGAATTAGCAAAAAAAAAATTGGATCTAGGACTTCCAGCCAAATTTACAGTGCCAGAAATAATCACAAATCCAGATATACTTAGTAGAAAGTTTATGAAAATACTTAATGCGGCCTAAATAAAATAGAAATGGAAAACAAATATCCTCCACTATCTCTCTGCAGTATTGGCTATAGCTGGGACACAAGAGTTGTTTAAAGTGTGTGGAGCTGTGGCACCTGTACTCGGGGTGCTCATATGGCCAGTCACAAACATGTGGCAATGAATGTTTGTCCTGCTCTCAGGACAGCCCAAACTCTCACTTTCTCTATCTCAGGTTGTTTTGCTGCACATTCCAAAATCTCTCCCTAGGACAGAGCTTCTTCCTAGCATAGAGCTTTGGCAGACAACGACTTTGGCCAAGGAGGAATGATTAACGCCTCATCCAATCTGTCAGAATTTCAGGCATAGGTCTGAGTTGACATTGCTTTGGATAGCACCATTTTTAACTCTTTTATCTTTCTAGTTTGCTCTAAATATTGAGTAACAGTACTAGCACATTCAACTAAACTGTGTCAAAAACCTGTGGTTTGTTAACAAGTAGAAAACATCATCTTAACCATCAGACTCTTTAGTCTCAGTCTCAGTGTAATCACAATTGTATTTTTGTAATGGCCTGTGAAGTAGAAAGCAGATTTCCATATTGGCAAAGACAAGAGCATATCCCATGAGATCTGCAGTTCTGTTCCCTCTGTAAGGATACATCTCCAACTATAGGGTCTTCTTTCTACCCCAGAATCCATGTGGTGTCCGGGAGTGGAGTTCTGCAGACACCTGTGGGGAGAGCAGTCAGTTCAGCTCTGGGCGAGGGCACAGGCTGCTGCTTTCACCTCCTGCCAGCATCCACTGTGGATAAGGAGGTAGCTAAATCCTTGGCACTGGCATGGGGCAGAGCCCAGTGTCCAAACTGCCCCTTAGGTTATATGACTTGGTCTCCACAGCTTCTATGGAAAAAATCCCCATTGGTACTTTGTTGCCAGCTGAATTTTCTATTACCTTTTGTGTATCCTTCATCTCTTCTTTCTTTCCTGCACAGTATTTATTTCTCTTCTTGTTTTCCTGTTTTAATTATTTACCTCCTTTATACCCAAACCCCCTCACATATGAATGTCTATGTGCACAGATGGGATTTCTAGGACAGTCAGTATATAATTTTCCACAAACACTGTTATTTTAAAACAAACTCAATCATCTCAATCAAAGGGGCAGAAATGGAAAAAATATTTTAGGGTATTTTTTTTTCAGTTTGAAAACTAGCTCTCTGTTAAAGTTGGTACATCTGATGAGAAGCTGATCCAGTCCCTCTCTTTTGCCAATAACTTTATTTTGATGATATAGCCCTATTAGTAGTGAGGTGTGCACATCGTTCTTACGTGGACATTTGTCAGCAAGCTTTATGCCCAGATGTCTTGTAAATTAAATTCTTGTCATTAAATAACGAGTTAAATTTAGTTTAAAATATTACACCTGCTCAAAGTCCTCTGTCTATTTTTATTCCTTTGCAGTTACTTTTATGATTTTAAACGATGTCTCTGTCTCCTCACATTGTGTGAAAGTTCCATACAGATGGAAGATGCTGACTATAAAAGGAAAGCTACTGATAGGGTAGAGGTATTGGAAAAATAGAGGAAAAATAGCAATTCTTATTGTTCTTTTTAACAGTAGCTGGTGAATTTCTACAATACCATGGTTTTTCTTGAAGTTCTGTGCTACTTTAAAAGCTTCTTTCATAGTGTAATTTTATTGTTATTTCCAGGAACTGTGGTTATTGCTTCTTCCTCTCACGTCTGAAATACGTAAGCATACTTTCATCAGCTGTCTGTATGGCATCCTTGTGCAGGAAGACGCTAATTCTTGAGTGATTCCTACTCCTTTTAATAGGGACTAACTTGTTGATACCTAACTGTGGACAACTAGACAAGTTTGGAGTTGTCTTTGATTGCAAACAATTTGATTTTGACTGACGGGCTGACAGAAACACATTTGCGGTAGCTGATCTCCAAGAAATGTTGGAAAAGCAGTGAGCCTGCTGCTGTGCTTCCAGGAGGAAAGCAAGGCAGCCCTTTGTTATTAATTAATTTTTTCAACCTTCCACCAGTCTTAGAGACGCTCTTCTATAAATGAGCAGTTATTCTCATAAAATAAAGGGAAGGATACTTAGAATAAGCATTGTTTTGTGTTTTAGAAAGGTGGCTCATAAAAATTGTCAGCTTACTTAGCTGTTGGTTCAGCTGACCAACCTGACAGGAGTGCTGCCCTGTGGTCCCTCTGCTTGGAGAGATACATTTCAAGCACATGGTAATATGTAACTCATAGGTGTATAAAGTCATAATAGAGCATTTCATCACATCTAAATAAGGGTAGGTGCATGCTGTCTGAACTGTTAACCACTGAAAACATTGAACACAAGACATTTGACACTAATTTTACTGGTCAAATACTCCCCTGAAAGAAGTCTGCCCTGACAAGCCGCTCACAAGGCGCCTTTTGCAGAAGGAGCCTGGCTTGATGGGTCGTGGCATAAGCTACTTGACATTTGTCCCCAGTCAGACCGGATGCCACATGAAAAATTTACTCAGGCACGGGGCTCCCAGGAATAAACATTTCTCTGGTGTTGCTCACCAGGGACTCGGCAAGGTGAGCGGAACTCCAACTTGTCACGGATGCTCTGTTCTGACAAACATAAGTAGATGCTAATGGCTAAATCGTGACAGAATAAAGTCCCACAACCATATGGCTAATTGCCACAACAATATCTTCAGTGTTATTAATCAAGTTTTCATAGTGTGCCATGATAATTGGAATAATTAGAAACAGCCTAGGCATTGCTTGCCTCTGCCGCACAGACTGCAGACAGGGACCTGGAACAACCACAATTGCACTTTCTCTGCAGCATTGTTTAGTGCTTTCCTTTCCGGCAAATACTGTGGTTAATTAATGAATTAGCTGTTTGCCACCAGAGTGTTTTATTGCTAGCAGGGCTTCTTCAGGGGCACATAGGTAACTAAATGAGACCACTAAGCCCTTGTGCATCTCTGAAAAGATGCAGAATTCCCATAAGGCTGCAGCTACACAACACAAAAGTTCGCCAGTCAAAGGTACTTTTGTTTCACAGAAGTTGAATCTTATATCCTTTCACTTAGAGGAAGGATAAAACAAACTGAGAGTGTGCCTTTTTTTGCTTAACAGTTTAAATGAAAACAAGACTCTGGATAACAGTGGTGCAATTAACTTACCAAGCAAAAGAAGTTAACTCTTATTTGCCTTACCCTGCTTAGTAATGAAATTGGGCTCCAGATATATATTCTGCCTTGGAACTAAGGTTGTAAGTAAAGTGGTGATTCTAACACTGTTATTTACACTAAGCATCTAAATCATCCTTGTGTTCTACCTATTAGAACAGCCTCCCTCAGTTCTTCCAGGAGTACGACAGTAGGGAGGAAGCACTTGTGTTTCCTCGGTGCATGCATCAACATGTAGTTGACTGGTCACTAAAACTGGCAGATTGATGATGATGACTCTTTTCACTGGATGTATGAAGGCATTTAGCCAGACTAATAGATTGAAATGGACTGCTGCATATATGGCCTCTGAACAGCTTCTTAATTTAGTTTTAGAGCATGCAATAGATGTAATATTGAATTCAGTGATGATATAAATCTTCTTTCCTCATTTTAAAAAGTAAATAAATTTCTTCTTTGGGGCAGAGATCCACAAAGAGATTTTGCAATACTATATGCTTACTTATAAAGAGTTTTGCAGAAATAAGTTCCCAGTTCAGGTGGTAGGTAGGAATTCTGTCCATTTTGGGTTTATTGCTGTTTAATTTTGACTCTCAAGGGGAAAGTATCAAGTGAGGATTTGCATCTGTTTTGGTATCCTGGTATCTCTACACATTTTTCTTACTGGTTTATTGGTAAGGGTTTTATTTATCTTTCAATCTAGTTTTACTTGTGTTCATATTCAGTGTAATTAGGAGTTATTCCTAATTCTAAATTCCAAAATCTAAAATAAGTATTCTGCAAAAGGTATGTTTAGTAAGATTTTGTTGAAGTTATTAATCTTCATTACTGATGCCTGTTCGGTTCTTACTATGACTGCCAAATAACAAGGTTTTTATTTTCTTCATATCGAAGTATCACAATTTCAATTTCTTCTGTTGTAAACCCAGCTGAAAGATTATCACTTTGTAAAGGCCATGTCCTTTTACTTCAGATATGTTTGACATATATTCATGCATTTTTATGAGATAAAGGAGGCAATCTGATATATAATTTAATTATCTTAAAGTTACCAGTTTACTTTATAATTCATATTCTTGGATATATTGCCATCCTTAATTTTACCACATGTTATGACCCACCCCTGAAGGCAAGGGTATCTGAGTTTCCTGGTAATTGATCCTTTGGGGTGGATTCAATACTGAACGACTGGTGATTTTTTATCTTTTTATATATATATATATATATGAAATGCAGGTTTATTTTAGGACAAGTATGTTGCAGTGGAAAGGAGATAGGTAGAAGTTTTGGTTATTATCTAGAGAAATTATCTTATACTTCTCATCTATATAAAAGTATAAAGATATCACTTAAGAAAATATGTGAGGAAAAGATGGAAAAAGGATAATAGTAGATAATGGAGAGAAAAGACATCACCATCCATAGATCCAGCATCTTATTTGTCCAGGTGATGGTTGCAGCTTTGATCCATCAAGGCTGGGGAAATCCCATGAAACACCGAGTTCAATGGGTTTATTACATTCTGGTTCAGGTGGGAACACCCAGGCACCTCTCTGGGGGAGTTTTACCCTGTCTGTTCCAACACTGGGGATCGTGTGTCTGGTGGAAGGCCCCAGAAATGGGTCTGGGGGCACTTTGGGGTCTTTGATGGGTCCTGTCCCCCTCTAAGCCATGCCAGCTGTACCTGAGCCAGGTCTGCCCCCAGGAAGGGATGAACACCCTCAGGCCCAGCTGGGAACACGAGTGTGTCCTGATCCCTTCCCTGGGAGGGGAGAGTTACAGCCGGCCCAGCTGTGTGAGGGGGGACTCTGGCAGGATGATCAGCATTATCCCACCTCAGCAGCACCTGCTTCTCACTGGCCTTTTCCCTCACCTGGCTCAAACCCAGCTGGCTGCTAAACCAAGGTCAGTTTGTTGTGGGCATCCTCTGCTGGTGGTGCTCACCCTCCCTGCACCTGGGCTGTTCTTATGCAGATCAGAGCATTCCCACCACACACCCAAACCTCTCCTCCTTCAGTCCAGGGGTGCAAACCTGGCCTCAGCACAGCCCCTGTAGCTTTTCCAAATGGGCAATTGCTTGAGCCATTAACCATCAATGTTTTGGTCTCTGACACCACCCCATGGCTCAAACACTTTATAATTTCTCTCTTGCTGCTGCTCGCTCCAAGTCTTCTCCTATGATGGGGATTTTCACATAGCAGACAGAAGGAGAGCGATAGTACATATCATTGCCAAATACAGTGGGATTATGAAAGTGAAAATACAACAGTAGGCATCAGGAGAATATCATAGCATATGATTAGGGTATCACCAAAGGGATATTGGAGACAGACAAAGATGATACAGAGACTCCATCATCAGAAGACATGAAAAGGCACCTTATCATTAGAAATCCACAGTTCTTATAAACAATGGTGCACCTAAGACCTGATTGGCCTTTAGGAACCTTCTCTCACCTATTGGTCAAGAAGGGACAACTCCTTCTTGTAAACAACTCTGACAAACAGAGATTGCCTGCCAGGTGCAGAGATTGAGATAATAATTGTTTTAATTCTTCCTCTGAGCTTTCTCACAGCTTCCCAGGAAAATCCTGGAAGAGCTATGTCTCTCTCTGTTCAAATGATATGTGATTTTAGCACCCTGATTTTAGCACATCAGGGTGCTAAAATCATCTGTCTTAATATTAATGCTATTATGAACACAAAGAATTGGAGTGAATACTTGTACCTTCAAGTAGGCTATCTGTGAGTAAAAAGGTCTCATGCAAAATCTCACGCAAATACATCCTTCCACCAAGGCCATACTCTGTGTGTGAATAAAAGTGGTAATTCACAATGTAATATTTAGGTTCCATAAGTGGTTAGAGTTTCATGGGAGCTGGTATTCTGTCCATGTCTTGTTTACAGTCCATGGCTGTCCTTCCTTCTGGTCTAGGACGGGGAACTCAGCTCCCCATGTGAAATTTTCTTTCATTAAGATTATTTAGTTGACTGGTTAATATCTCTGAAAAAGGTAGCCAGATTATCATAAATCTAAAGTCTTCTGAGGCAGAAGTGGGAAGGTTAATATATGTTCCTTAATTTGTATGATTCACTCATAAATCTGTGTACTAGCTCCCAGGCTAAATTTGGTCGAATTCACTGATTCCCATTTGATTGAGACAAAATTCTACATCCATAAGAAAAATATTAGAAGCTTTTCCCACACCTTTTTTTTTTGCAGTAAAATGACAAAATAAACTTATAAAAATCAAACTAACAATACATAAAGGGATCTATCTTATATAATTCTACTAATATTTGGTCTCCCAATAAGTTGCTTGTGATAAAAACACAAAAAAAACCCTCCAAAAATTAATAAACTGATAATACAAGCACTTATGGGCACATTTAAAAGCTTCATTGGTCCTATGCAGCTTGGTCTCATCTGATAGCAGGTTCCTATTTTTTTAAAAAATAGTCAGTTTGACCAATTATTAAAAAGAGGGCATGCAGGAAAACCTAAAAATGTCTTTTTTATGAGCTGAATTTTCTGTTACACCAAAAAACACCTGTGATGTAGAAGCAAGATTAGAGAGGGTAAAAACCGAACAGGTTGTATACTCACAACAGACATGTTCTCTTCATGGTTTGAATACAAAGTGTAGCAGCTCCATTCCTGGACACAGGCAGATAGCTTCTTGGCACACCAGAAAAAAATAGCTCATTTCACATTTCACTACAGGGTAACAGAAAGATGGTTCAATGGTAGACTTCAGTATTTTATGGACAGAAAAGACATTTTATTCAATTTTAATAGAGAGGTCTTAAAGATAGATTATAAACTTTATAATATTTCATCAGTGCTTATTTGTTTACTTCGGAGCTGTTAACAAAATTACCTATCTTCCTTTTATTTTAAAATGCACATCATTTTGATTAAGTCTTCTAGAGAAAAATGTACTACCACTATAGAATATTTGACAATATAGAATATTTGACAATATTTGACAATGGATCAACAAAATATTATAGACTCCTCTTTTAAAGAGAAATTCTACAAAAGGATCATATCTTTTAAACCTACGGCATACATCTTGAATCAATGGATAAAGCTATTAGCAAATTTATTTTATCATCTTAAGAACTGCGCTTTAATTGCAACACTGAGAGTTGTTTTTCTAATATAATTTCTCCACTTTAAAACCAAATTTAATCATTGCTGTTTAAAGATGGAAAAGTTGTGGGGGTGGAGTTCCTAATTGCTAATAGCTGATATCAGTAGGAACTTCACTAATTTAGAAGTGCCTCTTTTGTTTCAATAGGCTTATTGCAGCAAACAGTGTTTAAAATCATTCACCTGTAATTATTTTTGTCAAAAAAAAAGAAAATGTTTTTGCTACTCTGCAGCAATTTTCAAAACAAAATGCACATACATCATCAGTATGTAGGACTGTAGGTTTTAATTGCACAGAGGCAAAGAACATTAAGGATTCAGTAGGCACACCTTCAGGTTCCTGTATCTTTCTCTTACTATTGCAGATATTGGTCATTATATTTGGGGTTTACAGAGTGTGAAGATGAAGATGAGATGAAGTCTCATACTCTGTGCACTTAAGGGGTATTTATCATTGACTTTAAAGGAGTTTTTTCCAGTATAATGTATCACTCCCCTCTTGTCATTCTGGTTTGTCATCATAATTTTATCAGGCTGATCCTGGGTCTTTAAATCTGAGCATTTCCTGAGCTGTCTCAATTTAGTTGTTTCGAAGAAACACAGCAATATTCTTCAGTCTTTTTCCTTTGAATGAAAGCACAGTTCAGCCCAGATAACTGCTAAATAAGTCATGATGTAACAGCTAAATTCTTCATCTTGTAGCATCTGCATTTTGGCCAAAGTGAAAAAACAGATGCCTTGGTTTTGATCTGTGATATTTGTTGTCAACTTGACCCACCTTTTTAAAAACTAATAACACATGCCTAGAATTTCTGTTCTTTAAAACATCAGCAATGGCTGAAAGTATGTCATCTATTTCATTGTGATCATTCTTCCTGTAGGTAATTTCTGGAGTACAACATTGTTATCCACCCTTCACACTAAGGAATGGTCAGTAAATTGTTTTAGTCCAGTAACTCTTGTATTTGCTGCAAACACAGGCTGGCAGTGTCAATAAAGTGCTTGAATAGCTGTTAATTACTAAGCCTTTATAAAGTGTTATTTATCTGCAATACTAAAATTGAAGTGTTTTAACTTGTAATGGTTAGGAGGAACGAAAAAGAAACTGAACAGTGTACTTTTCTGCCACTGCAGAGAATTTCTTAAATTGAATGCTACATTCAGTGCAAGTCTCTGATCACTCAGAGTTACATCCACAATATAAGTTTGCATCTAAAGGTCCAGTTTCTCCCATCTGCCATGCTGAAAACGTAGAAAATTTCTTTCTGTTTTCTCTTCTAAATAGATTCAAATTCCTAGCTCTGTTTTTGAAATTCAGTGTTAAAGAAAAGCCAGTTACTGACCACTCCTTATGATATTTTTGTGTTTCACATGCCTGGAAATGGTTTCCAGAATTAACTACTTCATCATCTTTCCAGAGATCAAGGTGAGGCTGGCAGGCCTGTATTTCCTTGGGTCTTTCTTAACCTTTTTGAGGATAGGAGTAACATTTGTTTGGTTTTTTCCTTTAAGTGCATTTCTGAGTATATTAGAATTGGTCTGGCTTAAAATTGCAGAAAGTGCTTTTTCAGAGGAAGGTAAATTGCAGTAAAAAGGAAAGGTAATTATTAGGAATTCATTTTTTGGAAAGAGAAACTTTCATAATAAGGAAATGCACAGAGTTTTCCCAAAACAGAAAGATTTTTTTTTATGCAAAACTAAGTAATCTTTGCTAGCAATCTGAAAGAAATCAAACAGGAAAGGAAATAATCCACATAAGAACTAGATGCTTTTGTCACTTTTCAGTAAAAAAAAAAATTCAAGGCTTTTTTTTAAAGAGATGTGCTAGTCTATGTTTGATAAGGTAATTAATATTAAAAAGTTCAGGATATGTACAGTAGTAGGAAATGTCAACAGAGCATATCAAAACCTTTTTCCCAAGTGCAAGGAAGGCAACAACGTAAAATATGTGCAGTATTATTGTTCATCACTTAGTCTGAATTTGAGTAGATTTATATTAATAAATGAGTGTTTATTATCATTATTCTTTAATTTTAAATGCTTCTTTTCTAACAGGAAAACATATGGTAGATCTGAAACACATTAAATCTGTAATGTAAATGTCTGTTTTCTTTTTATTTGAATTGCTATCGAACACTTTAATTTTTATCTTTGCATTAAGACCCTTGTTTCTAAACTGTGGAACAGAAAGCTTGTGGATATCATAGTTTTTCAAGTTGAGGAGTTGTTAATATAGCTGTGTAAAACTTAAAACTGTATGGATGTGACCACAAACCAAACAGAATTTGCAACAGAAAAGGGAAACCAAATAACTGACTGTGTATCCACCCAGCAGTAGGGCCATGATTCCTCTATTTGGTGCAATGATCCACCAAATCTTCATGCAGCAAGAACAGAAGTTGGGTGAAGTGAGCAGCCTTGATGGGAGTCCAGGACAGGACAATCCCACCCAGATCACGGGCACATTAAAGCATGTATGTCATTCTGTAGCAGAATAGTACTCCATATACAGGTCTGAAATTACTTAAACAGATAAGGCAGACACACATAAGAAGGATCTTTTTATATACTCACTATTATCTCTAAGTCTAAGGAGAAGCTGAATGATGTGCTAGATGCTGGCACATACTTTCTCCCTCCTTATCACACACACTTTTTTACAATCAGCATACACTGCTGGAGACAATGTGGTAGAAATCTGTAATATTTAAATGTTTTACAGCCTAAGGAAAATCTGATCATCTTGTCTGCCTTCTCAAATGACAAAGGCCACATAATTTTATCTAATAAATCCAGAATTAACATTTGAATTTATGGTTGAAGTAAACACATCTTCTAGCAAGATGTCTGTTTTCATTCCCTTCACAAGTTAAGTAGATTAAGGCAAAAAATGGAGCATATGCTGTAACAATATCACACTGTACATCATTTATGGGTAGTGTGCATATGAGGGTATGCCGTGTGCAAAATTCTCAGTGTTTAAATCGAACACATTAGAAGTCTCTATAAATCCCTGAAAGTCTGCTGAGCTTCCCACATAACTTCTTATACCAGTTTTTTGGCTTTGTAGGGATTTCACAGGCTTCTTTCTGTTCTGACAAAATATTGGATTTTAATAAGGTTTTGTTTATCTTAGAAATGCCATTTTGTTAATTGTGACACTTAGCTGTTTTGCCTTTCTTCTCATCTGTGATCATTAAGAGTTCCTCATGCACCATAAGCAGTACTGCCCTTCCACAAAAGCCTTGTAGAAGAGTAGCTGAAAGAACAAGTTGTGATTATACTTCAGGCATGTTTCCTTCTCTGTCTTGTATGATTTGAAGGTTTTGTTAAGCTCTTTAGGACACTCAGAACAAAATCCTGAACCAAATATAGCCATGGTGGTTTTAATAAAAATGAGATTTATTAAGGAAGGAGATTGGAGCACTGGAGAAATTGACTTTGTAACAAGTCTAAGCTGGAATGCTGCTAAGGCTTGTCTTGATTGGTCTCCTTCATGTCACTAAAAGAAAGTGAACTACCATAAACATCCTCTGATTGAACTTAACCTGTCTCTCCCCTGCCTCTTGCAACTATCAAATCTGTGAGCGTTTCTGTTTTCTTTTTTTGAGGCTGCTTTTGCTATGTATTCATTCTCATCCACGCAAGTGTTGATGAGTGCTGCTGTAGGAGCAGTACCCCCCATGTTACCCCTGGGTGCCTCTGCAGGAGGTACCCAGCCCACCTCATCTGCAGCCCACTCGGGTCCTTAGGTTAGAAACACAGCCTGAAATCCTTGTGCAGGCACCAAGTCTGCCCAGAGTAGTGCTTTCTGGTGGCATTGAACTACTAAAGTCTTCATCTTCTGTATAATTTGAAGTTCTTTTGCAAGTGTTATACAAATGTTGCTCCTCATCCTTTTTCCACATCTTATTTTTGAACAGGCAAATCACAGCTCAAGTCTGTCTACCCTTTCTCCTAAATTATTGACCATGACTTTACATAGTAAATTGCACTGGCTACAAATGTTTGCTTGAACATAATTCATGACAGAGTTTAAAGAGACAGAGCTTACATATCATTTTCTCAGTTAGTAAACAACTGATGTTAATTTTGGCATTTCTCAGCTTCCGAGTGCTTAGTTTTGATAAGATGGTATTCTTTTCAATACTTAAAGTCCATTTAAATAATTTTCTTATTAAAAAAAAAAAAAGGCAGCAAAACTTGCACTGAAAATGAAATTACATCCTACAAAATCCTACTGACCTTCCTTTCTCTGAAAGACCTTGACTAGTCTTGCAAGCATTGGAAACCACAGCAGGATCATCCTCTGCCACCACCACATCCCCCAAGTGACAGTAGCCATTGCAGGGAATGTAGAATGTGTAGCTGGGATGAAGCATCGGGTGGCAGATGCATTCTTGGGCTGGTGGCAAGAGTTAGGAAGAAACAGAACATGCTCTGTGGAAATCTTCACTCTGTTGTGTTTAGGTCAAACAAGGAATTACCAAATTTGGGCTTCTCTATTTTTTATATGCACAGTAAAAAGGAAGATACCAGAGACCTTGTTGTTTCGATTCTAGACCTTAGTGAAATGCTTGCGGAAAAAACTAAGTTAAGCACGAGCAGAATTTTTTTAGACTTATTCTAATGAATAGTATCAATGAATGAAAAAAAAAATCAAGCCTTGAGCAGATGCTTGGAGTGGAAATTATACTGAACATTGAGTTTAGCAAATGTATAAATGACTGAAAACATGCTCCTAACAATAGACTTTTTTAGGCACCTTGTTGTCAACTTGTAAGTCCTAGGTCAAGGCATTTAGCTGCAGAGTGATGCTTTCCTATTTCCTGTTGTTACAATTTGTCTTATTCTTTCTGATTTCATTGTGTTGTTTTGGCCTCATAAACAATCCTAAACTGTTTGTTTTGCCTCATTTGTAACTATTTCTTGGGCTTATTAAATTTTCTTAAAAAGAATTCTCTGCCTCACAAGAAGACTGAGAAGATAAACAACTAAATATATGGAACATGTAATATAAGTTTAAATTTTGATGGTTGGGGAATTGTCCTGTAAATCTCTTGTCAAAATGGTTTTAGTGTTAGTTAAAACTGGTAAAGCTGGATCGTTGCCTTCTTTTATGGCTTTACTAGCACAGAGTTTTCTCCTGCTTTCCCTATATTTTAAGGTCATTAATGAATCATTATCTATTGCTAGTAATTACTGATCTCTTGAGAATATTGGTTTAATTATATAGGAATCATAAGTGGAAGATACAGTTACATACTCTACAATGTAGGTAGTAGTACCTTGGTGTATTATGGCTTTAAAGAATCTGGGGGTTTTTTGTAGATTTTAATTGCTAAGTGTGCCTGGTAAAATATGAATTATTGTATTACCACATGTGATAAAAGGTATACTATTGTGAGTTTCACAGTCTGCAGGTGTAACAGATGTAAGGCAAGATTAACAGGACAGAACAATAATTAAAACACAGACAGCCGTCTCAACAAAAAAAAAAAGGGGGGGGAGGAAACGAAAGGGTTTATCATGCACAATGCAATTATTAAGGGTGTCTTAAATTCTCTGCAAATACTTGTAAAAGCAATAAAAATGTGTTAGTTTGAAAGACAGCTTTTCAGTGTGGACACTTAGTTAAGAAATTAAGATCTTTTTTTATGAATATAAAAGCTGAGTGAAGTCCTGCCATATGGCAGCATGGTTCATAGGCAATAGGGCCCTCAGTTTATAGATGCTGTGAGCTAAACGTTGCTGAAAAAAATAAGAGAGCATTTAGTATATATGCATTTACAACAGTATGAATTGCTTACTCTTTTTAAGACAGGAAGGTTCAAATAATTAACAGCAATATTATGGTTGCAAAAGGAAGTCCAGTTGTTCTTCAGCAGTCTACATCTGTGAAACGTGATACCTCTGGGGAATGAGATTTAATTTTCCCAGGAGAAAATATAAAAGCAGGAAAAAAAAAAGGAATGACTTCTGCTCGAGCAGAATAAACCTGCATCTACAAACGATTAGCACTGCATAATGAAGTAGTAAAGAAGCAAAAGAGATTTCTAATAAAGGACTAATAACAAATCCCATTACACCATGGTGTATTTTTTCTCTTGAAGTGTATTAGACTCTTAGCAAGGCTTTTGAATGAGACTTGGGTAGTTGCAAGCAAAGTCAGCTCAAATGCTTCAAGCTTTGCTGAGTTTTCTTGCCTAACAGTTTGTGTAACTGGAAAGTTGTGGCTTTACAGGTGGGAGGAGTTGCTGCTGTAGGTGATGGGCTTCATGCAGAGTCTGAGTAATGTTTGTGTCACCGTAGGGTAATAGTCTCCTGTAGGCTGGGCACTGCAGGGTAATGTGCCCTATGGCAAAACCCCTTTGTGAGAACAGACATGGTACTAAATGCACCAGCTAAGCCTTGGTTCTGTAGAACAGTTCTGATTTCTTTTTCTGAGGTCTCAAAATAAGTCCTCATAGGAAAGGGGTTTGATCAGAGAGGGAAATACAGAGTTTTTGTTTTGTTGTAGCTAATATTGGGACTTCTGTAATTACTGTACTAACATAAAAAGTTATAAGACCATAGAACATAAATGTTTGATATGAGAGTGAAATGATGCTGTCTTTTGAAATCATGTATTTTCACTTTTAAAAGGGAACATATCTTGCAAGGAAAAGATTCTATGTAGTGATCTCTAAATCTGTACGTGGATATTTTTGTGTACTGCACCTATAGTTCCAGTGGCATGGAGAATAAAAGTTTTGTGAACATAACCTTCACTTACAACAGTCCTTTTGAAATTCTTTTATAAGACACTGTCTTTCTGTGCAGATCGTTACTATTTTCAAAGCCTGTGCTAGACTGGCATGCTGGAATTAATTTGTCCAGTATTTTCTTTATACTGGAATCAGAAAAAAAAAAAGCCAATAACAAAACCCTGGATGCCTTAAAGCAACGAGTTCTGGAACAAAAGTGGTTAAACATGAATTCTTATGAGTGAAACTAATCTTGAACAAGAAATTTCTAGTTGCCTTTTTAGAAATTTTTGTGAGTTTTAAAGAATGACTTAATTTGCTTAGCAGAAATTTGCAATCAATCTTTTCTTGCCACTGAATAAACAGATTCCACATGCGTAGCTATTTGCATATCCCAGCTAAAAATGTAATTCATTATTTTTAAGTCCATTTCGTAATAACTATTTCAGGATTAATGTTACTAACTATTCTTTAGCTCATTCAAATGTGACCTTAGATAATCCTACCTAAAAAGATACAAAGCTAATAGCTCTGTTCTGGAATAGGGAAGAGAAGTGCTTTTCCTGAGGTCAGCAAGTAAGTCAGTGTAAGAGTCAGAACTAGAAACGAGAAATCTAGAGAAACTAGTTTCCTTATTCTGCATCTCAAGCTTCCAGCCTCAAGCAAATATTGCTTTTAATATAACAAATTTTCACATTTTGCTAGGTATGAAAACAGCACAGAGATGAATAGGAATTAACAGTATTGTCTACATGAAGATTATCACTAAATCTGGTAAAGATTTAAATGAGATTTAATGAAAATAGCATCCATAGCATATTTTATATGGAGTTGCAAATACTGTCATCCATAATAGGGAGAAAGCCCTTTCACAGTAACTATGACCTGGTCCATTTTAGTTGCTGTTTGGCATCTGATTGTGAACTGGCTTTCACTTAACTGGGCTTTTCAGGGCTCCTCATAAACCGCTGGCTTCACCCTCCTGTTTTTGCTGTCCAGGCCATTCTTGCATAACATTTTTTCCTGTTCATCTTAGGTCACTGTCACATGAAATGCTCAAAACTGTGGTATGTGGGATTGATGTATTTTGTCCTTTGAGGGTCACCCACATAATAATATTAGTCAGTAAGCTTCTGCAGTTCTCTAATGTATAATTTCTTTGATGTGGATGCAGTAACATTCCCACAAATACAATTAGTTAAGTCTTTATCACAGATCTTGATACTTTGCAGAATTTTTGGATAAATTGTTCAGGACTGTTGCTGATCCTGGGATATATACCATACTTGGTAAAATGGAGAAATACAAATCATAACTTTTGCACTTTTTTTTCAGGCGATGGGTAAGGCTCCTGTTTGGACGTGAATTCCCTCTTCAGGATCTTCTGGTAGTCTGGGATGCTCTATTTGCTGACAGTATCACCCTCAATTTAGTTGACTACATTTTTGTAGCCATGTTGTTGTATATCAGAGATGCCTGTAAGTATCAGCTATCTTGTAATTTTTTTAAAGAATGCAAACCTATTCTTTGAAGGAAAAGGAGACCTTAAGAAGGCTAAATTTCATTGTGACTTTTTTAACATATTGAAAATTGTTCCAAATACTAGGAGAGGAGATATTTATTATGAGACATGGCCTGCTGTATTTATGAAACAAATTGTATCTTGGAGTTAAATGCAGGTTTGTTTTGTGAGTAGTTCTGTGTTTTTACATGGAGTTGCAGATTTTATGTGCTCTAAGTGATACAGGCAAGTATAGAGCTCCACCTTGCGACGAAGCTCATGAATTGAGTAAAGCTTCCCTGTGACACTTGAAATATTTTTATGTTTTTCCCCTGTGAGAAAGGGTAAAATGCACAAGACAAGACAATGGCTCGCAATTTTTGAAGAGATATCGTGAATAAAAAACAAAGATGAGTAGCAATTACTGAGAGTGTTTATTCTCTGCAAGAGGGGCATGTTAAAAATATTACAATTTATTTTATTTTGGTTGCGTACACCTGAAATTTGTGGACTGGTGAATTCTTATTTAGTGATGACCAGTAATATTAAGTTGGTACAAACAAGCAACCAAGAAAATTTTGTTAGCTTATATAATTGTAAATGGGAGGAGAAAGATACATATTGATAATTGAAGTATTTATTTTTGTCCTATCAGATTCTGCAAAAAATTCTGTATGCATCTGATGCAACAAAGTATGTGCTTCACAGCAAGATGTATGGCTGTCATTAAGTATATGAATTCTATAGCAAGTTATTCAGAGTTAAGTATATACCATCTGTAAGCTTTAGGTTATAACAAGGTCACATATTTGACACAATTTTGCATTCTAGGACATAGGAAGTTTTCAACATCTGTGGTTCCTATTTTAGGACCCAGTCTTGAAAATATAATGTGGTACTTTACACGTACATGTTGTTCCACTGCCTGCCTTCATGTGTTTTTTAATTACTTTTTAATAAACATGCAGAATATAGAGCTACCTTCCATTCCTTTCCAAAAACTGGACATTTAATTCTGGTCAGAGGTTCCAAAATTAATGCTGATGTTTCAGGATGATCTGATACCAGGTTATTAAATTTTGAAGTCTAAATCTTACTTGTTTATATTCAGTAAATTGAAGTAATTTAAAATTTTTGGTAGAGATATGTTCTGAAGTGGCATGTAAGAAAGTTTCTTAACATCAGTATTTTATTTTGTGTCATTGCTTACCTTTAAAAAAAACAGCACATCAGAACTGTGCTTCTAAGAAACCTCTCTCTTCTTGGGGAGGGAAAGTTGTTCTGGCTTTGTTTTCTTTTGATTTGTGTTGCTGGGGTACAAGTATCAGTATAAGTTAACTAAAATGTGAGCTAAAATTGTGTTCCAGGCTTTTGTATGAAATCAGTCTCCTTCTTTTCCCTGAACTTCCCAGTCTTAGTAAATAGAGCAGTAAACAGCTTTGCAGTGTGGTACATTTACCCAAATGAGAGGGAAAGACATCTCATCAGGACAGCTAATACTTCATATTTTGACTGTTTCTGTAATAAGTAACTTCTTGTTCTACAGCTGGATCTAGTTAGTTACTGTAAGCATAATAAAACAGGGAAGCAAAATAAGTCATAAATAATGTAAAGTTGAATCTATTTTTCCAAAGTCATGCTCAAGCCATAACAATTTCCACAGTTCTTGATTACATAAAAAAACCTTTTGTTATATATCTGTAACAGAAAGTTTTCTGTTTTTCCTCATGTTTTTTATTGCTGGTAATATTTGAGCTTTGAATAGAATTCAAAGTTGTAGTAATTTTAAAAACATTTTCAAATAAAGTAAGTTTATAAAAGCTTCTCTTTATTTGGTGAAAGGAAACATAAGCTCAAAACATCCAATGGTGATAAGCATCTTTAATTTAAATAAACCATCGGGAAATTTTTAGTTTAGAAACTTTGAAACAATAAGAACAATAATAAAGCTCCTGTGATATTATGTTATGAAAATGTCAAATATAAGCAATTATAATAATACAGTACTCAAAGCATTTGAAAGTTTAGAAATTGTGCTGATTCTTTTAAAACAGCACATTTGGGGATGGGTGAAAGTTGCTGGTTTGAGAATTGATGAATTTTTTTTCTGTGCTCTATTATGATGTTCTCAAGGACATGATTTTAAGAAACTCATTTCTGCTATATTTCTCATCTTTATTTTAGTTTTGAAATCCTCTGTTGCTCAAACAATATATTATGCAAGGAGAAGGGAACCTTTAGATTATCAGATTATTGCTTATATATTTTAGAGATTACAGATACATAATCATGTACACTGCCATTCTGTAAACTGCTCTGTTCAGTTTTACATTTGTATCCAAGCAGATCTTTGTCTGTGGAGTGATAATCCTCACATGCCAAGCTTAGGGTTGTGTACCAGTATAGCTGTATGTTTTAATAAATTATTTCCTGTGTTTCTTTGGAAAAATTCTTGAGTTCATGCAAATTTGTTTTTGTTTTTTTTAATCTGTCAAATCAGAAGCATGAATATTTGCTTCTGTTTCACCAGTGTGAATATACATGCAGTTGTTGATGAAATCAGAATGGAGGGAAGGATGTGATGCAAAACTAGATGTATTTTATCTCCTTCCTTTCAAGGATAATAAGAATGAACAAACCTAGAAGACCTATCTATATTTTGCATAGTAAATTAATGCCATTACTGACCCAGGAGCTAATTTTGCCTGACCA
This sequence comes from Melospiza melodia melodia, assembly GCF_035770615.1. Lineage (NCBI taxonomy): Eukaryota > Metazoa > Chordata > Aves > Passeriformes > Passerellidae > Melospiza > Melospiza melodia. Next base: position 36,553,061 of record NC_086194.1, on the reverse strand, counting down.
GTATTAGAATAAGTGTATTTTTATCTTGCTTCGACTTGAGAAGTAGGTATGGCCATTGTTAAAATTTAGATTTTTCATCTCTAAAAGCACAGCAAATATTTTGAGAGAAATAAAGAAGCCATAGCTTCTTCTTAGAGGAACTGATTAGTTATTTTTGTTATAGTGCAAGATGTTCATTTGTCTATGTTTAACTCAGCTGAGGGGCTATTAAGAGAACCTGGCCATGTGTAAACTGGATGGGGGAGTAATCCGACCCTTCCAGGGTTATGAAATAATCTGGATACATGATCAATGACATCAAATAATAAACTTCTAAGAAATTAAATGTATCAGAAAATTTGGACTTTGCTGAGGATAGCACTCTGAATTTTCAGGCTTTCCACCACATTACTGCTGCTTGTACCCAGGGGTGGTTATTGGGCCAACAGAGAAAGTTCAGTCTCTTCTACAGCAGAATGGAGAAGGCAATTTGATGTTCCTCTGCGCAGTGAATTACTATATTAATAAAAGAACAGTAAGATTGTATTCTCTGTGGAGAGGAGTTTCTCTCCTCCTTTCCCTAGAAATGCCAGTAGCATTTTTCTGTGGGGAAGTGAGAACTTGTGGTTCACAGAAGAACTGGATCCAGATGTGACTCTCGCTAAGCCAATGAGAGAAGCAAAAGCACAGCTGAAGAACCACCAAGCTTTTTACAAGGCAGCTGAACACACCAGCTACTGCTGAGGCTGGATATTTGTATTTCACAGAATCTCCTTCCAGAAACTTCATCCTATAGATGATTCTTAGAAATCCATTTAACACCAACAAGGATATTCTGTTTTGGTTTACTGCTGTTCATCTGTAATTTTCAAGAAAACTGCCCCTCTGTTGTATAATATTACACATTTTGTCCTGAAGAGACAAGAATCACAGAATGGTTTGGGTTGGAAGGGGCCTTCAAAGATCATCTAGACCAATCCCCTGGCATGGGCAGAGACATCTTCCACTAGACCAGATTGCTCAAAGCCCTATCCAGCCTGACCTGGAACACTTCCAGGGGCATCCACAACCTCTGTAAGCAACCTATGCCAGTGATTCAAGACCCTCACAGTAAAGATTTTCTTCCTTATGTCCAATCTAAATATACCCCCTTTCAATTTAAATATGTGGAGGAAACCCTGAAGGTAAAAAAAAAAAAACATATATAAAAGTTAGCAGGTCTTCCCTTTAAAGTGCTGGAATGTTTTTAACTTTCTGGATGATAAGAGTTTTTTTGTCAGGGGTCAAGTCTGCACCATTAAAATAAATTAGTTTTTTTAATATTTAGTTTTCTCTGTATCTGTGAGACAGCAAAGAACTCTTCCAGGAAAAATAAAGAAAATATATTTTTAATCCATTTTTCATTGCAGAATAGAACACATACTTATTTCTTTAAAGGAGAAACACATTGGTGTTACTGCCTATCATTTATAAAGCTATTTAGCATTTAATGTCAATATTCATTGTTTTTATTTGCTTTGATAAAAAGGCATCATGATCACAACTGCAGTTCAGTATCTGAAATTTGATTTACGAAGGAGAGTTTGATTGGGTACATTCTGTGTGGTGCTCGTGTTATACTCTGAAAGAATTCTGGCAGAGGCCATTGTATTGTGTTCATTATGCCAGCTTTGTGACTTCAAGAAGAAAAAGCAGGTACCTGAATATGAACAAGAAAAACAAAGGGTAGGAAAAAGAACAGGCAGAACAGATAAAGAATGAGTAGGATAAGTGAGTGCTTTACAAATGAAAGCAGATGTATGAAATTACAAGCTGTCGGATCAGCAACGGAAATGAAGATGATAAAGTGGTTCCTTACACAGATTATAATTATTCATTTTGCCCAGTCCTGCATCTTTTCCCCATAATCCTCTTGTTGAGGGAGGTAAGGTGCAGGAGGATATGAGGCTTATTCACATGAAAGGAAAAAAAGTAAACCATTTAAATTTCTCTGTCCGCAAAACTGCCCTTTATTTTGCTTTTTATTGATCTAAAATAATCTTGTATTTGCAATATCCCGATTAATTAAAGGTGTTTCTTACTACAGCTAAAGTTCTGAGCATAGTAAAGTTTGTTAGAAATTTATTTACAATTGCTATTGTTGGAGGCTGTCTTTATGTTGCAGAGTGGAGGCATCATTAACAGGCATTGCTTTGACAGCTGTGGCAGATGGATTGCCTGGATTTAGATGGTGCAAAAGAAATGAAGTAGTTTACATAGACCTGCTTGAAAAGATGTCTTTAATAATTGCACTCATAATTAGATTGATTTGGGAAGGAAAGAAAAAAAAACAGAAGATGACAACAAGCAAAAAGCCATAGAGTATGCTTACATAGATTCAGATAGAACCAAACAGCTTAGAACAAAATTATAAAGTTTAGCAAAGCATGCTGAAAATTTTATGAATAAGTGAAAAAAATCTAAGCAAATTAATAGTGTACTATACTATTTAGTATTTATGAAATTAAAATCTAGTCTTTTCCCTTTTTCCTGAATATTTTGTGAAGTTTCTGATTTAAAAGAAAACAAGGAGTTGTTGAATAATTTTATGTATGCATAGGTATCTGAGTATGTGTATTTATGTAAATATGTATTTAAGAACAACATAAAAGATATTTCAGCAAAAACTAATCAGAGTGGGACAAACTTATCATAAAGCCATGAATGCAAAATATTACATTTAAATTTAGATATCTGTGGAGGAGCATCTGAAAAGTTTATGTCCATTTGCAGCACTAGATCTTCAAGCTGATGGTGTTGTCCTGAGCTGCACTGACAGGGGCAGGCTTTTGGGGGCACAGCTACAGAGGTCTGAATTGAGGCATCTGAAATCTGGAGCTAACACAAGTGTCAATGACATAAGATCATAATTTTAGAACTCTTCTTAATTACACTAAACCAAGTGTAGGCACAAGGCTTGATTATATCTCTCTCCTTTTACTCTGAACACTTTTTGAGTTCTAAGACACCATGTGGGAAAAGACAGCCAAATCTGAACTGCAATGAATTTACTGGAAAAAGTGCTGTTTTGGAATACCAAAGTAAGACAGTAATATTTTTTTTTCTCTCTCTCTCTCTCTATTTTCATTTTAATTCTAGTGATTTCAAGTAACTATCAGACCTGTTTGGGACTTCTGATGCATTATCCACCTATTGGAGATGTTCACTCCCTTATCCTAAGAGCACTTTTTCTCCGAGATCCAAAGGTGAGATACCTGTTAATACAGGAAATAATAAATCACTGTAAGTAAATGTTCTAAATGCTATGAAGTTAATAACAACCTACATTTTGGAAACTAAATGATAGTTTCAAGTTTCTTCTCACCTGACAAAAGAGCTGAAGGAAAGAGTTGGAAACAGAGTAGAAACAAGTCCCTTTACTCCTTAAAGGACACTTTGCTAAAGTTATGCAGGAGCTTTGGTAAGTGCTGGTGTGCTCTTTAGAATAACTTTGCTTGGTATTCTGCACAGACGTGTTTCGGGATAAAGTACACTTTTCAGGGAAACAGTAATGTTACTATTTAAAACCTAGTAAGCTGTATAGAAAGCATCATGCAATTTCATCTGAAAGACCTTTTTCATGGGATTTCTGGGATTAATCACTGTTAATCCTTAAAGCACTACCCCTGACCAATATATAATGGTTATGTGATGGTTTTTGATTAAAAACAATAGTTTGATGTTACAGGCTGTAAAGATTCACATGTATAAAATGTATAAATTCATAAATTCATGCCACATATTATTAGCATGCACTTTCTGATGTACTCATCTATTGAAAAAAGAAAGAAATCCTCTTCCTGTTTTAGAATGGCATGTGTATATGTGTGGGTATAGTATACAGGAGACACTCACTGTATAGTGGATAAAGTGCTTGAGATTCAGCTGAATGCAGTAATCTGTGCTTACTCAGATCTCTGGCAGATAGCAGAATTGTGCTGCTGGTTTTGAACTGTCTTTGTACATGTCCCATTAGTAGGTTGCCAGTATAAAGTCTGATTTCCCTCATCTTCTTGATGCACAACGTCTTTGAAAGCAAAAAATTCATCACTTCTGCACTCTGACTGCCTTCTGCAAAATTTCATTCAGTACCAGTGTTTACACTTTTATGGATTAAGAAAAAAATTGTCTCTTTGTTTTTCTATATCAGTTTTTTGCAGAAATCTGCATCCTTATAACTGTTTTTTTTTCATTCCTCTCAAGCACAAAGATTTCTTTCATGATGAGAAGTAAAGTGTATCATCTTTTCAGTGTGTAAGAAAGTTTCTAACGTTAGATCTCAGGAATCTTTCTTAAGATTTTGGCAGCAGCCTGTGAAATCAAACTGCCCAGCAATTTTTTATGTACTTTCATTCCAAAACAAGATAGAAATATTTTTTAGAAGAAAGATGCAAAGGGAGGAAAATTTTGCTCAGGTGTCCATCTGAATTCAATATGTAATCTGTCATTTATTGAAGAGATATGTTAAACAATAAAGTGATTACTTATGATTCAGCTGTCCTCTGAAACATGCTAGGCAGCATACAAGATATGCTATCAGCTGAAGGGGACAAAAATTAACCACCAGCTTCCCACAAAGAGGCTTAATCACTATTCCACTCCTTATGCTCTTGTTTCCAAGAGAGAGAAGCTGTCAGGCTCATAAGGCCTTGATGTCCTATTAATTAATATTTTCAGGTGGGCCTTGAACACCTTTCAGATAAATACGAGATGTATTTCTGTAGTTCTTTGTCCAGGTGAATCAGTATTTGAAACTCGTTGATGCTAAGAGTGGTAGTTTCTTTGTCAATTTAAATATGATAAAATGCAATTGTTCCTCATTTCCGAGCTCTACTTTTTTGCTTGGGAAATACTCTGAATGTTGAGAAGGTCTGATTTCCAGAAAATGAAGAGCCTACGGGACTTGCAGCCACCCTTAATTTTACACTGGGTCTTTATGTTGAGGCTTCATAAAAAGATCAAGACTTCTTACAGTAAGGAAATAAAACCATTCTAAAGGATCCTTCTGAAACTAAAAAATCACTCCTGGTCTGAGAAATAAATGTATTTTCAAAGCTATTACTCGAATATCTGTTTCTTACCTTTTCCTAGGTGTGACTTAAGGTTTCACTTAGGTGTCTGTAAGCATATATTTTTTCAGTCTCTTTTTTCCATATATCTGAAATGGAAGTCTTGCTGTTCTTTAAGACCTATGCACAAACATTTCCAAGTCTGTCCATATTTTTCATGAAAAGGAATGAAAGGGAAGACTCAATAAGGCAACATGGGTGCTGGAGAAGTCTAAAGTCAGTGCACAGATTATATTTGAAAATAAGTGGGAAAATCATGAAACTTTTTTTTTTTTTTTTGCTAGTTGTATAGATATAATTCAGTTTGCCCTTATTCCCTGTGCAGATAAAAGCAGGTTGGAAGAAATGACAAAGGTTTTAGTCTGTACTGCAACTTGTAAGTGGCGATTAACAAATTCAGTGTTTAATTATTTTTCTTCCTTCTTTGATGTTTTCCTGTGCATTTCTCCATCACAAGCTAATAGGTTTCTAATAGAAAGTTACATTTGGTTCAGTGCAATTTTATCTCTCCTTATCCAGGGCTGAGTTTTTCTGCGTGGCATTTCTTCCAAGATTTTGCTTGGGTTTTAATATGTGAAATCAGAGAACTCTTCTCTGGGAGACTATTGCATGGTCCAGTGGCTTATTTCATTATTTGTTGAACATACCAAGAATGTTTAGTGTTGTTCCAAATATCTCAGAGAGGCTTGCTTTCTGCTCCTTGAAGCTTTAAATCTCAACTGGACAAGAAATGCCATTTAGAAGTCATGGAATTCCAAACAGGAATCTACCACTTGCAGGTTTGCTAATATATATGTTGTCTTCCATATTATTTTTACAGCTAGGAAAATACCAAGTCATCTTACAGAGGGGAGGTTGTGGGGTATTTGGACTAAGAAAGGTTGGAGGTAGGTGGATAAAACTGAAAGGTTCTTAAGGAACAATCTTCTCATAAGTGGTGAAGTTGTAATCAGGTGTTAAACCTGATACAGCTTTTCCATCTGTAACTTCCAATTCTGGAGATAACCTGGGTTTGTATATCTAAATAAATCTATAAATTTTTCACTTCCTTTGCTCTGACATAACAGGTGTTTTCTTCTTACTTTTTGTCATGTAGTCTCTATCAGAAGAGATAAACTTAGGGTTGATGAACCTGTCCCATTTTGTTTCCCTCTTTTCACTGCAGTCATCACCAGGAGAGCAACCTAAATGTCAGAAGCAAGATGTACTTAAAAGGTGGGGGGCATTTTTTTCCTAAAGATGGACAAGTGCAGTTTCCTGACCTTTTGTGAAATCAAGCCTTACCAGAAGCCATAGCATTATCCAGTATTAACAATAATATGAAAAGTAATTAGTATTTGCCATTAATCTAATGCTTGCAGCAGCTCTCCTGTTCACTTTGGGAACCCCAGTTGGCAGCTGAGATGAGAGAACATTTTAGACAACACATCTCTGATATTTTTCAGTGCCACAGAAGAGAAATATACATCTATAATAGTTGAAAACAAGTTAATGCACCTGTCTCTGAGGGGGGGCCTGAGAGATACTAATTTTACAGGCATGAGTATGGATCAATGCAGAATAATTGAATTTCAACCTTTTCTGCATTTGGCTAGCTCCACTTCTTAGGAAAATGTGGAATGAAAAGCTCAAATCAGTGTTGTTGTCTGTGCATAGGGTGATAAAGTTAACCTGCTTAGCAGAGTATTTGTTTCACACTTCTAATCTTTGAACAGATAATTGCCTCAATTATTTATATTAAAGGAACTTCTACGCATTTACAATCTTTCTGAATATAAAAGTAGAGCTTCTTATGGAAGAATGGGCTATTAAAATTGTGTATATGTGAAATGAAAAAATAAGGGAAGGTTCTTTTATGTATATCCAAAAACATTTACTGAAGGTATGTGTCTGCATATTTAATACACCACGAGTGGCTCATTTTCTTCAGTTTTTTCCTTTATCAAAACCATTGAGCACTGTTAATTTTCACAGCAAAGGCAGCAAAATTAAGAAGTAGAGATATGGAGATAGGGCATTGGAAAAATATAAAGTGATTAAAAAACATAGTTCTAACTAGAGTTGTTCAAATAAAAAAAAAAATTAAAAAACCCAATTAGAAACAAAAGTCATAGAAAATGTGAACATATTGTGTTCCTTAAATAACCAGATGTTCTTTCCTTCCTGAAGGCAGCCAGGGCTAGGAATAAAAGGTTTAAAACTATTGTTTTAAGTTAACTGTGAATTTTGAAAATCTGTTTTCACCCTTTAGCAAATAAAATTCTAATACAGCAACATAAGCAAAGTAATTTTCATCTTTGGGTGTTCTTGTTTGTATGTTGTTCAATGTTGAAGTGTTAACCTTATCACAGTGACTTATCAGAAAACTAAATCACTACATAGAATATTACAGTTTTGCACTACACACCAGAAACCTGACAACTGTCCTTTGTCTGAAAGCTTACTGCATTTGTTCTTAATTTTTATGTAAAGAAAGTTTGCTTTCAGATATTTTAGCATGGTGAGTTGTCCCATTCATTGAGCAAGCTAGTTAGGAGCTTTATTCAGTGGAGAGATCTTTTTATCATAAGCTACCAATTAAAAACAAAAAAAAAACCCCAAAAACTAATGTGCTTCGTTGATGGAAATTAATTTGTTACTTATGCTAATAATATTATAGCTACTGCTGCTGATATTTTCTCAACATTGTATTTCAGCTATTTACTCACATTGAAAGTAGCTATATATTAATATTAAATTCTAGCTAAATCCATGGAGGAGAATACATGACATTTCAAAGAAGTCGTATTAGTTCGTCGTGACTGAAATTGCAGATACTGCCAGAAAACTTAAACAATAAAATATGGTCATGATCACTCATATAAAAATCTGCATTCTAGCTTTTAACACTGTTCTCTGTCTAAGCAATGAATAACAAGGGGAAAACACATTGCTGAAATTTTGAACCAAACTCTTTGTACATTTATTTTCAGCTGAATTTTCTTCTTAAGTAGCTGCCACCATCTCATAGTTTTCTCCAAGCTGGTTTCATGTGCCTGAAAGGCTGTTGAGTTTCACTTTCTTCTCCCTCAGATAAATTCTTTTCTATACACTCATTAACTGAGGTGCCGCTGCAGAGCTGCAACTGTCCTTTGAACGCTGCCGTTATGTCAGTATTGTTGTTTTGCCGTTTGTGGCAGGAGAAAAGCAGGTTTGGGGTTGTTTTGTTTGTTTGTTAGCATTGTGTGTGCAATCTGGCATTAATTACCTCTCTTTAATGACCAGATTGCAGCCAATCAGAAGTTGGGATCTGGCGCTGCTCCGGCATTAGCAGCTCATTAATTTGTACCTCCACGCAGAGGTACTGCTGGGGCGCGGGTCCACTGCGTTACAGGGGGACCAGCAAGGGGGAGGGAGGCTCTCAGCAAACATTTCTGCTGGCTAGTTTTGATCATGGAGAATGTGACTGATATTTCAGGAGCAATAATACATTGAGGGGGGGTTCAGGTGCGTGAGGCGTAAGTTATCAGGAAGCTGGGATAATGGATATGCCAGTGCAGCATGAGCTGCCTGTACTTTAGGTAAGGAGAGTTCCCTGGCTGAGTGAGGTCACCTGTACTTTAAAGGGGAGTCACCTCTACATGAGATATTATTGATAAAGGAAGTTAGGTTTTCCAGAAAAGCTAACTACACATCTCTTCATCTGGAAGAAAAGGACTTAGGAAAAACAAAAAAGAAATGCATTTACTTTCAGTGATTCACAGAGAACTTCTAATTGCCTTAATTTCAGTTTAAGTTAAAGATATTGGATATGCAGTTCAAGATGAATTTTTATGGGAATAATGTGGCACCATTCTCAACTTGACCTCTGCTTTTATAACCACATTCAATTCTTTGTACTGTACTCAAGCATTTTGGTGTTCTAACATTCCCATTTGCAAATACAGTGAGGTTAGATGTAATCTAAACACCTCACTTTAAACAAATCAATGTTTTTTCTGTAACTGCGTGCTAAGTTTTTTAATGGTGGCCATGATATTTACTTACTCTTTGTTTATGTTCATGTTCTTAAAATGAGAAACTTATATTTTCCAATTAAATAGTCTATGCTTTAAGAGTTATTGATTTAAATATTCAGTTATTGTGTTTCATTAATAGAATAAGGTATGACAGGCGGCTAAGAGTTTAATGATGAATTACTTGGAATAACCATGTTGCCATAGTACCACATAAAAATAGTAAGTGTACCATGAATTAAAAATCCGCTTCATTTTTGTACATTTGTTTCAACACCTTCTTTCCCAGTGCACCTATGCATTTCAGAATACAAAAAGGCTACATGGTCAATACTTGTGATACAACAGCTTTGTTATCTCTCTCAAAGTTCATTGCAATCTCTTCACTGGTACATTAACCATTTAATCAACCCACCATAAAATAGTCATCCTCAACATACCCTGTATGTCACAAGCAGTATTTTCAGGGAAAAAAAACTTGGAAAGTGCTTGATTAGTCATCTAGGCGAGACTTTCCAAATGAGAAACCTTTTGATGTCCTTCTCATTCTGCAGCACCATATGCAAGACAGCAGTCATCACTCAAAGGAGAGACTGATCTCTTGGATTGCCAATGGCAACGCAGTTCCCAAGTGTTGCACACACAGGCCAGTTGTGTGGGTAAGAACTCACAAACACTGTATCCATCTAAGCTGAGCAACCACTGCATTTAAATTAATGGGAATGCAGTGGGAAATAATATGGAATAAAGCAAAGCTTCCAGAACAGTGGCACCTCCCATAGTTCAAGCCATGCCGCAGGTAAGGTGGCGCAGAAGCAAAGGACTTGTCCCAGTTCTGTGTGGGGCCAAGCAAGATGGGGCTGCAGTCCCCTGCTGGTAGCAAGAGCAGAACCCAGCGTTGTCCTCACTGCCCATCTTGTGTGTGGCTGCTGATTTCTGGGAGGGTCGGGAGGTGCAGAGTCTTTCAGAGGAAATGGCTAAAGGTGAGTTTCTACTTTTGGCTAACATTTGACAGCAAGTGTCCAAGACAAAGTGGACCAGAAAGTTCTCTTTGGAAGACAGAATTTTTAAACTGTTCCTTCTGTTTGAGCAGGTTGACATCCTCGGTAGCAAAGTAAAGACAATTCTGATTGTACTTGCTGCTAAAACAAGAAGCTGAAGCATTTTAAGTTCTTAATTACTTTAGCTACCAATAAAACTTATTGTTTGTGATTTTCTTGGGGCTGTTTCTTTCAGCTGATAGTTTTACTTCTATTTAAAATGTCATTTAAAGCTACTGACCCTCTCCTAAAAATGTTATAATGTTAATTATAAAATTACACTTATAAAATGTATTTAACAGTGTTAGAGTGAGGTGATCATGGTTCTTCTTATGTGAACCTGAAAATTAAATCAATCATTTCTAGTTTGCAAGGGAGTTTATCAAAAAGAAGCATTTAAAACACTTAAAGCACTTTGATTCTACCTAATCAAAAGTTCTCCATGTCATAATTTATTTACTAAAATTTGCAAAACACAAACTGTGAGCTATATAAAAGTTGATTCATAACTTTTCAATAATATATGAAAGATTAACTACTGAATCATATCCAATCTATTATGATGGAATTTGAGTTCAGACTCTTCTGATAGAAATGTAGATATACTGCTTGTGTACCTATGTATTTTATAGTAGATATTAGTGTATCAATTGTAATGAAGGTTATTTGAGTACTTTGTATTGGGAAGAGCTTCTCTGAAAGAGCAAAATACTGTCAAGATAGAACTGGGAATGGTATTTTTTATCCTTTGCTATAACTTTTTATGGAAAATTAGGTTTGGAGATCTTATGTCTTTTGTCCTTTGTCTTTTTAAGGAGCAGTAGTGATGAAAATGGCTCTCTAGGATAATTCCTCATGATTGGAATCCCAAATGAAAGGAGTTGCTCGTCCCACAGCGCCAGGCCCTTAGCTTCTCTCTGTATTTCACAAGAAAAGACTTGGATGTCATATTCCTTTTGGTGTGGTGTGTGCATGGGGCTCTGTGAATGAGCTTTTTTCACTCCCCTGGGGACCTTTTTCAAGTGGTTTATGTAGCAGATTACACGCAGAACGTGAATTATTCTGTTTCTTCTCCTTGTAGTGAAAATAACCAAATAGCACCTTAAAATGTTCTTGTTTTTCCCTGATATGTGAGATTTGTGTACAAGCTTGTATGTGGAGAAGATGTAATGCTGTAAGTGTGCTTACAAGGGGTGTATAAGTATAAGCTTTGGATAACTGCATTACTCACAAAGCCATCAGTGAGTTATGCAGGTTGTCCAAAACGAGTGCCAATAAAACCATAATGTGGTAGCTTTTCTGTACATAAAGATGTCGTATTTTAAATCTCATAATTTGGAGCATTCCAGGGTTTGAAGCGAGGCTTGCTGTGTGTTCCTTTCAAAAGCCTGGAGCTTTCCTCCACAATGTTGTAAAACTCCTGTTCCTAACTGTGCGAGGCTGCAAGATGCCAGAGCATAAATCTGTCACAGGGTAGAGCTGAACACTGTCAGATTTATACCTTACTATTTAGTTAATTTACTTCTTAAAACCAAGGGTTCAGCTGAAAAATAGGCAACTAAATTAAGAGGCAGATTTAAAAGGTACTTAAGCGATTCTGTTGATGCAAGATGGGGATTTTACGCAGGTTATGAACTTGAACATTGGCAGGTCAGAGTCTTTTTGTCTGGAATATCAATAAAAGCTGATTTGGTAGGATTTGATCTACCTGTTAAAACGCAATATGCTGTAATACTAAATTAAATATAAATAAAAATAAAAAAAGACTTCCCAAGCAGTTAGGACAAGAAGCCAAAATACACAACTAGAAATTTCTTTCAGTCAAGTCACTGAAGCATTTTTAAATCTCACTTGTCATTTTTTTTCAGTTCTTCATCTCTTGTCATAGAATGCCCATGTGAGAGAAAGCATGCGTGTATGAAGTTAAAAACAGACCATAACGCACAGTATTTAAAATATCTTCCTGGTGTCTGAAATTTCTAGTTGCCAGGGGAATGGAGGGTTGTCACGTAACAAAACTGGAGATAATTTATTTCAGCCTAATCAGAGTTCAGGGGTCTTCCATTCTTGACCCAGTTAACTGAATTTTCTTTCCTTTTCCATTTTTTTCTGGAAAATTTAGTTGCTTGGGGGGACAAAAACCCCTCCTTAATTTTCTTTTGAAACAATTAAATGTGATCATTCTTCATGCTCTTATTGCATTGTAAATAACAAGGTCCATGATTGAGACCCTTAGCATCTTGTGAAAAATGTAAACAGGAAGCATTATTCCCAGTTTGAGGAATATGGCATTCCTTTGCCAACACCAATATTAGTGCATGGATCTCCTGACTCCTGTGATTAAAGGAAGTTCTTTATTAGTTCTGTGCAGTGCACCCTTCATGTTGTGCTGCTTTAATACGCAGGGTTGATGGACTATCAATCTATGTTTTAGATGGTATTTTGCTCTTGGCCTTGAACCACTTTTGAATTGGCAACAGTACCTTATATCTAATTATACAGTACCTTATTATCTAATGTCTCGCTGGGTGTTTTCATTCTAATAACTCAGTGGTTCATAGGTGGATAAAGTACCTTTCGTGCCCCAGCCGGTTGCTTGCTGCAGAAGGTATAATAAGGGAAGAGGAGAATTAGCAGGTGAAAAGAAATGTATGTTTGTTTGTTTGGGGAATAGGTTTTTTTTTGCTTTGGGTGCTTTGGAGTTTGGGGTGTTTTGGTTGTTTACTATACAAAATACAGTGATAGGTTTCTGTAATGTTAAGCCTTTGCTTATACTGTGTGTGTTCATGTGGGGAGGAGACAGCTGCCTAAACATCTCTCAAAATAAAAAGAGGAAAGGTGAAATCCTCTCTCCAGTTATTAGATAATAATTAGTAAATACTTCACATTAATTATTAGTGCCTGATGGAAAAGCTGCTGCTGAAAAGAACAAACTGTATCCTTTATCCATCTCAGCTGCTCTATTTCAGCTCTGTTTCCAGTCAAAATTTTTGTCAAGTTTATGTGATCTTTAATGAAAAAAGTAGCATAGATGATCTAGCAGGAGAAGGTCAACCTTTCCTGACCTTTCAGTCCTATTTGAATTTAGGATCATATGATCCTCCAACTTGAGAAACAAATAAAAAGGAAAAAATAGAATTTTAATACAGAAATTTCTTAGGTTCTGCAAGAATTATGAAGAAATCCAGTATTGCCATGTCAGCTGACAAAGGGAAAAAGGAGAAAATTCACTCCCTAAAAGTAATTGTTTAAATAAGTAGAACAATGTTCCATCATGATCCGTCTCTTTGCGTATGTTTGGTTCAGTCTGGGTTTTGATTTAGGCTTAAAATCTTAGTAGTTTAGGGGAAAAAACAATAAATGTTTGGCAGCATTTGGAAAATATATTGGAAAAAATTAGTTTTAAAACATTCCATTTGACATTAGTGAGATGATTATTTTGATCAACCTATTGTGCCTGGATGTAGAATTCACTGCTGCTATTTTGTTTGTTTTTTCTCTGTTGCATTGAGGTTATCTAGTTTCAGATACAATCTATTAAGTGGAGTATTTTTTTAGTAGCTGAGGTTTTCCCACCTGTCTACCCTAAAACACCTGCAACATATGTTTGTGTAACCCTGCAATGCTCTGTGGTTTGGGCCTTGAGAAATTCCCCCAGAGCCTTTTGCTTATAAACAGCTGAGCAATTCATTTCTCTGATGACAAGTGTTTTTCCCTTGGCATTGAGGCAATAGCATGCTTGCTAAAATACATCTCATTTTTCCTTAGATATATTGAAAATCTTTTTCCATTCTTGCCTCTTATTCCAAACCTTCAGATTTTGTGTAAAATTGTGTTTGGTTTTTTTTTCCCCTCGTTGATAAAACTAAAAAGGGAGAAAATACAATACCTCAACAAAGAGAAGTGTTATCAAGATTCCTCCACTTGCACCTGCATGTAAACTTTTAACCCTGCTGTGTATTCAGGGGGTGAGATACCAGGTGCATTGTAGAACAGCCTGTGACTTGTGTCACACACGAACACACTTCGCTATATCCTGTCTGTTCCGTGGGTAACGTGATGCAATTTGTCTCCAGAGGCCAGGGAGGAAAAGGCCAGGGAAGAAAAGGGTTTTACTTGAGAATTTGAGCAGCATGTGGAGCAGGATCCTTAGCCGGTGGGAGCTGCTTTTCCACAGTTTGTGCAGGTTTGGGGGATTGGCTGCATTCAGGGTGATTCTGAGCCCTGGCCTAGGAAAAGTGCAGCTGTGGGTATAACTTAGCTCAGCCCTGTGGCCCTGGAAGAGGATAAAGGCAAACAGAAAGTCCCCAGGAACCTCCTGGCAGCCGTGGGAATTGGAGTGAGTTAGTCTGGGGCTGGCTGGGAATAGACAGGAGGACAGGAAGAGGACTTCAGCAGGCAAATGAGCCGGGACAGAGGGATGGATCTTTTAGGCAAGGAAAGGCTCAGAAGTAGGAGTGCTTCAGAGATACCTGAAACATTTTCAGGCTTTTTTCCCCTTTTGACTGGGGCTAATACATTTTGAAGAGACAAAGTCCAAAATCGCATCTATTTCTATGTGTTTTTCATACATATGTGTGAATATATGAATATGTGAATTTCATACACTGTCCTTTCAAAAACATAAATTGAGCATTTTCTAGTGATTGAAACTATGTTCACTCTAAAAAGACATTAAGGTTAAAAGAATTATAAATCCAGCAGACTACTCCTACAAAATGGGTGTGGGAAAAAGGGTGGTGGGGGTGGTGGTGTTCTAGTATTGTATTTCTGCTCTCTCTTTCCTTACTAGGGGAAAGCCATATATGTGTGAATCTGTACAGTGCCCTCAGCCCTCATACAATTTCTTGGAGGGATTCAACAAACTGTACATTTGAAGGATTAATTTCACTGTCATTTTCACATTTTCCTTTTAATTAAAAAATTATTTTGAGTTAGTAACAAAATAATGCACATAAACTGAAAAAGAAAAGGAATAACTTTACATATTTAAGTAATGAAAAATACAAATTGGATCTTTCTAAATTGCACTTTGTAGGAAAAAACTGATTGCTGTGAATATTTTAGGCAACAGAGGTATGTTTTTTGTAAATAAATCTAGTCCTTAGTTCTGATACATAGGTTTTAATTTAGGGGACAGCTCAAACTGAATGCTTAGAGAAGGGGAATCCTTAAAATTCTTAAGGAACAAGCATCTTAATTGTGTAGGCTTTCAGTTCTGCATTTTACATTTAACTTACCAAAATAGTTGAAAAGAATACAAAACTTAAAGGACAACCACAGTGACATAAAGATCATAATCTTCAAAACAATGTATTTTTTACTGTCTGAATTTCAGTTTTCAGAAGTATGTACATTTTCTGTGGTGATACTTCACAGATATTTGTCTGCTAACATATGTATCAGGTTGAATATTGAAAATTTTGAAATATATTGAAAATATAAAATATTTTATTATTCAATATAAAAAATATTGAATTTTTTTGAGATGCTATCTCAGTGATGCTACAAAAGAAGTCACAGTAGTAACCCTTGCATTTACTATATTGCATTTCTAATGTTTTTTCAAAGAGAGTTTTTTTTCACTGTATGTAATAGTACTTTAAACTGCTTCTTCCTTTGATACCTTTAAACCTCACAGGAATTTAAATAGGCTCCTGTGAAAGTAATGCTTGAGCCTCATTCATGTGTTTGAGCTAGATGTTATTCCTATTAATGGCTTTAAGTGCTTAGATAGTAGATGAGCTTTTCATGTCTTCAATTGCTTGCCATTTCTGCATAAATATGTTTTAAGATACTGTTCCAAATGATCTTTTCCTCTTTTTTTTTGGTTTTGGGTTTTATTTCATTCAGAAGCAATGTGTAATAATCTTTTTTATTATTTATTGGGTGGTGAAAAAGAAATTTCAATCTTTCTTCTAACTATCAATATATACCAAGTTACTGGAAGCAAATTGCAGATCTGGCTAACACCTGGTAACTTGTACTTTACAAAAAGCTGTCTTATGGCTTAGAAGTGCCCATTATTTTATCCATCTCTTACTCTTCAACCTTACCCTTCAACATATGTAAAGAAAGAAGTCACTTAATTCATAGGAGAAAAGTTACACTGTTTGATTACTCAGACAGAAGTCACAGAGCCATCAGTTATCCTCATCACGTCAGTTTGGATTTGATTATCATAGAAATGTATTGAATTACCAAACTAGAGCAATAGTAACTAAAGCTGATTCATTGTTATTGCTGTCAGTTGATGAGGACTGACTTTCAAGCTCTATGAATTGGTAGAGTTATTCAAACATTGTTTTTATAACAGGAGATGAAAAATGTAGAACAGCCATTACAGTGTGGGTGGTAGGATAGATGAGAATTTTTTTAATGCTTGTCTAATAGCTTTTAGTTGCTTCATTTTTTAATGAACATTACAAACATATATGTTTAAAATGTTTATTGTGTTTCCAAAGAAAGAAAATGAGACATTTCATACAAGATTAAGTCTAACTGCAGGAAACAGTCTGGAAATTCCCACCCTTAAATATGCTTCCAGAAATCATCCTGGCCTTTGGTATCTACCAGTTCTATAAATTTTCTTCCCTCCTTTTATGCTCTTGCAACGTTTTGGTCTTTAAAGTTCAAGTCCTGTGGCCTCCTCCAGAAAAAAGATTTTCAAGGAAGCAGGGCTATCTGTAGGTATGTGGAAAATGAGAGGATAAGACTGTAGATACTCCAGTCTGTAATGAAATCTGAAGAGCAAATATACCATGTGAAACTGAAGGACCTGAAGACTGACTCTGTCAAAAATATAATGTACTCTCACCTGTGAACAATGGTTTTGGAAAAGTCAATGCATGGTTCACTAAAACTGTATTTACTAATAGCAGGATTTAAGAAGGCCGATCAGAATATAAGGCAACAGCCAGAAAATAATTAAACCTTTGTAGCAAGTACTTACAAAGTATTTAGATCTCTTTCATACAAATCTGATCACTATGCAGAAATTTTTACCACTTTACCATTTTCTCTTGCACTAGAAATTATTTAAGCCATTTCTCATTTATATATATATTTTTAAAGGGCCTTTCTGTACCGCTCTCTTATTTCATTTCCATCTGCATGCAATTTTTTTTTTCCTTCAAAATATTTGCTTTTCCCTCCAAATAGTGTCCTTCAGGATGCATGCCATCAATCATGATACTTTATGCATATATTGCAGTCTATGCTTAATGTTCAATGGATTCTTAGATCCCAAAAGGATGATTTCGGGACTACTGAATGCAGCATATTCCATGAAAGAGTTTCATTGTGTCAGAAGTGGACAATAACAAGTGGATTCTGGTTTCAGTATTAATTATTTACACTTTATTATAGGACAACAGTTCTTTATTCATGGCCTCAGTTTTCAGTAGGGTGAAATTTGGAGAGGAAAAATAGGCTCTGTGTGCCATCTAGTGGGATTGTTCAGGCTGTCTCACTAAAATTAATTCTTTGCTTAATAGAGATACTGCTAGGGATGTATTCAGTTCAAAATAATTGCTATAGTTTCTCCATACTATTACCATTTTTTTTAAAAGCATAGCACTTTAGCTTGGAGGTAGTCAAATTCTATACCTGATCTGCAGGAAGAAATCATATCAGTATGTGTTCTTATGCAAGAATTACTGATTTATTTAGGAATGTTATCACTACAGCAGACTCTTCCATGTGGAAGAGTACTGATTTCTGTGAGCATGGAATGGACTTACAGGTAGAATTTGGTTTGAGTCTTCACTTTAATGTAAATGACATTATTGCCTTGAAAAACCAAGATCCCAGGAAAAGAAACTTGTTCTGTAAGTTTCTAATCCTCTTTAATGAACATATTTCATGTCTTGGCTTAAAATCTCCCAGAAATTTACAATGAAGTACTTTTTTTACTTTTTAGCGAAATCCAAGACCGGTGACTCACCAGTTCCAACAAAATTTAGATTATTACAAAGCACGTGGAGCAGACTTGATGAACAAAACCCGGTAAGCTATTTCTAAATATATGTTCTCCAAACTAAGACCTTACATTAAAAAAAAATGTTTCAGAAGTCACGTTTATACTAAACAGGAATTACATAAGCAGTATTAGAAGCGTTTATTTCAAATCTTTCCCTTGACTATTATTACAGGAAAAAATTGATGCTTTTACGTGTAGTGTTGCAGTCACTCGCTGGCATCATTTTAAGGGAGGACACTATTACACAATGACATGTATCCTAAAAACGGGGTAAAACATTGCCAGTGTGACTTCTGTAGCTGAAGTAATTCTGATAATGCACCTAATTATAATCTGGAGTATCCATGTACCAGAAGCTAAGTTAAGTTGAATGAATGTAAATCCAGTTTGAAGTAATTTTTACAAAACTTTACCTCTCGTCTTTTAGAAGTGGTTTGTATCAATAACGCCAAAATTCCTCGTCAAGGCCATATTATCTGGGTGGCCAGAAGGTGGGTGCCGTGGCAGGTGACTGCTGGTGGCTGCAGGTCAGTCCAGCACAAGAGATAATGCTTCAAAATTGCCACAGTCACAGGCAGTTTCTTGGGCTGCACGTGGCCCCAGCCGCTCACTCTGCCTGCTGATTCATAGGAACTTGCCGGCTTTGGGACTTTTGCATCGCTGTCACATTCTGTTGAAATCAGCTACATTAAAAGCCAACTCCAATTAAGATGGTGTCGTTTGAGAAGCTTTTAAAAAGGGACAAAGAAGCAGAAATTAAAACTAAGTAGAGTGACTACAAAACCATCTTTTTCTTTATAATTCGGGCTTTAAAGTTGAGAACAGGTGTCAAGAATTGCTGCATTCCATTGCGTTTTCTTAATGTTTTTACTTATTCTTTTGAAAAATTATCTGCAGTGTTGCCTAAACTGGAAAAATAAGTTGTTCAAAGTTTCAAAAAGAAAGATTTCAAGGATTTTGAAAAGACAAGTAAATTATAAAGCCCAAACAAGACTGACACCTACCGGAAGCCTAAATTCCAAGAAAAAAAAATTGATTAAATCTGTGTAGGAATATAAATTATTTGCACACATAGACTACACACCAAATGAGATAGGAAGTTGTTTAGAATAATTCAGATAGAAGAAAATCTGGGATAAATTCATCTCAAGTCAGGAACGCTTAGAGCAGGTCAAATGTGGTAAAGCTGTTTAAGATTGGACTAGGGAGAACTGGAAGATGTAACATTAGGAAATGCTTCTGCAGTGAGCAGAGATGTATTAAATCAAGTACTAGGTCTATTTCATCTTTAATTCCATAGGCTCAGTGATATGTTTAAAATATCTTGACAAATCTCTACTATATATTGCTTATTTTATCACATATAAAACTTTTTAATCGGTCATGTTCATCTATTTGTCTCTCATCTCTTGTAATGATTACTTGCTGAAAAGAGAAATGCCTTTGAATAAGGCCTGCAAAACAAAACATTTCCATCTTAGCAGAAAACTGCAGAGATTGAATCATCTTCCTACTGCTAGTTTAAAAATACAGCATTCACAGTCAAGGTCAATGATGCTTATTGTGATGAAACAAAATTGTTTGCTTCGTGGATGGAATTCATGTCTCCTTGATACTCATATTTTTAAACTGATGCCTTACTTTTAAATGCATCTGCTGATAACTTTACAATGTAAATCAATCAGTATTTTTCTTGTAATTGTTGTGCATGTCTGGTACATTTAGATGGCTCAAATGTAGATTGATCCATGTTTGATGGCTGTAATCATCCTTTGCATTAATATATCAGACATTTAAATGGTAAGAAGTAGACACATTGTTCTTATTTTACTGAACTTCAGCTCACTTTTAATGTAAGTCCTCCAGAAATGTAGCACCTCACTATTGTTCATTTACTGAAGCTGTCATTCAGAGAAATTGCACAGATTTTACTTCACAATACATGTTTTAAAACCACCACTTGAAAAGATATTTAGATAGCATCATTATTTATTTTTCATTCATTTATACATGTTCTGAGCTGATCATTAGCAGTGTCACTTCATAGCACAGCCAAATCACACCACAGGTTATTAGGAGCTGTGATAACTATCCTTTCCAGTTGTCATGTACTTCTAAAACATTCTTTCATTTTACTGTTGGAAGCACTTTTAAAAATAGTGTTTCAGACATAAAGGCTTGGCGATTGTTCATGTAAATTTTCAACCATCTGAAAAATGCAAATAAACTAATTTGTTATAGTGTACATATATGTCAAAGCAGCAAATCAAATAGTGTAGAATTAAAACTGACACCTTTTTATTAAGCAAAATATAGCTGAAAAATAAAGAAACAAGAAACAAACAATCTGCTGGACACAAATACACAAGCCTCTGTATAAGCTTTGTTTCCTGCATCTGTGTACTATCCCAATTCCCATGATACATGAAGCTCAAAGTGTCCAGTGGCTTTGTTGCTCAGGTGGCCTGTTTGTGTAAATCACTTACTTTCAGCAGATTTTTTGTGCAAACTCAAGGGGTTTTATTAGTGATTGCCAAGGTTCTAGGTTTAGAGACAATGTAAACCTAGGACTCAATGTGCAAGCCATTATCTTCCTGCTAAGTTAATGTTTCAGGTGAGTGAGTGACATGTACCACCCCAAACTCCAGCAAACAGAGGGAAAAAGTATACCATGGGTTCTGAATCTCTGCCATATTACTGGTATGACCCCCAAAATTGGCAATGTAATGAGATTTATTGCCAGCTGTTGATAACTGATTGAGATCCCATTCAGCTTGATTTTATCTGTTAGCAGGTTCCTATTTAAAAAAAATAGAAAACTCAGCCTACTACAGGCAGATTATTAAAAATAAGCAATCCATTGAGTTTGATTCATGTACCCAACTCCTTTTCTTGTCTGGCATAATTCACTAGAGCAGCAACTTCACTTTGAAATGCTGACATTTGTGCTCCTGTGTCTACCACAAAAATAAACAAATATTTTAAATGGCCCAAGAGAAAAGCGATTATCAAATCTCCCTGGCTGTTTTCTGTGAGCCTTCACATATAAATCCACTCCATTCAGTGGCTATCCCTCACTCAGGACTGGTTAATCTGCTAAGTCCAGGCTCTGAAGGGTCTGAGGGGACCAAAATGTTGGACTCCTCAGGGGAGTGACTCATGTCCTTTGATCTTCAGTGGGAGTGTTCTGGCATCCTTCCTGGCAAAAGAAGCCAATACAAGTCTCGAGGGGTTGGTCTGGACAGGTTACCCCTTCGTGGCTGAAGTTGTTTAACAGCATGGACTTAGGATATTTCCCAGGTGGAATCTCAGCTTTAGTCTCATAAAGTACTTTTCACACTGCTGTTGTTGCTTCCCCCACCTTTTCAGGGGGCTCTCCTCTAATTATTCTCATTTCCAGAGGGAGTGAGACTGTTCATTGCACAGCCTGAGCAGTGCTGGGTGAATGTTCATACCCCTGCAGGAGGCTGTTTAAGGTGTATTGCCCTCCCTTCCAAGCCATGCCAGCTGAGCAACCGTTAAAGGCACAGTATTGGCGTTCAATTGCCTGAAGTAAACTGGAAACCACAACTCTCTGTTGGCTCCTTCACTACCCAGGCAGGACAATTAGGAGGGGACTTTGAGACAAACCCATCAATGCTCAAATCACATGGGTGCTTATATTGTGGCTATTGAGTTTGCAGTGGGTGGTGTTGCACTGTTGGTGGAACCGAATCAGCTATAACTTCAGAAATTCCATTTTGTGCTGCAGCAAAGACCCAGCACTGTGATACACCAGTAATCCTTGAATTTAGTGCAGGCACCACATGGAGTGAGTGCACTACTGTCTCTGGACTTCTTTTAGAGTCAGGTTCAGCAGGGTCAGGGTCAGGAGCCACCAAACAGCCAAAAAATCTCCACATCCCCTTCAGTTGCAGGGTGCAAACCTGGCTTCAGCAAAGCACCTGAAGCCTTGGCGCATCAGTGATTGTTTGAGTCACTAACCATTAATGCTTCAGTCTCACACCTACTCAATTTGCTTTTGAAACCATTTGGACCTCCTGCTACAGTATTTTATACAGTTCTGCACATGCTTTCCTTGTAGTGACTTTGTCACTCACTCTCAGATGACTGTGGAGGAACATTCTGTAACACCAGCAGCAATCAATAAAATCAGGAGGCACAGAAACATCCTGTAATTATTATCCACCAATCATTCTTTCCCAGCTTCCATAAATTGGGAAGCAACACTTGGTCCCAGTCTCTCTACTGCTGTTCCTTCTAAAACATTCTAGATGCCATCTTTCTTCATCACCAGTATATATGGCAGAAGCCCCCCACAGAGTTTGGGGCTGTATCTTGTGAGTGTGAGGCTCTCATACTGCCTTCTGATAGCTCTCCTTTTCTGTCTATTCTGAGTATCTATTCTGATTCTAAACAACTCAGCTGTTGTTATTTTCTGGATGTGCTCTATATGTGTGTGCATGTTTCTATTGTGTATTCTAAAAAAAAACCATCTCTGGAGACAAATAGAGAAATTAGAGGAAGAGCAAAATCAAAATTACTCTTCCAGGTGTCTGCAGAAGTTATAAATTACCCATATTAATTCATTTGTAGTTTATTTTTAGTTCAACTTCCCCAAAACATTGTAAAGCTATTTTTCCCCAGTACAATGATTGTGTTGGTTTTAATTACATTTCTTCATGTTTTTAAAGGACAGCTATTTATATCATGGAAGTACAGATCAGTAAAGTAAAACCTCAGGAGTGAAAAGGTCTTTGTGGTTGTGATATATTTCTGTGAAGGATATTTCAGCCATTAATTATATAAGGCAGGGAATTATTGCATGAACAAATAGGAATGGCTTTGCTAATCTGTGGGTTATGTGAACGCTTCCACTGGGAATTAAAAGGTTCTTTGCCTCTTTATTTTAGACAAATTAAATGGTTTGACAATTTCCTCAATCTTAATGTTGCATATAACTGAAGTGAATTAAATAGCCACTGTAGTTATAAATAAAAAGTAACAATTATAAGGATTGTGATTCAGTATATGTGTTATACCCTGAAGCAGATCTTCAGCAAAATCGCTTTGGAAATCAAGATTCCTGTTAAAACGTGCTTGGCTTAAAATGATTGAGCTGGGCAGAAGGTGAATTCGGAGCAAGAGACATCTAGCTCTGCCAATCTAAAGGGACAATCCAGTGCTTTGCTTGCTGAAAGAAATGTTTGGGGTTGACTCATTTTAAACATTGGAGAGTATTTAATATAACAGAAATAAATATTAAAGCAGTCCTCAAATAAGTGCAAAAATTCAATTTTATAAAGTTTTTGATTCTGTAGAGACTGGATTGCTATTTATCACTCTTCTTTTTTCTTGTTTTTTAATTTAGGAAGGCAAATTTAAAAAAATTAAGAAAATTGGTACAAATTCACTTTGTTTGGGGTTAGTCTGCATTTTTCAGGGAGAAGGACAAAAAAAAATTGTCCACTTCTGGTAGGGAAAAATTCATACCACACCCTGTGGTCTCTGTGTGTATTCCAGTGCAACTGTAGTAAAACAGCTTCTCTGTAACGTTCAAATCTTGGATTTTTATCTCCATGTTTTGAAGAACTATGCATGTATGGCTGTGCCTGTCCAAACCATTGGCAATGATGCAATGATTTCTCCTCTTCTTTTCTCAGTGCCAGTGCTAAAGCCGCCCCTCTGAACATCAACAAAGTCTCCAACAGCTTACTGAATTTTGGCCGAAAGCTCATTGCTCCGGCCATGGCTTCGGGTGGGGCAGTGGGTGCTCCTGCTGGCGGGAGCAGCTTCCCTCCCTCTTCAATGCCAGGCAGGAGCACAGTGGAGGCCCCTCAGCACCAGCAGCACCACCAGCAGCACCACCACCACCACCACCAGTCACAGCAGCAGAGGATGATGAAGTCTGAGAGCATGCCAGTTCAGCTGGGCAAAGGTAAGGGGGAAAGGGGTGGCAGCACTGTGACTTTGGGGAAGCTTTGTTGTACATCTTCAGGGCTAAAGTTCTTTCTTCTGTTGATTTTTATATCAGTGTGTACATATTTTGAGGAAAAAGCAAAAAAAACTATTTTGTTAGTCAGGATGCTTATGCCAAGTACAACAGCACGTTTGCAGTGCAATACAGAATTAGATGTTATCTCAAGAATGTACAAATACTGTAAGAAGTTTTGAACTTCTAAAAATATATGAACCAGAAACTGCATCAGACAGGCCAACAAACTAATCATTACCATATGAAACATGAGCCAGTTAATTTTTCAGATTTTTACATGCAACCTTTTTTAAATGGAAGACTAATTTCATACATGTTTATCAGGTTATCAGCAAAACATTGCATGCATAACAGTATTAGCTAAATACATAATAAGTGAAGGAAGTTAAAGAGGAATTCTTAATAAAGAAATTCTTATTCCCTTTAGAATGTGTGGAGCTTATTTTAGAAGTTATTTGAACCATAATATGAATTTGTCTTTTAATAATTTGTGATGACCCTCTGCACTTTATTTAGTAAACACCGTGTCTTTTTCTTAAGCCTTTCTTCTTATATTTCTTGAGGACAGCTTATTCAAACAACAAACTCACAAGCTCAGCTTTGGTAGTTGTTTGCTATACTCTGCCACGCTCAAGGTAGGTTACTGCTTTTCACCTCCAGCCAGCCCATGGCAGTACGTGCTTTTCAAGGAGTATGAAGAGCAAAACAGGACCTGCTGCTTTTAGCAACTCACCCAGTGTCATGGATATGAGCTTGAGGGCTGGTCCTGGTTGCCCTGAACCTTGGCATAGGATTGCATTTTTTTTTTTTTCATCAGATTTGAAAGTGTAAAAGAAGGGAAATAACACTTCACAGCTGAAGTTGGTGCTCTCTTTGCTGTGGCACCCATATGGTCCAAAGGCCCTTTCATGATGCACGGCATCCCCAGCAGACACTGAGGGAGCCAAACTGAAAGGTACAGCTGTTCTTTTGGAGCAGGCACATACAGGCACTTCTGTTAGGGCCACTGCAGCTGCTTGGCAAAATCCAGATATACAGCTTCTCTCAGTTATAGGAGAATCTCAAAACTTGCTCCAGCAAGGGTTTTACAGTACTGAGGTGCAACTGAAATGCAGTGAAACTTTGATACAAATCCTGTTCACAACAATGGAAGTAAAATTAGGTGTAGAACAAAATTATTTACACCGTTTCAGAGAGACTTTTTCTTTGCTTTTTTAAGAGTTTTCCATAGTTCTCTTATCACATTATTCTCTTTTCCTCTTTTGAGTTTAACAGTGGTTCTTGGGTGGCTGTTTTCTTTCACTGTTTTCTTTCACTGTAGTAAAAGCACACCATTTGAAAAAACTTCTATAGATGGGATTAATTGTAGTTTAATCTTGATGTGGCTGCTAAAGGATGGCCTGTTATATGGGCCAATTAACATATATAATCAGGAAATGCACCTGATACTTTTCCATAAAAGAATCAGAATAAAAAATTGTAGTTATGTTTGGTCATTGTTATGTACAAGCTGTGCACATATTGCTTTATCAACAGAAATATGGAGATTTGGTAAAGTTATGAAGAATGTATGATGTAGGGCACAAAGCATTTTCATGGTAAGTGGAAAAAACATACTGCAGCTTCCTCTCAGTATATTCTGTCTATCCATATTTGGTACAGCCTTTGCAAAGTAATTTAAGGGCAAAAAAAGTAAATACACTATTTTTAATAGGTTCAGATGACAGAGTTTTGTTTTACATATTAGTGCCATTATTCTGGAGTTGTTGTTCCAGACCTGTACAGTTATAAGTATTTTTTGCCTGTAATTGTATAGAAATTTCAAATGATGGCAGCTATGTTTGCAAGTGCCATACTTAGTATTTTTAAAGAGACATAGAAGGAAATAAAAAATATTTTAGAGGGCCCCCAGTGAATTCTCTCTGAAGTAAGTTTAAACGTTCAGCAAAAAAAATCCCTATTTGCTCCACCATGGTGAAGACACACTAAAAAGTCTTTCGAAGCTTGCTGCAGTGACCTTTGTAAACAGCACAAGCTCCATCACACCTTAAAAGCAAGAATAAGTTTCTTCTGTTTTGTGGAGGACAGTAACACCACCTCAAAAAAGAGCTGTACAGAAAATCCAGTGAATGAGGGTATTCTCCACAGCTATGAGAAGCTGCCAGTACTTCTCTCCTGGCCATTGAGATTCAGGATTTAAAATATATTCGTACTCTCAGAAGCTCTCACTCCACTCCTGTTTGTGCTGAACTTTTTAGCTTCTACGCTTGCTTTTTTTCTAGCTCTGGATTCTGCTGTAGTTTTTTGAGTATCTAAAATCTACTTGACAAGGCTCCCAAATTACTAACTAGCTGTCACTAATTGTCTCCTGCTCTTGTTCTTCCCTGTGTGTTCAGCTCTCCTCAGCCTCCTGGAGCCTAGTTATTTAGCTGAGGTAGGCCGAGACACGGATTTAGGATTTAAATTGAAAGACATTTGCACTTGCAGCTGATGTAATACTCACAGATGTTCAGTTGGACAGTATAACAGGCCAAAGTGCTGTAAATCTAACGGGCATCAAGCCATAAAATAAGTAATCCATTTTTTTCTTACTGGTCTTTTCAGGTTTGAATGCTGAAGGTTTGAAAGCTGATAATTTAAATTAATATATAGAGATCTGTACGTTTGACAAGATTAAATTAACTGGCTGATCTACTTTGTGAAGAAGTCCTTGGTAGCAAAATACCTTGTAGGACTGTCAAAATAATCCTCTCCCAGTTTTAACAACTCTGTTTCAACAGAGTTACCACTCACAAACCAGCTACCATTCATGTTGCCATACTCTAGATGAGGGATGATTGGGTTACATAATCAGTTGTAATTACTTCTCACTCCAAAGTTTTGGTACTTGCTGAATTTCTGTAAGAAAGAAAATGCATTTAATTTAGATAATGTAAATGGAAAAAGAACAGACTGGGAAAAAAAACCCCAACCATAATTGCAAGCCTGTAATTCCAGATGAGTCTTCAGCATTACAAATCACAGCTGAACGAAGTATCCAGACATCTAATTGGAAATTCAGTTCCTCCTAATAATATATTAGTCCCATTCTGCCTGTCCTCAGCACAGAAGAAGATCGGGTATTATTACTGATTACTTACGCAAGGTAGCCTGCTAACAGAAGAGGGATTAAAACATTCTCTTGATCCTGCACAGTGAAGTAATACATTGGTACAAAAGTTGAATTCAGATACTGAGTTTATTGGATTTTCAGTTGAGGTGGTTATTTTGAAAGATAAAAAAATTGATAATGAAAAATAAAAAAAGGGAAAAAAGCTCTCTAATTGCCCTGTGTGTTCCAGTGGATCCTTCATCATTCAGAAACTGGATATTCTTTGATTACCAAATGGCCGTGTATTGCCAAGAAAAAAAAGCATTTCTCTTTCTCTTCTTTTCTGATAGTGCCAGATACAGTTTTCCTTCTAGGTCATTTCACGGTGAAACCCAAAAGGTTTTGATTTAAATGCAGTTCTATCACAAGGACACATTAGAGGACCAGTTAAAAGACAAAGTTCTGCCAAAACTGTATTTAAAGAGTTTCCAGGCTACTCTTTGTTTTTATGAGTTGATACTTTTATGGTATTTGTTGTAACACAAACAGAATTTCCATAGTCAACACGTATGCCCTAAAGAAATGATCCCCAAATTTAGCATTATTTATAAAGTTAAATAATTATTTATAATTTTTTATCTCTAGAAAATGAGTATGCTTTTCATGTGGATAAAGAAATTGTCCTTATTAATAGCAGAAATTAGTACAAATTAAAGGAGTAAAACACAGATTGACAAATGGTTTTTTTTCTTTTAAAAAACATATAAATATACATATTATTAGGCAATTATGTATGTTTTTGACAGCAAGGATACAACTTCTGAGCTCCACAGTATAAGAGAGACATGGAGTGAGTCCTGTGGAGGGCTCCAAAGAAGCCTGGAGGACTGGAGCACCTCACGAGAAAATTGAGGGAGCTGGAACTGTTTGGCCTTGAGAAGATTTGACAGACAAGGGATAGTGTCTAAAGGGAGGTGTGAAGAGGGTGGAGCCCCCAGGTCTTTTCTTGGTGGTGCCAAGAAGTAGAACAAAAGGCAATGGGCAGAAACTGATGCACAGGAAATTTTGCCTAAATATGAGGAAGAACTTCCTTACTGTGCGAGTGACCGTGCCTTGGAACAGACTGCCCAGAGGAGTTGTGGAGTCCCCTTTGCTGGAGATACTCAAACGCCATCAGGACACAGTCCTGAGTAATGTGCCCTAGGGCACCCTGCCCGAGCAAGGCGCTTGGGCCAGTGGTTTTCCAACCTCAGCCATTCTGTGAAGCTCTCAGACAGCAGAATGGCACTGTCTCTGTAAACTGCCAGCGAAAAACCGTTTTGACTCTTCAGTTAAGTTTAGATTTTGATCTAAATCATCACTTATAACCACTGGGGTTCTGCAGCTTGTGACAACGGCTTATCCAACCTTCCCGTTTCCTTTTGCCTGTCCCTACAGCGCTCTCTCACGATGTCCTTTCTGTTCAAAGCAGGGTGCTCCGGCTGAACCCCCAAAGCCGCGGCTCTTCCCTCGGGCGAGCTGCAGCGGCGGGGCCGCGCTAACGCTGTTGTTTGTTTGCCAGGCGAGGCGGGCGAGGCGGCGCCGCCGGGGCCGGCCCAGGCCCAGCAGCACAGCCCGGCCAGCGCAGGTAGGCCCGGGCGGCGCCCGCCGGCAGCGCCGCTGTCCCGCCAGCGAGCGCCGCTGTTGTGCCGGCAGAGAGCTCCGCTCTGCGCGTCCTGCCGAGCTCTGTGTGTCTGTGCTGGTCTCCGTGTGTGTCTGTGAGAGTGTGTGTCAGTCTGTGTCTGTGTCTGTGTCTGGTCTCTGTGTGTGTCTGTGAGAGAGTGTGTGTGTCTGTGTCTGTGTGTCTGGTCTCTGTGTGTGTCTGTGAGAGTGTGTGTGTGAGAGTGTGTGTGTGTCCGTGTCTGTCTGTGTGTCTGTGTGTGTCTGTGTCTGTGTGTGTCTGTGTCTGTGTCTGGTCTCTGTGTGTGTCTGTGAGAGTGTGTCTGTGTCTGTGTGTCTGTGTGTGTCTGTGTGTGTCTGTGTCTGTGTGTGTCTCTGTGTCTGTGTCTGTGTGTCTGTCTCTGTGTCTGTCTGTGTGTGTGTGTCTGTGTGTGTGTGTCTGTGTGTGTCTGTGTCTGTGTGTGCGCGTCTGTTTCTGTGTCTTTATGTCTGTGTCTGTCTGTGTCTCTGCGCCTGTGTGTGTGTGTGTCAGTGTCTCTGTCTGCCTGCATGTCTGCATATATGTATGTATGTCTGCGTGTGTGGCTGTTTGTGTCTCTGTGTGTCTGTGTGTCTGTCTGTATGTCTCTGTGTGTCTGTGTCTCTTCACAGGCATCCACTGTGTGTCAGCATCTGTCTGTGCTACAAACCTCTGTGCTCTTGCACTTTGTAGCCCATTTGCCACTCTGTCATGGGGGCCAGTTCCACCATCATTGTCCCTTTTAGCTGCATTACTTCCCTCCTGTTATATTTGGGGCAGGGATTCTGGGCCGTACATCTGCTGTGGTGCACTTGACTAACAGGGAGCTTACCTGCCTTGGCTGAAATAAAAAGTACATGGATTTTTGTGATGAGGTGGTTTGAATGAATTTTCAAAGTGCTGGAAGCCTTTGTTCCCATTTCACTGCAGGAGAAAAAGGGAAACTAATTTATCTGAAAAGTTTTATAAAACTCATCTCATTCTTTTTGCAAATTTTAATACTTAACATCCTTACTATGGCAAATACAGATAGATGAGCAGATCTGAATGGTTTTGAATTATATATAGTGCCATACTTATGATCTTCTTGGTATCTTTTTCCTTGTTCTTCTTGTAACTATGAAAGCTATTCTTTTCCTTGTAGGGACCAAACAGAATGAGCCATCAGTTTTGTATGTCTTTTTTGCATGTTCCTCTGATTTTTCATGTGTTTTAGCAGGGACCATCAGTGTTCCTGGTTATATCCCCCATAACTTAACTCAAACTTATTAAGACCTGAGCTCACTTTCCTTTTATTGTAAGTCTTCTCCTCCTTGCCATCACCTTTTACTTTATTATATGGCCTAATTTTTGATCACATTAAATTTAAATTATCATTCTTTGCAAGACATCAGAGGTCTCCATGATACCAACAGGTTGGTCCCTTTTTCCACTGCCTCATCTGTGTGTTTTCCAAATGGTTTTCAGGCAGAGCATTTCTCACCCTGGGGTCAGTCCCAGCATCATTAGCAACAGGCAAGTAGTGAGCCACTTAGAAGCCAGCCCATGGAGATAACGTTGCTCCTTTTTGCCTCAGAAATTGATGTATTTTTAGTGTGTGAAATCCTGTGCATCATTTATTCATTTCAGAATGCATATACATACATACATATATATATACATATATGTATATATATATATATATATATTTATGTATGTATATATTTGAAACATCCTACACGGTAATGTATTTTGACTTCTGCATACGTCAGGGATCCTTCCATATTTGTTCTGTGTGCTTCATAAGCATGTATTTGATTTCCATATTTATGGGGTTTCTTCAGCCTGTTTTATATAGATTTTAGGACATTCTGGTATATGCTTAGATGGTCAGAGATTAGATTTCTCCAATGTTTTTTAAGGAGCTATAATGTATTTATCTGATATTGACAGAATGAGCAGATGAAAATTAGAGTTTTGATTCAGTGGTGTTCTCAGGTTGCTGATTGAGCTGCTAAAGGAGAAGGACAGGAGTTTAGTTATTAACTGTACTTTACTGCAATCTTTATGCATTTTGATTCTACATGAAGGGTAAGACTTTTTTCTTTTTCCTCTTTTTTTTTTTTTTTGAGGAATAATACAAAATTAGAAACTCTGTCCCATTACCTTCTTATCAAGAGAGAGCAGAATGTACCGCACTGCACATTAAGAAAGATGTAAAATCAGTAAGACACAGAACAGTGAAGGTACAAATGGCATTTTTGTCATTGTCCCGAGATTGCAAAATCTGTGTGTTGGTACTGCAGTGTTGTTTCCAAAGTTATGTGAGGGTTGTTAATGCCTCAGTGCACAGTGCATACATGATGCATCTGAAGGACTTCAGAAGCAACGTGGCGACTCAGTTAAATGTTGTTGCAGCAGCTTCCTTAAGAGTTGGACTCAGTGATCTTGGTGGGTCCCTTCCTAGTAAGAATATTCTGTGATTCATTACATTTCTGTGTTGGGAAAATCACAGATGTCTTTTTTCTTTTCTCTTTTTTTCTTTTTTTTTTTTTTTTTTTTTTTTTTTGACATTAGAGAAAAAACATATGATTGGTGTGACCTGTCTTTCAGCTTTCATATTTGCAGTTGTAAAAACAGTGACTCCTCTGGAAATTAAAAAATACTATCACAATCCAAGGTTCCTGCTTTATGAGTTGCAGCACACTGTAATTATTCATAAGTGCTGTTCTTTCTGTCTTAATTCTCAATTATATCCCCAGATAATCCATGTCACCCCACTGTTCACAGGGTTGTTGGATGCAGAATAAAAAAAAATAGTGTTTCCTAATAATAATTTCCCCAGATTTGCTTGTTCATGCAGAAGGATCAGGTGCATCCTAACCTTTCTTCTTACTTGGGTATCAAACATACAGATACAGTATTTTTATCCCTTCTTGTTTACTGTATCTCTGTCTTAGTTTACCAAGATCTTGTATTGCTATTATTTTTTATTTTCATTATATAATTTAAGTCTATAAGAACCAAACTGTTCAAAGCTCTTGGTGTTACTTGAGCAAATTCCTTTTTAGGACACTTGTATTATTCTGTCCACAAAATCTTGTTTGGTTATGCAGGTAGTTGCATATTCTGTTCCTCTGAACTGTGATCCATCTTTTGAAGTGTAGCTGTTTGCAGTGACCATGAGACACTTCTTTGTCTTTTCATTTTCTTACTATATTTTTGACATTTTTTTCCTTAGAGCTGTAAGACAATATTTAAAAAAAAATCTTCATACATCATTTTTTTCCATTGTTTTACCAAGCTGTATTATTTCATCTGTGTGGGTTCCTCAAATATATTTAAAGCGTTCTTCCCTCAATATTATCTGTGAATTTTTATCACATAATCTGCTTATTTGCAGGTGAATTGTGTTAAATTCAGGCCATACAGTGAAGCATATATGAAAAATATACATCACTCATTGTTTAACTTTTTTTGTTTGTTTTTTTCATCTTCACCCTATAGGGAATATATCTTCTTATTACTAGGATGGTAAAGAGAGACTGTTTAATCTGATATATACTTAATAAATATTTTTCTGTTGCACTTTACTCTGGCAACCAAATACTTTTTTTTTTTTTTTACGTTTAGCATTTATATTGGCTTCTCTTGCTTAGCTGTGTGAATTGCTTTTATAAATGCTTTATTTGCTAAAATATGTGATTCCATCTGTTCCAAAACTATTTTTAAGTTTACCTACTTCAAAAGCACACTTCCATTTGCCACTATGAAATGCATAAAAAGTCTTTTTTCTTACATAAAGGCAACTGTAAGGATAACAATGTTGCCAAGTGACATGATTTTATCCTAAAATTAGAAATTTTCTAAAAATTTCCTGCAACTGAATTATTTCTGCTGTTTGCCATGCAGTGTTTTTTCCTTTTTCATCTCCAGAATTATTTACAGTGCACATGATTAATGCATATCCCATTTTTCTATAAAATGGGAAGGCAAAAGTTAAGTGAGATCTACAAGAGCCTCGGTCTCATGCACTTGTAAGGAAGCTCCTCAGATAGATGGTAGGTAGTAAGTGCCTGGAGGAGGACTGTGGAGAAACAGAAAAATCCAGTTGAATGAAGTTGGTGGGAAGTAAAAAATATGTAAAGACATAAGTTAGAATAAGAAGTTGCAGAAGAGACCGTGTGGAGGGATCTGAAGAAGAGATGGAGGCAGACCGGAAGGTCCACAGAAACAGGGTATAAAATGTAGGAGGGTTATGGGGGAGGTGAGCAGAATAAAGCAGCAGAGAATGAAGGACGAGATGGGAAGCAATTTATATGAGTTTTCTTCTAGAAAATGTTCAGCATATTAAACCCAGATCCTTTCTTGGGTTTTGTCATTTAAGGTCTGTTTATTCACATGTAATGTTTTTTTCCTTGCTAGTTCAGTCGCTTTGCATTTAACAGTCTCCTTGCAAAAAGTATATTTCAAATAAATCTATATTTATTCCCTTAAGAAAATGTGAATGATTTAATTGCAGAGGATCATACTTAATGCTATAGATGGTAACATGAAAGCAAACCAAAAGCAGAAGAAAGGAAAAAGGGAAACATAAATCCTCTCATCAGAATAGCCACCAAACAAGAGATAGGGAGAATTCTTGAGCATTAGCTTTCTGTGCTATTTAACTTTTTTCCAGAATGGAAAACTCTGCAGTTTCATGGAGTCATTCGAGCTTGACTTCATCATACACATGATAAAAATATTTCTTTAAACTAGCATCTGTCCTAAGGCAACATTTTTTGTAATGAAAGTTGATGAAAACTGACATACTGGAGTTTTTTTCCTCCTGGAACAAATGAAAACAAAATTTTGATTTAAATATTTGAAAACACTTTGTAAGCCTCAACTAGAAGAAAACTAGCCCTATCAGAGGCTGCCTGATTGCCTGATGCATACCCTGCCATGATGAACCAGCCCAGGCTTCTCCCCAGCTGTCATCACTATGATAGTGGACAATGCTGGAATCATTTCAAAAGCTCCATGAAATGACAAGGGTAACTATTAAGTAGACTTCATCAAAGTAGCTGTTAGGTGGTGATGGACTTAAAATTTGAAGCATGAGAGCTTATGTTTATTTCCAAACTTAACTTTTTTTCTTGCTTAAAGTCTCAATATTGTGATCTAGATCTTCAGTGTCCAACCCACTTTTGGAATCTGAAGTTCTCGTTAGCATTCTTTGCCAAGTTTTATAGTTGGAAAAAACTATTTCCATTGTAGTGTTGATGATACCAGATTTTTTTTATTATTATTGTTTTTATGAGGTGGTACTTTGATCATTTTGCCACACAGGGCATGAAGTTCCTCATGAGGTGATATTTATTTATATATGTATGTATGTATGTATGTATGTGCATATATACACACACATCATTTAGCATATATATAGATACAGGTGTGTAATAGATAGTGTATATTTGTGTATATATCTATATATACACAAAGATTTTGTGTTCTTCTCTCATACAGAAATTAAGTTCCATGTGAGAACAGTCCTTCAGTCTCTCAGTGCATGCTGACACACTTCAACATTTCATTCTGTGTTGGGCTGTCTGTGACTCAGTCAATGTCAGTTGAGACAAGGAAGTATTTGTGGGGAAAAGGAAATGCCCATTGATTAAATGTTTTGGGTTTTTTTGTACTTGCTTTACAGGCCAAAGTTCAAAAAACATCAGTTCATCTCCAAGCATAGAGAGCTTGTCTGGAGGACGTGAATTTACAGGATCTCCACCTTTGTCTGCCTCAAAAAAGGATTCCTTTTTCAGCACCATCTCCCGCTCGCGTTCCCAAAGCAAAACTATGAGCAGAAAAGAGTCGGTGGGTTCTTTTAATTTATGAACTATTTTAATATCACACTGCATTAACTTACTCGTTGAGACACTCATTTCTTCCATACATTGAGCACTTGCACTTGGAAATGTTTCCCTAAGCACGCATTATTGGCCAAAGCAGAAATAAGCTATTTCAACTTTTTATGTTGAGTGACGTCTCCATTATGGCTTCCATCCCATAATGGCTTCCATCCCATTATCCTGCCTGAAATGAAACTGTGCAAGTGCCTGTTGCCTCTGAGAAAGACGAGAGAAGTCCTGTAAGATTTTTTGCTTTCTTAGACTTTTGCTGTAGTCCTGAAGTTAATAAACAGTTCAGTGGGAAGCTTGAATGCTCAGCAGATCCAAACATGTCCATCTGTTGTCCCTGAAATTCCTTAATACATCAGAGATTTCCCAGTGTCTGTAGCATCTGTAGTCTGCAGTCACAGTTCTATTTCTTGTGCAGCTCTGACCTTCCATTTGGTCACAAGAAGCTAGTATTTAAACAGATTGTTCTCATCCAAGAAAATCAGCTCTTATCATGGGTATATTCCAAAGAAATTCTCATCCTATCCAAGATATTTTAGGAGCACTACTTTGATAAACTAGGTATGCCGTGGAACATGAGGATTTTTGTTTATTCTCTATACACATTTTCCTTTTTCACTCTGTTGACTATAAAAGAGTTACATAGTAGATGTAATAAGTTATATATTTTGTAAGGTGAAGGCACAGTGGTTTTCTCCATTCTTTCTTCAGAAATGTAGGTTCATATAAATGCCTATTGATTCCAATATATAGGAATTGTAATAGCCAGATTTCTGTTACAGCATTCTTCAGGTGTTCGGAGCTAATATTGCACAGAAGTTTCATCTGAACTTCTCAGTGCTTTTTTACTCTAAACAGCAGAATCTTTATTAATAGTCACATCATGTTTTCAGTTTGATATTCAAAACATTCTAATGAAATGCACAACTTCGTGCAACTTTGTTCAGTTTTTGTTCACTGAATGAGTGTTTAATTCTTGTTCCAAATGTTTTACTGTTGTCTAAAGAAAAGCTGTGTTTTGTGGTTAGTCAACAAGAAGCTATAATTTTGGTTTGTGACCATTTAAAACATGTTGAATTTCATTTAAAGCTAAAACAACAATTTAATTTCTTTCTTCTTGTCCTCATGAGTTGAAGAAAAATAAATACAGCAGTATTGAACTTTTCTTTTTATGTGGCTTAACAAGATCTAAATACAGCTTTCATTTTCAACTTTTATCCAGACCAGAACTTGGGGGTTTTGAACCAGTAGAGTTGAAGAATAATTCCTCCTTAGTCGTCTAATAGGAGACAGGAGAATTTACCATTATATATTCATACTCAATTAAAGTCTATTTATTAGTAACATGTTTTTTTCAGGTAAATAATGTTCCAAATTTGGGGTATTATATAATTCTTTAAACAGTGGTACATAATTTATATTTTAGCATTTTATGATTAAACAGCTAGAAAAGGTTTCAGGTTATCAAAATCCATTTCCTTGGGTTCAGTTTTTGACTCACCCTTAATATAGGCAAACAGAATTTGGCAGATCCAAGAGGAAAAGGTTTGTTTAAATCTATTTTCTGTTGCACAAGAGAATGTTGGTTTTTGTTTTCCTTTAAATTTCATGGTACTTCATTTTCCGCATAGAGTAGAAGACCCCAAAGAGTTTTTCCTGAGGTCCCAAAGTAGTTGCATCAGTAGTCTTGAGTTGAACAATTGCTTCATTTACAGCTGTTTTCAAGAAGCAGAAGGCTTGAAAATATAATGGATCCACATTTTTTTATTTATCAAACTGAACTGGTTTACATTTTTAATCTTATAATTATACAGATTATGTCATTAAGTATTAGGGAAATTACCTTTGTTAGAGCGTTGCCATGCATCAATCTCTTTATAAAAAGATGGTTTTTAAAACATTGGTTCTTGGTGTGGCAGATGAAAGATAATCCATTTTGTTTTCATCCTTGTATCTCTAATACAAGCTTTTTCCACACAAAGTGGAAATTAAATGCATACATAAAAATATAGCCTTTAAGATGCAGTTAAAATAAGTGATTTTGACAGACCAGGGGCATTACTGTAATGGTGTCATGGGGTGGACAGGGATGTCATTGTCACAGATTGGATCTGGAGTGCTGTGTCCAGCGCTGGGCTCCCCAGCACAAAAGAGATGTGAGCATACTGGGGGAGGTCCAAAGGGCCACAAAGGTGGTGAAGGGGCTGGAGCATGTTTCCTGTGAGGAAAGGATGGCAGAGCTGGGGCTGATCAGCCTAGAAAAGAGAAGGCTCAGAGGGGATCTCTCCAGTGTGTATCAGTATCTGGAGGGAGGGTATGAAGAGAACAGAGCCAGGCTCTTTTCTGTGGTGCCCAGCGACAGGACCAGAGGCAATGGGCACCAGCTGCAACACAAGAAGCTCTGTCTGATCATCAAGGAAACTTTGTTTTTTTTTTCTCTTGAGAGCAGCTGAGCACTGGCATAGTTGCCCAGGCAGATTGTGGATTCTCCATGCTTGGAGATATTCAGAAGCCATCTGGACACTAATCCTAGGCAGCCAGCTAGGCTTGGTGGCCCTTCTTGAGCGTGGGCTTAGGCAAGATGAGCTTCTGAGGTCCCTTTCAACCTCAGCCGTTCTGGGATTCTGTGAGAGCATAAACACTCACAGAGGAATGTGACATGTCTAAATTCTTTCTTTCCTAAAGCCAGTCCAACAAATTGAGCTTTATCTGTGAGAGTTGCAATCAAAATTGATACTTAACTTGTTTCATTGCCTCCAGGACTAAAATGTGTCCATTTCTCATACTAAGGCCTTCTAAAAGTTAGTAACATGTGGGTTGTATTTATTCTTCTACATATTTATTTCTCCTCAGATGCAAAGATCAGTGGAGTGATTTATTTCTGTTGCCAGAAACAGATGTCCCCTGTTTGAAATGAAATTAATCTACAGCCTCAGGGGTGAATGCACAATATCAGTTCATGTTTTGGCGGCCCATTGCATGCTGATGTTTTTTGACATTACTGTTGAGTGGCACAAACCTGTATGTTAATGTGAGGTCCACCAAAAGGGTTTAGAAGCCTGTGTTGTGCCCAGTGTTGAGAGGTTCCCTGCTCCTTTGTATCCTTTGTGGCTTTCTGACAGGAATAATTTAAGCAGCACTTTCTGGAGCTGTCTTCCTGTAAACAAATACAGGAATTTTTAATCTGTAATGCACTCTAGTGCCCACTATCTTCTGAATGGCTCAGTCTTGCTGGAATAAAATCCTACAAAATTCCCTCTCCCAGCCTGCCTACTGCCCTCTACTTTTCGGTGGAGTTGTGAAAAAGGGTGAATTTGTGGTCCATTTATTTCTCATTATGTTTCATTTATGACTCATAAATCATTAAAGAAAGTCTACCCCTCTTTTTAGCAAATAGCAAAGCTGCTTAGACGTTGATTCTGGCAAATATGGTTGGCTAATTCCAGTTTCTGGCAGAATATTCTGTAAATTGCTTTCAGACATAGAGATGTGCCAAAGAGAAAACTTCTGAGTCAAACAATATAAACATTTTTAAAGCTCTCTTTAAAAAGAAAAAAAAATTAGGAAAATGTGGATTTGACTGAAAATAAAGTTTTGATTTGGAAAAACTTTGTGTTTTAATAAGTAAATCTCTACATAAAAGGTTTCAACTTAAGAAAAATCAAATTACCCATTTGGAAAATACATTAGTTAAAAAGTTCCCAAGAAGAAAACATTTCTAAGGAAAATCTGGAGCAGTTTATTTTCTTTACTAAAATAATTTGCAGACATGGTCAGTCAGAATCCTCATTTCTTCACAATAATATCCTGAACAGAAGTGTCATGCATTATGCTGGTTCTGATTGCACAGACTTTTTAATTAAATCAAATTTGACAACATGTGCTATTGTCCCCACAAGCATGTATAAACAACTGTTACTGTCTGTGATTTATGTAGCTAGTCTGACTGATTTGAAGTTAGTTATGAGTACCCCTACAGGTTAGAAAATTAATGTATGCCATTATTTTCAATTAAATAGGCATCTGCTGAAGTGATTTAAGAACCTGAGTTTTAGCATACAAGTAGAGGTGGTATATGAAAACCAACAAGATAATAAGATAAATACTAGAAAACCACACAAAGAAAACCATGTATGCAAAAATTCCTTTGAAGAAGAGCATGCCTTTTGTGCATGGTACACATCTTCGAGATGGTTTTTATTACCATATATCTTTTCCCTGGCTGTTACTTTTTAAATTTTTTTGGAATGTTTTAAGCAAAGTACTTGTCAGTTCAGACTTACCAATGCCAAACATTTATTTGGAAGTACAAATGCTATGATGGAATGTCCTTTTTTTGTTAAGCATCGTAAAATGTGCCCAGAATAAGTTAGTCTGTGTACATCAGCCAATTCTTGATCAGTATATTGGATTTGTTAGGCCTGAGGTTAAAGACATGTTGATTATTCTCAATGCCATTAAGTTTAAAATACTTTAGTGCCTTAATGTTTAACTGTAGTTTATACTGCAGGACATATGTCTTCCTTATTCTGATGTGACAGGCCAATTCTGACAGAAAAAAAAAAGGCAATTTATTTAATATTCCAGTGCCTGTCTAATTTTAGAGTTAGAATATTAGAAAAGAATATTAAATTTCAGATGCTGACAGGTCACATGAACAGAGTTCATAGAAAAACCTCTGAGATATTTTGGAACTATGGTTCTTTTCTTGGTTGTCTTCCTCTGGCTTACATGACATCCAGTAACTTAAATGAAGGAGCTGGAAACAGTAGAAGAAAAAATAAATTACCATTTATAGTTTCTATTAGAAATACTTGCAAGTTTCTTATAATTTACTAAAGCAACAGCTGTATGCATGAGTGGCAGCTTTGAATCCTAGAGCTCCTTATCTTTTTTGGAGTGATTCATTTCAGGGAAAAGAAACTGTACTGTGATAAAAACAGGAAGTTAATTGCTTAGGAAAAAAAAAAAGAGATGAATAAAAAACCCAAGAGGCTCTGCAGTGCTTTTTCTGTCATATTACGAGCAATAAACATGTATAGAGAACAGACCTGTGGGGCCATTTGGAATATTTTTGAAATGTCAGTGTAAACTTATCTTTCTCTGGTACAAAAGATTCAGATACATCTAGGTGAATACTATTTTCCAGTAACTTCTGCACAGAAGCAGAATGAAACCACTTCAAAAAAAAGGCAGTAAGAACATTAAAAATTATTGGGCAGCACTTTGAAACTGTCAGAAAGAATTTAAAAATTACAAAAATCATGAATGGATGAGACCATCAACAGTTTTTCCAAAAGGATCAAAGTGACTGAGGACACAGGAAGTGTGACACTTCATAGCAATCATGCTACCAGCAGAGGTACAGGACTTGCTCTGTCCATCCTCTTTCCATACATTAATCATGAAGTTCATGTTTCGGCATCCCAGTGGAAAAGAAAAACATATCAGAGGGTCTGTGTTGGTAGCTTGAGCTGCCCCATTTTCCTTTTCAGTGGGAATTTCATCTCTTCATCCTGCTCTTTTAAGATAGCAGCATGAAATTACTGTCCATTTCTGTGCAGAGCTGAGAGACCTGCACTGAACTCTGAACAAAAACATGGATGTGGATGAGACACATGCCTGTAAACCAAGCTGTTGTTTAATTTGGGAGTTTTTTGGGCGGAAAAAGTTTCTGTGTTTGGAAGATTTTTTTCCCCACTGGAATAGGTTGTGGCTATGCATTTAATAGCTTGATTCTTATTTTTGTCTGTGTTTTGTTAACTCAAACAAATCCCTATGAAAACAACAAGACTTGTACTTCTGTTATTTTAACAATGTGGTATAAATGGTGTATATTTATAGCCCCTACATAATCACTATACTTAAGTTTTACCTTCCTTAAACTCTGAAAAATTAGAGATTCTAAAACCCTTAAATAAATAATTGTCCTCTGGTCTACATCCTCAGTCATGTTAGGAATCATAACAAAGATCAAATACATCCAGCCTAACCAGAGGAAGATTTAGTGAAACTATTTTTGCAACTCATGCTTAAAAAGAATTTAAATGACTATGAGTTTAACAAAGGATGGGCTTTGGGAGACTGTGTATGTTGAACGAGTGTATTGAAAAGCTTATTCAGGCAGCAAAATCAAGAAGCATAATTATGTAAGTACATCACACCTTATCAACTCTTTCAGTAAGGTTCAAGTAAATATGTTAGTGTTTCCCTCTCTCATTTCTCTTACATTTGCCACAGTGGACTTACGCAGTCTTAAAAGGCAGCAATGTGTTGTGTAACATACGGGCAGAAAGTCCCTCAGATGTCATAGTGAAACATAAGGGAAGATATGGGATTCTCATTGGCCTATGTGTTTATTTATAACTATTTCCAAAATGCTTGCAGCCATACCATCTAAATTAACGTATCCCTTGTATTATTTATGAAGGAATTTTCCAATATTCTTAAGTCAACAATCTCAACAGCAGAACTGAGAGAAGCCTTTTATCAGCATTTCTGTTCAAAGGGATAATTTCTAGTACCCTGCAGCTCTTTCTCTTCTTATCTCTTCCCTTACCAAGTGGAATACCACCTATTCATACATACTGAGCTGTTCAGTGCCTACCCATCCTCAACAAGTTATGCCCAGCTTTTTGCGTTTCCATGGATCTTGCCGGTTTTTAAGGGTTTCATTTTTAAACTGTCTCTTGGCAGTCCCAGAGTGCAGTGCCAGCAGGTGGACTTGTGCAAGCAGCAGGTAGATAAGTCTCCCACGTTGAGTCTGCTTACAGAAGAAATTTCTTTCCATCCCTGCTTTTTTTGTCTCCAGGCAGGAGCTTTCTCCATTAGTTGTATTTATCCTTCCCCATCTTCCTGCTAAGGAAAAATTGTCTGACCACAGAAGCAGAATATTTTTAAGAGGAAAATGTACCCAGGTTAGATGAAAACAATCCTTCTCATGCTCCAGTAGTACAGTTGCTGGTTTCTAGCTCTGAACAGTGAGGCTGGTGCACCTGGAACCTGTTCCTATAATAGGTTCAACAGTGGGAGCTGCTTTGGAAAATTCCCAAGCCCATGGTCCTCTGCCACTAACATCTCCAGGCAAGGTGGGATATGGAAACTGAGCTGGCAAATTGACTTTGAACTGTTTAAGATGGAAATTCAACAGCAGGACCTGGTGATTAGAAGCTGTTAGCCAGAGTTTCAGTTATTTTCGGAACTTTAATTGAAATTAAATATATCTGTCAGGTTGTAGGGAGATTCTCTGAGGCACCCCCTTTCATTTTCTTCCAAATTTCTACATATTTTTAGCTTTTTTTAAGAGACAGTAAATCAAATAAATTGATAATCATACATCAGTACAATAGAATAGCTATTTTGCCTCAAGTTCACAATCTTAGTAGACTTTATAAATAAATATGGATGGTAAATAAATACTGTTTATATGTAAAGAATAATGAATGAACATGTAAACTCCTAAAACTAGGGGGCAAGGAAGAGGATCATTATTCCACTTTGGAAGAAGAGAAATAACTGACCACAAATTCTTGTTTCTTGAATTTCAAGAAAGCTACAGGTACATAATGCAATAAAATAATAATTTTTCTTACATTTTAAAGTGTGGGTCTCCTCAACAAATGCTAACTCTAGAATGCTAGAAATTTGGATGTTGGAAGAGACTTCCTGGGTTATTGGTTATACAGAATCCAAGTTGCAGCCTCTTTCAGTTTTGTTGGGGCTTGATCTCTATTTTGAGGGAGAATGTTAAGTACAGAAATTCTTATTCTTTTATATCTTTATTATAATTTCTTGGTTATGTTTATGTGTGTATAGCTTGTAGAAGCCTCATGAAATGCCATCCCTTACTGTGTTGTTATAAAGAGCACACACAGGAAGTAAGGATTGTTCTAATGCACAGAAATATGTGCCTTTGCAGGTGAATGCCTGCTAGCATTTTAATTTATTGCCAAATTTGTCTTGGTCTCAATCTACTTGAACATTTTTATCTGTATTATAAAATACCTTTCTTGTCTTTGATATTCATTTTCAATCTGATCCCTCTGAATCAAAGAATTTTTTGTTGTTGTTGTGTTGGTACATAACCTGATTTAGCTTGGCTCCTTGGAGGTACAGTGAATATTTTGTTGAGCTTTCCTTCATTTTTTTGTTTTATTTTCTTATTTTTTCTCAGTCGTATTTCCCCCACCCCTTTCAGAGGGTTGTCACAAATACACGTTCGCAATTTGGCAGTAGCAGTTCAGTTTCCATTTCTAAAACAGATAATTACTCTTCTGAATTTACTTCTTTTAGAAGTAGAGGTTGCATTGTATCCTGAAATGTTTTAAATTTGATAGCACTAAGTTTGGAACCTCGACTTCTAGGATTACTGTTTGTCTAATTCATTTGTGCTTATTCAGATGTCCTCTGATATATTTTGAGATATACAATACTACCAGAAAGCAAAATTGGAAAGCAAC
Source organism: Melospiza melodia melodia (assembly GCF_035770615.1). Taxonomy (NCBI): domain Eukaryota; kingdom Metazoa; phylum Chordata; class Aves; order Passeriformes; family Passerellidae; genus Melospiza; species Melospiza melodia. Next base: position 36,509,853 of record NC_086194.1, on the reverse strand, counting down.
AGTCAAAATAATAAGTCAGAGGAGAAAAGAGTTTAAAAATAAAAGGTTTCTCTAATCTGACAGAGAACCTGTTTGTGCTTTAAGAGTTCAGATGTAGAAAAGCACTGAAATAGGTATGTAACTATCAGAAAGTATAAAGTCTAAGCAACTGTGCTTACTAGCACTACACAACACTAGTGAATTAAGAGAAATTTTGAAGAATATATAAGAAAAAAGGGAAGAAAGACATTCCTGCTTAAGCTATCTCGTACCTCATTAGAATAGCTGTTTGAGTTAAAATGGTGCAAAAGAAAGCATAAGCAGGAGTTAAAGGTATAAAATAAAAACAGGGTTCATGTTTGCTGTGCCTACCGTCTAAAGGAGCAAAACACAAGCTTGTAGGACTTAGCTGAAAGTACTGTGCTTAAAATGTTTAACATTTATGAAAGTATGTTAAAAATAATAAAAAACTAGGCAGTTGTGAAGATGTGAAGAACACAAAACATTAGTTATTTGGAAATATATTAAGTATGGGGTTATTTCAGTTACCACATAGATAAATACTCTCAGTAATGGTTCAGCACAGGAAACCAATACAAAACCTCTACTTCTGCAGGAATTAGTACATGAAGGCAGTATCTGAACTTCTTTATGTCCTTACTGGGTAATATATTAGTATTCACAAAATTTCATTTTGTGCAAAGATTTCACAGGTACCAACATTTTCAATGTAAAAATAACAATATACATTTCACCCCTGACTCTAATGTGCTTGGTGCACTTTGATCTAATAATTTCATAGCCCCTTTCACACAGAAGAAACTTTCTCTAAACATCTGAAAAATAAATGCTTTATGAAAACTCTCTCAAAAATTCTGCCTTTTCGTCAACAAGAGTTTGGCTCCATGCTGAAGCCATGTCTAGAAGACTGACTAATATAGCCATATTGTTTCCATGTCCTCCCCATATGTGTGTCTCCAGCCATCTGTTGTCTCTTGGCTTACACCGCGAAGTCCTTCAGAGAAGCGGGATTTGTCTTCATGTTTGTACAGCACCCAGCCGAGCAAGGCCTTGGGACTCTGAGTGATACAGTTAAATAGCAAGTTAAATTCGTAAATAAAATAAATTAAAAGCTTGGGTTAAGTTCCACTGTATGCAATTCAGTGCTCAGAAACAGGGGTTTCTGGTTTAAATGTCACCATATGCTGTACACTATTCTGTGGCTGGCACAGAATATAAAAAAATTATGGGGGTGTCAACCAACATTCAACTGTCAGAGATTCAAGATTATAAGGTTAAATTTTGTATTTATTTCCTGGACTAGAAAATGAAATAAATGAAACTCCTTCCACAAAGTGGAAGGAGTAACCACTGCTTTTGACTTCAGGGGAATTTGCTTAAAATTAAATGAGAAAGCAATTTATGCCTTGCATCTGAGTCTTGTTTGACTTGCAAACTGCTACTGACATCTAAAAAGAACATTCTTTGTATTATTTATGAATAAGAATTTAAGTACTGGTTAGACTCTTAGTGAGTTCCTGGCTTCAGGATTTCCATAAATCAATCTCGTTTTTCCCATTATTTTCCTCTAAATGTTTTGAAACCTCATCAAAATTATTTTCTAATTTGCCCTGCCAATTTGCCAAGAGGTTTGGGATGTTTCCTGAGTGCTCTTACTATGAATACTGAAAAAACCTGAAATTGTGACTGAGCAATTTAATATAAGAAAAGTAGCTATTAACTACTACAGGAAAAAACAAACAAGCAAACAAAAAAACCCCACACCACCTTGAGCTCAGGATATCACTGCTGTTCAAATCTGTATAGTCTGGAAGAGTTTTCTGGGCAGTACTGTTCCATGTTTATGTCATGTTCTCCACATTTCACCCAACCCAGCGTCATTAACCAGCATCAGAACAGACCCCAGGAAGAATGAGCTTTTCTGCCAGCTCAGTTTTGTCACTGGTTTGGGGTTTTTTTGTTTTAAATTTCAGCATTAGTGCTTACATACCTTAAATACCTTTAAATACTCTTTTCTTTGAAGATAGTTTCTTTTCCACAGCACTTAGCACTTGATGGTGCTGCCAAGTTAATTCTTATTCAGAATTCAAATTTAAGATGAATGGAATTCTGCCATTCTGAGCATTCATGAATGAAATGCTTGGACATACATTGTTGTAAGCTTTGACAACAGAGTTTGCTTTTCCTTGACTTTTCTACTTGGGTTAAACAGACAAAAGTACAATATTTCTTTCATCTCCTGAATAGCAAGACTGAAAACTAAAAGGTATTGTGAAAGAAAGGCATTACCTTCCTGATTTTCCATGTTTGTTTTCCCTGTTTTCCATAATTCTGTATTAAGCTACATGCCATATATTCAGGAGAAAATTTGTTTAAACTGATAAAAGCAATTTTAAGAAGGAGTGGCTTCCTCCCAAAACTGTATGTCATCAGACCTTGTAATGGATACCAAATTCCAGTGCCCATACCCAGGTCTGCAAACTTATTGCAGCATGTAAAGCCATGAGCTGTAAAGGGAAAGGATTACAATGCCAAAAGTGTAAAAGTTTCTGTTCTTGACTATACTGACCACTTTCCCTTTTTTTCCTGATGCAGTAAAATTTGATGGAAAATGGGGCATGGGGAAACATTGCTGATCTCATTATGAGCTCAGGAGAAAAGGAAGGATATAAAATTTTATTTCCATATCTCTCTTTGTAAAGGTGAGAAGATAGATGAAAGGAAGGGTAGTAAAAACAGAAGAACAAGCTTTGGACAAATGGGGAGTACCAGAACTGTATAGACTGGAGGGGAAATAGCAAAGAAATGTCAAAAAATTAATCATAAAGGAACTAGTTCTCGTGGCAAAAGAAAAAAAAGGAAATGTAACAATATAAGCAAAGTTCTATATGTGGGTAAGAAGAAAGACAAATATGAGAAACATAAATGTAAGTCAAGTTTTTTGCAGATTCAGTCTTGCAAAACTAGGAAAATAATGAGAGATGTATATATGAAGGCACTCTAATAGAATCTTGATTTTACTGGATACATAAATTCTAGCCTGCTTAATATTGTTAGTGAAATGTAAATCAGTGTAGTATCACAAATAAATTACTTCCTTTTCATTCTCCTGTTAAACTCCAGATGTTAATGGTTATCTGTAAGACTCTACATCATCTGCAGGGCTGAAGATGTTTCGTAGTTTTTTGAGAACCCTGGAGCTGAATTTTCAGAAAGTATTAAGTTGTTTTTCTGCAAGATTGCATACGTCAATTTGCAGGTCTTGGTCTCCTGTGTCTGATGCAGTGATTCCTTAGTTTGATTTGCTGCTTGATTTGCTTCTCTTCCTCATAATGCAGCTCCCAATATTAGAAAATATTGAGCTTTATAGAACATGTTGTTTGGTAAATTGACACTGATTTTGTATTTTGGTAATGAGTTGGAATCATTCATGTGTTTCTGGTGCTGTGTGTGTCAGACCAGCTGAAGGGGCAGTTTCAGCTAAAAGGTTGGTCCAGACCATACTGGACTTCTCCTGACTTTGGTTTGGACTGTTTGAAGAATTTATAAGTCTCTGTTCATTCATAAGAGAGGTCAAATCAGCGCTGCTATATGTTCACAAAATAAAAATGGTATCCAGGCTGCTCATTTTGCTAGCACAATGAAAAGCTGCACTTAGAGGAAAGTGCAGTGTATATGAGAGCATCTGCACTATGCTGGCCATAAATCAGTTGTTTCATCTAGTACTGCTAAAGAATTTGACATTAGAATACTGAAAAAGGTCATTTTTCCTGAGGGGATGTATGATTTAGCTGCTTACCTGTACAGAACAATCTTTGAAAGGCACTGTGAAAAGATTAGTCTTAGAAATGTTGTATAGAAGAGACTTCTGCTTAAGCTGCTACTTGGAATAAAACAATCACTGGCATTGGGGCAGGTCAGTGACTTTGAATAGAAACTCTCCTCTGTAACCTCTTCCAGTGCTGCGCTGCTCCTCTAGTGAAGAATATTTTCCTAATGACCAATTTGAACCTTCCAAGGGGCAGTTTTGGGCCATAGTGCCTTCTGTATCATCTGTGAGGAGTTTGATTCCATCATCTTTGTCACTTCACGAAGTTACAGGCTCCCAGCAGATCCCTCTTGAGCTCCTCTTCACCAAGATAAACAAGCACTGTTTCTTCAGCCTCTCCTCCACACCTGAAGCCCTCCCAGAAGCCCTGCACTGAGTCCTCTCCATTTTCTCAATGTCTTTGAACTGCAGGCCCAACGTGTTATTAAAGGCAAGGGCTCACAAGCACTGAGTAGAAAGGGGTGTAATGACATTCCTGGATCTGCTGACCACATTGCTCATAATGTAGCTCAGTGCATCTGTTTACATTATTCATTATAAGAGAACTTATCTCTTAGTGGCTCAACAGCCACTGTAGCCTCCATATCCTTTTCAGAAGATCTGAAACAAAAAGTTCCTTCCCTGTCTGCAGTGATGCATTGAGATTTTTCTTCTCAGGTGCAGAATTTGCGCTTACAGAAATTTCTTAAACAGAAACCTTGAAAAGATTTCTCTTGCCTAGGCTTCCTGTGTCTCAAGGTGTTTGTGAGTTGAAGTTCCACCAGTCAGAACAGCAGCCACACCTCCCAGTTTTGTATCATCTGAAAATCTACTAAGTGTACATTCTGTCTCCTTATCTGGGCTATTGATGAAGATTCTTCATACCAGTCCATTTGTTACTGTGCTCATTTCCAAACATCTACTGGACATCAAGCTATTGACTCTGTTCTTTAAGCTTGGGATTCTGAACAATCCAGCCGACCTATTGTCCTTTCAATAAGCCCACACTTCATCATGTTATAAGTGATGATGCTTTGGGAAATGTGTCAGAAGCCTAATTACAGTAAAACTCCATTGCATTCACTTCTCTCCCTTCATCTGCATGCCCAGTCATTTTGTCATAGTGGGCAACCAGGTTGGTGAAGCATGATTTGCTCTTGGTAAATCCTTTTTGACTTTTCTTGATTGTTGTCTTGTCCTTTACATGTTGGATATTGATTCCAAGAGGACATGCTCCGCAATTTTTCCAAGGACTAAGGTGAGGCCAACCATTGTATAGTTCCTTACATACCCCACCTGACTCTTGTTTAGTATGTATGTAAAATTAACCTTTCTAGGTTAACATCAAGGATGTTCTGTAACAACAGTGATTTTTCACAGGTGGTAGCCAGTGGTGTTGCAATCACCCTGTCAGTTTTTTCAGCACCCATAAGTGTATCCCATGTGGTCCCACGTGTTTGAACACACACTGCTACTTCAGGTATTCACCAGCTTATGCCCTTCCCCCCTCCATAGCCATTCCTCTCCTTCCCAGGCAGTACATGTGGGGGTCTGGGAACAGAGTTGGCCTAAAAAGTGACTTGCAAAATGGATTCAAGTGCTGCAGCTTTTCTGTACCATGTGTAATTGTCTTATCTCCCTTAGTTAGCAATAGACCATTTTTCTTGAATCTCCTTTTGCTGCTCTGCAAATCTTATAAAATTACTTCTTGTTACCCCTTAATGTCCCCCATTAATTTTTGCTCCAGATGGGGTTTTGTCCTTCCTAGTTTTGTTCATGTGCCCAAACAATGATTGTGTGCCTGTCCTTTGTTTCCTGCCATTGTTTCCACACATGTGCTCTTCATTTCCACCATTTCCACCTCCATATGTGCTTTTCCCATTTCAGTTCATTAAGAAGCTCGTTACTCAGCTGAGTGGACCTTCTGCCTACCTTGTCTGTATGTGCTGATGTGTATCTGGGTTAGGTCCCTGTTCTGTGGCAAAGTCCTCCTCACTAGATTAGCAAGTCTGTTCACAAAGATTTCTTCCCCATCTTTGCCAGGTGAACCTGTTCTCTAAGTTGTCTGTCCTCGTCATACTGGGAGCCACAAGCAAAATAGTTGAAGCCCAGCTAATGCCAGCAATTATGTAACTATATGTGGTTATGTGGGCTCCCTGGTACACCTGCTGCTCTCCAGGCTTTTCTGTTTTGCCATAGGTTTGAAGAGAAACACCAGAGGGATTCCTGTCCCCTTCACCCTTGCTCAGGAGCCCTACAGTCACTTTTGAACTAAAATGATTTCATATCACTCTGGTTTTGGTGAATACATGAAAAAGCAGGAGAAAAGTCAGAACATTAGGTGACCCCAAACAGTCTTTTGTAACACTGCAAAAGAAGGGTCCAAACAAGCACGAAACCTCCCTAGGTGACAAGTCAGGCTTGAAGAGTCACCAGCCACACAGTCACTCCTCACTTTCCCTTGGTAATGGTCTGATAAAGTATCCAACCTGAGTTCTTCCTCTGAGGGAGCCTGTTTCTACCCTTCTGCTGCCAGAAGTCACAAATTCACAGTTCCATCTCTTATATCAGTGTACGCCTTCTTCCCACTGTATCTTGCCTCAGTTGTACCTTCCCTGTCTGTTGCATAAAGTTTAACACCTGGAAAGGTCTTGCCAATCACCTGTCAGTCACCCCAATGCAATAAACACACCTGCCTCTTCTTACAGCTCCTCACCTGCTGCTGTGGAACCACAACAGAGCAAAGCCCCCATCAGGGAGCTCACTCTCAGAGTGTGCACAGAGGTTGTTACAGCACCGCTGGTGACAGCAGAGGTGGAGGTTACATCTTGTAGCAAGTCATCACCATTTGGGTGTTGTCTAATTGTGCAAACAGCCCTGGGTCTCTTGTGTGTCAAGTTCCAAGTTCACTGTCTTGCCTGTTTGCCCATCCCACTGCCAGCACTCCTTGGTCCCCTTCCCACAATTGCCAAATAAGTCAGGAGCTCCAAGTTCATTTAGCCTTGTGCAAGATTTCCCACTTGGAAAGGAGACCTCTGGCACTGTCTGTGACTCCCTGATCACAGCTCCCCTCCTTTGTGCCTGTTGGGTCTGCTGAACACCACTTCTCCCCATGCTGGATCCCACTGAGCGGAAAGAACAGGGGATGTAGTTTGATCAGCACTGCTCTCACTTGCCAAGAGAAGAGGTACTGTTGTATAACTGAAAAGGTCAGTTTCAGACTCTGTTTGGATGGATTCAGCTGTCCAAAAGCATTTCAAGATCAATTTACCGCAGTTCTCACCTACAAATAAGAAAAAAATTAGTCTAGGAGACATGGAAATATTTATTACAAGAAGTTAAATTTTCTTATTCGCTTGTAGGAGATAAACTGGGGTTCAATTACTGGCTAATGATTTTAGAATTTGATTGTGTTATTTTATAGTAGAATACTCAAATATTTTCACTTTTCCCTATCTTACAGCTGCAGTGCCAATGGGAGTTTAAAATTTATGGTAGATTATTTCTTGCAGTCAATAGCTGTTTGTACTAGAAAACGGTCTTCTGCAGGAACATCACTTGAATAGAAATGTCAATGCAGATATGCTTGTACAAGCTGTGACAGAACTGCAGACTTTGAATGAGGTCACTCAGCAATTCTAAATTGGCAAAAATCCCTTTGAGGTCTAAGTGGTCAAAGTATGAGGATAAGAAGAAAAAGGTGAGAGTATATAATATAAAGAAATAGCAAGGAAAATATATTTCATATCTATTAGGTGCAAGGAAAAAGCTGGTAGGCAAAAGGTGATAAAGTGATAATGCTACAGTTACATTGCTTTTTATTCATCAATTGCTTTTGTATTTATGATATATTAGTGCAAAGTTTCCTTAACTTGGTTCCGACTTGGTTTCTGATGGAGATTAAGATCACTTACATCTTTAAATCAAGACTGACTCATTCTATTTATTCTTGCTGATTGGTTTTGGGGTTTTTTTTTCATTTGAAAAGTAATTCAGTCTCTAATGCTCAGTGATCTCCATCAAACAAGACTGTGATAGAACTGCAAAGCTCCAAAGAAAAACAGGAGGCTAAAAAGTTTCTTTGGCTTTCTCTGAATATTTTAATTCAACTGCATACTTAAACTAGAGCCTGCTTAATACTGTTTGTGACTTAGCTTTGAAGTAATTTTTCCAAAGGAGTGGTGACCTTCCTCTGTAATATGGTCTTCAAAGTCAAGACTGGATGGATTTGTAAACCAGCAAACAAAGACATTCAAAGAGGAATTCTTAGCTGAGGTAGTTCCCATTGCATAGACAGGGCATGGGTAGTAATGCTTCTCTTGGGCTTTATAATCAATTTTTTTAATTACTGTTTTAAATTATAATTGATGCATATTTTTTTAACCTTAACTTGATAATTTAGAGTAACTGCTTTATACTATGTGTGTTAAAATAGTTTTCACCTAAATATTATGTATGATGGTGTCTGAAAGTGAAGTTGGCTGTGAAGACAAGTGTAGGGATTAAACACAGATAGAGGATGATGGATGATTACAAAAATAAGTGTACCAAAATATATGGCAGTAATGCATCCTTGAGATGCAATCCTAGGTCTCATGAAATATGCCTCTTGAAATTCAAAATAAAAAAATAGGTTTCAAAGCTGAGGAAGTTACTCTAAAAGAAATTAAAATTTTTCACATTTGGTGAGTTTTTTCAGCCAGTGCTGTGGTACTGTGTTTGCACAAGTGAAACCAGGTAGCTAGTCTATAAAAGAATCCTGAATCATTAACCTTTCTGAAGTCAGTGTAGATAGATTTTTATTTAATTTATTAGAAAAAAAAAGAAAAGAGTAGTACTATTAAACACGGTGAGATTAAAACCAAACCCTATTTCAATGAAGTGACAAAATTTTCCAAGAACAAAGTAATAGAAAAAGTTAAAAGAGGTCTAAGCATGTCAAGCATTAACCTACTACTTTTAGTCTGCATTATAGAAATTTTGGAGATTTTAATGCTAATAATCTTTTCATTGTAGGAGGAGGAATTAGAGGCCCAGATTTCATTCCTACAAGGACAGCTAAATGATTTGGAAGCCATGTGTAAATATTGTGCAAAGATGATGAACACGCATCTTGGTAAGTGCAGTACCTTGAATTAACCTGTAAATCTTTGCAAAGGCTCTTTCAGTGTTTGTATTAGAACTAAAACAATATTTATGTAGTACAGTGCATATTATTTTATAAGCCATGATAAAGATTGAATTGATGTACTCAGTTGTTCTATCAGATGCTGCCAGCCTCCGTATCTTTATTCTGTCACACTTTTAAACTTGGGAGTAGGATAGCCGCTGATGATACTAATAAGAAGCAGAGGCATTTTAGCACAGATATCTTTGATTTCTTGTATTATAAGAGACTTGTTGGAGCTCAAACCTTGTGAACTTACAGACTTGAAGTCCACTTGCAGTTTAACAGCCCCACAGTGATACTTGATGTGTGTAGTGATAGTTGTATAGTATTCATATACTTCCATTAAATGTAACATTTTTATGATCTACGATTACCTTTGATATGTCAAAATGTTACTGTAGGCTGGATAGTTTGATATTTTTCTCAGAACAGAAGAAGTATAGTAAGATAAAAGTCAATACATTGGGAACAGAATCCACAAATACTCCAGTCCAAAATCCTGCCTACATATTGCCAAGACAAATCTTGCAAGAGAAAGTAAACAAAAAAATTTCTCGCATTGACCATAAATATTTTTAACCAAGTTTTGATAAAAGTCGTGGTTTTAAACTATGTTGATCTGAACTCTAAATGTTGGTATATTTAGTTATGTGAAAAAGCACCATTGTTGAGAAATCAGGGCAAAACTGCAATAATTTTAAATTTATTTATGGCCTGCAATATCTGAGCAAAATAAATTAAAGTTGAAGATTTCAGTAGGTAGAACTAAGCATGTGATATCTAAGTTTATCAGGCCAGAAAGTTCAAATGTGAAAACCATATGGTAATTGTATTTTCTTTCATGTGGGTGTTTTACTAGCCGCTGTTACAAACCTAGGAAAAGCTATAAATATTGTATTGCTTGAAAGTTGGGAATTACAGCCTTGAAAAGCCAAGTCTAAACCTCTAACCCTGACAGCTTTAGTCTGATGTATTGTATTGCTTTTGTGAAGGCACATGACTAATGATGAGATTTGAAGCAAGCAAAGGGATAAATTATTAACTACTGAAATGATGGGGAAAAGATTGCTGTGTCAAGAAGAACAACTGAAGTTTCTTTCCTCTCGGAAAGAAGACAATGAGTGTTTAGCAAGGGTGTCAGTTCCAAGCATAAATATTTCACCAACTATATCTGCACCAGGAATCAGAATAAACCCAGACAAATCTCCTTGAAGCAGTCTGCCTTTCAGCACTGGATTCATGAACTGAAAGCATATGATCTGTGATCATATCAAGGGGTTAAACCCTTTTTCACAAACATATTAGAAACAAAAGCATTTAGGGCCAGCAGTTTCCCAGAAGCACTGTAGAGGGGTTTGTTACCCTCACAGGACAAGGAAAGCCATCCCACTTAGTGCTTTGGCTGTGGGTGTATTGTGATGCCCCTGCAACACTCTCAGAGCCTGCCAGCCTAGTCTCTTCCATGTCTACTCCCTGTACTTCTTCACAATATTCCTGCGTGTTCTTGTCAACATCATGGACTATTAACTTTGTAAACTTGTCTTACACTGGAGTGTTTATATCCTATAGAGATTAACAGTTACAAGTGATAGACAGCACAAGAGAGACAGAGACACCACCAACCTTCACAGCCTCTACATTTGTAGCAAATTTATGAGTTAAGGTATGCCCAAATCAACCAGCAGATGATCCACATGAAGGCAGGAAAAAAAACCCACCACAGTTCTTGATGATGTGGAAAATCCCAGCAGGCTGTGCTAGAAAATGGATTCTCTGGTGCATCATAGAACACCCCCTGAGGAATGTCTCCAGAGTCCATACACTGCTCAGGGCTTCAGAGAAGGGCAGCAAAACAAAACCCAAGAGCATATCTGGTTATTTCTAAAGGGAAAAGTTAGCAGAGGCTCCTACATCTGATCGTCCCCCAGGTATCCATTTACCCATGAAAATGGCTTTGTTTCAGAAACTGCAGAGCAGATGAGTTATATCACTCCTCTTGTAAACTGTAAAATCTTAACTTCAGGGATATTACTTCTTCCTCTTGGGCTGAATTTTTCTGACTTCATCACCCAGCTATTGGCTCGTGTAGCATTTTTAATAACAAAGTTAAAAATCCTCATTTAATTTACATATATCCAGTGATAAAGTAATCTCTCAGCACTGTTTTGCTAAGTAGAACACTACATTTTATTTTATGTGAGTTACTTTTTAGACCAGATCATTTTTGTGGTCTTCCTTTGAATTCTTCAGGATTTTCATATGTCTTTTTAAGTGGGTTAATTGTATCAGGACATGCTGTACCAGCACTGGGCCCAGGAAAGTGGTTACTTAGTTCAGGGAAGGTCATCTCTCTACTCTCCTGTGGCATTGCTCTTTTTAAACATTTGTAATGCAGCATCACATTATTGGTCTTTGATGCAGTGATAGTTTGAGGTGATAATATGTTATGACCTTTAAAATTTGGTGAATCACAGCTTTCTAAATAGAGGCATTTATCCTGTGGGTAAAATCAGGAAATGTTTATTTCCGGCTGTGTTCCTTGTATTTGACGATATTAAAATTCACTTCTTGCCATTTGGCATTTTAGCTGAATAATTCAGGTAATTCTGTGATGTACTCCGTTTTCTTCTGGCCTTCTAACTGCAGATATAACCATCATATATTTAATGGTTGTCTAAATTGTTTATAAAAATTGTATATATCTGATTGCAGATATATAAAAGTTGGGTAGTCTTACAGAACTAATTCTTTCAGCAAAGAGTTAGACAACATTTCTGTGAATTATGAATAAGTCAGTCAAGCAGGCAGGCCTGCCTTTTAAGTTTGATAAAATTTAGGCGCTTATTCTTAAAAACCTCCCTTTTTTTTAGATTGATGCTGTAAACCTGCCTTTTCAGACATTATTACTCAACCAATAGCCATTTTCTTGTAGGATGCATTGCATTTGCAGTTCACGTTATAACAAAACAATGTTAATTCAGGCTTTTAAAAATGCATATCCAGTGATCATTTGCCACAAAATTATCACAATATCAAACAATTATAAAATATTCTTCTCATGGATTATTATGAGACATATGAGACAGTTGAGGATTTTTTGGCTGTCTTTTCTCAGGTTCTTTTCCTTACTAGAGGAATCCAGATGACAGTCAGATGCAGTTACTTCATTACAGAGATGATGTGTTGTAGCTGAGAAACTATCAAAATAACCATGAAATTATCTATGCTGTTTGGAATATGAGGGACAGAATGGCAGTTTTTATTTTGTTCATATGTTCAGAGATGCTTTCATTAAATGTTTATCTCCTTCTGTAAATAAACCCCACTGTCTACAACATGGCAACGACATAATTAACTGCTTGTAATATCGGGGCATGTTACCATGGCAATGAATGATGGTTCTGAAATATTGCTACAAAGTGCTATGGGTAGAAATTAGAAATATGGGGTTCATTATTAAAATGGAGGAAAGTCATTTTGTGATCTTGTTCTCCATCTTAGGGCTGTGTGTTAGAAAGAGCTTTACTTTTCTTCTCTCTCTCCCTTAACCACTGGAGTACTGCTCAGGGGAAATTCCTTTTAACACCTCCAAGGACAAATGTCAAAATTTAGGTATGTAAAATAGCAATACAGGGAAGTAGATTTTGCTGTTTCTCCCACCTGTTTTCACAAGGTTGTCATAGCTTTCAAAAAAAAAAAAAAAAACAAATCCTGTGTTCAATTTTTCCATTATTGAAATGAAGATACATCCAAACTTGTAAACCTGTCATGTGGCTTTGCTCACAAAATAAATGCAGAAAATTACTCAGCTCATAGGGAAAAAGTATAGTTGCCATAGCTATCACTGCTCCAGCATCATCATGACAGATACTGTTTCTTGATGTTACTTTTTCACAAGCACTAGCCTTTTTCAGGAAATAATATTGTCACTGGTGATTTCAGAAATATGGTAATATTCTGAAGCATTTTTCTTTCTGGGAGATACTCTACTGTTAGTGCACATAAATTCCTCAAGGCTCAATGATTCAGAAAGCTGTAATACACCATTGAAGTATTACAGTTTTATTACCTGTCATAATGTTACTTCTTTTTTGAAGAATTTTGATTATTTCCTCCTTTCTTGCACTATGTGAAACTAAAAGCATCAAGCTAGCAAGCGCATTCAGAAAAAGATTTTTCCTGGTAACTGGTAAATGTGACATCTGTACGATGTCTTAGAGTAGATAATGAAAAACATGTCTAAGAGACACGCACACAAACAGCGCTCAGATGGCCTTATAGTATCTGCTGGAAGATTCCTCCCTTGTCCTTCACATGGGACATGGGAATGAGTTTGAGGTGTTTTTTCAGCATGTCTGGAGTGTCTCAAAGAGCAAAGCTTTGTTACATCCCAGGCTCAAGCCTGTTAGATGGCAGTTCAGGTGACACCGGCCAATGACGCTGTCATCTGACACCATCTGCTATTCTAATATCTTTAGGGTTTGGACCATGTCCACACTGGCCCACAATTAAAGTGCAGCTTCTTAACAAAAAAAGTGAACTAAAGCCCTGGAGAAGTATCAGCCCTCCCCCTCCATAGGCAAGTACCAGTATGAGAGATTGTGGAGGTTTTATATTAAGTTGCCAGTTTTGTTCCAGAAAGAAAAGTGCTGAATTTCAAAGTGTTGTCTCTTTATATGGGACAGGAACCAATCCATCACGACTGTCTCAAGCAGAAGAACCTAACATTTGTTTCCAACATGGTTTTGGACCTCCAAGTGTGGGAAAGTTTACCAAGTAATTACACAAGTAGCACAGTAAGTCCTTCTCATGAGAAGCAATTTATAGGAACATTGGTTCCATATTAACTTGGATATGGAGATCTTTATATAGAAACTATTTTTTTTGATGGGCAATTTATCAGGTTATAAAAGTAGAGAAACTAAGGTCATTCCCCACTTGCTTTTGCTTAAGGGCAGCACTATGTAAATGCAGAAGGTTGCTTCCCCAGCTAGCTGAGATTCAGAAGCAATTTAGCTGCTTTCTTGCTGCACAGAGCCTCAGCTAATAAGCCCTGAGGATTCATACCAGTTCTGCAGAGTTAGCTCACAGGGTTCTGCACAACACCCTAGAAATATGTGCAAAGGTACCCAATTATACAGAGGAAACATAAGTCTGCCTGGTTTTATTAATTTCACCTTCATACTGTTACTGCTTAACTTGAACCAGCTGCCAGAGGGAGATTCAGGTGGGTCTCAGAAATATGTTGCTCAATATCCAGGTTTTTAAATCACTTCTTGTCTTGGAGGCAACATCACAGAAACCTCTTAGGTCTGACCTACGTCTACTAAAGCATCATGGCTTCACTAAGCCAAAGCAAATAAATCCTTCTCTGAGCTCCCCATCCAGGGTTGTTGGATTTTGCTTGTGGTGCATTTTCCAATTTCACTCCTGCTATCTGTAATATGTTGCCATGTCCTTGACCAGTATTCCAGTACATCTCTACCCCTCCATTGCAGATTATGGAAGGGATGTGGAAAAGTGAAGTTTTCATCTCACATCCTTCCAAACACCACCAGCATCCTGCCTTTGGGATGGCATGCCAGCTGTCAGCTTTCATAGGTAGCCTGTAAAAAATTACATGTATTTACAAAATGCCCAGAAATTATGGCATCGTGGTAGCAAGAAAAACGAAAACCAATCTTTTGAGAGTTCTTTGGATGGGATCACAGGACATCCCTGCCACAAACATCAAGTAGTGCTGGCACTTATATATTCACTAGCACTACCTGACATCTCCCAGACAAATATTATTTGGAAGTTTTATTAAAAACAGTTCAAAGCCACCTTTTCATTGTGATTATTGCAAGCACCATGAGCAAGGAAGAAAAAATACCAAAATAAAGAAATTAAAACTTACAGGATATAGTTGCTAGTATAATTTTAGTTGTTGTGTGAAATAGCACTTTTAAAGGTTCAATTAGACTGATTTAATTCCTTCCTCTTTTATCAGTCAGTGCAGTTGTTATAAGGATGCATTTTATTTTAAGGATCATTTACAATGGGGAAAGGAGAGGAGGAAGTTGATTTAATGCTCAGTATTTAGGGATTGACATACTGTCCAATATAGATCTGGACACAGTGCTTGTTAAATGTATGCAAGATAGTACTGAATTATTGTTTTATGTATCATGTGATGAAAGGAAAGGTTATGACATTTTTGTAAGGATAAAATGAAATGGAAATTATTTTGCTGCCCTGTGCTGAAGTGAAATACTTCAGCATTGTTGAGTAAGTAAATGCATTCAATGAGTTTTCTTATGCTTGGGACATAAATAAAATAATCCATGGTTTATAAATCCAGTGTGATTAGAAATGCTATCAGTATAAAAGGGCACATCAAACACAGGCCCATGAGTCTAATGGATTGTTGTATTTGGTTCAGAATAATGGTGTAAAATAACCTACAAAAATAGCATATAAACAAAGAACATTAGCAAATTCATTAAATCAAATGTAGGAATGCTTACTGGGAAATAAGTATTTGTTGTATAGCATAGTATACAAGAAATATTTGTTACACAGACTTACTTTCAGACTGTCACTTCTGGTCATTTAACAGATACATATATATATTATTTTTATTTTTTTTTAACATATGAAGAATAAAAGTGTAATTCTTCATGTTCCATGAATTTTAACCACCGTTTTGTCACTTAAGGGTAGCTTTTAAGCTCAGAAACAACTGGTTCAACTCAGAGGAAGCCTCCTTTCTTTCTATAACAACCATGCCAGTCCTGAAAGACCAGCTGTGGTAGGCACCTACAGATGCTTTCATCCCAGTAGTCTGAATGAAAAGGAGATTAAAATAATGAAGCTTACACAGCCCCTCATTACCTGGTTAACAGCTTTCCTTGCAACTTTCAGTAAATTCCCGTTGCTTCCTCCCTGCTGCTCAGTGAGCGTCTGTCTTATACTGAAGTACACTGACAATCCACCCTTTTCCTTTCCTTTCCTTTCCTTTCCTTTCCTTTCCTTTCCTTTCCTTTCCTTTCCTTTCCTTTCCTTTCCTTTCCTTTCCTTTCCTTTCCTTTCCTTTCCTTTCCTTTCCTTTCCTTTCCTTTCCTTTCCTTTCCTTTCCTTTCCTTTCCTTTCCTTTCCTTTCCTTTCCTTTCCTTTCCTTTCCTTTCCTTTCCTTTCCTTTCCTTTCCTTTCCTTTCCTTCCCTTTCCTTTCCTTTCCTTTCCTTTCCTTTCCTTTCCTTTCCTTCCTTTCTCTTCCCTTCCCTTCCCCTTCCCTTCCCCTTCCCTTCCCTTCCCTTCCCTTCCCTTCCCTTCCCTTCCCTTCCCTTCCCTTCCCTTCCCTTCCCTTCCCTTCCCTTCCCTTCCCTTCCCTTCCCTTCCCTTCCCTTCCCTTCCCTTCCCTTCCCTTCCCTTCCCTTCCCTTCCCTTCCCTTCCCTTCCCTTCCCTTCCCTTCCCTTCCCTTCCCTTCCCTTCCCTTCCCTTCCCTTTTCCTTTTCCTTTTCCTTTCCCTTTTCCTTTCTCTTGGGCATTGGTTTCTCTTCCAGTTCCAGCTTTAAGGAAGTAAAACCTTAACAGAAGCAAAATTGTTGTAGGACTAAATTGTTCATTTCCCCATTATTTCCATAAATATACAGATATAAGGTATATGTTAAGCATAATCTGTTTACTGTGGGTAAATTAGAGTTGACAGCTAAGAATTGATTGTGTCTTTGAGCAATAGATGGACAAAATGACTTCATTACCCTACCAATCTCCTTCTTCGTACATCTGCAATTCTGTGCCCTGCTATGGGTTGATGACTGGTAACTTTTTACTACTATTTCTCTGATGTCACAAGCATTGCCACACTTCAAATATTGATGAAGTGTTGGTGCTCTGCACAACACGTGAATCAGAAGTATAAATACATCACTTATACTCAACACTGTATAAATCATTTATATTCAAATAAATATCTTGAAGAATGCAGTGTTGCACAGATAATTTCAGATTTTTAGCATCTTAAATTCTTTAAGACTCAAATGTTGCTACGTGGTGTTTTTAATATAATGTGTGATTGTTACTAGAAGCGTTGGCATTCACAGTGAGGTAAATGAAAGGCTACTTAGCAGCGTTGCCTTCATCAACACTTAGATCACAAACACTATTGTATTAGAAGGGAATTTAACTCCTCTCATTTGTATTTTTAATGCTGGAAGGAAAATGCAGTAGTTGGAAACATCCTGAATTGCATTATTAAACAGCAATATCACTATGCCATACAGCATCGTCTTTCTAGAAAGGCCACAAAGCAGTGTTAAGGTCTAGAGTTCATTTTTGTGCTCATCAGACCAAGTTCAGGTAGGAAAGCAGTATTTATTGTGAAGAGAGAGAAGGATTGATTAACAGAAGCTAAAGTCTCAGTCTGTCCTCCTAGCCCCTTAATGTTCTTGAAAAGACAGTCTTGCTGTCACTAGTATATTGTGCAGGGAATGTTGGAAACATTTTCTGTAAACCCTGATTTCATAAAGACAATCATACAACAGTACTGGAATATGAGTCTGGAGAGTTGGCTGTGCCTTGACATATATAGGAACACCTTTGGCTTTTCTGTTTTGGAAAAATAAAGAGGTGTAGTAATACAGTTCTCTCCTTGCTCCTGGCTACGATGGAAGTGAGAAGGTACTTTTGCATTCTGAGTTTGAGCTCTCTTCTCAGTAGTGAAAAAAAGGGTGAAAAAAGTCGATTTAACATGACTCTGGCCCTGTTGCTTGTTCACAAGTCATTGATCAGGAGCTACTAGTAGAAAAGCAGCGTTCGTAATACAGCTTGCAGCTATTTCTAGTTAGCTCCTCTCAGCAGGAGTCATCTTCCTGGAAAGGCCCCACGGAGACCAGTTTAAAATAGAAGTCATTAGCAGGGAGATGCACTGCAAAAGCAGCAGTGAGAAAAAACAAAACCTCAGAGAAGTTTGGTTTTCTCCACATCCATCTGATTTTACGTCAAGTGTGCTTTGTGCCTTCATCTGGCAGGGTGTTTGTCTCCCACCTCCTCGGTGGAAGGGGAGAGGTGCAGATTTGTCTTCTGGATGGATGGGCATGAAGAGATGCCTGAGGGGACCTTGTCTACAGCAGACAAGTTTTCCCATTCATTTAGTGCAGCTCCGGTTGGGTGGTTGGGTTTCTTGCAAAGTCTGTATTGAATGCAAGCAAAATTTTCAGTGAAAGTTACTGTATTTAATAAGCCTCTAAAATAATTATGCCAAACCTAACAGCTCTTCCACATTCAGAGAGGAATGTTTGGAGTAGCCCCTTTCCCTGGCCTGGGAACTCAGCACTGATCGCTCACACCATCATGGAATATAGAGCATTTCAGGCGTCAGAGAGCATAAGCTTTATCTAATTTTCCTGCTAGAAGCTGCTGTGGATGCTTTTCCTCTTTCATTGCTATAGATAGCATGTCTTCAGTTTAAAATTTAGCAATTAATTTAGGGGAAGGGAATAGAAATCGTGATTTTTTAAAGTACTTCTACACTGAGTGTGCATGTGAAGTGATTCACAATTTGCCATAACTGTAAGAGCAAGAAATAAAAATATATTTCATCTTACTTTTTAGCTGTTTCAACTGTTGCTAACAAATTCACTACCTGCCATAATTTTTCCCCACATTTTTTAAAAAAGAACATGAATGCAATCATTTGCATCTTCCTGCTCTGTAGTTGTAGTTGGATTTAAAGTATATCCAGGCAGGTGATGACAGTCTCACTCAGGAAGTAATTATTGATTTACTGGTCTGGTATCTATCAAACTTAAACAGGTCTGCTCATTTAAGAATAAGTACCCAAAATTAATTCTAATCCATTATATAAAAGGCATCCTTTGAGATGTGAATCTGGTTTGAGGGCATCCATCAAAGTGGATAATGTTGCTGACTTCTGAAGAGAATAACTGGTTTAACAGCTCTGGTATTTCTGAGGCTTAGTCAGGCTCACAGTCAGGGTATGACAGTTCATTTTGTGGTAGTCAGACTTTTGTTAGCACTATTTTGAAACAAATCCAGAGTCTTGTAATGGCAGTCTGGTATCTCGTACATCTCACAGCAGTGCTCTGACCACCAAGTGAGAAGTTGCAAAATTCACTTTTTGTTTTCCCCTACTAAGAACTTCATTGAATAAAGAAATATTGTCTTTTTCTGCAGAAAACATTTGGCATCAGCTAAATGAAATATTGAAAGAAAAGAAAGAAAAAAAAACCAAACAAAGCAGTCAGGAATATCTGACCTTAACCTTTGTTTACTCTGTACATTAGGATTTTGAAACTTTTGAATAACAACAGCTATGCCAACAGATTTATAGCACAGAATCAAACTGGACTCAGATTTGAATAATATAGAAATCACATAATCTGTTTGTTTGATTCATTGTATCAATGGGGTTTTTTTTTAAAGGTAGGAAGGTGTTTTCACTTCCAAATTGACATCTGCAGGGTTTTTTTAAGATAGTTACTTTTTTATTAAAAAAAAAACAGCTGTGAGGTACTGATATATAGCAACAGATAAGGAAAAAAATCAATATGTGGCAAATTCATTCATATACATGAAGCACTTCTCTCAAAGTGCAATAGCATCTTCTGTGAAGGAATAATTAAATTATACATCTCAGCTTAAAGTAAAAGTCCTTCAGCTGAGTAGTATTATATCAATATATATATCAATATAGCACTCTTGAAATAGTATCTTTCAAAGTATTTCCAGTTGCAAGGGTACCTTTTGAGATACAGAAAAGTAAAACAAGCTTTTTTCTGCACTTGACAGCTTGTTTTCCCTCTTGATCTCAGCAACTGACTGCCCTATGTGGTCCCCCCAGCAGTGGGAAAACCTTGGATGAGAGTCCCCCAGTGAGGATGCTGTGCCCTGGTGCATCCATTCACAGGAGAGCAGCTGCAGAGCACAAACCAACTTTCTTTTCATCCATCCTCTTCTCATGTCTCTTTCCAGTCACGTGGATTTCAAAGGGGGGTCCCAGCAGAAGGATGTGGTCAAGGAGGCACTCATGCAAAATCACATTGCCCATATACTTCACTCACCTTAGGATTATTTTTCTTAATTCCTCCCTACTCACTAGCCAGGGAAGAAGAATGAGCATTGGTAAATTTGGGTTCCACTTATTTGAAAGTTAAAAAACTTTGCATTCAGAAGAGATGAAGCCGGCAGATTAGAAGCCATATGCAGTTGAAGGACATAGTAAAGAAAAGGATTCATTGCCAATTCCACAAGGAATTCTACCTTCCTTTCTGTTTCATTGCACGAGAGAAAAACATCCCAATTTATGCCTTTATGCCTCAGTTGCTACTTATTGGCTGTATTTCCTACCTTTTTGCTCCTAATCTTTTTTCCTCTGAAACTAATATTAAAATCTGGCATTAATTTTGCTAAAGTAAATATGTGATGATACAAACATTTCTATTAATTTTTACTGCTGGGTAACTATCATATTCCATTCATAATTTTTTTTTTAAATTTCTCTATGTACTGGCTCATCAAACATGGTTTCAGCTGGGTTTTACAGTGAGGATAAATTATTTTCCTTATATTTTTAAATACTGATTCACAAAACATCTCTAAAGGTCAGTAATAATAGTAGAGTATTTCCACATCATGTGGAATACCTTTCAGCTTTTGTTTTCTTGCTCTTGTCCTTGCAATTTTTTATATTTCCTTCATTTAGTCTTCAGCAGGTTGGAGGTTTGCTTTGAATTATTTTCTTGGTCCATCTGCTTAGTTCGTGTGCATGCCCTAGTTTTTTAATGTATGGTTTAATTTATGTGGGGATCACACACTATGGAATACTTTCCTTTCTAATGCTGAGAAATGGAAAAGACTGTTGAATTCAGTGATTCAGGCAGTGGTCAGGCATGGCTGTCCTGCCTATGAAGGCTTTGGACTTCTGATGTTTCAAATTATGGACCTTTTAAAAGAAGGAAGTCATGCATTCTCTCAAACAGTGGAAAACAGAATGTAAGTTATTCTTTTATGAATAAATATTAATATATTTTACTTACCAAATTGAGGGAATAGATAATTTAGATATAAGATAAAAAAAGCAAGTAAAATGTTGCAATAATTATGGATTTTTGCAGTTCAAGATGCTACATATTTGCAGAAAGATCTGGTTTTTTATTATTTCTGGCCTTCATAATGCAGTGTCTTTCTCTTGTAAAATTGTTCATTTGTGCAACATTGCTGCAGGACATTGCCACTGTAGTATAGTAAATAAGGAGTTCTAAATAATGTGAACATGGATCTCCTTGTTCAGGCAGGCTGCTTATGCTAAGCTGAGTTATGGTACCTTCACTGATGCTCTTGACCTTGATCACATCACCTTGACTTTTGTCAGCTGTTGCCTTTCATGGTTCTAGACTCTTTCATTCCTTCTGTGTCTCAGATTGCTTTTTAGCGGTTCATTTAGTACTTAGGCGTGGTTCCTTTCTCCTCTTCACCCTTTCCATTCCTCCTTTTTACCCATTACTGATTTCTGGCCCCAACTCAATTTCAAACTTGTGTTTATACACGAGTTTTATATCTACCTTTCCACTTCTAATCTTTCTTCTTGTCCTGTCTCCTACATCTCATTATATTGCTATTTATTATGTAAACACAAAACTCATATCAAATTACTCAATGCTTTTACTTGAAACTTCATATTGTGTCAGAGTTGGCAGTGTCATCATATTTGTCCTTGTCAGGATCATCTGTTAACAGCAGTTGTGGCTTTTCACTGATTTGGGCCCTGAACATGCAGGATGTTGTTAAAGACAAACAAAGGCAATGCAGGTGTGGATTAATTGTACAAAGCTCTAATTGTGAAGTACCTGGGATACACATTCTCATGAGCAGCAAAGCATTCTTCCATAACGAGTGTCACTGAGGGCTTTGGGCTCACTCTGTATATGTAAGACAGGAGTGGCACAAAGGAGTATCCTGTCATTTTCAGGTGACAGATACAATCTCATTCTGCTAATCCGTCTCTAGGAATCTTTACTGTTTTCTTAAAGAGTCAGAAAGCAGGAGCTGGGAGGCCAGAGAATGAAGTGAGTCTGCAGAGTTGAGTCGTAGTTTCTCTGGGCTGTGTTGGAGTGTGGAATTGCCTGGGGTTGTCTTCCTGCAAACACTCCATACCAGGGTAGCGAAATGCGTTCTTGAAGGACCATGCTGTGGGTATGGAAGGCAAGAGTCTCCTGAAGTGTTGGTACTGCACTGCTCCTTCTGTCAAATAAGTTTTGCTCGGCCCTGGGTCTTTTACCTAAAAGAAGAGAATAGGAGGGGAATGAAACTTTTTGTAGTCCTTCTACAAAGAAGAGTATTCTAACACCTGCAATGGCCATGGGATCAAGATGAAGATTGCTGTGCTTCTACCCAAACCTTTCTGTAAGCTGCAGCAGATTTCTCTGGTTTTGAATGTTTCCCAAACCATTTTTAAGTTCAAAACTGTATGTAACACAGAGGCTGGTGTGGTCTTCTAGGGGCCAGTAGTAGCCTGAGTTCCTTGGTACACAGGGGTAACAGAAGTCCTGCAGGAGCAGAGCATTGCTGGACGCTTCCTGGCAGCAGTGCCAGGCTCAGGCTGGCCTCACCTCTGCAGAAAATAAGGTTGTCATTCTCGAGGATTGGATGCAGAATTGTGTTTGCAGGTCACAGAAATTTGTTTTGAAAGCATCAGTCGGCAGTAAGTAACAGCACATTTGAGTTTATTTAGGATGTTTTCTCTCTTTATCTTTCTTTTGATGTTACAGGAAATATTCAGGAAGTCATTTTGCAAGAACGCTTGGAAAAAGAAGATGAAATCCTGGTTTCCTTGGCTGGTTTGAAGCAGGTATTACTATTGCATAGTTTAACCTTCTTGTGCCCTTCAAAGCTATTAGTCCTTTCTCCTTTTTTTCTCCTATTTATTCTTTTTGTATACTGCTATTTTGTCTTCTTGTAGCTGTTTTACTAGTGCATCAAACCTTGTGGTGTATTTTTATTTGTAACAATAAAACTCAGCTATAAAGAGTTCAAACAATTTGCACAGTATTTGCTCCTGTGGAAGTTTTGGAGGCCTCAGATCAAAACTAAAGTGCAACGCCAAGTGCTGGACTTAAGCCATGCTATCATTTTTCTTAATGCCAAATGTACTTGCTAAACAAACAACTATGCCTGTGTCCCCATTATTTCATTGTGACAACACTTGAATATCTTGAATTAAATGAAAAAATACTACATACATAAAACGAGAATGCTGCTGAGCATCTGTAGCTCTGATTATACTGCCCTCTGCTCCCTCAAAATACATTTTATGAAGAGCAATGTGTCATATGTTAAATCTATAATGAGGCAGGGAGTAATCTTAACAGTTTTATTCTTTTTAGATTTCCTGGATAGTTGTTCTCCAGACTCTAATAGAAACCACATTTCACTGTTATTTCTATCTTCAGCTGATATAGGTCTGAATATTGACTTGCTTCCTATCTTTTCAAAGCAAATATTTTGTGGAAATGGTGTATGAAAGCAGTCTGCACAGAGCTTTAGAAAATGTAGAGTTCCTCCCAGTTTTTAGCTTACATCCTTTCCTTTCCTATTCAACAACAGATCAAGGATATCCTGAAAGGTTCATTGCGTTTCAACCAGAGCCAGCTGGAAGCTGAAGAAAATGAGCAAATTACTATTGCTGATGACCATTACTGTTCCAATAATCAGAACAAGGCGGCAGGTGATGTTCTAAAGGGACCTGTCATGACAAAGCAACAGTTCATCTCAGGACAACAGGTAAAATAAAAACATCTCAAGCAGGCCATTGATGGCCTTCCATTTTTTGGAGATTTCCTCTAGCATGTCCAGACATTATGTGGGACACACCAGCATTCCTGGTCCATATGAAGAGTGGGTTAAAAGTATATCTCTAGCTACTGCCCTGCTCTGATTAATTATTTTTATTGTAGCCTTATGCTCCACGCACAGATATTTAAGTCTAAGTGTTAGGCATTTGAGGGGAGTTCTTTAACACTGTTGAATCACAGAATCACAGATTAATTTCCTACAAAAAAAAAGTAAAAATTGCAGGTAAATGTTCCCATACCAAATGTTCCCACATGATTATTCTCATTGTCCTTGTCCTCCAGGATCCCATTATGTAAGAGCTGATTAACTGCATTGCAGTGTATTCATGGCCTGTGCCAAAAAGGAAATAGCAAGGAGGTTGCTTTTACCTTCTACTTCATTGTATCGACTTTCTCCTTGAATCTGTAAACAATGTTTTCACATACAAAGCATACAGTCGTAGGAAAGGTTCATAGACAAAGGGCCCTCTCTGTCTAAGCCTCAGTCCAACCCAAACGTGATCTTAAAAATAAGTACTTTTGTGCCTGCTCATTTCTATGTTGGAGTTCTATGAAGTCTGCCATCCTGCTGCTGATACTCACACTCATAAATCAGTGGCAGCATTATCACCTCAAAGTCTGAGTCTGCTGTCAGTTCACTTTTGACAAGTTTACTTAGGAACTACAGGAAATATTTATTCATTTTCAAGTAATGACACAGGGTCATTTTGATTTATTACACACAATCCCCCTGAGTTAGAACATTCTATGTTAAAAAAAATCTTATAATTGTCTTTTGGTATTAGAGGCAATACCGAGATTTATTTTTTTATACTCAGTAATGGTGAAGAGCAAAGCTTTGCTAGAGAGTTTTCATTTCTTGCTTAGCTGTTGTCATTACAATCACTACTTTCTGCCATAATAAAGGCATAGGTTAAACTGATACAGCTTATTGGACTGTTCGTATTTTTGCCCTTGATCTCCTAACTTTTTCTATGACATACTTTTTGTTTTCTTTCCAAAATGGTAATGTTTTTTGGTGATTTTTTACTTCTAGAAACTAGAAGGTAGAATGCCACATAACATGGCAGCAAGCTGTGTGTGGTGTGGGTATGTGGGTGTGTGTGAGCAGACCCTACTGATGCTGGAGAAGCCCTTACTCAGAGTCTGGTCTAAACCACGTGTCCTGGATGTGCTGGGACTCCTTGGGTATTGAGAGAGTACAGCTGAAGCCTGCTCTGCACAGATTTCTCTCCAGTGCAGATTTTCAGGGCAATGTACAATGAGGTCTGGGCTTATCCCAGTGTGTAGTCAGGGTATATACATCCAGCCCCAGGAACTGAGTGGCATCCATGACCCACAATTTCAAGGCTGCTCATAAGTCAACTATGAGCAACATGAGTAGAGGTTGTACAAGCTGCAGAGCATTAATGAGGCATTAGCACTGCATGGTTTATGTTTGAAGGTGCAGCACATCCATATGGATTAGCCTCCTCTCCTCTTATCTTTGGGAACTTCCAATTATGATAATGAGCAACAGCGCCTCTGACGGAAAGAAAAATATTAGTGTTAGAAATGGTACTCCAAGAGGACTGGTGGTATCCTTAGTTAGTTGATTAGGGATAGTTTGTCTGTCTGTCTAACTAGCCCCTAGTTAGTCTGTGCTGTTTCCAAGCCCTTCATCTTTAACCACCATGCATAAAATCAAACAAAAAGAGGAGGGCTTTGGACCCCTTTTAATAAAATACAGAACAATAAAAATGTGGAATAGTGGAGTGTGATATTAGACTGTTAATTGGTGAGCTCAGTTGTCAACCCAAACCAGGCCACAGCCCAGGTTTTTAGCTCTGCTGAAGAAAGGGGGGCTGCACTGATGCCCTGGGTCATGCTGGGAGTACTCACAGAGAGCTGCAGGGGGATTAAAAAACAACCACTTCTAGCTATTTTAATGCATTTCTTGCTAAATAAATTTCTATTCTATTTGCATTTTCTGTGACTTTGGTAATGCCTGTAATTCTGTTTGGTGTGATTTGTACTGTAGAGATTATTCTTTGCTGGAGTTATAGGGTTATTTTCTAGGACAGCTGAAACAGTTATAGGTGTAGCTATTCTATAAATGAGATTAAAATCTGGTCTTTTGAGTCTGGCTGTTATATAAGTATAAATTATTTATCATCTTAGCTTTTTTTTTAAAAGTGTTCTTCCTCTTTTTTGTATCAAAATCCCTTTCTGCAAAATGAGGATAAGGGTGTAGCCCCTTTTTAGAAAGGAAAGCTGCAAAATTAAAAATGCAAAAAAAAAAAATTAAGATAAAAAAAAAAAAATTAAGATAAAGGCTAAAAGGAATCAAGCATTTTTTGGAATGTTTGGCTTTGGTAGCAGCATGCAGTTGACAAACAGAAGGCTTCTGTTGCTAAATAATGAATGATAATTAACACATTATCTTGCCTTTATGTCTGTTCAAAGAAGGAGGCAAAATGAGCTGCTGTTCTTCTAAGCTTTCTTGATTTGTATCCTTGCAGTTAGTTTTAACTCATTCACAGTGTGAAGGCAAATGAAATAAGCCTGGTCCTAGTAGCTGATATTCATCAGGAAAAATTGTTTGGAGTTGTTAACTTTCAAAGCTACTGGAAGTACAATTCTGTCATTTTTCATTTATTCAGTAGTGGCAGCAGATGGGAGAAAACATGTTTCACGTCAGCGTGAGTTTCCTGAAACAGAAACAGGCGAAAGAAGAAGGAAGGAGGTATTTTACCTCTGGAAATATCAGTTCCAAAATACCAGTGTATGCTAGGGATAGGCAAACATTTACAGGCAGCTCTTTTATAGGATTTTGGGGGTCAATATCTCTGCTTTTCTGCTTCTCTGTTACTTCAATGAGCTATAGGTCTCCTTAACCAAACCAAAAAGTGTGGGTGGCGTGAAGAGTAGTGTTGAGAAGCTCAACAGTTATAACAAGAAACTGGGATGAGTGGTTTTCTTTCCTTTATTAAAGAGCAGGATGCTTTTTCAACTGCACTAGAACACACTCTTGAAAGCAGAATTTAGGAAACTGGGGAGTGCCAGAAACAAAAATACTGGTCTTGCTGGGCGAGTGTTTCACTAAGTAAGATCTGTGTCACCCTACGCAAGGTGGAGGTGTGAGGGCTGTGAGGACTGAAATAAAGAATTCTTGATAGCTTGGAATAATAAAGTGTATAATTTTGAAAAATGAGGCAGTACTGCATTCCCTGAGAGCTTTTAAATAGAAGTGTGGAAAGTGGCCAGGTGAATTATGTGGCGGTGGTTGTTTAGAGGAATGTATATTTCTGTTGTACAGGGCAGGGGGATGGGAACAAAGTTCTGAAATTTTGATTGTGGCATTTAGAGCTCCCAAAAAAGTATCAATACAAGCTGGAGGATTAGGGATTGAGACCAGCCCTTCTTGAGAAGGACCGGGGGGGGAATACTAGTGGATGAGAGGCTGGACATTTCCCAAATGGGCACTTGAGCCCAGAAATCCATCTGTACCCTGGGCTGCATCCAAAGCAGTGTGGCCTGCAGATTCAGAGTGGGGATTCTGCCCCCTCTGCTCCCCTCTGGTGAGACCCCACCTGGAGCACTGCATCCAGCTCTGGGGTCCCCAGCCCAGAAAGGACATGGGCCTGTTGGAACAAGTCCAGAGCAGTGTGACAAAGATCATTAGAGGGCTGGAACACCTCTCCTATGAAGACAGCCCGAGAGAGTTAGTGGTTTTTAGCCTGGAGAAGAGAAGGCTTCAGGGAGACCTAATAATTGTGGCTGTTCAGTACTGAAAGGGGGGCTTAAAACAGAGATGGAAACAAATTTCTTAGCAGGGCCTGTTGCAATAGGGCAAGGGGCAATGATTTTTAACTAAAAGAGGGTTGGTTTAGATTAGATCTGAGAAAGAAATTTTTTAACGATGAGGAGGGTGTGATACACTGGGACAGGTTTCCCGGAGAGGTGGTGGGTGCCCTATCCCTGGAAACATTGATGGTCCAATTGGACAGGGCTCTCAGCAACCTGCTCTAGTTGAAGATGTCCCTGTGTCTCGCTGTGGGAGTTGGACTATGTGACCTTTAAAGGTCTTTCCAACCCAAACTATGCTGTGATTCTGTGTTGCTGGAGCAGAGCCACGGTTGTGTGCTGCCTGTGTCCTCAGCCCCCTGGTGATGGCAGCTGACTCACTGACAGCTCATGAAGACAGCATTTCAAACAGACAAGATGAAAGCAAAAGGCTAATTACTAACAAATGATGCCTCAGCTCAGAAGTGTTTAAACAGTGAAGTGTCTCTCCTTGTCGGATAGAACTCTGTGGTTTTAACTTCATGGAAACTGCTTGAAGTTTCTGACATTTGAACTGCTCTGGTTCTGCATGTATCAGGAGGGTTGGAGATCAATTTTGGTAACACTCAGAAGAGGCTAGTTGCTGATCTTTCTAAAACCAATCTGCTGTGTTTTGTATGAATTTCATTAAGTCTTCTGTGAAAACAGAGTTACTACCAAAAATAATAGATGTCAATTTCTATCAATGTGACGACTTTTACATTGGGACAGGTAAAATTTTGGACTCAAGATACTTCCATTTGAATTATAAAGTGGTAAAATTAGTTCATTACAAAACAGAATATTATATGTTATTAAACCTATTGTAATATTAATAACATAATATTATTATACCTGCATACTTGTAGATGACATACAAAAATTATAAATTATGAGAGCAGGATATTTCAGAATTTACTAGAAAGGGAGATATTTAAAGCCTTATTAATATAAATTTGGGCACAATTCTGTATTTGAATATATTTTCTCATTCAGCTGAGATTTATCTTCATTGTGACTTCTAACAATTTGTAATGAGCATGCAAATGACAACCAAAGACTTCCAGGTCCCTCATTTCATCTTACAGTCCTTCATAATCACAGGTGGGTTTTGCCTCCTGAGCTACAAGAACATTCTGATCTATAACCAGTAGTCAAAACAAGAAAGTCATTTTCACCTGTAATGATACATTTTGCAAAAGAAATTTTGCTGGTGGTCGTGGATTCTGTAACTGCAGTTGTGGCTTGCTCATGCTTGTGGTACTCCAATTTTATATACCATGATGTAGGTTTGCCTTTATCTCATTCAGATTATTCCTGATTTTTCTTTTCTATAACTGCTTGGTTTTTGGTTTGTTTTTTTTTTTCCTTTTTGTAATACTTATAATCTCTTTTCATCCCAGAATGAATTTTTTTTCTTTTTTTTCTTTTTCTTCTTTTTTTATTTTTTGTGGAAGGGCCACAGCTGAAGGGCTTGTATTGCCACAAGTGTGGCCGTACACATTTCCCAGTGCTTTTCCTTTTTCTCAGTCTTGCATTCGTGTTATCAAATATATTGGTTTCAGCATCACACCGCTTCAGGATGCTTGTACCTGCAGGCTGTTTGGCAGGTTGCATTATTACTCTGAAAAAAACCTGTGTGGAAGCAACCAAGAAAGCAGTCATGTTCTTGCCAGAGGAACATAGCACTAGACAGGAGCTGAGTGCAGCTCTTGCAGCAGGAGACAAAGTGTCGTCCATTTGGGTTGCAACCAAGCTAAAAGGCTGCCAGTTGTCAACAAGTGAGAAATCCCACTCTACTGTGTATGGCAGTCTCCCTTGCTAATTGCATATAGCTCTGATTGGAAAAGCTGGGAATCTGAGTGTGGCTAGTATAATGGAATTTAAGATTGAGGCTTCATAATTTTCTGATGCACTAATGCATGGTCTTGAGCTACTACCTAAGTGCTCAGGGACGCACATTTCCCAAGATCTAACCAGACAGAATTGGGATTCCCAGACTCTCATTTTCTGGAAGAGTTAGGAAATAGTCAACAACACTAACCCTGGAAGCTCTGGCAGCCCTGATTTTTTGAACCCAAACTGGTGCACACTAAACCAGGTCTATGGGTGGTTTAGATTTCACAAGTCAGGGTTTTACTAGGAAATTCTATTTCAAACCATTCTTCTGACAAGCTCCAACATGCTATTGTACATGCAAACCAGCAAAAAATTTCTCAAAACCACTTCACTAAATACTACAGAAACCCACTGTAATTGCTGAAAGTCTTGACTATAATGTATGTGTGTGATACTTGGCTGCTGTGGTCACCACCTGTATGCACTGTGATGATGAGACAGGTAAGACTGTTAGACCAAAAAAAGTATTTTTAGAGTGTTGCATTTTATGCTTTTTTAAATTAACTCTGTCGGTCAGAGCGTGGTGCTAATATGCCAAGGCTGTGGGTTGATCTCTGTGGGAGCTGTTCACTTAAGAGCTGGGCTCGATGATCCTTGTGAGTCCCTTCCAGCTCAGAATATTCTGTGATTCTGTGAAATAACAAATGATGTCATCCAAAGTTAATATCCACTTTATTTTTCACTTTATTTAGTCATTGCCACTTTTGGATAATAATTTTTTTGTCCGATATGTCTGACATGCTTCATAAGCCCCGTTATGTGATGATGCTGGTGCTCACTTCAAGTCTTCTCTGTGCCGTTGTTTCACAGACTACAACTGATGCGAGCACTAGTGAGAGCAAGAGTGCTGATGACTATATTATGGTTTCCAAAGAAGAGGAGAGAAGTAAAAGCGCTGCTCCAGAGCCAGTGCAGCCCCTTCAGGCACACAAGGAGGCAGCAGTGAAGGCAGAAGCTCCATCTCGTTCCTCTTTGATATTTTCCGACCCTCTGATGGGTTCCATTTCAGCCTCCTCCAGCAACCTCAGCTCCAGCCCTGATGATGACAGTAGTAATAACAGCAAAGATTCTGACTTTGCTATTGTCAGCCCACTGGACATCTAAGGAAACAGGTTGGGAGAGTTTGGGAAATCTGTCATTACAACTCAGCTCTAATTTCTGTGATTTCACGGGTTGGATAGTTCTTCGGATTACAAGGACAGAAAATAGATAAAGGTAGACCATTTCAGCTGCCAAAAGCCTAAATTAAAATAAAAAGGCAAGCAAACAAAAAAAGACATAGATTTGCTACTTTTAAAAAATAATATATACATTTTAATAACTGCCTTAAATAAAGACCCAGTTAAACCCAGTTCTAATATACAGTTATTATTAATTATCCTGTTACCCTACGTAGGAGCTTTGTTACTATAGAAGTGATGCCTTCCCAAAGCATAGAGTAGTATATGCTAGGTACCATAATGAAAATGTGTGGATACCTGACATCAGACCTGATGCAGGAAAGACAGGCTAGATTTAATAATGTCCTTTTACAAAATGTGCTTGACTGGGTTTTCTGTGTAGGAAAGGGTACTGTTTCTTCAGAGACTGTGATTAGAGAAGTAGGGAATGAGTATCAAAAAGATTAAAAGCATCATCCTGGTAGGAAGTTTGTTCTCCCTTGAGGAATCCTAGTTTCTTAATTTTCATCCTTCAATAGCCTGAGGTGTGTTCAGGGCAGAGGTTTGTGTAGTTGTTCCTCAGTGCTTACAGGAGACGATGTGACAAGCTCCATGAGAATGGGGACCTACACAACAGAGCCTTATTTGTCTTTCTCTGCTTTTCCCCCTTGAGAGTTCCCAGTTCAACACTTTCCTTCTTTATCTTTGTCTACTTTTACTTCCCCTGGCATGATTTTTTTAATTTTGCTCAGACTACTGCAGTCAAGAAGTAGGTGCAAGGGAAATAACAGTATTTCATAATGTAGACCTGAGCTGGTTGAACTAAAGCTAGCCCAAGTATGATAACTTACCAGGGAAGGTTGCAAAGTGAAATGAAATGTTCATAATTAAAAGCACTTTATGTCTCATTGCTATTATCTTCTATAGACTCTGTTTACATATATTGCTATATGATTTCCATATTTCTAATCACAAGAAACATAATGGTGCAGCAGCGTTAACCAACAGAAAGTTTCTAATTAACTTTGTTACTTGTTCTTCTATGGAAAAGTGTATTTTTTTTCCCATCAAGTCCATAGTACTTTTAATAACAGCTTTCTTCAAGTAGATAAGGGGGGGTTCTGTGCTCTCTGATCCCTGTAACCTCTGTTGGAATTCAGAAAACAACTGGTGGTGAGTAAACCACTCCTCTTGCAGGACCTACACGGAGTTAGCTTGAGGAAGGAATGTTAATATGTCACACTGTCACAGCAGCAAAAAAAAGCATCATTTGCTTTTAAGATGCATATACATTATACCATGCAACAACTTCCTATTTGCATGGCAAAGCTTGTGTTTGTTCAAAGTTATGAAATTGTAGTTATTTGCTGCGTAGTCTGTAATTGTAAATGAAGTACTGTATCCCAAAGATGAGGTGACATGTAATTTGCTGGTCTTAGATTTTACAAGGTCTGTGTCGGTGACTGAACTGAAGAGTTAATTGTCATGCAATTACGTGGTAGCTGCCATCCTTACATGTTCAAAAGCCACCATGTAGTTCTTCAGAGATTATTTGTGCCTTGTAAAATGTTAAAATACTAGAATGTTATGAGCGGGCATAGCATCATGCCTCTCTGCAACAGAGTGATGCAGTCTGGTGACTGTTTAGATGAAAGATCTTAAATGCATAACATTTTGGAGAGGTGTTTATTTTAAGCTTCATAAAAGATCACTTTGGAATTCAGCATGCATGCCTGTCTCCAGTTTATTTTATTACCCTGAGTTTGCATGAATGCCAGGGGATGGGGTGGCTGATTGATTTATTTAAGCCTTTCAAGCTTTTCTAACTTTAACCTATACAGCAAGGCTTGTGGCACCATCAGCAAAGGGTGGCTGTTGAAGAAGTACCTGTGGAAAGAGGGAAGAAATATTCTGGGGACAGAGAGAAAAGTTTTATATTCTGTGATACATAAACATTCAAAGATTCCAGTAGCTTGGCAGGAGAAAATGTTTTTACTTCTTTTTTATTTTTTTAAGCATCAGTCTTTTGATTTCTATTCTAGTGGGTTGTTTCAGGGATCGCATTGCTATTTTCTTGAACAGTCTCATTGCCAATGGAAGAGTGTGATTTGTACAGGTTTTTTTATTTTTGTAAATTAGTTGTATCTTTAATGTTGCATATTTTAAAACAGTAGTTTATGAAGACTTGGGGAGTTTCTAAGAATCAGTGAATACCGATAAACTGAATGCGTATCATGCCATGGGATATGATAAAAATCTCCAAAAGCAGAGAGACAATTATACAAATAAGATCAGAGTAACTCCAGTAAATTAATCTGGTTTGGTTGTACCATGTCCTTTCACATCTTAAATATGTTGTCTCTGATATTTGATCATAGTGCAGAGATAATGAAAAGTATTTTCGTATATTCATTAAGTTAGAAACTTGTAAGTTAGAAAAAACATCAAATCATCACCCTGTTTTGTGTTATGTTAAGAATATAGTGAAAGAGAAATTGTCATTTAAAATACAAGATTATTAATTTTCTCTGGAAATGACCTGCTCATAATGTTCACAGATAACAGTAATTGGATAGAAAAATCATTAGCATTGCAAATTGCTGACAAAAACTGATGCAGCGTTAAGATTGCCGATCTGAGACTGTTTTACTGTATTTACTTTATAAAGTAATAAATATTTATTACTTTAAAGTCTCTTGCATGTCATGTCAGTTGTATGTTCTGCAGAAAGGCAGCATCATATTTTGACTGGGTACTGATTTAGTCATGGAGCTTTGTATCTTTACTCTGGAAGAACATTTAGCCTGCTTTATTAAAGAAAGAATTAACAAACTTTTTGGGTTGTGCTTGTGCTGTTTTCTCAAAAAAGAGGGAAAGCTTTTTGACTAGAATACTGGAAGTATAATTTCTGAGAACTAGGATGATTAAAACTTTAAAACTATCTATATAAGCACAAAAACTGATTGTTACTTTAATCAGATTTTATGTATGTGATCCAGGGAATAAAACTGGATGTCATTTATCTCAACTAAACAATATAGAATATTTCCTGTTTTATGAAATTTCCTGTATCTGAAAATGAATCAGTATTTACCATGACATAACTTGTCTGTAATTTCATGAAGCTCAGTATAGTGTCATCATTGTGTCTCAATGACAGTGCCAGTATCTGTACAGTACATTTCTGAGTCTCTATACTTGAATTCACATTCCTAACTCATAGTTCTCCAGTATGTTCTCATTAAATGGCATAGAGGCAACTGTTTAAAAGATTACATTTCAGATTTAAGGTGTACTTGTGCCTGACTTGTGCCTGCAACATCATCTGTTCAAATACATCCTAACATGAACAGATTTTCAAATTCTTGGTGTCGGCCTTTAAATAATACTTTACATTTGTGCTGCATGTGTTGGTCTAGAATGAATTATTCTAATGATTTATTAGACTTGAAAAGGTGCAATTTCATAAAATAAACTTCATTTGGCTACAGAATAGTAATTACACTGTCTTGTAATCTGTGCTGTTCTTTTGAGAGTTATTATATACAGTCTGTGCATAGTGTTTGCTGTGTCCCCCAGTCTGCCAGACTCTGGCTTTAGTAGCTAAATTTAGAGATGAAAAAGCATGAAAAAAGGTTGTTAGAGTAACAGCAACTTGAAGCATGCACACAGGCAACTTGCTTTCCTGCTTCTCACAACTTACTTAACCACTGAAATGGTAAGGGAGGTTTTAGGTATGTGGGAGGATCTGCAAGAGGCAAAGTGCACAACCCTAGAAACAGACAATGAGCTGGAAGGGTTGCAGTTGGAGACTCTGAAACGATGGGTTCTTTAGGGCAGGAACCATCTTTTTCTTTGATGTTGTACTACACAAACACTGTCAAAATTAGAATAACAATAATAATAATACACTCATTATTTCACCCCATTTTGCTCTTTCAAACTGCAAACTAGATTTAATCCAGCAACAGTAACTCAGATGATAGCAGTACTGTGGGAGCAGCAGAATCTGGTCCTACACTGCTGAAATAAGTGCAGATGAGGAACAGTTGTTTAAATAAATTAATTAAAACCAAAGAAACCTCACACCACAAACAGGACTATAATATTGCCAAATACAAAAAAAACCCTGTATTTCTTTCTAGATATATACAAATTATAAGAGGTATTTTCCAAACTGTGCTTCAGATAGCACTTATGTAACTTGTTTGACTATGCCAGGTAGGTTTGTGCAAACCTATCTTTGTTTTTAACTTGTAAAAGCCTAGCTGATGCCAGGATGTGGGAACTATTAAAATATATCAGCTGCAGAGAGAAGACATTGTGGTTCCATTTTCTGTGAATGGTAAGAATTTGATCCTTCAAATCCTGCTGTTTTAACACTTTCACTGTCTGCCGAGGTAACAACGTGAAAAACCCTGTAATCATTTCCAGAGACCTGATGGGAGCTCCACTGCTTAAGGCATCACATGCAGTTGCAGAGCTTTGGGCTGAGAAACTTTTCACAGCTTTGCCTTTGACTGTGGGCTTTGGGGACTGCAGCAAAACCAGGTTTGTCTGAATTTTTAACTCATACAAAGATGCATTTGAAGATTTTACAAATTATCATGTCAGTATTTGAGACTTTTTGAAATATAAATGCTACATGGTTTTGAGATGGAGGAATAGTTGTCAAAATATCTTGATTGCCCACCTGCTGTGTTAATTGAATTCAGTGGATGGGGAATATAGCAGCATTTCCAGAGCATCATTAAACTGCCCTTTTAAATAAGAGTATACCAGGCAAATAGATATTAGAAGGCAGATTGTCAGTGGTGTCATATAGCTTTCTGGATAATATATATATCTCTGCAATAGTCAGGAACATGCATAATTTCTGTCCACAAATGGAGGGGCTTGCAACATTCTGGAACATGTGGCAGAAAATGTAAGTGAACGTCAGCCTGTTCATAGAAACATTTTTAAAGCTTCAAGGATTAGAATATGCCAAAACAATTTTTAAAATGTAAAATAAATACACACAAAGATTATTTAGGCTTGCAAAAATTATCAGGTCTCAAAAAAGTTTCAATTAGTTTAGAGAAGTTTGATGGAACTCCAGGTTATAGTGCAGGGTGACTGACAGAAGCACCTATAGGAGTTTTGGACTGCAATGAACTTCTTGTGCTTCAGACTTGGAACTTTCAAATTCTGGAGAACATTAATTCCAGTATGTAAGCAATGAATTGCACATGTTTACTAAGTTGCAAAGAAGTCATGATGGGGGAATTCCTCAGCAGACCCTCTTTCCAAACTTCTTTTGTTCTCATTTCCCACAGTCAAGCCCATCTGACAATTTTGTGGTACCCATAAAAACTTCAGCTGTTTCATCTTCTTGAATAACTGAATTCTCAGTCCCTGTGATCAAAGTTAGCTGTTAATCATCTCAGGACTCTAATTCCCTGTGCCTGCAGCCTGGCCACCAGCCCAACCAGTGTGCTTCTTGTTCTCATGTAAAATCTGAAATCTTATGAAAATCTCACAATACTTCTACAGCAGGTGGTATCCATATTCAGTCCTCATGACTTCCCTGTGGTAAACTTTATTGTAAGTTTTATTGCCTAATATTTTCTCTAGCCATATTTCTGTTGTAATTCTTACAATCAAAAAAAAAAACAGAAGAATATCTTGGCTTCACTCAAAAATACTTGGCTTTTTCTTTTCTGCCTCTACTGGCAAAGTCTCTTTGCTGAGAATTTTTGGTTCTGCTTCTTGTAAAACAGTCTATGTGTATTTATACTGCTTGTGGGGTAAAGTTCTGATATATGTTCTCTTTAAAAATGCTGAAACAAAATGCTGATTTCTCCAAACTTTTTCTCATAATAAAAGGGGCTTGAGTTAAGCATAAACTTAATAAAAAAAAAAAAAACTGTGAAGAGGAATAGTGTCTGTTTTCAATTTCTAGAAAACATCATCTTCTAGTAAACACACTGGAGGGCAAATAATACACTCTACCAAACTATACCATTTTCTTTAAAAAAAAAGATCCCTGTCCCACCTGATGAAACCATGGAGGGGGAGAACTCTGTTTGGGGCAGGGTGCTCCTGGGCAGAGGGGAAGGCGGCCCATGGTTGTGCTTGGAGGAAATGTGGGGCACCCAAGGCCATGCCACACTGACCTGTGTTCCCATGCATAGGAACACCCATCCTTGTGCAGGGAACACAGGCTGAAGTGTTGCTGGACAGATGGAGCATCAGAAGATGAAAATTAGTGTGTTTTACCTTCCATGGATCTTTAAGCTTCAGAGGAAATAAAAACGGGAAAGCAATTGCAAGCATCATTAAC
The DNA here is from genome assembly GCF_035770615.1 of Melospiza melodia melodia. Lineage (NCBI taxonomy): Eukaryota > Metazoa > Chordata > Aves > Passeriformes > Passerellidae > Melospiza > Melospiza melodia. The sequence continues at coordinate 36,472,833 of NC_086194.1, read as the reverse complement.
TGTGCTGGCATTGCAGTCACTGAAATGTGCTTTCCTCAGTGTTTTCTTTCTGTGGGATGCAAATTTTGCATTGTAGAGGGGCTTATAAAGAGCAAATAAAAATCTCTTTTTTCATATTCTGACATTTTTGCTGTATGTGAATATTATGAGATGTTGTTATTATTGGTGTATATCCACATAGAGATCGCAGCAACTTCCCTCCTTCTCTCTCCTCCCTATATCAAACATTCTGAAGAAAGCCAAAGAAAAGAGAGAGACACAGAGCATCTTTAAAATTCTTGTAATCTAAGTTTTTATGTGATGGTGTTAGTATGCTTGGTAGCTTGCACTGAGTAGAAAACCAATGTCTATTAAAACATGCTGGAGAGAGAAAAGTGTCTACAATTTTTCATCTATGTGAGCACTATGTGTTTTGCCAGTGCTTGTTAAGTTGCATCTGGCCTTACTGGAGGAAGTTATATCATTAATATGCCTTCTGCAGATTTGAGGGGTTTTTTTTGAAAAAAATTAGTACTTGCTTTTGCATATAAGATTTCTTCCTGTTTTCTAAAATCTTCATTCTCTGAAAATACCCTTTTGCTGTATTGACATATAAGATATGCTAAGAGTTTATTTTTCTTCCTCACCATCCTCTGTCTTTTGTCTGCACCCTGGCCTGTACACAACCTGCAGACCCATCTCATCTCCCCATCTCTGCCTTCCCTTCCCCAGTTTGGGATTTAGGAGAGATCCAGTTGCAAATCATTTGGGGAAAACTGCACCAAGAGATGTGAGGCTACAATACAAATTGCAGCCTGACCCAAATGAGCAAGTCACACCTTGCCAGCAAACATTCACTGGTTCTCTGACCTTGCAAAGCCACAAGCACACCCAGAGGTCTTGGGCTGTTGAGCCTGGCCTCTTGTGAAGGGGAAGCATTTATAGGAAGCAATCTGCATGATAGGGCCGTGTACCATTATTTGAGAATAACTGAATCCTTTACCTTCAAAATCAGAAAACATGAGCCTAACCTTCAGGAAGTTTATAAAATGCACAGCAAAGACCTCAAGCACAGAGAAGCAGCCCGAAACTCTCACATTTCATAAGCCTGTCAATGCACACTGTGGATGCACCGTGATCAAGATAAAGACACGCACTGGGGACTGGTGATAAAAATATGAACTCCAGTTTCTGCTGCAAAATGCTGATGAGACCAAATAGAGCCATCAGGTAGAAGCAAGGCAAGTTATTCCTTCAGAAAGAAACTGTAAAAGTTTCAAGTATACTATTTTGATACTCTCTAAGAGAAAGGCACCTTCTGGTTCAAAATTATTTCAGTTAGAAACTTTATGTAATCCTTTACGGAAAGTATAAAAGGTGAAAGATATACAAAACTTTTAAAACTAATATATTTCAATTCGTGATGTTTTAAAATTCCTTCAGCAATTCACTGGTTTTTGGATGGAAGGGAGCTTATCTTTAATAAGAAATAAAATCTATATGAGGCAGGTGGGCCTGTGCTGCAGGATGATCCTTGGGAACAGAGCCAGGCAGGTTTAAAACTGAGAGATACTTAAAACAGAAACTGGGGCTTTCCTGCTTACACTCAAAGGCAGGACTGGCATTTTATGGGGCTGGCTCCTGGAGGTAGGTGCTGACCTGAAAAATCCACTCCTCTAGGAGGGCTGGTAAGCAGCACTGTCAGGGACAGCTCATACACTGAGGCAGATGGAGCTGTCTGTCCATCTGTCTCTGTGCATCTTGTACAATATCAAAACCATTAGCTGTATGATTGGCATTCAGCATATTTTGGATTAAAGACCAGTAGGTTAACCCAAAGTTTCAGCAATGTGCTGGGAAATCTTCTCTGTAACCTTACCACACTTGCAGGGCCACCATGGGGAGAGGTAAATTTCCAGAGCCTGCAGTGCAGACCCAGCATGCTTGGATCAGATCGCCCTGAGTGTGAATCAGCACACTTTGACTGATGCCCAGAGCCACAGCAGCTTGTTCAGATCAAGGTATGTTTCTGCTGGCCTAGATAACCATGTGCATCAATGGTTCACCACAGGGCTTGGGGTGGCACTGCAAGCCAGCAAGTCAGGGGAATGCAAATGGTCTCCAGAAGCAAAGGCACCACAGGGAAGTTTTGATTTATTTTTGATAAGAGGATCTGTTAAAATTTGAGAGTCTTAGTGAGACTAACAGAGGACTAAGATTATTGAGAGCATTTTGTTTATCAGCTACATTGCTGCACTGATAACTTGGGTAACCTGGGCACTGGGGAGAGCCTCTTCTGCCCTTCCTGCTCCACAGTTCTGTGCTAGCACTTGTTCAGATCTGCTGACGGTGTGTGCCATTCTAAAACACCCATAAGAAATGACAGGTCCTTGTCCTGTCCAAGGTCCCTGGAAATGCTCAGTGCAGACACAGCCCCTAAATACCCCTTGGTCTTCAGACATACCAGACATTGATCACACTTGGACTCGTGGGTCCGGTTGTTGTGCACAGAACATCCGTGCTGCAGGCGTCCTGCACTCTGCTGGGAGCAGCCACCACAGAGCCTCCGCCAGCCGCAGCCGCTGCTGAATCACGTAGCAAACCCCAGCGAGGGCGGCAGCCGCTCACACTTCTTGGAAGTCCTCGCCTCAGTTCAGGGGAAGTCTCAAAGAGGAATCACAGGCCAGCCAGTGCCTCTGCTCTGGGGTGGGGATGGGACGCTTGCCAGCAGCCCTGCACTGAGCTCTAGCAGCGCATGGACAGCAGCGCCCGGCCCTTGCTCACTCCCTCCAATGCTGCACTGATTTTGGGGCTGTGTGGGGCGCTTGGCACCCGTCCTGCGGCACACTCTGTGCCAGACATCCTCCCCATGCTCTGCTCCCCAGCCCCTCAGCATCACGTGGGCTGTTCTGGGGCTGCTGTGGAGGTAGTGGCAAGTTTACAAAGGCTTTTGATGTGAGTGGGCACTGAGCCTCATACAGGCTGGTGAAGTCTAATTTTCATACATCCATGCATCCTCCAGTTTGGCTACATCTGGAGAGAAAGATTCCCATTTTGCTTGTAATTGGCTTCCTGCTGAAAATCTTCACAGAGCTTTTTCTTGGGACTTGAACCCCTCAGGGGGGTGAAGGGAGGGTGTTGGTGCTCTTCACTTTTTCAGAATCAGGGAAGTGTTGGGGATTATTTTCCTTCTTTTATCTGTGCATAGGCCTTCCTCCTAGGGATAAGCACACTGCCTCTTCAGTGCTGCTCTGTGCCACAGGTGATGGTCACAGGGCTCCAGCAGGCCACTGAGCATGTTCCAGAGAGAGCAAGGGATCACCAGGGATGATGGGAGAAGTCTGCATCTGAACAGGAGCAGCCATGGCCCTCACCCATCCCATGCATTCCTGAAAACCCAGGCTGTGCCATAGCCTATATCAGCAGGGAGCTGTGCAGCACAGGCTCCACATTTGCCTGTGAACCAGGCTCTTCAATAAGCAGAGCGTGAAGAACCCCATCACCAAGGGTCCTCTGCCACGCCATGCGTGGGTCAGGCAGTGCCCTGTGGGCTGCCTGTGCCCCACAGCACAACGAATCTGCACTGACCTGAAACAGCATTAAAAATAGATCCCGAGATACAGGCTGGGGAGAGCGGAAAGGCGAAGCATGAGCTCATTGCTGCTGCTGACTTTTGCATTTGAATAGGTTTTTTTAAACAGTAAAGAAGCAGCTAACATCTGGTTAGACTTTTGTTATGGAGTCCATGTTTTAGCACCATAATTACTGTTGCATTCAGAGTTTTCCTGAATTCCCTTATTTTACATCTCATATAGCTTAATGAAAGTGGCTAAGAGATTGAGCTGAAAATGCTTGTGCAATATTGATTAGGAGGATAATTTTAGGAAGGCTTGGTAACTAGAACATTTCATTAAAAGAACTTCTTTTTCTAAAAAATGTTACATAGTGTCTTGTGATTTTGTGACCTACCTTCTCAGCTAAAGATTAAAGATGATTTTTTCAAACTAAAGGTGTTGGAGAGTAAAAGAAACTAACTGTACCATGATAATAATGAGGAGAGGCCTGTGAGAGCAGTGTGAAGGCTGTTGACTTCTAGTTGCCTCGAAACAGATTTACAAACAGCTCAAAGAATAAATTTAAGTACACATGAATAACAAGTGCATTAGTCACATTAGGGCTTAATGAAGTGTTTATGAAAAGCAGCCTTGTAGCGCTGTCCTTCAGAAGTAATTCACTAAGATGGGTCTGATAACATGTTCTGGATTCAATTTGTCCAGTGTTTAGGTCCATTAGGAAGGGAGACAAGGATAGGATACCCAACATTGTTTCAGGATTAACAATCAATTGGAGAAGGTCAGAAATTCTCTGGGAGCCTCTGTGCTTTATCAGATTGAACTTCATGTGTTGTAAGTTCATAGAAACCATTAAAATCAAGAGTAGAACCTACACTGAGCTCTGATTTTCACTGAACTTTTGGTAGGAACAGGGCAAGAAATGGGGAGTTGAAGTGAGATTCTGTTCATAACTAAAAGAGGCTGCCAGTGGTGATGCAATTGCCTCAGTGCAAGGCAAAGCACTGCCTTTTCTGCCCCACCTTGGACACTTGCCCATGCTGTTTTCCTTCTGTGGACGACCTATGGCCAGGGAGTCTGAGATTGTAATGCTGCCATCTCTGCCATCATCTCTGTGGTCATTATGGAAACAGGGAACTTGCTGTGCTCCCACCGCAGCTGCATCAAGTTCCTGCAGCTACCCTAGGGTCATTCAGAGAATTGACGAGTCAAATGCTTCTCCTTGGCTGTTGGAGAAGACCAGTGTGACAGCTCATCAGCAAACCAGATGTCTGAATTCACAGACAGCAGCAGAGCCACACCAAGCAGGAGCAGAAGCTGGTTTGGCTTTGGTTTTGGTGTCATTATGACCCCATGTAATCTGCAAGGGTAGAGCAGGCTCTGCACAGGATGCTGAGGTGGGACCAGAGTTAGCATTTGAATGAATTAGCTGCCTCAATACCACTGAACTGGATATTTGGATTTAATAGCTGAAGTGTTTTGCTGCTTCTGAAAATAGTGCCAGCAGCTTTAAAGTCTTGTCTGAGCTGTTCTGTATGCCCTTTTCCAAGCTCTGGAGGGTATAAATACAGCTCTTCCCTAATGTTGCATAATGAATACATGAAAAATGGTGTCCTCTGCTGCTGAGGTAATGGGAAGACCCTGCTTTACTTCATATTGATAATTGGAGTAGGTCTATTGATTACAGCATTTCTGAGAACTATAAACTCAGAAAAGAAAGAAGAGTAGTTGGCTGCAGAGGTTAAGTCTAAAGGTACTATAGATCTATCACTAATGTCACATACTTGTTTGTATTAATGCAAAGAAAAAACTGCAATGGCCTGGATGCTGAGAGCATCATGAATTTGCTCTGGTTGGATTTTCTATGGAATTCAAGATTAAGGCCACGTTTGAAGAATAGCTTGGATCAAATAGGTACATGCAACAGAAGTAATCAGATGAGACTGTGTTTGCTACACTGAAAGAAAGTTGCTGCCCCAAAAATCATTCTGTGACTTCAATAACTCTCAGGGCATGGAAATATTGACTGATAGATGCATGACTTCTCCTGAATTATCACTTGCCTATGTGTACTAACGTAAAAAATACAGACACTGCCTAGTTTTTGCCAATGACTGGAAAAATAATTAATGCTCTAGGTTACCTTTGTGGTTTTCAACAATAAAGGCTGGACAAGCTTTATGCTTTCATCAAGGAATAAATCCAGCACAGACAAAAAAGGGTGTTGGATACGTCAGCCTCTGCACTGTTACGTGCCAATTTAGCCAATACCATGTAGTGCAATCTCTCTGCAGCATGAGAAAATGAAAGAATTTAGAGCAGGTTCTTTTCCTCAGAGTCTTTCACAAAGTACATTTCCAGATATTTGCTATTCAACCCATTCTGAAAAAAAGGCAGAAGTAAATCTGTGTTTATGTGGTTTATTATTTCAGGATGTTTATAATTTTTACATAAAAGTGCTGAACTTTATTTGAATTTGCTAGTTCATTTAATTTGTGGGAGAGGAAGGTTCCTGGAAAAAAAAAATTAGTTGTACAAGTCTGTGCAGAACAAATATGGTATGCTTCATGTTTGAATCTGGAAACCAAGACTTCTCCTTTTAGAAAGTGTGGGAAAGAATACCAATGAACTCTCACACATGGGATGACTTTAAATAATCTTTCTTCATCTGGGAAGCTCTAACATTAACAGAGGACCCAGTATCTTTGGGGAGCATAAGCAGGCCTTTATGGAAGGATGAAGGAGTTTCAGACAAGGATGACCTGTCCAAGATCAAAAACCAAACATTGGTTTGAAACATTTTGGCAGTTGCTGAATTTTAACTTGTTCCCTTTGTATGTAATGAAAACCATCATTAAAACAATAAATAACAAACTTGCAATGTTTATCTGGCCTTAAATAAGATACTGCTATCAGGGTATTTGAAAGTCACCATGGTCATAGAGAGGAACTGTTCCTTAAGTTTTGCTTTAAAATGCAAATCCCTCAGTGTGCCTTTGGCAAAGTAAGTTTTAGGAAGCAAAGAACTTACTGTAAAATGCTGACATTTCCAAACTGGTCCTTTAAAATTATCTTCCTCCATATCTGAACATCTTAGGGAGTGAGATCCCTAATGGACCTACCAGTCTCCTCTTACCTGTCTTCTTACAGTAAAAGACAGAACTCAGCACTGGGCACAAATATTACTCTGTTGGCACTGATTTACACTTCTTTTGAGGAGTGGAAGGAATGGGAAGACATCTTTTATGATGGAGAGGAATTTTCCTAGCATTGCTGTAGTTCTTAGAGAAGAGAGCTGTGTCCAAGAGCATCACTGGCAAACATCCCTTGAGGATTAGGGCTGGATTTACCTCACCCTTCGATGTCTGTTAGGAAACTCCGAACTATAAAAATGGAATTAAAATTAACATGCTGTTTTCCCCGATTCATTTCTTTTACTTTTTCACTGTTTTTATTGTTATTAGTGTCTCTTACAAAATACCCAATGTAATTACTAAGAGTATGGAGCCCTTGCCTTGCAGATCATATGATAAATAACATAGATCAGGGTACTTTTAGTGGAGAAAATGTCATCTGCTCACAGTGTCCTTCAGGAAGCAGGGAGATGTCATTCTTGCACGTTATCTTTCTGTATTTCCTGTAAGGCTCAACATGTTGGTTGGAGTAAGCAAGAGTACACCCAGATGAGTGCTGCAGGTTGTTATGGGTTGAAATAGCAGGTAGCTCACGTTATTTGTGTACAAAGTTTCAGTTCCTTAATAGCATAGCAAATCTTGAAACTAGGCTTACACACTTCTGTGGTACGTGGGAAGAATGCCTGTTTCTCTAGGCTTTGATTATAAATTCTGTACATTGAATAATTTATGATAACCAGGATCCTCAAATAAAACCAGTGAAAATGCAAATAATGCTTCTTCCTTTTTATGAGAAAACTTCTAAGAGCATATAAATATTTTGTTAGAAGCTCCATTTCAGCTTGCAGACCTCCAGAAATTAGGGCACTGAGTTGTAAACTTCACATCCTGTTTTTTCCTTAATACCATCTGGGGAAAATAATGGAATCTAAGCTTTACTGTCTTTCCACAGATCATACAGAAGCAAAAAGGCTATCGCTTGCTCTGTTGTGTTGAGACTGTCACCATTCATGTGAAGCCTAAACCTTGGATTAATCTCTGAACCATGATGGCTTTCTTTTCAAAGCAGCACACTTAAATTAAAACTTTATGTGACTTGGGGTCCTGGCTGCCTGAGGCTGCTCTGGTCTCTATGTCTCCTTTCAGTGGCCCTATCTCATCCAACTCCTCCCTAAAAGGTGTTACACTAACTCACTGCCTTGGGAGAAGAAACAGAGTTGGAAAACTGACTCTAGATTTTCTCCTTCCTAAACATTGCAGCAAGGTCTATACCACTGATTTTTTTTTTAATTTTTTTTTTTTCTTCTGTTGATCTTGTTTTATTGTTAAGTAGGGATATTATTTCATCTAGACTCTCCTCAAATTGCATTTCCCAGCCTCTGCGATACAGTCATTGCAGCATTGTCACAGAAAGAGGAGACCCATCAAGGCTCTTATTATAAACCACAGAGGATTTAGATGTCATGCAGAGCAAGCAGCAATCCTGTCAGTTTTGTTACCTAATTCTTCACCCTTCAGGAAGAAAAAGAATTTCTGGTTCTTTCAAAAATTTGGCAAAGTGATTCATGATCTCCATCTTGATCTGTGTTTTCAGAAGCCTCCCAGCTGATTACTGTTAAGGACCTGAGTCTTCTTTCTTACATTTAATGCAACAGGGATAATATTAATGGGGTTTGGGTGTTTGTTTGCTCATTAAGCAGCCAGCAGGAGCTCACTTAATGGAGCTGAAACTCACAGTTATTATATTATCATTTAGTTATTCTGCACTGACATCACTGCATCTTCACAGCAGGCAGCTGCACAACTTGAAAAGGGGTGTGTTTCACTTCAGCCTTGTGCATCTTGATGAAAATAGGGTAACAGGAGTGGCTGGAGGCAGCTCTGTGCCAGACTGATCCTGCCTTACTTCATATAGCCTTTCAAGAAAACCAGGCCCTCATCACGGAGCCCAAGCCATGGGAAGTTATTCTGAAATAGGGCAGCTACAGGGAAGAGTAATCAGAGGAAAGGAGCTGCCAGTAAAAATGTCACATTGCTGTACAACTGTGCTTGCTGAGATATTTTTAGGTTGTTTAATAGAGAGGAAAGGGAGGGATGGATGTTTTTGCAGTGGTTAAAAGTGCTCACCTAAGTTTCCTGAAATCTCAATTCTTTGGTTAATCCATGGGTGAAATAAATTTAACACCATGGAGCTCCTGTTTCTCTGTGAGTGAATTTCTAGTGTAGACTTCCCTGTAGTCCTTGAGGAGTTAATTGTTTCTTGTGTCTTTCCCAAACAAAATCTTGTCAATTGGCCAGACAATACAAGCCTCGATTATCCCACCACTCCACAAAGCTGCGTTACAGGGGGATGCTGTAGAGTTTTTGTTCTCATGGTGGTGCTTTAATCACTTTTCTTGCAAACATGCAGCAGAGCAAAGGCCAGATGCCAGGCAGTGTAAGGTGTCAGCTGAGTCTCTTTGTACAATAGCTACATTGCCAAAGTCAGTCATTGTTCAGGTGGCAAAATTGGGGTGAGTCAACGGTGCTCAGCTTTGCAAAGCCACGCACCAGCTCACTGCAGAAAATGTGGAAAAGCAGCAAGGAAAAGAGGCAGGAATACTCTGTACATGGGTTTGTGGGGTTTTTTCATTGTTCTGTGCAGAAGAATATGTTCTCTTAGTGCTTTCTCAAGGGAAAAGAAAAATCTCTTTGGGCAGAATTGTCTCTAACAGCAATGATTGGCAGCCTCATGCTGAAGCACATTCCTGCAGATGATTGCTTCTTATATAAGAGAACAGCTTTTGCAGGAAGTCCTGAATGCACAACTTTTGAACATCTTGTATTCAGTGTTGAGAACACGTGACACAGGAATTTGTATTCACCTCAGTGAGAGACCTGTGAAGTTTCTGGCAATGACTTTATAGATTATGTTTGTTGCTGTGTCATTCTGAGATTTAGAAGTGATTTTAAAGGGTGATGTGCAAAGGCAGAAATGGTTTTGTTCCACTGATGTTACAAAGGTGCCTACCTTTTTGTTGAGTCTATGGATCAGGGTCTGGGAATTTGCAGCCACAGAGGGATCTCTTCAACCCATTCCCTTCTTTGTTTAACTTTGTGTCTGTCATTTCCTTTTTGTTGTTAGCAAGAAACGCAAACATAAAATTTTTAAAGCCTTGGTTTGTTTAGCAGAAATTACTAATTTTCTATTGCCAGAAAATTCCCTGAAGAGAGGAAGCCAAGAATATTGAGGGCAAACGCAGACAAACTACAGGTAACACATGAGGCTTGAGGAAACAGCTCCGATGACTTGTGGAATATTGAATATTAGAGAGTGATCCCATATCTGTACATATGGTTTGAAATCTACCTGCTGAAGAGGTTACTGTCTGGTATGATTTCCATAACTGAGTTTTTTTCATCTTTGGGGTGTTTTGATTAGACTTTAGAAACCTTTTGAGTATCTTACTACATGGATGCATACGTGGGAGTTACCTAAGATCACTAATATATTACTGTATAGTCTACATATTACATCTATGGAAAGCTCATGGAATTTTCATGATGAAAATGTCCTCTGTGTGCAATGCAGGAAAGGCAGCAGGTCTGGCAGAAGCTGGGCAGCAGGAGCCTTGCAGTCTGGTGTGTGCAGATGGTGGGGTTATGAACCCCACAGAAGTTTTCTTCAGAGAGATAACTTCATTGTATATTTAACCTAGATAATGGCATTTGGGAGTAAGGAGCCCCCAAATAGATAAAGATAAGTAAATTCCAGTGTAAGGAACTGAACTGGCAAACTAGAATGCAGGCTGGCATCGCATTCACTCTTTTGGGGTTTAGGGCATTCTGCAGCCACAGTATCTTCTTAACATTGAACAAATGACTCAAAGACATCCTATGACTTCTTTTCCTGCCCCTACAACGTTGCAGGGAGAGTTGGCAGAACTGTTCAGCCACACAGGCGTAGCATGATCCTAATTCAATTATTTATTCAATAAACAGTTTCTGACTTTCAGTCTATAGCTTTGTTCCAGTGGAAAATAGCTATAAACATCCAAGAATAGTGACAATTTGAACTAGTATCTGGCATCAAGACAAATCTATTTTTGAGAAAAGGAGGATAATAATAATAATAATTGCCTAATAAACCCAGGACATACTTGGACAGTCCCTGTGGCCAGATGCCCATTACCTTGAGAAGTCTGAGAAGCTGCAGCCCTAGAAGGGCTTTGCCAGCTCTGCTCTACTCTAAGGGGGTCAGGTTTCCCAGACATCAGGTGTTAGCTGTGCCACAGCAGGACAGACATACACGCAAAAGGCTCAGCAACACCTCAGTGTTTCTGATGCTGATGCTGCTCAGGAGTTGGTATATGTTACCAGTGTAAGGGAAAACGACTACAAGGAGAACAGTGTTTAATAATCAAAGTGCAGAAGTGACACCAGGAGAGGTATTTTTCTGACTTTCAAGGCTCCCACAATAAGCAGAATACCTCCGGTTTATGCTTTATTTTTGTCACTTCACTCTGCCTTCCACCTAAAAAGTGAACTTTTTATTCCCCCTTTATTTTGCTGTGCTGTCAGTCAGAATAGTGACTTGTGACCTTTTAGGGCTGTGACCAGTGTTTCTTGACTGTGCATTAGCCCAAGCTATTTCATGCATTGTTTGACAGCATAGAGATGAAACAACTAGCAGTAAGTTAATTGCAAACATGACTCTTGCAAGTTCTGCCTTGCAAGCACTCTACCTTGGGAATTCATCTGCTTCTTTAACTTGATACAGAGAAAGTCTCATCTTCATTGCTTACAAGTGTGCAAAGAGATGGCTAATTGAGCTGTTGTCATCTTTGTTGCAAATGAGAGCAGCATGCTGGAGCTGTAGTCTCAAGAGCACTATTAATCATCCTAAAGTGTCCTTTTTACTGCAAGCCCAGAGTAATGTAGATTGATTAAGGAACTGGGGGAGAGATGTGTGAAAACAATGCATGTGACAGCTGGATTAAGGAGGAAGGAAAACTTGCTTTCTCTGGATTTATATTTAGAGCTATTAAATGTTTAAAGAAAATTAATGTAGCTACCTAAAATATTCAAATGCAAGTAGTTCCCCTCAGATATATGGAACTGCCTCTAAAATACCCCTGTGAATTGAAGCAGGGACATCCAGGATGGTGGCCCTCCCTCCTGTAGCATGAAGTGCAGCCCTTTCTGATGCTCTCACTGTTCCTCCTTGCTTTGTCCCTCTAATTTATTCCAGAGAGGCTGAGGCTAACAGGGGTGTGATAATTACATGCTGACTGCTCTTGTTAACCTTCAGCGACCTGCTCCTGTTGCTTTGCTGGCAGGAGCCCCCTCCCCACATTACAGGGAAGTGACAGAGGTGCTGCTGGTGCCCCAGTGGGTGGCTGCAGTCTCACATGTGAGTGCAGCCATCTGTGCTCCCTGTCGATCTAACACATGTAAGACACAACATTAACATGATGAAGGCATTTGGGGGTAGGTTAATGTGAAGCTGGAGAGAGACTTTTCCTTCCCCTGTTCTTTTATTCTACTACATTGTTTCACCATGATCCTTTAAAGGGTTTTTATCTGCTGGATATTGATGCTTCTGAATAGTGCTGCTTGCTGAGAAAGCTCTGCAAGATGTGCCTCTTCAGGGTAATTAATTTTGATCTCATGTATGCCAATCTACAAAGGTATTACTAACAGGAATTACTGCATCGTGGTTCACATCATCTGCACTTCTAGAGAGTCTGGGATGAATCCCACAGAGAATTTAGGAGCTGCTTTCCAAATAGTTATGGCTGGAAGAGAGAAGCAAGGAGCTGCCAGCATGGCTGGCACTTCCCATTTCAGCAGAGAGAGGACAAGAGACATCCCCTGTGTCCACCAAAGGGCTGGTCCTGGTCTGTGCCCTAAGGAGGAAAAGCACAGTTTGGATGCTCTGCTAGGCAGAAGAGGTAGGTGCTGCAGTGTGCTCCCAGCCCTTTGTGGCAGCTGAGGGGAAAGCAAGGACATTGTATCTTTCTCCTTCATTCACCTACAACAGTTGCTGTCATGACCAGCTAGATCATTTTTTCATGCCTTTTGTTTTCTGCACAGAAGCCTCTCCACATGAAACTGGGCAGGATTGCTCATTATAAGCTCTCAGTGCTTGCTTTGCTTTTGCCCTGCCTGAGCTGATTGTCCATAAAAGATAGTTTTATTTCTTGAGCTTCCACTCAAGCTGTGAGGTGAGGGTGCATCTGGACAGCACAGTGCAGAGCAGAGACCTTCCAGCCTTGCACCAAACAGATCATGTCCGTGGCTGGAAGCAGGACATGATTGCCAGAGCTAGCTTCTCCTCTCTCCCAAAAACATCCCTGAGATTGCTACCTGAGCACCAGGAAGCAGCACACTCCCAGCAGATGTGGAGCAATTTAAACCATGTTCTTGGCTGTGCTGTTCAGGACCCTCAGTACATCGTGGGTCCTGCACAGGAATGCAGTAAATAAGTGACAGCTTATCCTCGAGAGTGCCTCTGTTGAACACTTGCATTCTACTCATGCATTGTCTTTGGATACATGTGATGGTTTGCATTAAGAAATTTTCTTACATGATTGGCTGTATTAACCCTAATTCACCAATCTTGTCCTCACCAACACATGTGTTTGCTCCACTTAATAGTAAACTTTGGGTGTCTCAGCAAAGGAAGCTGCTGAGTTACATTTACAAATTGGCACAGAAAAAGAGTAGTTTTATCTCCAAAAAGGATTTTACTTCTAGGAGGATTAGTGAGTGAGTGTATTGGGAATTCATCTTGAGTCTTTGTTTCTTCCCTTTATTTTGATATTCACATTTTTATTTTCAGAAGAGCAGGGATGCACCTATTCAACCTTGCTCTTTATGGAATACGCTTCTTCTAAAATGGAAAAAAAAAAAGGGATCCATAGAAATGCAGTCTGAAGCTGCTTTCGTAACACAGCTTATCCCACCACATCCCCAAACCCCAAATTACTAATTTTGCTCAGCCATGAGGCATAGCGAAAAGAAGAAAGATCAAGGTATCTTTGAAAGGGAACTTGAAGAAAACAGGGACTAAAAATGAATTAATAACTGAGTTTACTTTTATTAAAGCAACATTGGCAGGAGTTCTTTGAGTGACCTCCACAAAGCTTTGCTGAGGCATCCTTTTATACTCTTCTAGAAGATTAAAGCCACCTTTCATAGCTTTAAATCTCCTCTTTCATAGATGCCATATGTTATCATCCTTGATATGCATAAAAGAGCTGATTAGAGAGCCACCTTGAAGACACGACTTTACCGAGTCATCCAATTTTGAAGACACATAAAATGGTTGCTGATTTTTGGGCATTTCTCCTGAAAGGGTGAATGAACTGATTAAGCTGGAACTGTCATTGGCTTTTTCTTGCCCAAAGAACCAGGCACTGCCTCTAGTGAGATGACAGAGAAGAAACGCTGCGGGCAGCTATTTCAACAGCGCCTTACCAAACAGATTATGCACGATTTGTCTGGCATTGAATCACTGGCTTGTGTGAACACCAGATGCAAGTGAAATGCAACGTCTTAACTAAAATGCTGTGTTTTGGCCCGTGAAAGCAATAGATTATTGAAGTTAATGCTACGGTTACCTATATTTATTATGTGATATGTTGTGTGATTTTATTATCCTCCCTGTCTCCCTGGCTGTGCCAGGGGCTGCTCTCACACCCAGAAGCTGCCAGGAAAGGGTGCTGCTGACACCCCCTTGTGTGCTTTGCTCTTGGGGTGGGCTCAGAGGGAATGTTTCTTGATGTCTCCAGAAATCAAGTCTAGCTGTTTGATGCCTTGAAGAAGGACCTGAGCACCAGCAACCTTCCTGTTCTTGCTCCAGTGCCTGCATCTCTGTCCTTAGGGGTGTGCTGACTCTAAGATCCCCAGAGAGGGGCAGGCACTGAGCCTTATCCTGGACAGAGGGAAGATGTGACCATAGCCTGCTGGGGTGAGTGTGGAGGAAGAGAGACATCTGCAAACACTTAAACTGCGCATGGGGTAGATGCCTGCCATTCTGTGCTCCAGTGGCTGCCAAGAAAACCTGCAAAGAGATGCAGGGAAAGCACTGTTGTCACAGGGCTCTTGCCTTCCCAACCCACTCTCCTCTGCAGCAGTGCTGGCCACAGTTCCAGGGAGTGTGTCCAGGTAAGGGCAGGACTTGAGTCTATGCAGGAGAGCTCTTGCTGGGTGGTCAAAGGAGCTGGAGGAAGGTGTCCCACCTGAAGGTGGCTCCTGGGGCACCTCCCCACAGCCCTCGACACACATGCATCTCATCAAGCAGCACATGTGCAGATGTAGTTGTTCAAGGTGCTCAGCCCTGAAACAGCAGAGCATTCAGGTGCTGGGTGGCAAATGTGGAGCCAACACATTTGGACTTTGTAGCTGTTTATAATAAACACAGCTCTGGGGATGAAGAGGATGTCCATGAGGATGATGTATATTCATGTGTCTACATATATACACCCAGTCTACACCCCACCAAACTTTTCATAGTCTCACAGCAGCCACGTGCCCGAACCTAGAACCACATCTTGCTCTTGCAAGACCTTGCCTTGGTTTATTTTTTTCTAGATGGGCAGCAAAACATTTTATTTCCTTCCTTTCAGCTCTTAGAAGAACTGCATTGTCAAAACACTGCCTACAGATCTGGAGAAGAGAATGGGGAAAGCTGTATGCAAAAGGACAGCCAGTGATGATAGTTCACTGCATATCTGCTGTGGTGGGGGGATCCAAGACTCTCAAGAATAGTTGTTGGTTTACCTGAATGGTGTGGCCAACTGACCAACAGCAGAATTAATCAATACAGTTTGCTTTACAAACAAACAATAATATAACTACATGACATATATTCAGGTATGAAGGCTGGTGTTACAAGCATTAGGTGGTGCAGAGACTGAACTGGCAGGGCATTAGTGATACGTGACAGTCTGAGGAATTTAGTCACAGACACAAAGAGACTTCTGGAAACTGAGCTAGGCCTGCATCTTTCATACTGCCTGGCTAGGGTGGAGTATCTTGTCCTGTACAGCTCTGCAGTTACCACAGCCAGGGATGCAGTGGCTGTGGGACTTCTTGGTTTCTCCTTCCAGTGGCCAGATGTGGCTCCTCAGCTGGCAGGGAAGGATGAAGAGTAGCTCATGCTCAGCATGGTGCCTGCTTTGTGCACAAAGCAGCAATTGAGGACAAGGTCTGAGGTTTTCCAGTACTGTTCTGCCATGAGAAAAATAATTCAATTATCTGACAAAAAATATGACTTAGAGGTGCTGAAATGTGTTCCTTCTTGGTGAAAACACATAATTATGGAAAGTCATTAACCTTGCTGCAGAAGAGCTGCGTCTTGATGCTTTAGTAATCCAAAGACAAAATGTGAAGTACCTGTTTCAAGCTCTCAGCTTTACTTAAGCCATCTGGGATCTGCACAAGCCATCTGATAACAGGTTTGCACCACTGGTCTGTTAAATGAACTTCATTAACCTCCCACTCTATAACAGTGCAGCTTTCTTTTTCTATCATGCAATTCATTGAATTACCAAATATCCAAGAAAACCAGTATTCTCTGAGGCAGGGAATGGACAGAAACTATAGTTTTGATCACAGTGATCTTGAGTCTGAACTTTTTAAATTAATCCCCTGTTCCTTCTGACCTCTTTACCAGCAAAAGGTTTGCAACCTTCTTTTTTATTGCTGTGGCACCACATAGCGAGGAGTGAGCTAGCTTTTCCATTACAAAGCACTTTTTCATTTCTCAGCATGCTGAAGCCTGGCACACAATGCTAACCCAAGATGCAGGAAGGTTTTTTAGCAGCTTAAAGCGAATTAAGTTTTCTTTGAGTTTTGGGAGCAAATAGGGTTGTTTGTTTCTGAGAGGAAAAACTGGGTGGTTTTAGCTGGAGCCTGGCAAAACTGTGCGTAAATAGAGCCAGGAAAACCAAGTTGTTTCTCAGGCTCTAAATATACTCTTTCCCCTTACTCTGACAGAGATTTTATTTTTAAAAACAGACAAGATTCCAGCAATCTTAGTTCTTGCTTTGAATAAGTTCCCACTTTCGTTCATGTTATGCGTTTGCCTTTTTTTGTTTTGCTTATTTTGCCTTGCCAGTTCAACACTGAATAGAGCCATCCCCTGTCCTAGATTTATCTGCACTGGAAATCCATCCTGTTTCCACTGCAAGCAGCTTCTTTGGGTCACCCTTAGCACAACACCCTGTGGGCAAGGTGATCACAGACAGCATAGCCCTCTCATCCCTGCATGAATTACGGGGAATGCAGAGAAGGCTCACGCTGGCCTTGCAGTAACTTTACCAAAACACAGTCCTGGCCTGAGAAGCAATATCAGTGTAATGAACATGCAGGGCAAGTATTGACAAGTCCAGTTTCCTTCTTAGATCCCCCCAGCTCAAGATGCAGCTCTCATTCCAAAGAGGGAGTGGGCTTTTCTCTCCTCCATCACTTCTGTTGAGAAAATGTTAATAACACCACTGGTAATATCATGTGTTTGATGGTCAGTTGCCTCTGTTTTATTTGTAAAGTATTCTGAGATGCTTGAATAAGCCCAAAATACCCTCCAGCCATAAGCCATGCTGGAGGAAAATTGATTGAGTAAACTGAAGCCATTAGAGGAAGTAAAGAGTGTTAAGCAAGATACATGAATGTATAAACCTACTCTGCTGTTTTGTCCATTTGAAGATCACTATGTATTATAGATCTCTGATCTCTGATTAATTTTGACTTGAATTGGTTTCCGATTGTATTGGATGTTATTTTCTTACTGAAATTATGTTTTATAAAGAAGTGGATTTAAAAAACTGGTGTCCATCTAGTTCCCCTTAAATCACATACAGCATCTGCAAAGGCACAGGTTGTTTTCACTTTTATAACACCAGTACAACAGAAGAAATGTCCACTGTGTGCTGCCATTTATGTGCTGCCTCCTCCTAAAGGCAAAATTCTCTGTGTGGCCAGTGAGCATGATGAACATTCTATTAATGTAGATCCACCCTCAAAAACTAGTATAAGACAAAATCTAAATGGAAAATTATTAAAACTAAATGTCCTCACTAAATGTTCTCACTAAAACCACAACACAGAAAAAAATCATCCTTCTATAAGGTTCACCCTTTTCTACTCCTTGGAGCCTGTAGCTCTCAAAGTTATCTGCCCAGGGGGAGTTTTCATCAGTGTGTGCTTCATCCTCATGTAACGAGGAGGAAGCTGATACAGCCCATCTGTTTCACTTTTGAGGTAGGAGCTGAGGAAGCTGATTTGCCCAGCACAATTTGAGGCACTGAATGACAGCGCCAGGAAGGGAGCTCAGGTCTCATGTGTGCACCACTCTGCTCCCGCTGCCTGAGATCAAAGCAGCCCCTTTCCTTTGGTGCATGTGTCACAGACAAGGAGCTACATAAACAGCCTTGCAGCAGCACTTGTGCTCTGACAAGCACATGATTCAATCCCTCAGAAGAAAGCAATGCTGAGCGTAGTTACAGTTGTAGTTAGTGGAAATGTAGGAGAAATAGTGTCCAGTGCACAACTTGCAGTCCCATTTTTCAGTCCCAAAAACTTTAAGCTTCAGTATCATTCTTTTGGCTAATGGCACCATATTTCCTACACGAAGAACCTTTTGTGAGTCTTGTCGATAGTTCTTGTGTCCCTAAAACCACACTGAACACACAAAAGCAACAGAAAAGTAAGTGGGTGGGGGTTTTTCCCCTAATTTTTATGACCAGACTTTTCTTTTTGGTGCAAACAGAAAGATTTCCTTTGGGGCCATAGCATAGAAGTCACATAGAAGTGACATTGTGCCTTTGCCTCTCTTGGTGGCGGTCAGCTTTGCTGGGACACCATCTCTGTAGGCAATCTGCTGTGTGCATCTGTAAGAGAAATTTAGCTGAATACTGTGAAGGTGATGAAAGTAAGGACTTGAATAAAACCTTCAAAACCCCTATAAAGCAGGTTTCTCATTTTAATAAAAGCTGTAATTCTCTTTCCTTATTACACGAAGTAACTTTCTAGCTCTAACAGCCAAGGACAGAAACGAAATTAAATAAAAACCACTTTAAAGGTACGATACAGGGAATGGAATACTTTTAATGTCCTTAACAGTGTCAAATTCTCATTTAACAAATGAACAAGAAGCAATGGTGTGCTTTGGTATATTACCTATTGCAGCATTGAGGCTTGTAGACATAGCAAAAAAAAAAAATAAAACCCAATCTTTTGAGTCAAGGCACTTGCTAGAAAATAGTTCAATAGACCCAGGTACAAGGATTCAAATGAAAGCAGTCTCTGAATTCATAGTGAAAATTCTCCAAATTAATTTCATCCAAATATTTGTCGCCCAATGGGATCCCTGAACACCACTTTAGCACTGACTTGAACTTTCATTTAACTTCCCTTTTTCAGTATTGGCAGCCCATGCTCAGAGATCTTTTATAGAGCATGGTGTACTCCACATCATATTGATGGAGTTTTTAATGACCAGTATTAAGTGGAGATGACAGATACCTGCCTCAAACTAGCTAAGGTTGATCTGTAACATGGTACGCAATTCACCAAAACCCAAAGCTACTGTGATATTTCAGACTTGCTTCTTGTTGTAGCCCAAGTTTTGTTGGTACCTATTACCTCATGTGAGTGTTTTTTCCCTGTGTACTTCTCCAAACTGGTGACTCCTTGTGCAGAGCTGGCACCTGTCCACTGAGGAGAAGGGGCTCTGCAGCAGACACTGCTCCAGTGCCTGACAGCCTGAGAACTGCCATGGTTAGAGGATCAGGCTGGGAAGTAAAACAGAGAAAGCAGCCATCCTTGCTACAAGCAAGAGAATATTTCCTACAAAAGCAGAAGCTAACGAAGATAAGCTTTCTACCAGTGAGGTCAGGCTGTGCAGAGAGGGAGACAGAGGCATCTCTGTGGCCACATCCTCAGGACACCCTGAGCCAGCAGAGGAAAGCAGCTGAGCCAATGTAAAGAGGTGAAACCCAGCCACACCAAGCTGTCACACACCCTTTTCTTAGAGAAGATAACCAGGCATCCTAACTAGACTAAGCACAAGAAAATCTCCTTCTGGCTGCTACAGATGCCTCCATTTACAGAGGACATCAGAAGGACACGTAGGTTTGGTCACTCCATGGGCACAGCTCTGTCCTGCCTGCATGAAGTTACCACTGAACTTGCCTAGGGCTTGCTTAGACCAGGGACATCAGCATTTCCTCACCACTGAGGACTGAGGGGCTCCTTCCTGTAGGGACACAGGAACACTCTGTCCTCCAGGACTTCTGAGCTCACTGGGTATTCCACAGGCAAAACAATGCCATTTGGGAATTGTGTTTTAAAAAAACCAAAAAAGTCTCAACCACATCCTGCTTATTAAAGCCTTAACGCTGGCAAAAGTCATCACGATGAGCTTTCCCCACCTCTTCCTCCAGTGACATTTATCTTCTTGTCAGGCCTTCTTGTGTCCAAACAATAACAAATATGCCAGCAGTTTAAAGCTCATTTCCCCAGCCTGCCTAGGAACCACTCCAAGTCCTGACATTTACCCGATCCAGAAACTGTTTTATTTTGCCAAGGTTTCTCCAGACCCCACACACCACATTCAAAACCTTTTCTTCTCAACTTGCACCATACCTAGATAGTAGCTGCTATTCTTAAAGGCAACTCGTCAAAGCACAGCAGGTATTAATAAACAGCTGCTGCTTCTCTTCTCAAGGAAAGCAATGAGAAGCTGCTGAAAATCTGTTTACATGATTCTTAAAAAGCAAAGTTCTTCTTTCTCCCCAGAAGCATTATTGATTTAATTGAAGAACTCCCCTGGGGGAGGGGGTTGCCTGCAGAAAGGTTACAGTCTGTTAAGAAAAAATTATCTCCATCAATTGTCAGCTCTTTAACCTAATGATGACAATCTTGAATAGCTTGCTCTACTCTGCAAAATTACATACAGCACTTAATTAGATTAATTAGCAAAATAGAGTTATCATAAAGAGTCTGGCTCTGTATTTCAGTGCCAGAAAGGAAGGAGGGGGAAAAAAGGCAAAAAAAAAAGTGTGCACATTAGTCTGAATGAAACCTGTCACTCATTTAATACTAGATGGTAACTGCTGTGGTTTGGTCACTGAAAATTTGTTTTCATGTCTATTCTGAAATCAGAAAAATAAGCTTTAAAAATTTCTCCTTTTTTGATGGATACTTGCAATGAATGCACCTTAGGACTGCTTGTTGCTGTCCTTCCAAAGGATAGTGTTTCAGAGCAATGACTCTATCCTTAAACAAGCAGAGAGGTGCCATAAAAGGAGGTAGCATGAGGCAATGAGGTGGCTCTGACAGGTTTCTCAGCATCATAACCCTGTGCCATCAGAAGCTTTACCAATTTCTTCAGAAAAAGCATACTTCAAAAAATGAAAGAAGTGCATAAATTGATGGTCTTTGCCAAGCCTGAGACGTGTGAGACTCAAAGAATAATGTTTTGTGGGTTTGCAGTACACACCAAAGTGAGTCAATGTTATGTTTCATATTTCCTGCTGGGGAGCATCAACACTCACATGATGTTCTGCAGCAAAACCCAAGCCCTCGTCTGTGCTTTGTTTATTGAGCATAAACTCCTGTTTCCCACTGAAGATGCCATCTGCTCTTACTGTATCAATTGATGTTTCTGAGTCGTACAACATTACTTCAACCAAATGTTTATTACTGAAGGAGTGGTACCCTTTAAGTAAGAAGGGTGGGTTTGGATCTCTTTCTTCATATAGAAATATTAAAACAATTGTTCAGAAACTTTCTGATCATTTGACTTTGCTTCTGACTAAGTGTGGTAAGATGAGAAAGTTCCCAGGACAGAAAAGCCAGAAGACCTGTAGTACACCAAAGGAGGAAACATAGAAATTTTCATTATCTGGGCCTTCATGGAAAAAACTATAATATGTTATTTACATTGGACAGCTGGGTAGGGGGAGAAAGGGACAATCAAAGATTGACAACTTACTCAATTTCAATTAAAGTTATTTTACCAAGCAAAATGTCAAGTAAGCTTTCTTTCTTCTTTGATACAATTTTAATTTGGTCATTTTGTACTATGCTCCGTGCCATGCCTGATATCTTCAATTTTAAAATAATAACTATCTGAAATTAGTTTAATGATACTGATATGTAGTTAACTTCAAATGGCTAGACACCACCCAGGAGTGGTAGTGCCTGATGGCTTCAGTTTCTTTATACTGATCTGAAAAACAATATAATCAAACATCCAATTTACAGAGAACACATATAACTGTGTAAATAAGTGTAAATGAAAGTGAGGTGAAATCATTTATACAGATGGATTTGCATCACTTGACTACATGACATCACTAAACATGTCTACAAAAGGAAAAACCTTGTGACTGGTAATGGAAGCTCATGTGAGATATCACTAGCAGGGATCATGTCTCTGTCATTCCCGAACACATTTTCAAAGTGTCAACACCAACATTTATGCTGAGAGATCAAAAAGGATAAATAATGAAAGCAAAAGAGTGACTTGAGGCATTGACAATGCACTGCAGTGAGATACTTCAATCTGATACACAATACGCGTTCCATCATGGTTAGACTACAGGAAAGATTTCGGATTATAGGGGGATGTGTGATATTGATGGATGAGTGAAAGCTCAAGGCAGAAAAACTCAATCTCAAAGTGCAAGTTCTACCATGAGAAAAACTGGCCTTTGAGAAACACAACCTGCAAAAATTCTTTAGTTCTTAATTTTCATCACTTCGGAGCTCTGAGCAAGGAAGGGATATAGATTTTAAAAACTGCTGCAGGTGAAGAATCTAGGCAGGAGAACTAGGTGAACAGGCCTTTATAAGTGGCATTAGGCAGACTAAATCACCTGAAGTGTTTCAACCTTAATTTCTGAATACCTCTTTTTCTCACGTATTGAAAGGATATTTGCCAGAAATTTTCAGTAAAGTGAATCTGAGACCAACTTCAGCCTGCACAGTGGCATCCCTCATGCTGAGGAGATGGAGCTTTGATGTTTTCTTTCCTTTTCTGCAGAGGTGCAGAGTAAACAGTGGCTGGTCAGATCATAAATTTAGCTGTGTGGCAACTTTCAGGAAAGGAGGCAAGAGTGTTATAAATAGGGGCAGGCAAACCAACTGAGATAAAGTTAGAAACAACCTCAGCCTGGACTACAGACTAATATTTACACAAAATGTGTGGTAAAATTGGAATATAAATAGCTGTCAGTGGCTAAAGTCAGGATGTTTTACGTGAGTGAAGCACCCCAGGGAGGACATCTGATGGCTATTTGCATCATGACTTGACAATTTCAAAGATGTGGTCCCAGAAGTGTAGCCCCACAAACCCTGATTTTCAGTGATGCTTCTCCATTTTGATAATTTTTGGTCTGTGTATAGCCATTCCCAACAGCAGTGATGACATCCATCTGGCCCAGCTTTTGCTCACCTAGACCTGAGTTCCTTCTAAATGGCACATGAGATCTCTCAGTGAGTGAGGAAGTTGCTTAGTTTTGTTTAGTGTTCTCAGGGAGACAATCCACAGCTCTGCCACAGGGCAGCCATGAATAGATTGTGGTGTACCCCAAGAAACATGTTACACATAAATCATACAGAGCCTTCCTGCCACATCCCAGGATGCCAGCACACCTATATTCAGTCCACAGACACTCAGGCATGTGTTCAGCTGGGCTCAACAACACAGTATGGTTTGAGGTCTACAAAAATATATCTTTTTCTCAAAATATTCCTGGCCATACCCAGCCTCAGCTCACTCTCCAAACACCCCTGAGATCTCATTTCTCCTCTCAATTACAGGAACTAAACAACTCTTTCTCTACGTGCAACTGCCTTCCTCAGGGAAGCAATTTGGAGGCTGAGCTTGGCAAGAACAAAATTTGCGCTACTTGGAAAAAGTTTAAATTTTGTTTCTTAGAAGGGTGTTAGCCACTCTTTATGAGACAAAGCCATTTGATTTCAGAGTTTTCCTGGCTCAGTAACAGGACAAGCAATAAACCAGTGCAAGCATTTGAAGGTCTCTGGAGACAGACTGCTCTGCAATGAGCTGGCAGACATGGAAACTAAGAAAAGCCCACAGTGGATTTCACCTCAAAATGTCTCTGATGCACATGATATGTGCAAGACCCATGCACAAGGTCTGCTCACACCCTGTTGGAGTTTTGGATGCTGAGAATTTTAGATTTTCTGTGCTCACAGACTCTGACTCCCAGGAGAGCATTGCATTTGACCTGAGGCGGTGGAAAAGGCTTCCAAAATTGATTGATAGCACTGGGATTATGGATGTATCATTTGATTAGGAGTGTGTAATATCACAGGTTGGAAAACTTAGAGTTTAAGGTTTTAGAATATAGCAATATATATGGGGCAAGATGGAGGTTTTAGGGTGGTGGCTGGTTGTTCTTCTTCACCTTCTTCTTCATGAGTTTGGGTGGTATTTTGTAATTGGACAGAAAAGTCCACATTGTGGACTTCAAGGGATTAGTTATTGGGTGAAAAGGGAAAACAATTTAGGTGTCATTTCTAAATTAGATAGTTTAGCCTTAAAAGGCCTTGGAGAGAAAGATAGCCATTTTGTAGCTTGTTAGTAGAATGTTGTAGAACTCATAACTTGTAATATAGATAAGAAATAATAAACCTCTAAGCCTGAATGCAAAATAACCATCTCAAGTGCCTTCAATCCTGACTTGACAGAGGCAAGAAAAAGAAGCTGAGAACAGGCAATACCCATCTCATATTCTTATGTATTTGCACATATTTATGTATTAGAAGCTTCTTTAATTAGGGGCAGGCCTCTCTAATGCTCCATCAAGACTCAGCATCCTCTCTTTCATCGGTGCTGCATGCCAGCATCCAACTTGGCAGAGCAAACCCAAGGAAAGCACCCAAATAACAAAGGCAACAACTTCTGTGACTCTTTTGAATTCATTGCACTTTCTATTAACTGCTCCTCCTTTACTGAGTCCTCTCTGTATGGCTGCAAGGTCGAGGTGCAGCACAGGATGGATGAGGTGGTTGGGCACAGTCCTCCCTGCCTAAGAGCCTACGAGGCCGGGTGGAAGACAGGCCACATGTGTGAGCTGCTGACAGCACCGAGCCAAAAAATTGTGGTGTTGGTGGGGAGTGTGTTCACACCTAATGTGTGGAGCCAGTGAGAAAACAGTGACTTGCAATGTGCCCAATCCTTTTCCCCTACCTAAGGGGAAAGACCTGACCACTCTCCTGCCCTGCTCTTCACTCACTCTGTGTGTGTTGGATGCAGAGGCAGCTGCTGTGCTGGGGCTGGGGTTTGGGCTCCTTACTCACCTGCCCACTGACGTGACATTAGAGTTTGAAGCACTGCAGGGAAAGCCGTTAATAAAACCAGTTCATTCTGTTTCTCAAGTCATTGAAACTATTTTCATATGTGTCAGGTTTCATTTCACAAACCCCTCATGTTGTGCCTGAAACCAGATGGCAGTTTGAAGCTTTTGAGAACAGTTTCACAATAGATCATATCGTATGTGGTAATGTGGCTTTATGGTACCAAGACCAGTGCTTTGTATTTCTGCCCTTTAGGCCTCCCAGCTGAATGTAAATTTAACTTAGTTTTCAGCATAAGCATCCTTCCAACTCCAGATCACCTCAGCATGCTTCAAACCTCTGGAGAAGCCTGAGCTTTCAGCTTATGTTTGCAGTTCAGCTGACTACAACAATTTACATGAGAAACAGTTGGCAATCCATCCTATTTTGTCATCTTCCCTGCTTTGTCTGCAATGTGTTTTGCTCTTTGAGTCCTAGAAGAGGTGTGAGCATGAGGAGAAGAGCAAAGTCCTACTGATGAGACATTTAAATGCCATAAAATGTCACTACATCAGATAAACTTCAAGATCTTAAAAAAGGATAAAAAGAGAGTTTATTGGATGCTGACATGCAGTTAATAGCACTTTTGCGTGCAATGACTTCACACACTGTTTCTATGAAGTTTCAAATGTCATGTAAGTGTATAAATTCCATTCAAACATAACCTTTATTATGAGGCCATCAATAACAGAAAAATCTAATTAAAGAATAAAAGGCTTGCTGGAAACATAACCTTTTTCATATTGAATTGGTAATGAATTCATAGAACTCTATGAAGGATATTATTTCAGAGGAGACTGACAAGCCCAGAGAAAATGCTGTTTTCTACCACATGGTTTAGTGGAAGTTCCTCCTCTCTCTTCAGCAGCTCATCCTCTCCCTTTGTAATCCTGAGCGAATTATCATTCAAAATGGCTGCATCAAAATACATTAAAACAGCAGCTGCACCTTTGAAATCCCCCTGTTTTTTCAGCTCGCATTATCTGCACTGGGACACTTGTCACCTTGCCACAGTCTATTACACCCAAGCCTTTGGCTGATGAATTACAGCTCTCTGAATCATCCTGTTTAGCAAATTGCCAGCATATGAGAAGAAACCAAATATCACTACCAGCATTACAGAACACCATGGGCAATGTAATGGCAGGCTACATTTCCCTTGGTCAGTGCTTACCCCAGAAAAGTAGGCCATGATGTCCTTCAAGCCATAATGAGAATTACTATATGGAGGACTGTCAATCCACATAACAGAAGAAATGAGGCTTGACAGTTCAGAAAATTGGGGATAAGTACAGTAGCAGAACCAATTACTGCAATAGGATTCGTTATTTTCTCCATGCTCAGTCGAAAAGAGCTAGAAATTACCCAGGCCAAAGTTGTTGCCTGATTTTGACAAAACATGCTTATCTGTTTCTAGCTATTGATTTTGCCTGGAAAACGAGAACATGATAAAGTTCTGTTTACGGTGTGTCTCTCCCCAAGCCATAGCTAAGTCCAAGCTATGAATGTGCCACGTCACATTGCAAATGTATGATCAGCATCGCTCTCATCTCTTTCTTTTATTATATCCTTATAGGAACATCATAAATATAAATATGATTATATATAAAAGTATTTTTATCTTGTTTTTGCATTGCCAAACATCACTTGTTTTTCTTCTGTACTGATTATTCAAAAGTTATTACTTTTCCCTCCAGACTAAACAAAGATATTACAAGCCACTCAATACATACTGTAGAGTGACACTGAGAAGAAAGGTTCAGAAGGGCATCTGAAGAGCACTGGATTTCAACGTGCCTTTCTCTCTGACCCTCTGCTCCCTAACACTGCACTCCTGT
This sequence comes from Melospiza melodia melodia, assembly GCF_035770615.1. NCBI lineage: Eukaryota > Metazoa > Chordata > Aves > Passeriformes > Passerellidae > Melospiza > Melospiza melodia. The sequence continues at coordinate 36,445,953 of NC_086194.1, read as the reverse complement.
CTCAGAAGTGCTTCCACTGTCAGTCCCCAGCCCCTTTCTTTCTCAGATCTAGCAGAACAGTCCATCCTGCAGCTGATCACAGAATCTTTGGGGTTGAACGGGACCTCTGGAGGTCATCTAGTCCAACACCCCTGCTAAAGCAGGTTCACCCAGAGCAGCTTGGACAGGATCATGTTGAGATGGCTTTTGAATTCCTCCAGAGAAGGAGATTCCACAGCCTCTATGGGCAGTCTGTCCCAGTGCACTGTGACCTTCACAGGAAAGAAATCTTTCCTTATGTTCAGGTGGAACTTCTGTGTTCCAGTTTGTGCCCCTTGTGCCTTGTCCTATCACAGGAACCACTGCAAAGAGATGACATTCAGGACAGGCAGCTCCATCATCTTTCCAGGGATTAGGGGAAGTGACTGGCCTGTAGTTTCCTGGGTCCTTCTTACTCTTCTTGAATACTGGGCTGACATTGCTTTTCCTACAGCCCTCAGGCATTTCTCCAGTTCTCCACAACGCCTCAAAGGTGATGGACAGTGGTTTAACAACAACATCTAGCTTTCTTAGCACTCGTGTGTATCCCATCAGGGCCCCATGGATTTGTGAGACCAAGTTTGCCTAAATGATCTCTAACCCAATCCTCCTCAAACAAGTTAAAGTCTTCCTTTCCCCAGATTTTCTCTCTTGCCTTCAGGGCCTTGGGATAAAGCTGCAGTTCTGGACCCTGCAGTTCAGCAGCAGCTCATGAAAACCGTAGTTCATCTCTGCAACTTAAAAACTGCTCAAGCCTGCTTCAAAACTGCTCTGCAGGGTGTTTTGAGCCAGGTCAGTGGTAGTTGTTGGAGGAAAGAACAGTAACCACAATCGAAACAGCAGTTTTGGAAGCTGCTGGCACTGGGGAAAAAAAGAATGTGACCAAGTTGTGTTTCTGAGCTGCCTGAGAAGAGTCTGTAAAGCACACAGCAGCCATCTGCAGCCCTACTAAGCTAAAGATGTCTCTTGATGTCAGGTGCTTCATGGATGCTTTGCTACACCACTGGGAAACTCATCTAGATACACAATGTGTACAGTGTACAGGCGGGGCTGGTGGGACTGAATGTGATCATGTGCTTCTGAAAACATGTAAAATCTGTGGGAAATCTCACCTACTGTCACTAATGCTGGGGGAAGGAGCCTTGTTTTCAACATGTTTATGGTACAATAACTCTAATTGCAAGTTATGTGCACTAAACGTGACACAGAAACATCCATACAGAAAACAGAAGATCTCCTGCAGCAGGGGATCTGGCTGGCATTGACTCTTGACTTGTACTAGTTGATTCAGTAGATAGCCTAAAGTTCTCTCAAATATGATGAAATAGAGACTATTTAAGGCCCTGGTGCATGACATCTAATCATTCTTTATTTAGTGCAACACTCTATAACTCTGTTATTCTGTATAAATTGCGTGGTATCCTTGTTGAGCTTGCTAAGCCTCAATGAAATCCTGTGATTGTGACTACTAGCTACTATGGAGAAATCCTTTATGGATTTCAGTATTTTGCAGCCTTTTATTTCATTAACATGTTTCACCATTTACTTTATCTGTATCTGAAACAGCTCAGTAGAACCTATGAAACAGCAATATTGAATATCAAATGCAGCAATTCTTACAGTGTTATAGATACTATTACTTGCAGCACAGATCATAAGATAATTTTAATCTGGCTCCCCTAATGACTAGTTTGTGAACAGAATCTTAAATGTGAGGGTCTAATTTTCAGAGATTCAGCACTTGGGGGAATTGCACCAATGTCATTTGCATGTTATACACTTAGGCAATTTACAAAAGCTGCAATTCCAGCTTTCTTATTACAGTGTTATTTATTAACTATTTTCTAGTTTTTGTCTATACAAAAAGTACATGGCAAATATAGCACTGCTGGAAACTGTGGAGGTGATGAATTTTAGAGTATCTAGTGCTCCCACCCATCAGGTGCATCTCCACCATTACAGGTGCAAGTTGTCTTTTTAGGGTCCTACTCTTGGATCATTCTACTTTTGGTAATGTAGCTATGGTAGGCAAAGTAAATCACTGATTAGCTTGAAACACTCTGTTCATATTTAATCATTGTTCTTGTAGTTTTCCTCTGGGCTTTGAGCTGTGGCAGATCTTTTATGTAGGTAGAAAATGCCATTTTTCTTTTGCTAGAATTCTTCTGGGGAGACGCTGTCAGAGTGCTCCATCACATGTGACAGATCATCACTTACAGAGAATTATCTCCAATACAAAATTGAGTTTTTATCTTGAACTGTCATGTCTGAGAAGTCTTGGCTGTGACATAGGGTAGTGGAAGGAGCTGAATTTAGTAGCTGATTCCTTTTCCAGGACAGAACACATCTCTCATACCCAGATCTCATACCCTATCTCTCATACCCAGTTCTCTCCTAATCTCATAACAGCTGCCACCTCCCCTTCATGGGCTAGCAGGTCTCCTCAGTTAATACTATCTCCAGTGCAGCCTCCCTGAGCATTAGACTGTACTCACATTATAGTGCCACATTTTCAGTCCAGCATTATGTGTTGTCACAGCATTGACATCACCAGTGCTCTTCATGCACTCCGGCTCTTAATATTTGTAAGCTATTGGCTGTTAAAATCACGTTGGAAATAATGGTGTAAAAATACTCAGTTAGCAAATCAATCCAACATTCTCCAAGCAAATAAACTTTGAATACTGGTTACGAATCCAGGCTCAAAAAAAAAAAAAAAAAAAAAAAAAAAAAAAAAAAAAAAAAGTGAGGTGTATGCTTCTGTACAACTGTGTGCCAATAAATGTAAGCACAAAATATTGTACTCTAGAGAATGATGTTTGCGAAATGCTGTTTCCAGTCCTGCTTGCTGACTGCTCCCCGACAGAACCACAGGGCTCTGAAATGCAGCAGCAGCCTTCACTCTCCTGGGAAATTTGCTACTCACCTCCACAATTACAGATTCCTGCTCTAAGATGGGATCTTTATTTCTCCATCCAATAAAATTGCTTTTTCTCAGGAACCCTGGCACAGTGACAGCATCAGTAATATTTTAAAAATTTGAGTATTTTGTTAAATATTAATAGTTAAAATTTAGTCATTATTTGGCTGAGAACATACCCAAATCACAGCAGTTCTCAAATTCAGAACAGAGAAAGAGACAGCTGAATCCTAAGGCTTTTTCTAAGATTTTTGTAAGGTTTTGGTTTTTTTATCTGGAGAATAACACATCTGAGAATAAAAGAAGTGCTCATGCCGTGAGCCACAGCATAAAGTCTGTATTATAAGAGTATAACAAATTCTTTTTTACACTCTTATTAGACAGGAAAAATATTGGAACTCTCCAGGACCTGGGACCCCACACAGACATGCTTAGCTTGTAATCAGCTGATAGGATTTGTATTTCAAAACCCTCTTCACCAATCAGTAGCACGTTTAAGAATGCCTGCTAAGTACATGCCATGGAACAGCTGTGTAGGCATCAGTGCACTCTGTAAACCAGGATCCAGCAAAACCTGATGTACACGGCATTCAAACACAGAGCGCTGCCTTTCCTCAAAGCACTCATTTACATGTCAGTTTATTTCTCTCCCAGCCACCTCCTGAGGGGGTTGGGTTTTTTCTGCTGTTACACAGTATGTTTCTCCCGCTACTTTAAAAAGTGGTAGATGTCATTTCCTCCAATTTATCGATGGAGGAAGCTGAGGGCTGGAGAACAAAGTGCAGGGCTTCGCGTTCCCGCGCTGTTTCCTGGCCGTGCTCCTTCCCTCTCCCAAACCGTCCCCAACGCACAGGCCAAGGCTGCAGCCAGCCAAGGAGGGCCTCTGCTCCCCCACGTTCATCTCCATGGAAAAGAGGCAACTAATTAAACACCCAAGCTTACTCAGAAAGCTCTTCCACACACTGCAGATAGCTTAACGAGGCCGGATCACTCTTGACAAGCAGGAGGGGTTCATGACAGCTGAATCACTGCTGGCTTGTGCTGCTCCCCCTCCAGCTCAAGCTGCCTCCTTTCGTACCACCCTCCCACGCCCCCTCTTGAACACTCTCCTCCTGATCACAGACACACACATCCTCCTTCCTCTCAACTCTGCTGGGCCACAGTGGCACTCAGTGAAAGTCCTATGAGCTCAGGTGGCAAAAGTATGAACCTCAAAGCAGTGCACGCATCTAGGCCCAAAAAAACACTTTGGTGTTTGTACCTGACCACTCTCCCAGCAGCACTGCTCTCTTTACCACACTAGATGATTTTGTAGAAGGAAGAAATACTATTATTGTCCCAAAGTACCAGTAATCAATGGGAAACATTAGGGATCTGTCAGGATGGCACTGGGACCACATCATCCTCTGGCTACCCACACTTCTGGGCTAATTTTTTTTTTTTTTTAACATCCAATTCTGCTTGTCTTTCTCTTCCTCAGCACTGCTTTTCAATTCTTAACTGCTGTTCAGCTTGGGTGGCTACAATGGATTCTCCCCCAAGCCCGTGAGGACTTGTTGTTTTCTTGTATACTAAGTTCTATTTCTAATCTTTCTGCTGTGCTCCTTTTTGCTACCCTGTGTTTCCTCAGCCACCCACAGAAGAGGTGATGAGTCAGAAAGGGAAGTTTAATTGGGTCCTAAAACAGAAATAACAAGAAAACCTCAGGAGCTTTACTTGGGCAGTTTACTGCCTTTTTCTTATTGAGAACAAACAAGTCGTAATGACTAAAGAACATCACACAGATTAGTTTTGAAAACTATCAGACTGATCTGTCCCACATAAGCTGCTTTCATAATACTGAGAGCAACAGGAATCAGGGAGTGTTCAGAACGGTGGAGGGTTTGATTGAAGTATTTACAGGAGCTCAAAAGACTGAAGGTCTTTATCAGATACATGCAGCTTTAAACCAAGTTGTTAGATACTCCATTTAGAAAGTTTAATTGGTCAGAATGAGTAGGTGTGAATAGAGAAAAAAATGTGGTAAAGTCTACACCCATTACAGTCAAAAGAAGCCAGCTGGGGACATCATCAGTTAAGGAATTCTGCTCAAAACCCCATGGGCTCGTCACCCTTCAGCAGCAGCACTACAACTCATAGCTATATAAGCATAAAATGACTTCACAGTGAAGAATATGCCTTTGCAAGGGCACACTGTGCCATGATTATGGCTGTGTGATTAACCCTTCTTGCAAATATCACTCTTTGTATTAGTTTTTAACCTTCAATTAACACAAATGCAGACCTAGGTAGGCTAAAGCTTATTCAAAGATTATTACACCATGCACAGGACACTCAGGAGCTTCCTGGATCTGTGCAGCAAATGAACATAGCAAGAAGAAATCAGCATTACTTTTAAAATCCATGCCAGAGAAAACTATATCAGGAAATCATACAAATGGAAGGGATACTCAAGCACTGAAAGAGCAAAGGACTGGGTCCTTCCACATTAGTTTATTTGATTAGTAGACCAGCGTTAAAATTTTTGAAACTCACTTCCATTTTTCATGCTGGCAGCTCTGAATCATCTCTCTCTGTTGTTTCAACTTCAAAACAGGAAAAAGTGAATACAGTAACTGGCCATAGAGTCTTATTAAATTATTCTTGTGCTGTACAAAGTAGCTGAAAAAATGGTTGACTCATACAGCATCTTCACTATGCCTGGATGGGCCAGCTTGTGAAATTGTGCAGAGCACCATTCTAGCATTCTTTGCTGCAGCAACAGAACAACATGAAGGTACAAAAAGAAAGGACCAGAGAAAAAGGGGACATTTGCAACACTACACTTAAATCCCAGTCCTAGTGACTTGAGTAGAAGACTACCATTGACATCAGAAAGGCCACAGCTTCAACAGTACAGTCTGGCCCCCACCTGTGCTTTGAAGGCTTTTGCTGTTTCGGTGGCTTCAGGAGGCTCAGGAGTGTCCCTTGGTCATTGCTGCTGGGGAATTCCTGGAGAACAGAGCTGTCTGCTAGAGCTGACTGCTGCATCCAGAGGATGGAAGGCATGGTCCTGGCTCTTTGGTTAAATATCCAATGGGTGCTATGTACCACACCAAGCAAAACCAATGAGAAAGGGAGGAAAAATGCAGATGAGGTTTGGAGGTGCTAAAAACAGTTTTTCAAACAGGCACTGCTTAGCTTTTTCTTGTCTTCAAAAAAAGAATTAGCTGTTAGTGTCTATAAGGTTAATCCGTATGTGAACTTTTTCTTTCGCAATTACCCTTTAATTTTAAATTGAGAAATATATTGACATATACCTGTACCCACTCAATCATTATTGGAGTCAAACAAAAGCTAAAAAGGCAGTCAGATAAATAGTCACTCATATTTTGGATCAATCTTCCACAGTTAAAGACTACATAAACAGTTCAACTGCATTATAGCACATTTAAGAAAATAAAGGCCCCAAAAAAGTGCAAAGTCAACCTGTGATTAATTTTATTTTGAATACTTTGCTGGGTCTTGGTTGCATCTTTCTATATAACCTAAAATAAACATTGTAAAAAAATGGACTGATAACATGGAGGCAAAGAACGCTTTAAGAAAATACAACTGAAAAAGTAGACTAATACATTTGGTGTTGAAATCATCATCACTGGGCTAACAATAGAGCCAGATACTTTGCTTGCAAGTGGTTTTCCTCAACTCTTTTAACATGCACCATGTAAACTTCCTGAAACACTTTTAGCTACACATCATCTTTCAGAGTGAAAGATGATGACTCAGCTCATTTTAAGACTTTATGGTACATACAGTTTTGGAGTGAGCATGAATAATGCACAAAAGTGACTCCCATTTTAAGGAATCAGCACTAAAATCAGATGCTAACATATTTAAAGTGTCAGTTAGCTAAATGCATGCATTTTAACTTTTTAAAAAGATATATTATGTATCTATATTAGTCAAAAGTATTATCTTCCTTTTTAACAAAGTAGAACAGACCAATAATTCCATGTATTGTAAGAATGAAACATGCAAAATCTCTCAGGCCTTGTCTATGTGATAATCAATTTTCACTTACCATTTTTTGCCTTAAAACAAAGGAAAAACCATCAAACTGTATGGAACCCTTTCAATGTTCTCTCCCCTCTGTTCAGGTTGTAATGTGCTAAACAGAAATACATAAATGCTAAGAATGCCCAAGACATCAGTTCTGATAACCTGGCTGGAGGAAAAGACTCTACAGAAATGCTTCATTTGTGATATAAATCATGTTGTTCTGTAAATGCCATACAAACAGGGCTGGGGCAAGACTGCAAAAGGAGCCTTACTGGTTTTTAGGTCTCTCTGAAGCATAATATGAACAGTGATGACATTTTCCCACAACCGACATCTTTCAATCAGGACTAAAAGTCAGAAATAAAACTCCAGCAGTCTAGGTTTTGGGATTTCTGATAAAGTGAACCTGACCTTGCATATTTATGGTGCAGATGGATCTTGATCTAACGCAGTTGTTTTGCTGTAGATAAATTTAAACCTAACTCTAGATCAGTTTTAAATGTGATAGATGTGGCTCTGGAAGACTAATTTCACAGTGGCTTAGGATATAGTTAACAACATGAATTTCAAGTTGCTTCCCATCAACTTCAGGTTCCATCAGAAGACTTTCAGCTGCCAACACAGAAAAGGACTGCCTAAAAAGCAACACTCACAGATGTTTACCGCACCTTAAATGCTTCATTTTGTACTACACAGAACAGAACTCACTCCTAGCAAGATCCTGACTTTAGGGCACACAGTCTGTAACTAGACACTGAAAGAGCTTAGCACCTTCTACAACTAATCCTAACCCATACGGTTTGACATTTAAAAGCGCAAGCTCAAGATGTGACATTTACTATGCAAACTGTTTTCATCCCACCCAATCCCCACTTTAATTTTATAATGCCTAGAAAATAAATTAAGTCCCTAATAACCCAATGAAGTGCAAGTGTAACAGTGTTTTTGTTCAGAGCCCTATTGACTTTTACGGGATGTTATACATAGGTAGATTTCATTAACCTCAGTGCAGAAAGAGCATCTTGAACTGGTTAAAACAAAAATCCAGATAAAATGCATGTCTTGAAGACTTCTACTTAAAACAATGCTTTTCAACAACCATCCTCATCTTCTCTTTTTCCCCACAATTGAACAAAAAAGCACATTTTGATCTCTGGAGGATTTCACTTGTTTTTCTTCAAATTTATTAGCTTCTGTAATTACATAGTCCATTTTATTGTTAAATCAGAAACAGTAAGAGAACACTCTAGGTTGGTATAGTCATTTTACAATGAGCATATCAGCTACAATACCTTTACCTAATGTTGTCAGAAAACCAAAAAAGATCAGAACAGCAATTGATTTATTTTTTTGACAAACCTGCTTATTGAGATATCACCTATTCTGTAAGGAAGAAAATACTCAAAAAATAAAAAAGTTAAAATTTAGTTAAAAGCTTTACTTGTTTGGGAGCAATCTCATAAAACTCTTTTTAATATGAGCACTTCACTTCACAAAATGAAAAACTATTTACACCGTTTTGCTTGCGGTTTGGTCACATTATCTACACACATTTGCAGAAGATCTTAGGCAAAATAGGTATGTATCTTCTTCTGACATAGGCTATCAGATTGATTGCACATTTTCCTTTTACATAATGGCTCTCCTATAGTGCACTGAAGTCAGTGATCACTGTCTAATTACATTCTCATTTTAATTTATGGCTCAACAATAAAATCAATACCACTTCAAACCCAAATATCCAAGCGGCTGAACTACATATAGTGTGAAACATGTGGATTCCACTTTCTTAGACCTGATTTTCAAAAGAATGATATATCTCACTAGCACAATTAACAAACTGTGCAAAGAAAGAAACAACCTTTGCATCAAATTGGTTTGAAAATCAAGGCATCTTGCCAAATTCTGTCAACTGATTTCCTGCTAGTTACATCTAATTTTAAAAATGTTCATTTCCTGATGGCACTACAATGAACTTTTCAGCACGCGATTACTGAATTACAGTATCTTTTACATATATATGCTATATTTAGGCCAATAATGTAATTTCCATGTTACACAAAATCATTGCCTTCACAAGCAGAGTTGCTACATACATTCACAGTTTCAATAGATTGTAATTAGCTTCTCCAGTTGTGCTTTAAAAATTCCGAATATTTTCCAACAGTAAGTGCAAAGCAAATGTCCTATGCAGCTACAATTGGTCACAGAGTTATAAACTCCAAAATTACGAGAAGAGCCTTCTCTCATTCTCCGTTTTCATCACCTGCTTTTTCAGGTATGACCTCCAGACTTCGACGAGGCTTTGAGATTTCTGCATTTTCAGTGCCTGGCTTATTAAGTCCACATGAAAGAGTGGCATAATGGATTTGCTTCAGATTCTCCAGTGCTTCATTTTTAGCATATTTGAGAAGATCAGCTTGTCCCTGTAAGGAAAAAAACGCAGTTAGAATGCATGTTTGATAACAGCATTCTCTTATCTGTTACCCTTCTGCTTGTTTCAGATTAAAAGTATAGTTGTCTGGCTTAAAATAAAAAAAAAAAAAAAAGAAAACAAAAGAAAGACCAAAATCCAAACCAACCAATGAAGCAAACAAAAAACTCCTCAAAAACCAAAATAAACTCAAATATGGATTAGTGTTAAAAAGAATCAAGCTCTTTGCTTTCTCTGAAGCCAATCAATGGCATCAGCAATGGGGTAGGGGTAATTTCTGCCTAACACTTTTCATGTATTTTTAATCCATGGGGACTATAAATGTTTCTGCATTACAAAAACTGTGACGATTACTTTTAATACCTCAGGGAGCCATTTAAAGCTTTCCTGGTTTTTTGGTTCCTAGGGATTTTTTTTCCTTAGCAATGTGATTCACTCAATAGCAGGATGGTAAAGGACCAGTGCTTGTCGATGCACGAAATATGAAAACACAGACTGGAGAGCAGCACATAAAAAGGACAGTGATGACAAAGACTTCACAGGGCTGTCTGCATTTCAGCACTATCACTATCCTTCTGCAGAATTACAGAATCACTTATGTTGAAAAAGACCTTTAAGACCACCAGGTCCAACAATTAACCTAACACTGCCAAGTCCACCACTAAACCATGTCCTTAAGAGCCACATCAATCTTCCTCTTCATGGCAATTAAGTTATAAGCAAAGCTGTAAGAGAAATTGTCCCAGGCTTAGGTCATTTGGCTCTTGTTCTACAGTCGTCCATCTCTCAGTATTGATCAAAGCCCTCTAACAGCCACAGCCCTCACTGGGAGGCTGTGGACAGCAGCTGGTATCTGCCTACCCTGCCCACTTGCAGCAAATGAGCAAGGCTGCAGCACATGGTGAGCACGTCTGTCTTACTGGTGGGCACAGAGAAGGTCAAAAACAAGAGCAGCAAGTCTGCAAGGGCCACAGTGATTATGCTGTGTCCGCATTCCTGACAGAGAACTGCTCCACAGCTCACAGGAAAATACCTGAAGGAGACAAATTCATACCTGAAGGGGGGAAACACACACACACACAAAATCCATGTACTGTCATTCCTTGAGACTGCCAGTACCAGTGTGCAATGAGGTATGAACACTGACTGCACCTTCTCCTGTCACGTCTGCCCATCCTGGGTAAATTCTGTCTCCTGACAGACATTTCTCTTAAGACATGCTAGTATCTCTTCCAAAGATAATACGTTGCCTCTCCTCTGCCAAATAGGGTTGAAATGCATCTTTACCTCTTGATTTTAAAAATGCAGGAGTTGAGATAGAATAGCAGTCAGACAAAAACGTGCACTCGTGGTGTGATACTTCTGGTGCTTCTTTAGCAACTCAGAACATAAATACTACCCAATGAAGTGAGCAGACTTATGTCTTTGAGACTCACAAATTGAAAACAAATTCTACTTTCTTCAAAGAAAAAACGTCCCCCCTCCCCTCACCCAAGACGATAATAGCTGAAGTTTTTTTTTCTGATCACCAGAGAAGAAAAAAATCTAGAATGTCATCAATCATAGCACAACCTTCAGTAATATTTTAATCTAAAGGGCTACTTTTTATAAAAATCACATACTTTTTTCCAAACTAACAAACAACTGAAAGCTAATTTAAAACACTCCAGCACACTAAATGAGTCATATCTGGAGTGCATCTGTTTCTAGCCCAAGTTCTGTTTTACATGGATTAGTAGAATATAGTTCTGGAATTTTAATCAAGTTGTTTATTATAGGCAGAGCTGCTAGCAAGCAGTCTATTAATAAGGTTGCCCAAAAACTTCTCAGTTAAAAAAACACCCCTGCTTTCAGTTACTTACATGCTTGCCAAACTTTAACTACTTTAGCTGATACTTTCTATGCAGGATTTTTGCCATTGGCAGATTTTATTATTATTTCTGTTTAATATAGTTCTTTAACCTCATCCATATGGTTCATTCAGTTCTGAGAATAAAGATGGAGAAATGCCATCAGAAGTTTATTAACAACCTTCTACACTTCCTTCCCTACTCTCACTTGGGGTAGGGACTTGTAATTGGAATGACTACAGGGCAGTAGATCCAAGTCATGAGCTTTTAATAAACAAAAATCAGATTTTGAATGTGGTTAGTACAATCACTGAGGATTCCACTCTTGATCATCCTTCGTCTCTTGACAGCTCCAGCAATGTGGTAAGAGAATGCGTATTCCATTCCCACAGAATAATGAATGCGCATTAGGAAAAAAGTTGGGTTTTTTCCTGGATGGCTTCTCCAAGCCACCAACATTGGGTTGCCAAGGCAAGTAGGCCAAAAGCCAGACTAGAGGGGAGGAAGGAAGAGCCTGGGACAGACTGTGGAGAAGAGGTAGATGGGGAAAAGGAGGGTGCAAGAGCAATCTCTGGGACTGACCCGGCAAGAAGCCTAGGGCTGCTGAAAGGGAAGCCAGACTGCATTAAACAAGGCAGATGCTAGATCTTTCTGCAAGAGGAGATGGTGAAACACAAACACAGTGCAGCAACAATAACTTTGGATCTGACAGGTGAGCAGAGAAAGGGAAAGACTGAGGCAACATTTGGGAGTGGAATACAGAAAGAAAACAGATCAACAAAATCCACCACATTAAAAGTAGCCTGAAAATTATATAAAAGGAGAAGAACTAATAACGCAAAAAGAGTGAGAGATTGGTAATGAGAATAAAAGCTGGTGAGAAAGAAAAACAAAAACACTGAGCAGGGAGAAGGTTGCTGAATGCAATAAATTGGGTAAGGTGACAAGAAAATGAAAATTAACACTCATTGGGAAGGATCTCTAGAGGTGGCACGGAGGAAGAAGAAAATATTAGGCGTTAGCAGGAATGGCTCGTTTGCAGCAGGGAACTGTGAGTGTCTGGATAATTCCAATAAGGGAAGATGAACTTCAAAGACAAAAGAGGATCCAGGATAAAGCCTGGATTATTGCAGACAAGGTGTCCAGACTAAATACATTTGACCAAGTGGTATCAGGTTCAGACCACGGTGAAATAGAAAAATGCATCAGTGCTCATTACTCTCCTCTCCAATGCTCAGAATTTATTTCTGAATGCCATTGAACTCAGAAAAATGTTTGTGAAACCAACTGAGTTGCCATTATCTGCTGGTGTGTCCTGATCTCAAGATAAAAGAGCCAACCACTACTACCAAAAATGCCATGAGCTCAAGTGAGAGAGCTCTGCACAATTTGTGTGAAGTGGCTATTTCTGTTGATATACCATCATGAAGATGTATGCTGGGGAAATGCAACAGCATGCGCCTCAAAGATTCAAGCTGTAGTCACAGTGAACACCACTGAAAAGTAATACAACGCATTAGAAAGGCAGAAAATTTTAAAAGTCACCCAGATCTGGAAAAAAACTGCCATCACACTCTCAATTAAATAATCACAAAGACTTTCTTTCTAGTTAGGTATCAAATGTCTCTTCTCCAAGGGCTCTCAAGGTTCAGTTTCAAATCTTTTTATTTTATGCATCCTGATTTTCACAGTAGGTGCTGTTGACTTAATAGCAGAGTCAGCTGACTGCAAGCTGGAACATGGGAATCTCTCAGACCTATGGACTACTCAGGAGTCTTTCACATTCTTAGCAGACCCAAATGACCATAGCAACTTGCTCTGATAAAATGCATATTGTAAAGTTAATACAAGAGACTTACAAATAGCTCAAACTTTAGGCAAGCAGATTTATCTTAAGGGAATCCCAAAAAACCCACATTCCAAGAAATAAGCTGGTTTGCACAGAGAACTCAATGCTGAGATCTGAAGCAGTTGTAGAAGCAAACCAGAGTGTTTCTTGCTGTGTGGAAGGGCTGTCTTCACCAGGCTTTCATCTCAGATTAAGACAAAATGTAAATTAATTTAGTCCTCAGTGTTGTCTGGCAAGCACACCAAAAAACTTGAATTGACTTCCAGCACTGTGGTTAACAGGCAGCTTGTGGTAATTCCCAACTGGGAGCAGGATGGATGTGGGCCTTGCAGAGCACTGGGAGAGCGCTCTCACAACAGCAGCACACAGCAACCACTGCTCCCTTTCCTTCACCGTGGTTAAAATTCACTTACTGAACTGAGCACTGTGTAACTTGAATATTTCATGTTTACAGGTTTCAGAAAAAGTTGTTTTCTAGGCAGACATGAAAAAAGACCTTAAAGAAGTCAAAGAACAAAACTGATATTCATTCAAAAGCTTTTAGTAAAGAGCAGCAATAAAGAATATGGATTAATTTGGAAGCCCAATTCAGTACCCCTTAAACCTCTCTGGCCCAATATGTCCATGTCATCTAGTCTAGTTTATTTCTTCTTAAATCAATGTTAAAAACATTCTGTTTGTTTTGAAACTTTTGACTAAGAGGCAGTGTCTGCATAACCGAACTCCATAACAGCAACTGAAAACAAACCCAAAATGGTTCATTTCAGTTCTTGTACATCCAAAATGAGGTACCATTTCAGAGTCAGTCAGATATAGAATCAACTAGAATGCCTCAGCACAGCTACCTTCATAAGCTTTTATGTATTCACGCATGATATTCAATTAACTAGTTCTTGAACCTGAAAGTATGTACAGATTGTACTTACAAAAAATTGTACAGATGACATTTAAAATAACTGCATGAGCATCCTTTCCCCAAAAAATCCCAAGAAACTCTTGTTAAAACTGGTCTTTAGCTCAGGATCTGGAACCCAAAGCTCCTATTATCAGGAAATGCAAGAAGCCACTATCCCTTTCTCAAAGTGCTCCTCAGAGTACAAGAGAACGTTGCTTTAAGCCCCTCAGAGTACAACAGAACGTTGTTTTGAGCTCCTCAGAGTACAAGAGAACATTGCTTGGAGCAACCTGGTGCAGTGGGAGGTGTCCCTGCCAATGGCAGCGGGGTTGAAACTGGTGATCTCTAAGGTTCTTTCCAACCCCAGCCACTCTATTATTCTGTGACACGTTACAGTGTTCCACGCCCAGCTGACACGCTCTGAGGGAAGTTTTGGAATCAGAACAAAAGGCCTTAACTTCCCAACTTCTAAATAAGGGATTAATTAGGAGACAAAATCCCATTAGTCCAGCAACATCAAGAGACTAGTAGCTCCAGATATTTAAATTGAACTGGGATGTCTTCTGAGGACCTACAAGACCAGGCAGCAACTATCAGAGGTTTTATGAATGCTCCATGGCTGCCAGAATTCACTTGGAGGTTTGGTTGAAAAAGTTCAGGTTATTTAAAAAGAAGTAAGAAGCTGCAGTCCTGGAAGGGCCTTGAATGTTCCATTTATAAATACATTTTTTTAAATAGTGTAGGTGCAGAACTAATGCTATTAAAGAGATAACAGATGCCATGGACTGCAAGCCTTGCAAGAGAAAGTAATTAATATCATATAATGTGACATGCCGAAAAGCTCATAGCTAACAAGAAACATCTAACAAATGCTGAAGAGTTAGGAGTCCCACCTTCATTCCAAATATTTCCATTGACCTCTCCATTTGTCTTTAGAACAAAGCTCTTTAGCTCTTCATTGCCAAGACTAATTTACAGTTGCTGCTATGTTCTTCCTATGGGCATCTCAAATTCTGAGCCTTATAGAGGGTTTTTCTCCAAGTTTTTCTATGCCAGACAAGTCCATAAATTTTTACAACAGGTTATAGGAGTCTGCTGCCACAGCACTTAAGAGTGTTTTTCCTTCTTCAACAGTGTACTTTTGGCAGAAAATGTGATTATCTATGTTTAGAAAATATGAATTCTATCAGCCTGAGTAGTAACAATAAATAAATTACTAGCAAATAACTGTCTATGTGTAAGAGATGAATATTCTAGCAGTTTACAATCCCTGAATCACGCAACAGACCAAATTTACTCCAAATGATCTTGTGAAGTTAAATATCTTTGTGTACATATATGAGGTGAATAAGAATGGGCATGTGTGCATATACACATACACAAATTAGATGGAATTTCAGCTGAATTCAAACATAGTATACTACTAATAAATTTGGCCACATGGCTTCAAATTAAGAAAAATTAAATCATTTAAAGCAGTAACTGTAATGCATGTGCATGCAAAACACATAGATATACTTAATAACTGCATCAGATGTTCTAAACAAAGTTTCCCTAGAATTAAGCTGTCAATTTTGCTATTTTATCAAACTTTCCATTGCATCAACTGCAGTCAAAATGTCCCAACTGAAAGAGAACAATCAATATGTATCTCGAGGGTAAAATGCAGCTTGATCAGTTTGGAAAATACATTAACCACACCATGTGAGCATGCCATGAGTCCTCAGTGCAGGAGCTGAGGATGGCACTCACGCAGGATTATTTAGTAAGGCTGTTCAGAGCCCCACAATAACTCCTATATCATAGCTAAGAATCCACATCTTTATTGTGTATTTCCAAGTTCGTTTTTGTACTATTTGAGAAGGAAGTTAATTTGAAGAAGGAAGAGAATTCAACACATAAAAGAAATCCTTAAAGTGGTTCAGATTGTTGCTCTTCTGCTTAATTTCTACTCAAATGTGGATGTTCACTTTTCATCCCTGTTCTCTCAGAGTTTTTTGAGAACTGGGAACACGGCAATGGAAAGACAGTGAGATCGAAATTATGATTGCAGATCTTTTTCTCCAGACAGGAAATGTGTCTTAGAAACTGTTTAACTTCTGTTTAATTATATGATACGAAAGTATGGTTAAAGCCCACAGTTAAAGTGTTTGGAGTGGAAAACCTCAGTGTGTCACTTCAAACAAATCTCAGTTTTAACTTTCTGTATATCTAAATGTGAGCAACAGCACTTAGCAGATGCCTGAACTGCAGTACCTGTAAAATAACTTTAAAGATGTTCTGTAATGCCTCCTGTTAAAGTTTCAACAAGAGGCTGATTAAAATCTCACCTTTTTTTTTTTAACTGAAGTATTAATTATGCGACAAATTGCACCTTCCAAAAGAAAGGATCTTAATCTCTGACTAGAAAAATACCACCCAATCAATGTTGAAGATATTTTCTCAATAATCTCTTCAAAAGGAAGGCCTTCTATCTTCAAAACTATGTTATAATCCTAAGGACATGTACACAAGCCCTTCAGTGCTCCTCGGAGCCAGACCTGCCATGTGGCTCCTCCAATTCCTGGCGAACGCAGGAATCACGACTTCACATTTCAGTCGCTCACCAACTGCAAACCTCCCCCCCACCAACCCTTATGTTCAGAATGTAAAGCAGAGATGAAGCAAAGGTACTGCTGTTTCAGGAAGCATTAAAATAGATTTGCCTATCCAAGCTGGTATCTGACACCTTTGACAGAAAAAAAGGGATAGGAATTTATTTCTTTGACATTCACCCAACGCCACTGAACTAACTCTTCTCTATGCTCTTGGAAGCACAGGACTGATACATTACACATCCCATACACTGTCTTCAGGAAACTCTGTTCTGATACAGGAAATGTGAATTCTGGTCCTTTACCTATAAGCAGAACCTGCATGAATATTTTTAGAAGGCATTAACTGTACATGCTGTAGCAAATTTCACCAGTTTTTGATTCTCCTCCGCATTGGATTTGTGCAGTGTAACACAAGAGGGATTGGAGCACCAAGTGACCTCATGAAAAGCTTAACAGTTCAAACCAGCATGGAGAAATACATATGCATTACTGCTTTTCTGTCATAGTTCACTGTAAGAAGAGGCGGTATGAAACCGTATTTTCAAGAAGAACTAAAAATAAAAACTAGGTGGGAGAAAATAATTTTCTTTGTAATTAAAACAGACTTTATAGTTTAATGTAGTGAAGAAGTATTTGATTGAGTGGGAGAGAAGAACTCATTAGTGGATGTAAACACCAAACTTGAATAATATGAGCTAGAGTCAAGGGAATAAATTAAGGGAGGCAGTTTTGCTATCTCTACAAATTTTGATATACTCTGCTGAGATCAAAGATCACCGATAGGAAACCTGAACTGTTCCACATTCTAGTTTCCTGAGGGTCTCAGGCTGAAAGCTTTTCTTATACTTCACCATTTAGTCTTTTGTCAAAATGTAAGCAAATGTGCTCGACAAAATGTAAAGAGAGTCTCCAGCTCATACACTCAATTTATCCCAGCCTGGATTATGAACACAATTTGCTTCTACCATTAACCACCATTCATCATCGACTGCAGCAGAAACAGCTTCCCTTTTGTTTTTCAGTAACTGCATTAACCTTAACACTTATTCCCCTTCAAATCACAAAACAGGGTTTAAACAATGGCATAGCTGCCTTCCAGCCTGAGCCACTCTGCAGAAGCCAAGAGTCATTGTTTCAGCCAGGTATTAAAGGATCCTGCCAGTGTTAAAAGATTGCATGAAGAAAATGTCAGACAAACTAAATGAAATAAGCTTCCGTAACACTACATGAGGATAAAAAGTCACATTGAGACTCTGCTGTGTTACAGGTTATATAAACCAAACTGACTATGATTATAGAAGTGAATAAAGCCAGTTGAACTGTGACACAGAGTAATGACCAGTAACAATATCAGAATGACAGTTTTGAACAGAAAAACACAGTAACTAACCAAAGGAAGGCACATTACCTTTAAAATTGTAATGTTCCACGTAAAACTTTCAACTGATTTTTGCAGTTTTCTTTCTTTTAGGCCCTCTCTTGCTCCTATATTGTGCAGGTTTTCATGAAACTCCATTGCTGTAGAGAATAAAAGAGGGAGAAATATAGTATCTATTTTAGCAATATTATAGAGAGAAATATAGTATCTATTTTAGTATCTATTTTAGGATTTTTGTGATCATAGAGATAGCAACTTGAAACTAATAAGGCTAAAAGACAGTGAAAAAGCTTCAGAAATTTTATTCTTCAAGCACAAATCTATCTGATGTAGTAAGATTCAATGCTATACAACATGCCAATTTATACAAATCTCTCTAAGTCAAAATCCACTAAAGCACCTGTTAGGTCACTGCTATACAGAGATGGAGCCCAGCAATTATTTCCCATAGAAATACAATCTCTAAGCACAACTGAATGTGTTGTACCACATGTAAAAACCTTTTTGTAGTTGCTATAGGATGGAAACAGTAATTTCATTAACTACTCTGGCCCCAGTTAATTTCATTAACTACTCTTTTGGACCTTACTCTTTTATGCATTTACATCACAGTTGTCCAGCTTACAATTTATAGCATGGAGTCTTCTCAGAAAATAAACACTTTACCTTATCCCTGAGGATAAATGAGTAACTGTGAAGGAGGAATGCCAAGTGAACTTGTCAAGGAATGCCAACAATATTTTACCACACCATGTAAACTACTGTGTCCACAAAATGTATCTGACAAACTCCAAAT
This sequence comes from Melospiza melodia melodia, assembly GCF_035770615.1. Classification (NCBI taxonomy): domain Eukaryota; kingdom Metazoa; phylum Chordata; class Aves; order Passeriformes; family Passerellidae; genus Melospiza; species Melospiza melodia. The sequence goes on along the minus strand of NC_086194.1, from coordinate 36,427,175 downwards.
CAAAAATTTTTGGTAACATTTAGATTAGTTTGATCTAAGCACTGAGCAGACCAAATGAAGTTGTTTTAATACTGCACAGATAGCAGAGACATAATTTCCTTTCCACGCTGCTGTTACAAGCCATGTAAAAATAAACTTGAAACTGTTTCTTTCACACAGGAGAAGTCAAATGTCCTTCCACGGGTACACAGAGCAACTAACATGGATTACAGCTGCTCTCCCATGAAGGTCATAGCTCAGTTGTGCTCTCAAGATCCCCTTCTAATAATGCGCAGGGTATTTTGAGGTCAAAAGTTGGCAAGTGGCTCTGACATACACCTATGAACATAATAGTTAAAGGACAAATTATACTTTTAACTATGTTGTTTTCTCAGTGAGTGTATGTACTTCAAAATTTACATGTACTTTATTACCATGAATAAGCACGTAAACTTGGGTTGGCTGTCAATCTGAGAGAAGACTGACTTTTAAGGACATTATCTCTTCTTCGTAATCTCTTTAACCTACACTCATGTCTCATTAAAAGAAAGAGAGCTGACTGAATGTTTCCATCATACACTCCCTTACCTTACTCCCACATACACACACACATATCTTTTAAAAAGTATTCATAGATTCATTTGAAAGGCAAAATTGTTCTTTCTACCCTTTCTTACTATTTTAAATTTTGCTACAAGAAAAATAAATGGCAAATATTTTCCCTGAATTAACATAGTGTATAATTTTTATTTCAATCACTTCTCTACAGCTCTCCCTCTGCCGTCTCAAATATAATGTTCATCTTATATTTCCCCAAAACAAATTTCTAAGCAGGTGAGAAATTAAAGTTTATAAACCCATCATTGTTCTAAGTATCCATTTCTCATTCATATCAACCAAAGTAATAAACTCCCAATATGATTATGGAAAGGAAAAATTATACACAGATCCCTAATTACAATATTACACTTCTAGAGCCATCACAACAGTATAGATTTTCTGATCTGTACAATGAATTCTGAGACATACTGGCAAACTTTTGAAGTTCTGCACCTCATTTCCATCTTAACAATTATTGCTTTTTAAGTCAGTGGACAGCAGCAATCGATAATAACTTGAACGAAAGAAGAAAGACATTAAGAATAATGCTGACCACCTGCATGTTAAAAGTGGGATTGGTGCTTTGTAGATTTCAGATTATTTTGATGTATACAAAATTCCTGATATCACAGACATGAACACAATGGTGACTGTGTATTCTGCCAGCCAGAAAAACTCCTTTATGTTCACCAACAACCTTCTGTGGTGATGCTCTTTCCAGTCTACACTCATGCTATGACACATTTCTGTCCTGCCAAAGCCATTCCACCGCAGCTAAGTACACTTGGAAGTTGGCAGGAACATCTCATCATCCTTCTTGGGAAAATGAAGCAGTCAGATCATCCCAACAGGGCACACACGTGTAAACCCCCAGCTGACAGGTGCCTCCTGCTTAAACTCCACTACTATTGATACTGATACTGATATCGGGGCATCCTCAGCATCTCTCACAGACTGGCCAACTCCTCATCATCATGCTACACTAAACCTAAACACACAAGCAGATTTGAATTTTATTTCCGCTTCCATTACTAGCTCTTGCCTGATTAATTGAAATGAATTATTTCATCTCTTTGTCTCAGTTTTTCCATCTGCTGAAAGGAATGGCTCTTATTTGGTACACAATATATGGACAATTAAATTTTAGAGCATGAATGCAGCACAACATTTAACTGTTGACTATGCCTCTCTTGGCATTCATCTCGTATGTTCTCACTTGGTTTTGTTGCACTTTGCCTTGGAATTATTTCATGCTTTAACTATGGCAAAGGAATAACACAAGTGTTAAATTCCAAAATTAAACATATTAGAAGATAACAGAAAAAGGAAAAAAAAAGGAAAGACATTCTCATTTACAGCTAAATTAATAAAATAATTTACATGTTCATATAAACCCATGTAAACATGCCTTTAGGATATGCTTACAAACAAAACTCAAGGTTAAATTACTTTTTTATATAAACAATTTTCAGTCTCTTTGCAAATAAAAATTCAGCTCTCACTCTCATTAAGATATAATAAACAAGTCACTTTTTATGAGGCTTAATTACTTCTAGATTTATTAGTCAATTAGTAATTTTGAACTGCCTGAGAGCTCTTGAATGGTAACAGGTATACCATTAACCTGATGTATCACCCATAATATTTTTGCATATACCACCTCAATCAAAGAAAGCACAAGTCAGTTATATTTTTCATTTATTGTGGCAGATGTTAAGGAAGATATAATTCACAACTTTCTGAGTGACCACGAAGAATATATAGGATATATGCTCTTCTGTTTGGATGGTATTTTCTGTGTTTTAATTTTTGCCCACTGCACAAATGTATTTATCTACAATGAAATTATTACTGATTGTTGCCTTGAGCCAGAAAGCTCAAATCTAAAAAGCTCTTTTGACTGGAAACTCTTTACTAAAATCCTTATTTGCACAGAATCACTGAGGTTGAAAGGCAGCTCTGGACCAACCCCATTGCTCAAAACCAGGATCAGAGAGAATGATCAGGACTGTGTGAGGTGGCTGTTCAATATCACCAAGGATATCCCCTCTTGTGTGGGACTGAGGCGAGGCTGACTGGCTTAGTCCTACTTTCTAACTTTCTAGCTTTTACTTGTTTGCCTTCTGCTTGTAACAGTGTGATGAGGTTTCAAACATCATTATTTGGTCCCCTTCTGAGTTTCTGCATGGGCGTACTAAGGGCTCTTAGTTTGCATAACCTGCATTAAGAAGGCTGGTCATCGCTGCATAAGTAAGGGTGAGCTGACAGAAGCCATACAATTTTTTCCTAAGCATTTGCAAATTGAAAATGGATTCAAGTATTTCACATTAAAAAGAGCAGCTTTTCTGTAAAACATTCACCCCAGCTATTGCAAGGCATGTAAGTACACTGTAATATATGTAGCAAAACAGCAATAGCATGAGTCAACAGCAGGTTTGTACAGTGAACAAAATACTGCTGATAAATTTTCCTAATCATAACCAGAGATTTCACAGCATATTCTTCTCCTCTGCAGTACACTTGCTTATTCTAAAGCATTCTCATAAGCAATCCTTCAGTATTTCCAAATAATATTTTCCCCATCAGTGCTGAATCTCTTTCTGGTTCCCCAGTGAATGCTGGTTAGTTTGAATTTCATGATTGTCTCAGCTTTTCCCTCTCTCTCAGACCCGTTCCCACAGCCCTGGAATGCATTAGATGGCTTTAACCCTTCTTCATTCACCAGGAATACCTTACATCCAAGATGCTACTCTGAAATTTCACACACAATCCTCTTCAATTTTTAATAACTTAAATAGCATGAAGAAAAGAGAAACCCTATAAGGCCACTTGATGCAGTAGGAACTATGTATCACTGAGGAGATTAACAAAAATTTGCTTGGCTAGTCTAGCAAAAGGAAAACCAAAAGAGGAGCAATTGCTCTCTAGATGCTCTACACCAGTCAGGTAAGACCATGGACCTCAAAGGATCACTGCAGCTAAAGGACAATATTAGGATGGATGTCCACTAGCAAAATCAGAACTTAAGTAAAATTTATTACCATTGTAGATGTGTTTCTGTGATCAGTTTTAAAATGAAAAAATTACACAGATCAAAAACTTCTATTCATTGTAAAATACAGTTCAACACGATCCATTTTCAAGAGGTGCCCTGGGAAGCAGAGTGAAGCACCTACAGTCCTGTGTTTCCTCAGCCAGCTGCAGGATGACCTACAGTGTTACATGCATAGCATGTCAAACTTGCATTAACTCACGCTTGCCATATTCTGATGGAACATTCATGTTTATAATCTCAACAAGGACTAAACGACAGTAGAGAGAGCAATGTGTCTTACTGCCATGACATACTTCAATAACAAGAAGTTTTCCTAAATAAAGCATACAAGGCAATATAATTGTCTTGACAGGATGATAATTTTGAGTCATTCCCTGTCAGAATAGCTTCCAGATTGGACTTCAGCTTTGCTTTATGTCCTGGATTCTTAGTGTTTAATTTTTCACAAATATGTTCAGTAGATCCAAAACTATTCAGAACTTACAACATTCATATGAGCTTAAAATATGGTTATTGTTCTACTGATGCTTGAAATGCTAGAACAAAGATGCCCTGCATATTGTTATAATCCCAACACTTTATTTTCATAAAAAAATATTATTTGGTGATATACCTCAAAAGCAACATTTTTGATACTAATAAAAGCCACTCATCTTCAACTGCATTTAGCTTGAAAAAATAGTTTCTTCTTTTCTTTAAAATGAAGCTACTTCATATAAAATTTATTGTCTTTAATTACTAACTAGAAACGACACCTGTTGGAAGCTGGTTAGCAATTCCTCCCACTAGTGGGCTCTCACTATAGTTCCAAAGCATCATATTTAAGATATTAATTAAAATGTGCTATATAAAGCAGCATAAGTGATTCTGCTATTTTTAAACTAGTTAAAAAGCATATACTAAAAAGGAAAGAGGCCTTAGGTCACTGAGCTGCATGTAATTGTGGTTTTACATACAATATATGTATATTTGTTTGAACTGTCTGATGATAATTACACATGTATTAAAATGAAGAAGTGAAAAGAAACTGAAAAATGGAAAACTGGAGAACATACCTGTGTGGTACAAGTACAGGAACATTTGGAACTCTGAGATTTGTTTGCTTTTGTGAGAGCGCCTATCACAAAGCCCTGGCATACAATCTCAGTTTATAGCAAAAAAATTCACACCTTTTCTTTAACTGAGAACCAAGATACTAATTTTTCAAGGAATTTTTAGCAAAACAGCCAGCACAACACTTGCTCAGCTGTATTTCTAAAGCCAAATCTTCCCCTGGCATGCTCATTTGTTTTCTTTGATGAAAGCTTTCTTGCCAAGAGATGATTTACAACCTAGCTGAGACATGACTACACAGCAGGTGGGCTCCTCCTGCTATGTTTTTTCTCTTAACAAAAAACTTTATCAGTGAAACAGCACAGTAATGAGATTCTGGCAATAAATGCATATACTGAGTATGCCTAACGTGAAATGAGGAACAAACAAAATTTGACTATGCCTATATGAAGTAAACATTGGTAATACTCCAGGTATGAAGCACTTAAATTCAGTCAAGCCAAATATAGTTTATTTAATTTCTGGTAGAGCTCTTTGATTTAAAATCAAATTAAATACTTTTCAAAAGAGTTATAAATACAAAATAAAATTAAATAAACATTAATATTTTTTAAATGTAAAGAAAATATCTCACAGCTTTGGATTATCTCACAGGTTTTAGGTTATCACACCTTGCAGGTCTACCACTATGCAGATTCAACTCAAACAATTACAAAGATGCTGTGAATAATTTGCATACACAAATTTCTTCTTTACAAGAATAAAAATCCAAGAAATCAGTTAATATATTCAAATATTTCTTCCTCCACTGTGTAGGTCAAACAGTAATAAAGGAAATGAAAAATTCTAGGAAAGTATTTAGGCTGTAAGTATTCATTTCCAACAAATATTTAATTTACTTATACAGCTGCTACTCTTGGCCACATCTTTGAAAGCGACAGCTTCAATTTTTTACAGCATTAAATATGTTTCTTAATATTTTTATTTTAGATTACATTCCTTAAACAGTCAGCTATTTCAGCCTCACAAACAATTTCCTCTCAAAATTAATTTTATCAGAAAAAGAGATTGGGAAAAGAGTCTGGCTACCAGACCATATCAACAATAAATCAAATGCATCATGCTGGAGAAGCAATAGAAGTCACCATACTTGTAAATTCTCATTTATTTTGCTTACAAAACACTCTTCACACAAAGATTTAAAATGAACCTTCATAAACTAATGCTTAGTGTATCTCTGTATTTTTAAAAAGTCATTACTAACTGCAAAAATGGAGTCTTAGCAGGAACAAAGATTAGATGCTGAAGTACTTCCAAACACTTTGTTTCCACTGAAGACATTGAAAAAATGTTACGCCATAACTAGAGAATCAGAATTTCTTGGCAGGTTCAAAGAATATTTTGCTGAGATTTAAGATGCTCAAGGAATTAATTATTTGCATTCAATATATTCAGATAATTATTTGACAAAAGAATACAATATCTTAATTAGTTGTCCAGCATTTTTAAATTACTTTGACCTTTTTGGCACTATCTCTTTAGTAAGTGGAAATGTTTCTCAGACACAGACAGACACGTAGGTGCTGCCTCTACTTAGGTGGCTAAAAACTGTTTTCGTGCCCAGTGCCCTATCATTCTTGAAAAACAGCAAAGACAAATTGCATACTTAAGAGAACTTTCTTATTCCAACATCCCAAACAACAATGGCATCACAGCCTGCTGAGCACCATCCTTTCCTTTAAATTAGTATTCAGTCTTCCAGTCCAGACTCACACAGTCCCATGTGCAATCACAGTAATCCAGTTCACCATGTAAAAGACTTTCTTTAATGCTGGGGAGCCACTGAGGACTTCAAAGGCTCACTAAATTCCTTAAGAAACACCATCAGAAGAGATTGATAGTAGTTGCAGCACTAAGCTTACATTATTATGAAGCTGAAAAGAGGAAATGTGCAACCTCTATGCCACGACGTTGCTACTTCCAAGGGTTAAGTAACCAGCTCCACCCGTCCAAACACTTTCAGGAACAATCCTATGTAAAATTACCCTTCTAGATACCAAAGTCAACAAAAAGAATATCAACTGACAATACTCATAAAACGCACAACAACACTTTTTCTGTTCCTCCAAAACAATGCTTCTACAAAATTCACAGAGAAACAGACCTTGACATAATAAAACAGTTGTTCTGCAAAATTGACTCATGGTATTCCACCCCCAATGTACAGAAAACTTTATTCCACAAATACACTCCTCTGTGAAGACAGACAAGATTTCTGAATGGGGGTCAAGTTCAGCCACTACACATATGAGAATGAATTAAGACTGTCAATAAAGGGCATAAACACAAGAGAGGTACAAAGGAGAGGATTTTTTTTTCCACAGACTGCTGTTTCCATCTCTTGTTTATCAGTCTTGATACTCAAGAGAGACCAATGAGATTATATTGAAAAGTTTCTGATTTTATTGAATGTTAGAATGCAGACTTAATAAAGATACTGATTTATGGCACACTGTAATTTTTCCCAGAGTTCAGATCTAGCTGAGCCTACATTGTTTCACTGGCAATAGTCATCAATCTCTTACACTTCCACAGAAATCCAACTTCTCTCTTTTCTGGCATTACTTTAACAGGAGAGGGAAAAAAGGCTTCATGTGAAGGGGCAAACTCAAGAGAGTAATGCAAAAGTCTGTGCTGGTCAAGTATTTGCCCTACTACCAATGAGCAAGGTCATTAAGAAGTATATGAGATGTCTCCTGCGAATCATCCACCCATTTGCAAAATATATCAGATTCACAAAAAAACCCCAATACCATCCAAGGTATTACAGGATGAGAAGTAATATGTATGAGAAGCAATACAGGAAAAATGTGGTGTATGACTGGTGTGAATAACTATGGTGACAAACATGTGAGCATAAAGAAAAATGACTCATCACCTATTCAGTAATACTATTTAAGTTGATCTAAGTGCATTTCTTCACTTCCCCTCCTCCCCACTAGAATGTGGTTTCCAGAATATTCAAGGCACAGGAGAAGAACAGGTTTACAGGGAGTACAGGCAATGACAGTACAATCTGGGCTGCTGTGAGCTGTACCTGGAGACAGTGGCTTAGTGGAGTTATTTGAGGAGGAAGGACAAACAGGAAGAAAAAAATGCAGAAAAAAAAGGAGTAGACAGGACGAAGAGCAAACAAGAAAAAAAAAACAGGTAAAAATGATAGACAGAATACAGAAAAATTAGAAACATAAATAAAGGGAATAACTTGAATAGACCCTTTTTTTTCCCCCTTAACTATCAGCAAAAGTCTATTGTGCTAATAAACAGTGAAAATTATGTTGTGACAAGTGTAGAGAAAGGAGTTAAAACAATTTGATAACTGGCTTATTAAAATGGGAACATAGAGAAAACAAGGAAGAGCAGGTATTTCAAAAGCATGCAGACTGGCTGAGAGGCGTCTCCAAGTACTGTTTTAGCCATAGCAGGTGACGTTGGAGCTTACGTGGTGGTGAGAAATATTATAGATGGCTTTCTTTTGACAGTGAATCTCATGAAAAATACAGCAATGGATCCAATTCTAAGATGTAACTTGAAGATCAGCATGTCCTACTGATGGCAGTCAAAAAAATGAAATATTTTCAGGTGCAAAGTCCAATGATAATAGAGCAGCATTCCTTCACTCCCTAGTTACAAAACAGTAGTTTAAATGCAATGGCTTCTAACCAAGAGCCAAGACCTGCTGATGAGAGGCAGTATTTCAGAAGGCATGGAATAACATGTTCTGCTGAACTCCACAGTACCCAAACCATAAAAAACATAAATTCTCTTTCAAGTCAGGGATAACTGCAGAAATATTGGGAACCTAGTCATTGCCTCTCACACTGTAAATAAAAACTCAATTGCCCACCCATATACCAAGTCAAAAGTGCTCCTCAATATTTAAGTATATAAATTTCTTTTGCTCTGTTAGTGGATTATCTAATCTGCCAGATTATTACATTTCCTTACATGTTTTATTTTGGTGAACCTGAGTCAAAAATTATTAGAATATATATAACAAACAGTAAGGGAAAAAAGCTCAACATCTCAGTGGAAGTGTCATTTTGCTGGAAAGCTTAAGTAGTAACAGTGGGTAAGTAAGAGTTCCAACTATTCGAACAAAATTGATTTAATTCCTTTAGTTTTCAACTACCAGAAGCATTTGAAGTGTTTGTGTGGCTATCATCCTAGTATTCTTCTGCATGCAGCTCAGATTAACCATTTTCCAATAGATACTGTGTACTGTGTTTATCTTTAATGGCATCCAGAATGGCTGGATACTACCTTTCCTGAAACCATATTTTTCTTTGAAGTACATGTTAGAAAATATACTCCTTCTCTGTCATTCATTACTTGCACTATTAAACAAAGTCAGTCACTGTACGGGTGGGATAAATAAGACAGACTCTGCTCCAACAACTCAGAATCCAAGTGTGAGGAAGAAAGAGAACAGATGGATACAGGAAGAGTGGGGAGTACAATGAAAACTATTTTGGTTAAGGTGGTAGGAGGACATGTGTCAATCTAGCTATATTTGTAGGATAATTTTAAAAACAAATTCAAAGGAAGTAGCCTGGTAGATGTTTACAGAGAGCCTGTGGGACAACATGACAAGGACTGAAAATCCAGCAGGCACTGGAAACTCTTGCTACCAAATGAGCAAACACAAGAGAAGTGAAAGCAGCTCAGTCCTGACGCACAATGAGGAAAAAAACCTAAAAATCCATCCAGGGACAGACATCATCAAAACGACAGCCAGGAAAATGACGTGCATGAGGCAAAACTAGGATGGTCAAATGGAGAGACAGAATAGCGTAGCTGAGAGCTGAGAAAACAAGAATCTGAAAAAGAATTCTGGCTGCACGGATGCCTAGGGAAGGCTATGCCTATTAAAAAAACATATGGAAAGAGATATGTATGTTTTTTATGAATCTGAGTTCTTAAAAATTAATTCATCCTCAGTTTGAGCAAAGAGTGCTGAAATACACATTTATGCATCATATTAACACTAAACTGACACTGCTAGAACTCCATACAAAAACTTCAGTTTCTGAATTAGAACAGAAACCTCAGAGACCATTCCTTGCAGGTATTGTCAAGGCAATATTTTCCCTGACACACATAAATTTACCCTTACTGATTTTATATTTCCCAAGATTATAGAACCATAGAATGGTTTGAGGTTTGAAGGGACCTTAAAGATCATCTACATCCAAACCCTCTGCCAAGTGAAGGAACACCTTCCATCACACCAGGTTACTCAAAAACACTCCAGTCACATCTACCTTTAATTAAGTTCAGTAGTTCTTTGTCACCAGCAAGCTGTGTTTAGTAATTATTGCTCCCCGTAATTCAATGAATATTTGGAATATTCTTCTGAGCTTCCAATGCTGAACACCAAAATGAATTCCTAAGTCATGGCTCTCTCTTTTAACCAGGGATGAGCTCAGACAGTATTCAAATTATAAACCAAAAAATGCAATGGAAGATTCAAAAGAGGAGTTCAGGAATTATGTGATTTGAGTACAAAGGAGGCTATAAATGGGGTAGGGTGACCTGGACATTCAAATTCTTTACTTTAGCAGAAATACAGGAGCATTTTAGCACTGTAAGAGATTCAGTGAATGGATCAGATTATCTTCAAATTCCCTTTAGCACATAGCTTCTATTTTCTTGTAGCATCTTTAACTGGCTTAATAGCGACAAAATAAATGGCACTGCAGTCATCTTGAAGTTATGTGGATTTTTTGTAACTCTGAAAAGAATAAAAGTACACTGGGAAGCAAAGCAATATCATGTTCCCATATCTTTTCATTATTCATGTACCTAAAATACTTTCAATAACTACTTAACTAAAAACAATGTATTGAGCTGAATTAATATGCTGATATGGATAAAACAGAGAGGTTTTTAATATTATTTAATTTTAAAGAACCAAAGTGAGGAGAGATGTTTATAGTTAAATGTGCTCAGAGAATATTAATAGAAAAAAACCTGAATTCTGAAAATAGCCATCTCAATAATTGTATCCTTACTTATCCAAAAGGCTATCAACCAAGGAAATAATACTGCATTTATTTCCAAACTAGGCCTGAATTCTATAGGCGGCCAAAAGTCCTATTATTAAATTTAAGATAGAAAACAGTTCAACAGAGTGAATCTACTTTGCCTTTTTAACAAAATTCTCTTATAAGCCTGGTTATGACAACAAAAATTTACTGCTTATTGACAGCTTGTCTACTTCTTATTTTAGCAGCTCTTCCACTATTTGAGCTCTAGAAGGAAAAAAGGCCAGACAAAGGCATTATTTTGTTTTCTCCTTATCCAGAAACTACATGAGAAAACGTATAATCTTTTACTCGTAATTCAAATAGCATCTGCTGAGATCATGAGATCAATAAGATAATCTTCCAAACCCATTGATACTAAAAGTTAATTCATCTTAAAAAAATGCCTTGACCCTGCAGGGCTAAAGCTGCCCTAAATAGCAGGATCTATTACATAATCCATACTTAGGCTTATGTCATCACACTGGAGGGTTCTCATTTGAAGGAGATCAAAATCTCCACTATTTAGCACAGGCTTTAAGTCTTTAGCATCTTAAGCAAAGGATTCCTGGACCCAACTGTCCCTCATGTAAAATAAGGCAGTAAGACTCAAGAAAGTCAGATATATGGAAGTTTACAGGAATACATACAAGCTAGTAGAAAGCAATCTCTTCTGAAGAGCAACAATTCTAAAATATTAAAAAAAAAAAATTGGGCAACTGGCTTTTGCCTTACCTCTAACCAAGGATCTAAACTGCTTAAGACACTGGTGACACTAAAAAATTTAAGCACATTATCACCACATAACTGGGAGATGATTTAAGAAGCAAGCACACATGTCTACCAGACAACAACATCCTTACAAAAGCACAATACATTCTGTGTTTGGTACTGCTGTGGTTTCACCCCAGACAGCAACCAAGTGCTGCACATTTGCTCACTCCTGCTGGGTGGATGGGGGAGAGAATCAGAAGAGTAAAAGTGAGAAAACTTGTGGGTTGAGATAAAGACACTTTAATGGGTAAAGCAAAGGCTGTGCACGTAAGCAAAGCAAAACATCATCCTGTGTAAGCACTGCTCAGCAGCAACAAAAAACATCTCTGCATCATCAGCCCCATTTTAAAGCCCTCTGTAACACAGTCCCATACCCGCTACTAGGAAGAAAAATAACTATCCCAGCCAAAACCACCACAGTATTTTTGATAAATCTTTGCATCTATCAATAAGATATGTGAAGTAATATCTTGTAACTCATGGTATTTATGTTTGGTATTTATGTTTGACAATTTCAAGTAAATAGGGCAACTTAAAACTTTCAGGTATTTTGACAGTCCTTTGGTTTGACTGAAGTTCACAGTGTCTGAGGAGTATATGCTGTGAATCAAGGGGAGATCTAGAAATTCCAAGTGGGTAAGCCTTTCTTGCTGCTGATCTGAAAGCCACTGTTAACAGGAGGGAGTTTGTAAAGGAAGGCTGAGGGTGTAAGAGCATTATTTCTTTCTTTTTGGAAAAAAGGAACAAAACAAAGGGACTGGAATTTGTAGGAGAGCAGAGAAGCAAATCAAAGAATGGAACAAAATTATGGAAGATAATGGGAGCTACAGGATGCTAAATATCAGGCAGATAAAAAGTATTTGTGTATAAAAAGCTTTTGTTCCAATTGAGTCATGCAAAACATGTCTGTAAATGCTTTGGCAGAGTCTTTGGCAGCATTCCTGTTTCTGATGCAAAATGTGATGCATCACTTTGAGCAAATTTGTAACATTATTTATAAAACAGTTCAAAGTTCAAAAGAAAACAAGCATGTTTAAACAACAAGGTCAGGCATGCTATCAAAACAAGCAGGAAACCTTCAAAACTCAGCTGTGCCCAGATGACAAAACTGTTACAAAATATCACATTAAAAAGGGGTCAGTTTGTGAAGGGGTCAAGAAGTACTTATACCATCTATTTCAAATATATATCAGACCCAGGAAACATTTCAGAGAACTTGTGGGAGCAACACAAAACCAGAGGGCATCCACCCAACAGATCTAAAGAAATACAGGAACCAAACATCTGAATTACTGTTACACAACTATCAGAAGGCAATGTTCTCCTGACAATTCAAGTTTCACCAAGGCTCCTGAAGACACTGAGCTACCACATCAAAAGAAGAAAAGTTCTCACATAGAGAAAGAGGAACAAATGGTTAAAAAATTTCAGTGTGAAGAAAGATCATTCTCTTTGCTTCCTGTAACCTTGTGTTTTCATTTGTGGAAATGACTATAATGACAAACTACTGTCCATGTATAAAATACTTGTAATTTCTAAATTCAAGATGTAATTCTATGAATCTTTGCTTTTTATGATTTGAAATGTCTTTTCACTCTAAGTGGATGTGCCTAAATCACAGTAATCTTTTTTTGTATATTTGGTTTTTTGTTGTTTGGTTGTTGGGTTTTGCTTGTTGGGGGGAGGTTTTTTGCTATAGTTGAATATTGATTTTAAGTTTTGGAAAATTCAAAAATTGCAGCAAGTTCTGTATAATATTTTTAAAAGCAGCTTGTACTTACCTGCCTTCTGACACTGCACGATCTTCTCATATAAGCTATCTGTATTTTCAACCAGAGTCCTGATGGTGTGAATCATCTACAGAGAAAATAAATTGAAATATACAGAATATCAGTAAAATTAAAATTTTATTTAAATTTTTTTTATCTGTAAATGATGCCTAAAATTGAACTCAAATTGATTAACTAATACTTATTGTTAACATAATGAATGTACTCCTTTTTCTGGTCATAATGAGGTAGCAAAGTGCCCTAGACATAGCATAAAGGCATAAAAAATACAATGATTTTGGGCTGGGATCTGTGAATACTGAAGCAAAACATCTACTCCATAGTTCACTGCCTATCAAAGCAACTGGGAATGATATAACCAGGCAATTTGCTTTTGGTGGCTTGGTTGAGATAACCTGGATGCAATTTTCCTCTTCCTCATTCCCTCCAACACTCAGGATGATGATCACTCATTACCCAGTGCATCCTTTTTCCTAGGCATCATTCCACTGCTTTTCCAGATTTTTTCCTCTACATTTTCCCTTTTGTGGCTAGACCTGCACTCATGTATGAGATAATGCTTTATGGAAGAAAACAAATCACTTGAGGCTGGTAGTGGAGGATAGGAAAAATAAATTATTCTTTTAGCTGATCTTTCTAAACAAAAAGCCTTTCAGGGAATCCCAGCTGAATGCTCTAAGATGGAACCATGCAGAATTTTCAGCCTAGGGTATGTACTGAGAAGTAACAACTTTGCTTCTCACCTTCCCCACTGACGTCTCTGCTTTCCACTCAAGCAGACAATTTTCTCTGCACTAAAACAATGACTACATTTTTGACATGTTACTTATGTGGGTGTTCATGTGGAACTTGCTTTTCCTTAGGAGACCACCATTTGCTTTTATGAGGAGGAACAATCCTCCTCATAAAAGCATGTTACAGAGAAAAAGGAATGTTACAGGGGAAAAAAGCCCAAACCTCTCTAACACTGCTCCTCAGAGAAAAATTACTGTAAGAGGCATGACTCCCTCACACATATTAGAAGGAGCCTTCTGCAGCTGAATGACATTGAGGCTGCTTTTCTGAACATTGCTCCAAGTAAGGCATAAATCAATTTTGAGAAGCAGGCAAGCAAGTCTCAGATTTTTGATTGTGACAAGTGTGCAAGCAAGTGAGGAGGAAAAACACCTGCACAGACAAACTACTCTACAGGCTTCTGTAACTGTCAGCTGCAAAAAAATCTGGTTTAAACAAATGACAAAGCATTTAAAAATAATTCTAGTTCCATTTATATTATTTCGGTTTGAGCCAATAAAGAAAATGATGCAAACCATGAATTTGTACTTGCTACACACCAACAGCATGTGAAAAAGCAACTTTAGAGTACATGGAGGTCATCATACTGGATAATTTAATTTAATCCTCACATCCCAATTAATCTCTTTTTAAAGTATCTACTTAGCCTGATCTATATTATGTCTGTTGTCGGGGTTGCTTTAAATAGACGTAAATTAGAATATATGAAGTAAAAATAACGTGATCAGGTTGCTAAGCTGCAAATGAAAAACTTTAGCTTACCACAGTTTAAACTGGATTGTTCTTTGAATATAAATATCAATTTTCACTCAAGCAAAAACTACCTATAAATAGAATTATGCTGATTACTATTTAAGTGTAACAAATTGAAGACAATTTAAGTAAGAGAATACTATAGTTCACCCACATAGGGAGCACTGCAAACTGACTATTCCTAATCAGTCAAGGAGAAAGCCCCATTTCACTTTGCTTCATTACTATTCAGTCTCTAAAACAGAACTCACAAATTGAAATAAGATCACAGTAAATTTGCTTGACAGGCAAGGATTTACCTGTTTCAATATGTATGTCACATAACACATTTGTTTCTGCAATGAACTTAAATGGAGAGGACCAAAACACAGCTGATGTCAGCTGTATACTTCCAATAGCTGATGTTATTTTGCTAACTGGCTGAAAGAAAACCGTAAAGCAGGTTTTTCTGAATTGACAATCACCTTGAAAAATGAAACGCTGAGCACATATGACTCTTGAGCTTTTCTGGGGTGCTAATACACAGTACTAAGGACTAGAGAGGGATTCCCGATCAATATGAGTCCTTTTACCTGAGCACTCTTTTGACTGGAGTTCATAAAAAAATGAGAACAACTATGCTACCTGTTCAAGGTATTTGTTTTGAAGGAATTGTAAGAAATATTACAAATGTCCTACTCTGTTTTCCTGACCCCATGTGTTTAATAACATAATTTCTAAGTTATCTCAGTTAGGTCCTATTCCAGACACAGAGCATATCTACCTGCTCTGCTTCCTTTGTATGGCCTACATGAATATCAGATAATTTAGAAGCAGTGGAGAACAAGTCTCAGCTGATTAGAAAACTTACTTTGAGACGCTGCACTGATTTTCAGAAATAAGAGAATTCTAAGATGAACCAAAATGCTTACATTACTGCTTTTTTGTTTACTTTCTGTATTGACAAAAGAAGAAAGTTTTACTGATTCTGCAGATGAAAGGAAAAAAAACTAATCACTGTATTAGTGCTCTTTCATCATGGTCAGGCTAACACTGGAGAATTTATAATAACATGCCAATTTCATATTTCACAGTTCCAGTATGGAAAGCTAGTAAATACCCTATGATCAAAAGGAATACCCTCTTTGCAACTTCTGAAGAAAAATGGCAATGCATTTCATATGGCAGAAATTATTCTAATATCCACTTTTAGATTATCAAGAGTAGTAACAGTTACTTTCATTATCTTTGGTCTCTAAAATACATACAAAGCTGTATTTAAGATTAACAGCACTGCAGAGCAAAACTGGCTGAGCTAGCAATAATTCAGGGGTTGACTGCCACTACCATTCAATCGCTGTTATGGAACACCCCAATTTTCAAATGTCCTTCCCTAACAAAATAATGGAGTAGTATGCTGTGTGCATGACTAGGTGTCACCTTCTAGTTGTGCTTGATTAATAAACTAATACTATTAGTTCATTATAATTTTATTCTTACATTGCTCTTCACCACACAGTCATACTTTAGTATGGATTCAGCTATTTGTTCAATTACTCCTATGGAATGTTTGAACATATGAATTCTTTCTAGTGTTCAAGCCAAAGTTTTAACCTCATGAAAACACTTATATAGACATTCACAGAGACTGAAAGACTTCTGGCAGACACAGCATATGGAACAACTATGTATAAATGCCTATATTTAAACAGAAAATTAATCCAAATATACTGGTATGTATATGTGAGATCAATATAAAAATGAAATTGAAAATGATGAGTAAGGAGGAGCTTCAGTGTGAAAACCACTATGTCTGCAGCAGAGTAAGACATGGAAATCTCAAGGCAAATTAGTCATGGAAATTGAGCAGAAAGACCAGGTAGAATCTGCTCTACACTGAACTAGTCTATATTGAACAAGGCAATCAATTAGCAGGCATTTTCTAACCACATCTAACTTCTAGAATATTACCAGTGACAAATCTGGAAAGAGAAATGGAAACAAATGCAATATGGAACAACCAGTTGCCACCCGATCATTAAAAATGTATTGCAAATTGCCCATGCATATTCAAGAAAAGAACACATGCTACGTGAAGTTTAGTAAGTTGTATTTTCTAACAAGCCTCTTACAATACTGATTCACATTTCTAACCTATGTTGCTTTTTTTCTGGAAGCAAAGATTCAAAATATCAAAAAGATTATTTTAAATATAGAACTTATAAGATACAATGCTGAAATTGCTTTAACTCACCTTTCAATTCCCACCCCATCACCACACTCCAACCTCAGCATGACCAGAGAACTTCTCAGGTGTTCATTTCACACTGGACTATCCTACTCTTTTTGTTGGTCAATGGAAAACAGGAAATGCAGAATTCTATGCTTTATAGCCTTGAAGTCATCACATTTTTGCGGAGGCCAGGTTAATAGTTTGATCTATTTGTTATATTCTTCAAACTCTATTGGTTAAATCATGCAAGCATTTTACCTAGTTATTCTAACAAATGGATGAATGTCAAGAAAGATGTTTTAAAAATTAAGTAGTTGTTATTATTGTTGTTGTTCAGAAGTAAGCACTATATGATTAGTCCAGAATTCTCAATGAGGATTGGAGACCTGTATTATTATATACATTGTTCCTACCTTAAAAAGCCAATGATGATGGTTAGAAATCACAATTGTTGCTTCAAACAGATGGAACTGCATTGTTAACAGTTCATCCCTTATGTGATGCTGTCCTCACAAACCAAATGAAAAACTCATTTACTGAAAAAAATCTATCCTCCTTCTCAGCAAAACAGAACTCTCCCATTAAGATGGTTACTTAAAATTATATATATAAATGTCTAGACTACCCTTTAGGATAGTCTTTTTTTATGTTTCAAAGTTTGTTGTCTGATCTGTTGTTTTATGAAAGAGTTAAGTGCTATGAACTAATACCATGTAAATCAATGCAAGTGCTCACATGTATGTACACATGCATATATTTGAAACCATTTCTTTAATTTCAGCCGAATTTGAACAAGATCTATTTCTACTAGGCTCACATAGCCAGGTCTTCTGGTAGAAGGTAAAACATTCTGTTTATGCCCTCAACTTGTGAAAAATATGTAACTGAACTCAACCGTAAATATCACATTTAACATAGGCCTTGGGAAAGAAATCTTTCAAAACCCTGAGGATTTATCCAATCTTCCAGTGTGGAACTGGTTGGTAGCACACAAGAAGACATCAGCTGTATTTTAAAATGGAAAAATCAACCAATTATAAACTGT
Source organism: Melospiza melodia melodia (assembly GCF_035770615.1). Classification (NCBI taxonomy): domain Eukaryota; kingdom Metazoa; phylum Chordata; class Aves; order Passeriformes; family Passerellidae; genus Melospiza; species Melospiza melodia. The sequence continues at coordinate 36,409,033 of NC_086194.1, read as the reverse complement.
GTCTGGCTGATGAAACTCAGTGAGAGAAAACACCTTCACTGACACAACTGCAACACCAAGGATGAATGTTATTTTTAGCAAGAAAAGCACACCACACATTTAAATTTCAACATCTGTAAATGTGTTGCCAATACTGCTAGACCTATATTCCAAGAGCAAACCTGAAACCATACTTACAGTAGGTATAAATCAAATCTTCATTAAAATGGCACTCACATTCTACTTTCATCCAAACCTCTACATATAAGATATTTTTCTGAAATCACAAACTACACCATTTCTAATAAATGTATGTATCTTTAGTATTCAGAAGCCAAACTGGAGCTCTTAACAGCAGTAATAAACATGTAATTTGCATTTTCCAGACATTTTATTAAGCCCAAGATTGTACAAATAGCACCATTATCAAACAGCACTTCACAAAAATAGGAAACCAAACACAAGGCATTCCAAACTGCTAATAGCATCTGCACCACTTCAAAAGAAGTGTTACACAGTGAGGATCAGAAGCTGCTACCATTGCCCCAAGCAGTAACATCAAGGAAAGGGGCTCTGGTAGGGACTCCTTATAAACTCTTTGCCCTCAAGAACCATTATAGGTACCAGGACCTCAAACAAAACATGGTCAGCTTTAATTGAATGTCTGTAAAAATCGTACCCAAGCAGTCCAGCATTCAATGTCAATGCACCAAAAGTCATTTTTGTTGTTGCACTAGAACAAGCAGATGAACTGTTCTTAGTCCTTTCAGTGACAACTGCCATGGTCAGCTTGCTCTGCAGCTGCATTAGGAGTTGTTTCAAGCGGTATGTGCTGCCTTTTATTTTCTGCTGGAGAGGAATGGTATTATAGCAAACAAGAAAGGAAATTGCTATAAAATCACATTGCAAACCTCACAACTCAAATTAATTGTGTTCTAGCTGTTCCTACAGTGTGGACACCACACTGAAAGAATTCTGAAACATCCAACTTCTAACAGGACCACCATAAACAAGAGAAGTCAACTTTTACGAAGAAAAAACAATCACAGCTTTCCTCTGCTCTGCCAAGCCTGTCACCACGTTGTAGAAGGCTACACACATTGGCTAATCCTGATTTTCCTTTTGTAAACCCATACTGAGTTTATCCCATCTCTTTCATGCTGGAGCATTCATCCCAGTTTGGGGTTTTTCAGTACAAGAAATATATGGAGTACTGCCCAGCACAAACTCACAGAGATTTAAGGAACTGGAGTATCTTTTATATGAGGAGAGGCTGAGAGGGCTGGGACTGCTCAGCCTGGAGCAGAGAAGGCTCAGGGGGAATCTTAGGTGGTCAAACACTGGAAGAGGTTTCCCAGATTGACTGTGGAGTCTCCACCCTTGGTGATATTCAACAGCCAACCTGACACAGTCCTGGGCAACCTGCTCTGTCTGATCCTGCTTGGAGCAGGGGGGTGGGGTTAGATGATCTCCAGAGGTGCCTTCCAACCTAAACGACCCTATGTAAAAAAGAATTATAGTGAAGTTGACATGTCCAGTCAAAAGAACTGAACTTTCTGGCTCAAGATAACAATCAATAGTAACCTCTTTATAGATAAAAATCAGGTGTGGTTTTGCACAGAAAGTTCAAAGCTCTACAAACCAAAGGTAATCTTTCTCCCATCCAAATACAGTCCAAAGTACCAAGGTAAGAAAATCAAGCTGCTAACTGATACTTCTCTACACACAGAGGATTCATCATATCAAACCAAATTTCCTTCAAAGCAGTAAGGTTTTTAGCAAATGTGTTGTCTAAGTCAGAAAATATTTCTTCAACTGTACAAGAAAATAAATTTAGCAGAGAAGCAGAGAGATTTAAAGTTAGAAGGGACCTCAGGAGGTCATCTGATCCTAACCCCCTTGTTCATGCAGGGCCACTTACCACGGCTGGCTGCCCAGGGCCATGTCCAGATGGCTTTTGAGTATCTCCAAAGCTGGAGACTTCACCATCTCTCTGGGCAACTTGTTCCAGTGTTCAGTGACCCTTACAGTCAAAAAGTGTAACCTGATGTTCTGACAGAGCCCCCTGGTTTTCATTTCATGCCTTTTCTCCTATCACTGGGCACCAATGGAAGTGCCTCTCTCTGGCCTCCGCACCCTCTCCTCAGGCATTCATACACATTGATAAGATCCCCCTCAGCCTTCTTTTCCCCAGACTAAACAGTCCCAGCCTTTCTGTGTAGGAGATGCTCCATCAGCTTAGTGGCCCTTTGTTTGACTCTTCAGCACATCCATGCCTCCCTCGTGCTGGGGAACCCAGGACAGGACACAGCACTGCAGCAGGTATGCCCTCAGCAGCACTGAATAGAGGGGAAGGGTCATCTCCCCTCAAGAATAACTTATGTTATGATATAATCAGGTATTATGTTTCTCTTTAGATTTTAAAACCACTGCCTTCTTCCAAAAAAAAAAAAAAACCCAAACAAAAAAGCAGATGAAATTTCCCTTATGCTTACTGAATTCATTGGCATATTATGATAAAAATGTAATGCTGTACCTGACAGTGGCAGTTTATCCATTTAAGTGGAAAAAACATAGGAACAGACTCATGGCCTCATGGTCTAACCTTTTCAGCCTACCTTTCCTCTCTCATCTCTTTTTGAAATGTTTTATATTCTAGAAAACACATACATGGAAAATGGTTTCTTTCTTCAGAAAGAAGCAAGACAAGATTATGCCATAATGCTTTGCAGATCAAAAGATATAAGATACGAAATCCACTTACCAAAACTAATTCTTGTAGGCCTGAGAAAAAAAAGACATAATCTGTTCTTAACTCTGCAGCATCCCAAAATTAATTCATTTCCCCCAGTTTAAGAAAATCTACCAAAGGAACAAACAGTCCACAAGTCCTCCATTAAAGAGAACTATTTGCTCTTAATTCCTCATGAGTCAAGTCTATGAGAAAGACTAGGTTGAAGACAAAGTAAATATAATAATCAGCAGCTCTCTTCTAAACTATGTACCCAAGGACAATAAGCCCTTTTTAAATCCAATAGTCACTGCTTTTCACTTTCCTGATAACCTGGGTTTTGTAGCAAAATTATTTTCATAATGTTAAAACAAAGCAAATAGAATAAAAAACCATGTGAAAAGTGGACAATAAGTAAGGACACGTGTATGAAATTAAAATATCCTCTATCTGTATAAGAAGCAAAAATCTATCATCTGTGTGAAAAAATTCATAGGTAGCTAATAGGCTATTTCTGAAATGAGAACTGTCAATAGCAGCTCTAATAGTCATAATTCCTTTTTCACACAGATGGACTCAAAAAGACAAACAGCAAATTTAAAATTTATTGAGAAAGAGAAGTCCTAATAGAAATATGTAATACATATGAGAAGTTGCTCTGCATCTGACCTATTTTTATGCTCTTCCATAAGCATTTCATTGGACTACATTAAAGCAGGCCAGAAAGCAACACGCTCTCCTCTTCCTGAGTAGCCGTATTATTTTATGCTCTTATGAATTCTGTGAGTCAGCCATTAGACATAATGGGATTAGTGAGAGGATACAAAAAGCTTCACCATCCATGCTCTCAAAAAGAAATGCAGAAATCTTGCCTTCACAGAAGCATTAAATTGTCATTATCAGAGCTTTTCAATCAATGCAAAGCAGCTCATACTTTACAACATTTGGCACTGGAGCCTTGAGTACCCAAAATTAGACATTTGCTTTGTGGACTGAAAAAGCCCAGCATAAACTAAGGTTATAATCTGCAGCTCTGTTTTTGGAAGCATAATTACAATCTTCATGTTGTTATAAAACAGGAAAATAAAAATTGATAATAAGCAGCACAACTCTTTCTGAAGAAACTGTCCAAGCTATTCACTATATTTTCCATGAATGCTTTGTTTTCAGTTTTTATGACAGGCTAACAGCTACACAATCAGTAACTATTTCAATTAATCTCAAAAACCAGGATCTACAATTACTATAATTTATTAAACATGGCAAAAACCATTACCTGGGCTATTTGCAATATTAAATTGCAAAGAATGATGGATGTTTTTTCTTAGATCTCTTCACCACCAAACTATATTAATTTATTACTTAAATAAAGACAGTTCTATTCTGCAGACTGATAATGAAAGTAAGCAATACTGTAGAAAGTCAGAGGCTATAATGGAAACAGTGAGACACTGTGTGTTATCACAATTTAAATACTGCATTTTTGTTGCCAACTCTGAAACTCACTGTTTTAACACACATTATAACAATCTACTGCTAAGATTGAGAAAGTTGTTGGAAGTCTAAGCAGCTACATACCTCACACCTCGATGATCTTTGAAAATCTGGGGGCAGCATTAATTCATACAGCTTCCAGAGTGCTTAGCTACTTGAGCTGGATCAAAGTTGCAGGAGCTATACCTACTATCTATAATCCACTTACTGGAAAAACACACCCTTAATGCAAAAATCAAAAACATAAGCAACTGTCTTTAACAGCTCTTTTCCTGCTGGAGCACCAGGTTGAGTCCAACATTCACTTTAGCTATCAGAAAAGATCTAATAACTTTAAAAGTCTAAAAATTTAATGGTAACTTTATTTTAATATGAGCATTTGAAAGGCAACTTTGTCAAATGCTTTTGAAAACCTAACCAGACTGATCTGCTGTGTCTACATGCTTTTTGACATCAAAGAACTCCAAGGGATTAATGAGCCCTTCATTTTATAAAAGCTGTATTGACTCTTCCTCAACATGACACATTTCTCCATGTTTCCTCTAATTTTCCTCTTCAAAACAGTTTCTACCCATTTTCACAGTACAGATGTCAGCCTGTCTGATCTGTAATTTTATCATCTTCCCTGGAAATATCTTAAAACACTGGTATCACACTAACAACTTTGATAGTCAGTTTCAAGTGAGAGAATACACACAATTAGTAGTTTTGATACATCAACTCTTGAGGCCTTTCAGAACTCGTAAATTAGTGTCTCCTCTTTCTGGTGTCTTATTTTCCCAGTCTTTTGCCTTTCCTATGTAATATCTTCTGTCAGCATTTCACTTACAGATGAATTCTGCAATTAGTCTTTCATAAAGAAGCGTTTCATGTGAAACCTTGATCTCCACAGGTATATGGATGTAAAAACTAATTAAGTGTTGTGGCTTTGCCTCTTTAGCTGGAGCTTTCTTTTAAACATTGATCAGCTAGTGAACTTACATAATCTTTGACTGACTTCTGTTTCTGCTTTTTCAGAAAAGAGGTTACTGTTATTTTTAAATCTGTGCAGATCATTTTTTTTTTAATTCTTCACTGTCAGTTCTCTTTTATTTCTTATTTAACCACGGCAGGGTTAAATATGGATCCTGTCTTCCCCATTTGCACATAACTTCAGCTATTGGGAAGATGCCTTATTTTCATGAGAACCTCCTCCATGTTATTTTCCCCAAGTATTTTTTCATAAGTGGTACATATTTACTTCAAACTCCCCAGGCGGTATCTTTAGTGTCTGTGATGTCTGTTCTTTTGACTACTTCTTTTATCTTTTTGTTTTGATTTATGTGGTTATGATCTCAAGTATAAAAGCAAGGAATTTTCAACCTTCTGTGCAAAGCATTAAATTCTCTTCTTCATAATCCAGAAAATGCTAAGAGGTAAATTGTAACATGGAAAACTCATGGAGCTTGACTTCAAAGTCATGGGCTCAAGGACAACATTCTGAACCAGCTGGGCTCAGAACACAGCTATCATGGTCTATGCCAGTCACACACTCCTCAGGAAAGGTACTATATGGATAAATCTGAATTTTCTTCAAGTGCACAATGCAAGTGGTAAGCAGGTGATTAAGCATGTGATTTAAAATCATGTGATACCCAAAGATTGGGTTCTGCTACAGGAGATTGGTGCTACTGAACTCAGCCTCCTCTGACACAACCAGAAACTGAATATTGAGGCCTTTGCACAAGTTGAAGCAACATATTCACTCAGTTTTAGGAGAGAATTACCAGCACTGCATCCAGCATTTTTTGGTTGCCCAGAAGTTTGCAACCTCAAAGGGTAATTCGGGGAACAAAGGCTTCTCAGCTGAATAGCCCTGACACATTAGCAGGCTGAGTTTAAATAGAAGTCTTGCTCTACTTGTTTCTCAAGATACAAATATATAATCACAGCATAACTGTAATCCTCCTTACTATATTTGCACAGTAACCATAACCAAGGACCTACATCAACAACAGGAAACTAATACAGATTTTATGAACTAAATGTATATCAAAACAGATCTGCTAATCACTCTTCCTTAGGCCCTGTGAAAAAGGCAATGGATATAGCCTTTGCTTCCTTCAGAATTATGGAGTTCAATGCAACATGTCCAATAAAACTCTGCTCAATTAATCTATATTAATATCAAGATGAGTTTTAAAAGTGAAGAATATTTAAAATTTTGAGCAGTAGCTGAAGTTTGAGAGGATTACTAATATTTCACCAAACCTTGATAATCAGTGCTTTTCAGATAGGCTTTTAATAGCCCTATTAGTATCAGTCCAGTCTGTAACTCTACCAAGTATAGTGTCAAATTATCTGCTTTCCAGTTCAAGTTCAAAATATAGCCTATCTTATTTAGTTTATGTCATTGCTGAAATTTCCAGCGCTGTAAGATGAAGTTAACTTCTGCATGAGTGCACATGCAATCTGCTCTATTGAGTCAGTAGCTGGAAAGAGCCAAAAATAAGGTAACCGGATTTAAGCTTACTACAGCACTGCTTATCCCCAATGATATGGTGTTTTCCAATTTAATAGTGTCACTCTCTTTTAATACCTTTCATTTTCATTATCTCACAACCCCCACCACCAATAAACACAACCTGCTTTCATGTCCTTCCCTAGGGTGTATATACAAAATCTATTCATCTTGTTTGATTTCATTTAAATCAAATACGGACTTATACCACATTCTGTAGACATTCTGAATTACAAAATCACCTCAAAATCTGAAAAAAAAATTTGAAAATCACTCCATAAACTGAAAACTATTGAACTAGGAGCATTATCTAATTAGGATTTAATAACTTCGAATCCTAATTACTGTAGCAGCACTACTGATTTTTCACATAGGTACAGTTATCTGCCTGGTCTGTGTTAGTTTTTCCCTTAGAAGTAAATGCCTTCTTGCAAAGTCCAGAAAACCCTATCCTCAGCAAATGGGACACTTCATCCTCCACTAAGGGCAAACAGAGAGCCAAGTTCTCAACAGCATCTGGCTTTATTTGTATGCTACTCTAGGATATCTCTGAAGTGCTCTTATATCATCACTGAATAATGCTGCAGACGGAGGGTGAGATAATTTTTTTTTCTCTTGCCATAGTATAACTTTTAAGGTTTACTTACTTTTTATCTTAAAGGTTATAAGACATTTTTAAAAACATGCAATGGTGTGGAAGAGGCACTTGCCTTAACTCCAAGCTTCAGTCTGCAGCATTGATCAGTGATGGGTGTGATGACACCAACAGAGTGCATGCTGAAGTATCACATAAAGGAAGCTGAAGTTCATGAACAAGAGGGAAAAATAAAACATTGTTAAACAGTGAAAAGATGGTAGGGCGAAAAATACTCAGGAGCATGGAGAAGTTAAAGAACAATACACCTGCAATTTTTCCCTTTCTCAAAAATTTCTAGATATATTTGGTTTTTATTATCCAGAAATGATACTTCAGTTCCTATAATATGGGTTTTTCAACCCATGACTAGTACTAGCCTTGATCACTTAACAGCTCCTCCATTACGTGAATGCAGATAATTTAAGAAAGCACTATGTGCTATTTGTTTAAAGATAAAACCCCCAAATATCTACTGACACAGTATTTTATTATCATTTATCTCACTGTTTCTTTAAAAAAAACCTATGTTACACTGAAGATACTTTTTCCTTTCCATTGTCCCTGCAGTATTGCACTTATTTGCAATTATTTCAAGGTGGACTGACTGTCCTGCTGTTAAGGTCTTGCATTCTTTCCCACTTGACAGAGCAACAATGAGTTCTTCATGCACTCCCAGTGTAAACAAATTTTGAATAATTCAAATCTTAAACATTATCTTCAATGGTTAGTATCATTTTATAGAAAAGAGAGTATTTCTGACACATAAGAATCCCCTCATTAGCTAAAAAAATCATAAACCTGAAACAATCACACTTTGAGAATGCCATTACACGTGCCACATTGAGAGGGCACACAAGGTAGTGACAGCCTATGCATGCATTTATGCTATACCAATCCAGGTTTGTTTCATAAACATTGAAATCTATTTTGTTTATCCACATGATTTCATAGAGTACCTGACACCCTGGAAGTACAGAATGACATCATTCTGACCTGTACTGAGGCCTAAGCCAGCAGAAAGTAAGACAAGTAGGTAATCATTACTTTGTCAGTGCATCTGCCCTTTCTCAATTCGGCATGAAGAAATCTCATTATTAAGTGGAATTTTACACCCACGTATTAATGAATCGTGACAAAAATATCCCAAGTCTAAACTAATGAGGTAAGATTTGTCCTTTTGAGGGCTCATTATATAAACACACACCAAAATCATACAACCCCCCCCCCCCCCTCCAAACCATAAAACTGTCAGACTCTGATCATCTGCCACTACAGCAAATACCCATATATGAACTAAACACCATCACATTTCTTCTTCTCTCTTTGAGGAAAGGATGATACAGATGTCTCCCACTATTTCACAATGTGCTTTCAGAAATAAGAGCACAGGAATATGTCTCCCATGGCTGACTTCCTTTTCCAGCATACCCTACAGATTTTAATTGCCTAAAATCTTTTGTCAAACTGAATAGAGGACTGGCAAAAGCCAAATGCCACAAATTTAAATGCATCTCATTATTTTAACTTATAACTTATATTTGATTAAAATAACCTTAATTTTACTTATCTTCAATATCATTTAGAGCTAGAAGCACTATCATACTCTTTCTTTGAAATTGAGTATTTATATTTTAGGGACAAGAAGATGGAAAAGTGCTTTTTTTGCCAGTAAATAAATGTTCTATTACTTTTACATGTATAAGTGAAGTATAGATTTCTCAAGTACAGAAATATTCAAATCATGTATAGAGTATAATATGTGTGTGGGAAAAAACATATGTGAGAGCCAAAGAGCAAAGCAAACTTAGATTGTAAAGATTTCTGGAGTCACAAGTCACCTTTGTCTAAGTGATATTCAAAGAAAAAAGGTATTCCAGATTTAGAACTAAGACTTTAAGTACCTAGAACAGCTGAGTCACTAACAATCAGCACCACCACATCAGAACAAACTGCAGGTAGACATCTCCAGCAAGGAAACAGAACTTCTTTACTTGTTGCAGCTGTAATCCCAACAGCCAAGCTTGTTTACATCCCAATTACAGCGATATCCTGTAAGCCACCACTAAGAGGATATGCACTATCTTCTTGCAGCTCTGCTATCACTGCAACCAGATTTTGTCATATCTACGGCACCACTGAACTACACAAACTCTGCCTACATTGCTAATTATCAATGAGTGGTTTTTTCACTTTGGTGTAGCATAATTCTAAAGCTACCTTTTCTTTAGAAAGCAGTTTACAAGCTGTATATGAAACGGGATACTGGTTAATTTTTCTCCTTTTTTTTTCAGGCAAGTGACCCGATGCTGCCAGGTAAGGTTTCTCATTTTAGCACACAAAAGTATTGCAAAATCATCTTCACATGAAAGAAAACATTAAATAAATGAATAAATAATCAATTATACTCTGCCACATTACTTCAGTGGCAGTAAGGAGGACATTTCAAATCAAACTCTTCTTGATCTTTTTTCCACATTTCAAATCAATGCAAAGCAGATGTAAATCAGTATTTATTGGTGTGTTAGTTATTCCTTCTTTTTTTACTGCAACATGTTTAATTTCCAGTCTCTAAAGACACAATTTATGTATTTACTGAAACATAATGTCTGAAGTTAATGTTACAGCTGCTTACATGCATAAAAATGGCTAATCAAATGACATATGTAAGAAAGATAGAGAAAAGAAAAATAAAAGAGCATGTGTAGAATTTTACATGCCAAGGTGCTTATAAAACTACAATGCCTAAAAGCAGTGCCTGACATTTTTGTATTTGATGTTGAGCCAAAGCCAAAATAAACCAAGGTCCCCCAAGTGGAAGATGTAAAGTAGTAAGAGGTTTATAGATACAAAGTAAGTTTCAAACTACTGAAAAACAGGTAAGTCAATACATCCTCTTCTTCATGTTAAATCCTCTTGACAATAACCACTTTACCTTCTGAGGTGTACAAGCACGCATTTGCATGCAGTATATCAATAATCTCTATGTTTTACTCTGTATAAAAACATTTCCAATTGCCGTACATTCGTGGGAATAACTCAAGCACAAGTAATGAAGCACAAAATAGGAAGTCACAGGTTAAAATAGGAAGTTACAGGTTTTAAATCAAGCATGGTACAGTATATTAAATATACATTTAAAAAGTCTTTCAAACAGACAATATAAGACAACCACAAAAAACTACTCACCATTTCATATGCTGTTACAATCTTTTTCAAGACCTCTGGAACAATCCCTTGGAGCTCCATAGCTGGATACTGATCATTGAGATTCACTACTACCAAGGGTGTATTATCAGGCCCAACCAAGTGCATAGACACTGCCAAAATGCACTGCATAAGATTTGCTACAGGAGAGAGGCCACATAATTCTTTGAATGAAACTACTGCATTCTGCAAAAAGGAAAGAAAGAGTTTCCTTTACAGTTAAATATGAAATTTAAAGTCTTGTTATTTCAGGATAAAATATTTCACTGTTATACTTGAGCTAAAATGGTTGTGTTACAATTACCACAGCTTTTCCCTGAAGAACTGGCATTTTTGAAACCAACCAATATTACACAAACATTTTACAAAAATGTTAAAATTTTAAGGAATGCAGTACATGCTACAGAAAAAAACATCTATTTAGAACAAGCATATCTCCTCTCTATCATGGCTAACATTAACTATGGAAATAAACAGATTCTAAAACACAGTGGTTATATATTTTCAAAATTTTCAAGACATTTTTTAAATGCTACCAAGTGAAAAAAATATTAGATGCTGAATATCCCAATTAAGCAAAGTGAAGCAGAAGGAGGAATTCAGCACATTTGTAACTTTAAACATACCTGAACTACAGCCCAGACGTGCTGTGGATCTGCAGGCTCCCACTTGGTGCGAGTCACAAACCCATCACGCCACTATTGAAGTATTCCTATCACATTGCCACACTTAAGTGAATTTTTTTAAGGTACCTTAACTTAAATACTGATTCTGTACCTTTCCCTAAGACTTTTCATGTCATATTTTATATCCAGTATGGTAGAATATAATGCCATAAGTTTAAACTTGAAGAAAGTTTACAGCATTGGAAATACAGTGTGACTCCAAGTAGCCACTGATATTCCATGATGGGAATATTGTCAGCACTGTAGAGAATTTAGGATTTTTGTACCAATTGGGAACTGGTGATCTATGGCAAGTCTGGAGTTTGTGTTCCTGTAGGAAATAAAAATAAAAATATAGTATATTTAAGTTACAAATGTGCTCAGTGCTCCTTTCTCTCATGTTGCACCCAGGCAGAGTATCTGGTACAAATTTTCACTTTAATCCAAACCACTTTCCATCTTGCTGGTACGGTAAGACTCTCTTGTGGACATGTCTTTTAGAAAGACATAATGCCAACTTTAACTCAAACAGGACTCAAATGTGAAATATTTTGCTGTTCCTTTATCAGATGACATTCCAAAGCAGACTTCCAAATAAGTATGCGCAGCTTATTCATGCAAAATTCTGTGAACACGAAATTGCACCTACCCAGTCACTTAGAGTGTACTTTTAGTACAGGTCCAGGAAACAGAAACTTCTTTTATCAACTGATGTACACTTCAATGACACAATAATTACACAGCTCAAGAGACAGACACTGGGAAATCCATTCAAACAGATTTTGCTCAAGATAAGTACATGGCTTTTTGGCTTGAGATAAGCCATTACGAACAACCATTTTACAGAGAGGTTAACGAGGACCCAGGGATTGTATATATTCATTAATGACAGGAGGACAGGACTAATATGTACTACTACAGTAACTCCTGCCTTTGGACTTCCAATTCTATATCCAGAGACTATTCCTCATACTGTTAAGTAAATTAAACATGTAACATCACATCCAGTTCAATCATCCATGTTATACTTTTATCAGTGATTAATATGTAAGAAGTTATGACATCAGTTTTTGTGATGGTAATATAGGAACAAAAAGAAACTCTATTCTTATACAGATTTAGAGAAACTATTAAACTCGCTGCTGCACATTTACTTTTCCTCCTCTTCTTCCATCTTATATTTAAAAAAATCAAACCAACTTTGCCCTTTATAATCTGGCTCCTGAGGATATATTGGTATATATATTATATATATAAAAACCATTACAATTTATAACACAAAATTTCAGTAATACAAAATCTAAATAAATCTCACATTCCCTGGCATAAATTGATACTTATTTTAATTGAGTGGTTTATTTGCTTTTATTAGCTGTAAAAACTTAGTTACACAGACTTTAAATGGTGCACATTATATAATCTGTTAGCAAAGTTAAGGAAAATTAATCTTCCCTCATGCTTAAAATATCTTCTTGATAGAATTTTGAGATAATGATAAATTTAGTTGATAGCACATCTTTCAAACTGACAGAATAAAATACATAAAATACCTTTTAATATTTCACGTTCAAAGAAATCCCACTGTAGAGTCTGTTTGCAATTATATCTTTATACTGTGCATACTGCAGCATGCACATGCAAGAGTTTAATGCAGCTACACAAAATTCTATGTTTTCACTGCTTCCTCAACTCAGTTTTTCCTTGAAAAGTATCTTAAAATACAGTACTCTTCGTTCTACAAAATTCTAATCTTCAGTAGGCTAACTAAAAGTAAAGTTCATTTTACATGCAGCCTGTAATTTGAAACATTTATGAGTCAAAGTATCATCCCTGTATTTTTTAAATTATCTTTTAAAAGATCAAATTTATATACCAAATGGAATGGGAGAGCTGCATAATGATGTACTAATTTCTTCTTTCATATAAAATTAGCTTTAAAATTATATTACTATTAGAATATTTTTAATATAAGATTATTCATTAAGGAAATTTATATACACTGATGTGCCTTTAAAATCCAGAATCAAGTCTCAGACATTTCCTTTAATCTCTTTTCCTTCAACACTGTATAAGACCAAGAGGATTTGATAGGTCAGTCCATTTGAAATGATGATTCTTAATTTTGTTGATCAATACTAGTATTCCATCAGAAGTTAAAAAATAGAGTTTTATTAAATTAAATGCAACTTTAAAACTCAATTTTAATACATTTCTAAAATGGGTTATGTACCTGGAATCTCCAAGTGACACATGTTTTTAAGTGACACCTCTTGGCTTCCACAAAACAAAGCACTTCAGACTGCACTTTTTCTCTAAATTCAATTTGTTTACTAATATGACATCTAAAGTAGGACAACTTCTTCTAGAAGATGCCTTCTAACACCTCAGTGCTAATGCCACGTATTTCTAACATAACTAGGAAGAATCATGGAAAGCAAACGGATCTTTCTTGAAAGTATTGCCTTCTATTTGGGACTAAAGGAAAAACATAACTTAGGTGAAACTATATTAAACATTCTTAGACATACAAATAACATCTCTGATAAGCATTAAAGTTTCCCTTTTCTACCTGTTGTATATTCTTCCCACATTTCTACTTAATTTTTTTAAAACTAAACTATTGTCATATATTTTTAATATATTTCTAATATTCCTTCAACCATATAGGATGAGGGTTGAGTTCTGGAGTCATATTTCCACTTCACATTCACAAAAATACACATGTGCATTCGAAGTTGCATCAGCAGAGAGTTCACCTTAAATGCTCCTCTAACATGATCCATTCTTAGAACTGTTCAGAATTAGACTGAAATAGTTCAACACACAAGACTCTTTATAAAGCAGGTATTCCATATGCATCATAATACAAAGGTACACACATGAACCAATAAATTATTATAAAACTGTACCTGCATATTTTCTCTCAAATCCGTAGCATCCCGAATAGGTTGGAGGGCATTCTTGAATACTTCATCTATTGTTTTAATCCATAATGTTCTCATAGAAGCATATTCCCTTGATTTCTTGCCCTTCCTCACAGAGAGGCCCCTCTTATGAGGTTTCCCACCACCCCTTCGATTAGTAATGGCCACATGCACAAACAAGGAAGCATGAGCTAAACTTTCACCAGTCAATGACTGCAGAGGAACGTGCCGATAACCAGTCTGGAGACACTCAAAGGGAATAGTGTACTGCCCAATAAACTCGTCCCCAATGTAATCATCATCCAGCACTACAAAACGCACCATAGCTAGCTCTGGTAAATTTATTTGAAATTCAAAGCTTTCATCAAAAATTGGATTATCCCCGTTCTGATGCATAGTTTTCGTCCTTTGCTCAGCACAGTCAGCAGGGATTCCATGTATTTCAACATAGACATAAGGATCCACAACATCTCCTTTGGCACCTGATCCTTTGGGTTTAGGGAAGTTTTGTCCACTAATGATTTTAATATGAAGCAGCTGAGGTGAAACTCCAGGCACGGTGTCTTTTGTATTCGCGCTAAAGAAGGAAACTTCTTCTCTCATGATAGCAGGACGAAGGACGTAGCCACAGTTTCCATTCTGTCGAAACCAACCAATGTTCAGGTCCATCATTAGGCCAGGGGTTTGAAAGTTCATTGCTACTATCTGACAACCACATTTCCAAAAGTCCTGGGGATTCATATTACTAGAGTCAATCCTCATAGGACTGGGGAAAACCCTTGCGAGAAAACGTTTGTTATAATTTACAAAGTCTCCTGGGTTTTCGTTGGCATACTTGCTAGCAAGCACTTCATTAAAAGAGCACACTTCCCAGTACTTCTGGAGCTGAAATGAAACTTGAAACTCTTTGAACTGAACTGATTTACATATGCTTACCAGCTCAGAGAGATCTTTGCAGAGCTGGAATCGTTTCCCTGTCATTGAGTTTTGCTGTTCTACCCCCTCTTTCGCCACTCTCTGTGACATTTCTGCTCCTTCATCTTCATCTGTAACATCTCCCTCTAGTCCAGAACAATTAGCAGAAAGCTTCTTTGCTTTAATTAGTATTTTCCCTTTAAGTGATTCTGGTGATGGTAGATAAGACTCTTCAATGTTTGGAGACTGCGTATGCAGCTTGTCCCCCAAAATTTTCTTCATGTGCTGTACCATCACCTTCTGCTGCTTAATAGAACAATGATTTTCTAAACACAAAATAAGAGGGTATTCTGAAGCAAAAAAGGCATACTTGTTAATAATGTCAATGACACTACGGAAGACAATTTGTGATGTCATTGTATGGCCTGTATAAATCACGGGCTCGTTATCTGGACCATCCCATACGTCCAGCTCAACACTTCGACAACCCATTTTTAGAGCACGAATGTAACCCGTGATGTCAGAAGGCCCTCGAAACTGATCCTCTATCAAGTATGTATTATGAGATGAATTTATAAAGTAATGAGATAAAGGTTGTTTCATATCTTGACACACTTTTTTATGCTCTGGATCAAATATGTGGCAGTCTGGTGAAGTAAGGTAATTCGTAAACCCATCTATAGAAAGACAACCCTTTTCCTGGCCCTCTTTGGCTGGCTCGTATTTCTGAATAATTTCAAGGCTTATTTCTTCTGTGACCTGTGCCATACCCTGCTCTGCTTCCAAAAACATCATGAGGTCCTTGGTATCTAGAAATTCTTTATTGCTTGAAAACTGAACTAACAGGAAATAGATTTCAGGTCTGGTACAAAGCTCATGAAAAACTTCAATAAATTCTTCTTTTGTTACTTCAGTACCAGCTTTTTCCCTGGATCTATGTAACTCCTTGAATTTTAATTCAATTTTATTAGTTTTTAAACCAGGGTTTAAGTCTTTTATAAATTGTACAGCATTACATAGGGGTATATGTCCCAAATTATCTACATCTGATTCACTGAACATTTGTGAAAGCCACGAAGTCCGCATATTATCTTGACTAGTTCCTAACATATCTAGAGTATGTTTTCCATAAGAAATCAGGTATCTTAAGCCAGTAACCCAAATATTTGCAACATCCGCTGAGTTAGCAACCAGATCTAGTGACTCATAATTCTCTCCATATATAATTGAAAACGCACAATCTTCCGATATCTGGTCATATATTCCATTGCTGCGAAAGATATCCGTATTTTTTCCTGTTCTCACTTCTTTGATTGACTTGATATCAATCTTTGCTTTCTCAGAATCCTTTTTGGAAGGCTCCCAGCGCAGAGACTGCATGTCAGCATCCAGGAGGAAGTAGCGGTGGTACACCCTGGAGTTGGACCGGACCTTCTTGAGCTCGGAGCCTTCCACCATGGCGTTGATGCAGTCGCTGGCGCTGCTGATCTTCTTCTCCGTGGGCATGCTGCTGAACGACACAGTCTTCTTCCTTTCTCGCTTCTGCTTCGTACCATCCTGGTAAACAAGGGGGTGGGGGGGGAGAAAAAAATCATGTGTCAGTGTGATTTTGCTCAACATTGAAATAGCTTTCAACTTAAAGCTGAAAGTTCATCAAGCAGTTCAATAAAGTCTGCGCAATGACCAGTAAGATGGAAATTCTTACTGGCACCATCACAGAATACTAATAATGTCTTAATAGTGCTCTTGCTTCTATAAGTAATCTTCCTGGGTTAATTTTTAGTACTTTTGATGGACATAAAATTAAAAAAAAATGAGTTTTGAATGCTAACGAAATAATAATGCTGTATTATTGCATACATGTATGTGCATTTTATTTTATGAGTTGTACCCTACTTAGAGAGAGAATAGGTTCTAAAGTCAAGGCAGTAGGAAGCAAGCTTTTCTCTGAGTCTTTATGCAGTCCTATAGATACTTGCCAGTACAGAATCTAATGCTTTAATACCATGCTGACAGGGTCCTTGGACCACAGAAACATTAATACACAATCAACTACATAAAATCCATAGGACACAGTCCTATTTACCTAAAATCTATAGGACATGGCCCTAATTTAAGCATACAAGACTTAGGAAGCACTTCTTCATGCAAAGCTCCCTTCACCAGAGCACCCACCCATGTTCTTCCCCCGGACTGCCCACAGCATTTACACCTCCCTCCCCTTAGCAGGAAAATACCCACAACAGTCTAAAGAAGCTGCACTGAAACACAAGGAACCGGACTGGAGCAGATGCAGATGCAGCTCTGCAGTTTCTGAGCTTCAGAAAATACAGCAGTGACTCAGAAGGAAACTTCTGAAATGGTTTAATTTAACTGTTTCCAAAGAACCTTCATGTCATTAGAAAGAACTTGAATAGATGACCTGGTCAGGAAGGGAAGCAAAAGTGATTCACCATTGCTCTTAAAGCAATTAGATAACCCAGAGATCTTACTTTACTAGAGAAAGCTTGGGCATATAAGGATATATAAGCATAAAAAAAGGGGGGAAAGGTAATTTAGCTACCTTTATTGTACCTATTTGTACTAATTAAAGCAAGTGCAAATAAGTCAGCAACACATGACTTAAGTACAATCAATTCATAAGAACTGAATTTTAGAAACTTGTGTGCTTTCATTATCTGCATTTTCTGAGACTGAAAAATGCTAGGATTTTTCTTTTGAAAGCAACGTGTCTTGAGGAGCTAACTTTTAGTCTGAAACAACAATATTTTTATGTTAGATACCCTAATTAGAAGTGTTCTTCTTATAAACTAGCACAGTGCAAAAAATTACTTTTCCAGCTTTGCAAAAAAAAAAATCATATTCCCTGAAACAGTTTTCCATTTGAAGTAGGTTCCAGCGCAAATCAGCATTGCTTAAATGGCAGAAAGGAAAGTGAAAGAAAACTTTTAACGATTGCTATGCTGAACAGATGTTCAAATAAAAGCCATCCATTACAAAATGCATTTCCAGCTCAGTACACATGTGCTGTATGTTGAATTTCATTCAATTAAAAATAGAGTCCTGGTTTTGTAATTTAATTTATAAGCATCTGAAAAGTCTTTCACTGAAAACAATGATTAGTAAAGTGAGCAGCCTTAATATTTGACGTTCTGTGTTTGAGAAAATTAATCAACCATACTATTCTTGCACCTTTAATGACAGCAGAATTTGCTTTGTTCAAGCTCTCAAGAGACCAGTAAAAGTGAATAACCCTGCAAAGGACTGCTTTATTTCCAACTGCAGATCAGACACCTGCAATGGATACTGCACAGGGTTGACTCTCAGAATCTCATTACATGTAGTTTAGGCATAAGGACAGTTTCCAAACAAATGAAAATTTCCTTTACTTAAAAAATAAAAGAAATAAAAGAAATCAAATGTGATTTTTGTTTACAGAGATTTTTGTTGTATTTTAAGCCTAGCTTGTTTGTCTACCTATTTATTTCTCCTAAACTGAAAAAGTGGCAAAGGACAGTCCCACATAAGTGAGCAATGACATTCCTGCCTGATACTTCAGGGCTTGGAATTAAGCATTTTGAAACTCCTTAATGCTCCAGATTCCTCAATCACAGACCTGGGAGAGGAATACTGTTGATTGAGAGACAGCTGACACCAGAACCATCAAGGCCTGGGAAGTATTACCTTACCTGACCATGATCAGAGGAAAGGTCTACACCTTTCTCCATGATCAGGACTGTACCTGATCCAAGTCACTGAACCACAAAGGAAAAAAAAAATATTTCCTATTTCTTGATGCCATCTGATGTAAAGGAGCCCATCTCCAGGCAGTTCAATTGCCAGCTCTGGTTACTGAAAGCTTGAATTGGAGTTCATGCATGTGGATCAGAGGAGCAATTCAATATATCACCTGCAAAATTATTTTGCCTCCCTGCCAGATGAATTCGCAGCCAGTTCAGTAGTACTCTTCATTTTTGTAAGGTAAAGGAGTCTAGCCACTCAGATTATTTATATAAAGCCAGCACCACAGTGTGAATTGCTGTGAAAACATTCTGAGCTCCAGAACACCTTTCATAAGTTTTTGCTTCTCCAGAAATCAATAATTCTGAACTACCAGACTGCCTGTGCAAGTCCCCACCCTGACAGGCATGGAAGTCATGATCAATCTCTGTGTGATCAGAGTAACTTCAAGGATATTTTATCAAAGACACTGTTGAAAAGAATTCACCTGTCTGAATTACCCACCTGTCTGAAAAGACACAGAAAAGAAACTCTCACTCCACAAGCTGAGCATGCAATTGCATAGTGCATGCACAAACTGTGTGAAACTCATTTGTGAGCCTTGGCAATATAGTCTGGCATGCAGGAGACAGATTTATTCTGCTCTAAGATGTGGAGGATTTCATCCCAAAAGTGAGGTGGCATTCATGAACTGGGTCAGGTCTCTCACGGCCTTAGGTCTGCCTTGAATCAAAAAGAATGGCACATCAGAAGACTGCATCTGAACAAACACAGGAGTGATTTCTTGGCATTCATAAGACTTACAAGGTTCTTGCTGTTCTACATGCTGGAAGTGACACTGACTCTACAGTGCAGATGCATAATTCAGTCCAAGGCAGCAGCTACATTTTTTGTGCTGAAATAATTTTCAGTCTTTCTAGGATCTCTCACACAATGAAGAACCATGTCTATCTACAGTTTAAAGCATGTCCTGTCATCATTACAGGATTTCCCCTAAAGACTGCCTGTGCTTCATATGACTTAATCACTGAAACCAGAACAACCACCTCACCAACACATCTCCTAATACTATTCATGCCCCAGCCAAGGTCACCTGCAAGATGTTTTGAGGAATAGAGGAGACCACAGATAAAACTGTTTTGAAACATTGCTCATAATCACTACAAGCAACTACACAAAGAATTTAGTTTACCCAGAAGTTCCTAGCAACAGAAAGCAAAGCATCTAGCAGTTTAAAAAAGAGAAATAATCCCAGCTGTCACCTGTGGCACTTAAGAGACAGAGACAGCTGGAGAAAATGGATTAAAAGCACAAGGAGGGAAGAACATATCCATGATAACTTTTTTTTTATTCCTCTCAAGGTACCAACAAAGAATTAGCTGTGTGACTAAGACAGCACTTGCTACAAAACAGAGTTCTGGAGACAACAGAGAATCTTGAATCAGGCATTGAGAGAGATCACATCATTCCTGAACTGTAGTGCTTTTAATTTATGCAACTTTATGATAAAATTACTTAAAAGGCTGCTCCAATAACCACTGGTACTGATAGGGGGCAGAGTTCAAACAGAGATTTGATAATGTAACAGATCAGGATGATAGAGGAAATGATGAGTAGTATAAGGTTTGTAAATATCTCCCACAGGAAAGGAAGCAGAGAGAGAACTTTATGACCTGTAAATGCCCAAATGAATCACGCCCCAGAAGCAGTACTTCAAAAATATATAAACACCAAGTTGCCAAGATGTTTAGGTACCACTTGGTCCAGTGGAATTAAGAACACCACCCAAGGCAGGGGCTTGCCAACCCCCTCAAAGTGGCAAGTGTGGGGCTGAAGCACAATGCAGAACACTCCTTCCACCTGCCAATGCAGAACAATCCTCACACTGGCCCATGCAACCTCTGGAGATGGGTGCCTGTGATCCTGCCTCTCTCCATGACTAAAGACACTGCTCTTTTCAGAACAGAGCACTTCAAACAGACGAGACAACAATAACAAGAGGAAGTGACACAATGACAGATTTTCAGAGCACTCCTCTGGGAAGTGAAAGTCCCTGATGTCACAAAGCAAACATTTCACTCGGTAACCCCGAGTGCAAAATTTAGTCTACCTAGCAAGGACCTGAACACTGGATTTTCTCCTCTCAGTACACACCACCCCAGGTGACAGGTCCTGCTGCTACTTGTTTATGCTCCAACCGTAAAGAATTTCCATTCCTTTTTGTATACCAGAGGTTCACCAAAACATGGAAGGCAGCTCCATGCTCATTTTGGGAGCACGTGGCTGAGCACTCCAAGATGCACAGGCAGAGGAAACAGAGCCCAGCCCCTCCACGAGTAGCTGAGTGCTCTGCCAGCCAAGCAATTAGGTAAGAAACAAGAACACAAAACAAGAGCACAAAACACATCCCCTGAAGTGCAGCACCACACTGCAGGACTTGGGATTGCCAAGGGCTGAGCTTTGACAACCTCTGAGAAAACACACACACCTTGAAGCAATGATGGTACACAGTCTGTAGAAGACACAGCCCCAAGAATGCCTACTTAGTTCACCCCAAGCAGGCTTAGAAACAAGATCAATGTGAACCATTCAGCCTAGAAAGGTCTGCACAGAGGTGTAGTAATAAGGCTGCAATCATGTACAGCATCTCAAGAGCTTGCTTTTTTTTTTTTTTTTTTTTGCATACAAGTTCTGAATTGAGTGGCATGCTGGTGAACCTGAAGACCAATGGTGTGCCAATACTCTGAGCAATTACAGGTGAGTAGGTGAAAAGAAAGGCCAGACCTAAGTTTGGTAATTTTAATTTTTATCAAATTACACCATTATTTCATATAATACAGCATGAAAGCTATTTTAGATGCAATTGAATGTACATCTGTAGCCAACAGTTTCAGTAAAACTCAATTCTTTATGATGAGAACAGGCAGCCTGATGATCTACATAATGAACACAGAGTGCACCTACTCTCCTGACACTATGCAATATTCATTGATGACTTTTTTTTGTAGTAGATGTGATACTTCTGTAGCCAATTTGAGTACAAAACCTGCCTGTTTTCATCAAGTGCATTTCAGCAGTAATTGCGAAATCACCTTGCTTGAAGACATAATGTATAACAAGCCCATTTCAGGAAGTGGTAAGTTGAAAAAACCACAATTGATGCTTTGTTTATTTAATTAAGATTCTTAAACATTTTTCTTCAAAACAAAAACCTTGAAATTTATAGATTTTCTTCATACTTAAGGAAGCATGTCTATACATAACTAAGTCTACTCAAAGAAAAAAACACATCTTTAAGTTCGTACTTTAAAATAATTTTATAATAATTTATA
The DNA here is from genome assembly GCF_035770615.1 of Melospiza melodia melodia. Taxonomy (NCBI): domain Eukaryota; kingdom Metazoa; phylum Chordata; class Aves; order Passeriformes; family Passerellidae; genus Melospiza; species Melospiza melodia. The sequence continues at coordinate 36,386,911 of NC_086194.1, read as the reverse complement.
ATTAAAATAATTTAATTTAAAATAATTAAAATAATATATATAATAATTTTAATGCATTTTGTTAAAAGTATTATTATATCAGTAACTTGTTCTTTAACTAGTTCTTTTCCAGGTTTTCCACCTGTGGTTTTAGAGATATAAATGCTAGTGTACATGAGCAAATAAGCTACAAAAGCAATGTCAATATCATATCATCTTTATAAATATTTTTAGCACAAAAATTTTTAGGGTTTTCTTTGGAAAAAAAACACCTGTAACTGAAACAGCAATGATGAACAGGACCCCTTGTTTTTGGCAACACATACAAAAATATAAATCATATTATGTACAGTTTAACTATGCACAGCTGCCAACTCATTCTACAACATAGAATGCAGCATTATAAAAGAAGTCAAGCAAGTTTTTGTGTAAAAGAAGCAGTAGGAAAAAAAGGAAGGAAAATATCAGGTAACCAAATTTAGCACTGATTTCAAAAGTTACATGCAGTTAAAGGCAGAGTGGGAATCTTCTTTGGAAGAGTGTGGGGGAAAAGGGAGAAAAGAGCTGGGAGGAGGAAGGAGAGAGGTGGTGGTGCAGAAAAGGCACTTCACCATCCCTGTCCTCGATGCCCCCTCTCTCAGCCTAATTCCCCTGGAATCAACAACTCAGCAGAAGAATCTGCTGATAGCCACCACTCAGCCCCTCTCTTCCAGCCAAGCATCCTCTCTTCCTTTCCATTTGCCATTACCAGGAGATTCTCACTAACCCAGTGACCCGGATTCAGCAAAAGGCACGTCCCTTTTTAATGCTGTTCCACAGCTGCCCAAAGCTTCCAGAGCATGTGGAAAGCAGAGCAAGAAAAAACTCTCCAAGCAATCAGCAGCTCAGCTGACAGGCTCCCAAACACTTCAGAAATGGCACCTGTTAAACCAGCCTGTGTCCAACAGACTCAGCAGCCACTGCCTGACTGCACACGGCTCCCAGCAGTTGTATGCAAAACAAAGCACAGTCCTCAAATGAAACAACAGCTAGCTGAGGAGAGACAAAACATCAGCTATTGGGAAAACACACAAGTCCTCCCACTTGTTGTGAATCACTGTGTTTGTGCTCAGCATTTAAATATTTCCCCAAAAGCCAGTACTCATGGCATATCTGTTCTTTGCAGAAATCTTTGACGAGGAATATATTTATCTTATGTGTGCTGGATTGAACCTGGCCAGACCCAGTTACACCATGTTATAAATAACAATGAGGAACAAAATTATGATTAGTTGAATAAGTAACAATTCTGGGCTGATTTTGTTGTTGTTTTTTTGTTTGGTTGGGAGGTTTTTTGTTTGGTTGGTTTTTTGGGGGTTTTTTGGGACTTTTTTTTGTTTGGTTTGGTTTTGGGTTTGTGGTTTTTTTAGTAAACGAATTCCGTGATTAAAGGAATATGGACACAGGTGCTCAGTATTCAAACAAAAATGACCTATATTATTTCAGATGAGCAAACTGCACGGTTCATGATAGAGTTAAACCAATTCTCTCTTCAGCCCCTACTTCAAACATTAATTTTCTGTCCTGTCTCTTCCTCCTCCTGCCCCAGTTGCATTCTCCCTTCTCCCCAGTTCAGCTCCTCAGGCACTCATTAGCAGCTGTCTAACACACAGTAAGTTAATTTACCTCACTACCTCAGGAAACAAAAAATCTATTTTCTTCCAAATTAGTTTTCTGCAATTTTAGTGAGCTGAAACGATTGTCCATGTGATCAACTAAGTATCAGAGCTGGTTCAAATTAACCACTAGAAGCAAGGAACCAATTAAAAATGGGAAGAAAGAACAGAATCACTCACTTTTATCAAGAAATTAATTCAATTAAAATCAATGTAGTTGAAACTCTTCCTTTGAAATCTGATCCTACATGAACAGACAGTAGAGTTTTATGTCATTAGGTTCTGTGGTGAACTCAATAACCCTAAAGGCCTTTTTCAACATAATTCTATCAGGGAAAACAAAATCTCTCATCTTGGTCCACCTCACAGAGTACAGCCACAATTTCACAAATACATAAAATATAAAGGCAAGCTATAAGAAAGAACTCTCAACATCATAAAATAACAGAATTGAGGTTCTCAGGCACTTGGGCTCATTTTGTTCTGCCTCATTTCAAGAAAACAGGACTCCAGAAAATTTATGATTCAATGACATGAGAGAGATCACTTTCACACTATTTGTTAGAAAGAGCAGAGAAAAACAGTAGCCTGTGCTGGCCTTGTTGCTGTTATAGCAGCAATTTAACTCAAAAGACTGTGACAAGCCAGGAAATAACAGGATATGGTTTTGCAAATAGAGTCTAGACCAAAGGCTTTCTCTGCAAAACTTCCTACAGAAGAGCTTATTTAGTCATTTGATCAGCTTACCAAGAATAAAGAAACCATCTTTTAATACGTTTTTTATGTTGCTGTCTCAAGTATCCTCAGGTTTTTCATTATTCAAGTGCTCTCACAGGATGTCACAGGGGAGCTTTCCCTGTGCTCCCTGGCACAGATACAGATTCACAGAATATTCTGTGTTGGAAGGGACACACAAGGATCATCAAGTCCAAGGCAGACACTTCTTCCACAAATATTCCAAAGAGATCCACAGACATGATGCTGTTGCTCCCTTTTCACTCAGCTCTAACATAAATCCACTCCATATTCTTTTGAAGAGAAACAAAACAATCTGATATTGCCTACTCTGCTGAAAATAAAGGAGTTGGAGCTACTTTTACTATGTTTGACTTTGACCTATACTTTAAAAAGTCTGTGGCAGTTAAGACTTCCCCATTCTGCAGTTCCATGATGCCATTTATGTTTGCATTCTAGCAGCAATTACTAGGATATACCATTCTAGGATTCTGTCATTTTATAACATAATTTTATAATTTAATTATATTGTACTATGTATGATATTATAATTCTATAATACATTGTTATATTATGCAAATAATATTATATCTGAACATTAAAACACAGTAGCAAAACCAAACTTCAAACACCATTGAGGCATTCTTTCTTGTATGAGTTCATCTGCATATTTATGAAATTAAAATGAAGGGTCATATGGTTTCAGCGGTTAATTTCCAATACAGATTAGTAGGGGAAAGGGGAAAAAAGTCTGATCTGAAAAGAAAATAAATAAGAAGCATTTAAGGAAACTCTCCAGACTGCTGTGAGCTCTGAGAGAGCCAAAGGCTGAGTTATGCTTGGCATGAGTGTCTCAGCTCTCAGCGTTACTGAGTCGGTAACTGGTTACAGTTCAGCCTTCTGGGGAGCATTTCCAACAGAGCAAAAGAGGTATCCTATTTTCACAAACTTGATAAAAGCAAAACATGCATACTTCAGATCCAAACAACCAACATCTTAACCAAATCCACATAAACTGCAATAATTATTTATGAAAAACAGCAGTTACTAAGTCCTGAGTCTTACACTGGGGAAACTGCACTGACAAAAAGCTGTTAAAAAATGTGTGATGGCATGAAGAGTTTTAACCCTAGGTAAGTAAGTGAAGAGTTTTTTAGATTTCTAATTTCTCACGTATTAAGAAATCATACCTAATCTATTAAAAACAGGTCATTTTAACTACTGCAGAGAAACTTAGGTTTATTATAACCACTTATTTTTTCTGCCATCAATTATCAGAAAAATGATAGAAGGTACAGATGCTTTTAGCTTGAATAATAACTGAAGATGTCAAAGCTGATGCTGCATGTAAAGGTACTGAAGGATTTGAAACTGGCTCAACAAAAAGGTTCAACAGGTTTTAGCACAGCTCAGGAGGGAAGAAGGCTCTGAGTTTTCACAGTTATCCCTAAAACCAGCAAGATGCTCTTTCTGCATACATGCACACCTATTCAAACACTGAGCATTTCCATTTTCAGGTCTTCAATAACATTTTAAGTACCCAAGCATTATAGCTAAGGTACACTTTCAGGGGCATTCTAATCAAGACATATCTACAAGATTTAATATGCAGGAGTCTGAAGTTGAGTATCAGATTGCCTTCAAGAATTCGTAGCTGCATGTTAGTTCCACTGGTGGAAAGCATGGCTTTTTTCCCTTTTTTGTTCCAGTCATAAACAGCAATTTGATAGAACTGGCAAAATACATAGCACAGCTGTCAGCCTTTAAAGCAAAAGTACAGCATGTGGGTGACTCTGAAATACAACAGAGTAACTATGTTTAAAATTTCTGTAATTTCAGATGCAGGCTCTGCAGAAAGCAGCTTCACCTCTCCCTCTGCGGCTGCCCTTCAGTGTTATAGGGGAAGAGAAGCCGACAGCACCACCAACAAGAGGTGAGACTGAGCACTGGCTCAAAACTCCCAACCCTTTTCCACTCTTGGGAAAGCCTTCTCAGCAGCTTTTCCAGATCTTCCCACAGACAAAAATGTTGGCTTTGGTTTACTTGTTTTTTAACCAACTTTCCTGCATAGCAGGCCGAGACTCTCTCCTACCTGACTCAAAACAAACCAGGACAAACCACCTGAGAAAAACAAGCTTGTAGAGTGTGCATCTTAGGATGCCACTACAGGAATGTACTCCATGACATTACATACATTTAACTGCTAATATGGAAAACAATGCCTTACTCCATGCAGACAAGATTCTTATTTTCAATGCTGCATATGCAGCCAACAAATGAAAATAATTGTGTTTGTTATGATTGACAAATTTAGTCAGAAAGCAGAAAAGTACCTCATCTCTCTCCTTTACTGCAAGAGGAAGTCTACGTGATATTCCCTTAACTGTCAGCATCTGCTGCTCACAAAAAATATACAGCAGATTGACCACAAATCTGTTATCTGATTTACAGGAATGGCTTTTTCACACATCCTTACAGGTCAATGTTATGACTAAATCATGCACTTTTACTTTCCCTGATGCAGCAAAATGTTCACTTCCACCTGTGCTGTCAATTTGTGTATTTTGTCCAAATTTCAATCCAAATGTCATCTGTTCTCTTGGAAAGCTCTGGTGTTTTGTGTCCTTTCCTGTTAGCTGAGTGTTTTCCAGGGAACACAGAATTAAAACTATCACATATATGCTACTTATTCCAAATCAGACATTCAGGCTACAGAGTAATAAAGTGTAATATTCTTTTCATTCTAAAAACTATCATTACCACTGCTCTGCAGCTTTCAATTCATCAACTGATTTTCTTCACTCTAGTGATCGATGAATGGTGTCTGAAGATTTGCTTCTGGACTAATTTTAATTGGTCTAATTAATAATTTTAATTGGTCAAATTTCACAAGATAACTTTAAAGAAAGAAACAGAACTTCACAGACTGAGTTGTTCTCCTTGTGTGGTTTGAGATAAGTTCCTTTTTGTCAGTTAAGAGAGTGACTATTACCAATATTAACTCTTCACTGCTACAAAGAGTTCATGCAAACAACTCAGTGTTAAATTAAATACAAAATTGGAACTTTTAGAAACTTACAGCTTGCTAAACAAATATTATCTTGCAAATTCTTGAGTTGCTACTTCTGCCTTATTACTTTGGTGACAGTGGTAATTAAACAGTGATAACTAGCTGTTAATTTTTAAGGACAATTCTTATGATATAGATCCAAAATACTTACTAGGTTATCACATGGGCAGACAAGATATGAATACCCAAGTACCTTTGCTAACCACATAAGGCTGTTTCTAACTTATTTTCCTTGTTGATTTTCAGATGTATGTAATTTAGAGTTGTCCAAAAATTACAGGAAATTCTCATGCTGAATGCTACATCAATGCCCTTCTCCCCCCTTAACTCACTCCTTGAATTATTCATAGCAGTTACAGGCACTTAGGAAAGAACAGTGAACTATAAATATTTAATACGAGATGCCTGTAACAGAAAGACATGAGAGAGACTACAAAAATCAAATAAAGTATTTGTTTATCCTAAGCAAAATAAAAAGTAAGGCAGGTGATCTTTATATAAATGTTCATAGCTTTGACAAACCAAACCTATTAAGACACCGGCATGCTTTACCAAATAATTACAGCTAAACAAATAAAAACTGGCAGGTATACCAGTTTCTTCAGACTTTTAGTGTTTTATAGAGATTTATTTTGATTGCATGCTACAAGTTTCTTGTGAGGAATGCTGAAGAAGTATCACTACAGGACATTACAGTTCCGAGATATTAAAGGATGCAAGAGTCAAGCAAATACACTGAAGACAATTTTTAAATACTCATCTACAACAGTGGCATCTTAGCAAGTAGCTGCTGAGAAATTCTCAATATAAATTAGAATTATAGAAGTTGGGGTGGTAAAGAAGTATGAAAGAACTTTAAAATATTGTCAAATACAGTTTATAACCCTTCTAGTTGTGGAGGAAGGCTAAGGAAACAGTGTGCACTCAAACTTCACTATAATACGGCAGGCAAAAAAATTCCAACTTTTAATTTTCAGAACTCACTGTACTCAATACTTGGTACGGGCAGTAATGAAAATATGTTAATACTATAACTGTCTTCTGTGGAGGAAAAGAAATTACTAGGAAAACAAGAATCCTTTTTTAAACCACTAAGTCATACAAGGGAAATATCATTAATCTTTCATAACTATGTTCACATACCATATCTCAGTACCCTGTTTGCAGCTTTCTAAATTTCTTACGCATGACAAATACTCAAAAAGTCACGGTGTAGAGCACAAAAAATTAACTCCCATGATGTCCAAAACTAAAACCAATCACAGAAGCAAAACAATGTTCTCATCTGTTTTCTTCAAATTTAATTACTTTCTATTTACTCTGAAACCAAAGGCCTCCACTGATTCTGCTGACAGCTATCCCTGTCCTCTGAAATCAGCCCAGGGTCCCACCATGAAGGCTCCTCTGCCTAAACCGACAGGAAAAGTGTGCATGCCTGGGGTGGGCAAGAAAAGGCTGAAGAAGGAAAGTTTAGACAATCCTTAGAAACTAATTTTCCTTATCTCAACATTATAGCCATCCACCATGAAAACTCACAGTTATTAAATGATTTCATGGGGAGAAGTTTTATTCTTGTTAAATGCAAGAGAGAGAGAGAGAGAGAGAGAAACTAGAACTGTTCCCTTACACTCAACACCTTCACTCTCCCAGCTTCCTACTTCCAACTTCTCTTTTGTTATAACTATTGGTTAAACAACACTTCCAAACATATTATTTTAATAGTTCATCTTTTCTTGTTTTAAAATTATTTGAACACTCATCTTCAACACGGAAACCTTTGTGAAAAAACGGTTTTCTTTTCCTAAAACTGTTACTCAGAACTGAAAACGTATCCCAGGAGCCACTTGTGTACCTAAAACATGCTGATAGTTTAATCAAGATGTGGTGGAGAGTATATTTAGATTGTACTTGAAAGTTTGCCTGTACAGTGGACACCAGTGTAGCAGGAAAAGTACTAGAATGGACACAGTTATATCTGTAAATGTGTCTTTTGGTTACCTGCCTTACTCCTCCCAGTAGTCGAATTATGGCAGGAAAAAAGCCTGCAGTCAGAATTTGTGTGGTCCCTAAAAATGGAGCTGGCCCTTGTGTCCCCTGCACCAATAAATCTACTCAGAAGCAGACAAGCTTTCAGTATTAGTACTTACACTTGAACCCTGAAAATAAAAGTAAGCATTCAAATGCCATAATGAAATCTGAAGGAACAACATTTTATACATCTAAGAACTCTCAGAATAGTTTAATGGATACAAAAACTAAAATAATAAATCCTTAACTTCTTACAGAACCAGAGAGATTATTAGATTAAAAAAAAAAAAGAAAAAAAACAAACAAAAACAAAAAAGCAATGAAAAGCACTGACACTAGCATTCAAAACTTATGGAGTTTAATTTTTTTCTTTAGAAATAGACTGTATACAAAACATTTTAAAAGCATGTCTTCAACAAGTTTCTGCAAATTCATGTAAAAACATGTTTCTGTAAATTCATACTGCAACATGACATGCCCCATTGGACTCAATAGAACTGAAGTTTTAAATGACAGAGGGGCTAAAGGCAAGCACGAGAAGTGAGAGGAAGCAGATGTGCCATTAAAGGAATGCTGCTTTGGAAGATTTAGATTTTTGTACTAAGAATAGAACGAATACATCCAAAGGAAAATCATTTGCTGAACTAACTTGATGCAATGGTTAATTGAAAAGTTAACCAAAATATTAATTATTTCAATACTACATTTTGTATACATAGACACACACATATATATATATATATATATATAATTCAGTGTCTATTTCCCACTTTGAATCCTGAACTAAAAATAGTCACATTACCATTGAAAATCCTATAAATCAACCAATTCTCTGAGACACAAAGTTAACTGAACCCAGCAAAAATATTCTGGCAATATTAACAGTACTGTCTATTCATGTTTGCAGCAACTTGTTGCTGGCCAATTTCTCTTTACCACTGGATTTTAACTGTCAACCTAATGCAGTAGAAAAGAACAAACAATAAGTGGTATAACTATTTCACACTGACATTTGATAACTTCTCATTCGATATATGTTGAATGCTTATTTCAGCACCTTCTCTTATGCTGCAACTCTACCTCAATCTTCCAACCAAGTGTAAATTAGCTATTTAAACCTGTAGAAATGGGACACAAATTTTACAAATTTAGGAAATCAACAACAATTTGGTCCCAGCTTGTTACACTGGATTATTTATTTTAACATTTTAAGAACAGTTCTAGTTGCACACATTACATAATAAAGAATAATTTTTGGCCTCAGTAATTTATTATAAATACCCTTCTTTTAAATATCCATCATCTTCTGCCAGTGCTCATCCAGCATTCCAGAAGGTTAAGGAACTGAACCTTCAGATTCCTCTGTTAAATGATCTGTTCTCAAATACAGCAGAAATGTCCCAGTTTATACAGAATCTTTTCCCTACCACAGTATTTGCATACTTCTCACAATGGCATTTAGTTATAATAAAACTATTTCTTAGAAGATTTATGAGAAGGAAGGAAATCATGGCAGAGTAAGCTTCGTGATGATAAAAGCCATTGAGACAGAAGCAGACTGTTTCCAGGGCTACCAATGAACCATATATTATGCTTTAGATGGTTTCCTAGGAAAATAATCCTAGGGATCACATCATCTAAGAATGCATAAGAGACACACATTCTCCTAACTTTAAAAATTTATTTCTTTATTTTAAATAAATCTGATAAAAGAGGAGATCTAAAGATGATGTAAAGTCCATAGACTTGCCAAAACCAGGCAGTTGGGAATAAAAAAAGAATCAGCAAAATTCAGATTATTTAAAAAAGCACAGATCAAAAGTTCACACCTCCTTCGATCCCCAAGTCAACCCACAAGACACAATCCCACTGGAGCCGGTGTGTCACCTGATGCTTTCCATGATATAAAATTTTAGCCCAAAGAAAATCTTTTCCCTGCATTTTTTTTTCATTCTGGCTTCACTTAAATGGAACAGATCTACAATGCTGAGATCTAAACATCTGAATTCCTTACTGCCTCTCCCTGAGATTTCCTCAGCAAACATTATAGCACAGCTGAGAACTCCAGAGGGCGGGATAAGAAAAACAAAAGCTTGTTGTTTAATGTTATCAATCAAACTCTGCTCCAAGAAGGGCAAGGTGTACAGCACCTGCCTCTTTAGAGACAACATTCTCTGCTACTACACAGACTAAGATTCCTTATCTCTTCTAGGCAAGACACCAGAGAGGCTTATCTCATCAGAGCATGACCTGCTGTCTTCCCACAGAAGTTCCCAGCAATTCTGAAAGAAAACAGGAAAGGTTTCAGAAGAGCTCTTAACCTGTGTCAAAATCCCCACTGTAGTAAACAGTGGTTTCTCCAATGTAGGAAATTCCTGTATTGCCTGAATGCTTAAAACCAGCACTGTACTCTTTGCCTTCTTTTTCTACCAAGCGAGTTGCAAACTGCATCTGACCAAAACCAGCCATCCCAGCGCCCTTAGCAGATACTGACAGGTGACAGATACACACAAGAAAGTCATGAAACTTCCTTGTATGAACACATTTTCATCTGTGTTGGAACACATGAATTAAACTGTAAAATTTCAGAAATTACTTCTCCTCAGATTACCCTAATCTCAAATGATTCATTTTCTTCAGGGAGATCAGAGCTTTGTACCAGGGTGACAGGAGCAGCCTTCTGCAGACATTGCTCCTCAGGGGCAGGGGGCTTTGAGCCTCCCACACACAGGTCAGTGACCTCAGGACACTCAGACTCACATTTACTGATAACTGATTATTAAGACAATTCAGTACACATCTGTTCACAGGATAACAGTAACTGGAGAGCTCTTTGCACATGGATAGAAAATCCTGTGCAATTTTTGCCTCAAATATACCAAGAACACTTAGTAATTGATAAATTAAGCTGACATCTCCCCTGCTGACAGCACTCTACCCAACACATACAGGATACTGCTGGCCCTCTTTGCTGCAAGGATGAATTATTGACCAAGTGTCAGATTCTCATCTAGCAGGGCCTTAGCTAAGGTCCTCCTCAGTAAAATATGAACAATTTTCATAGATAGGTCTTAAAAATGGCTAAAGGACTGTCAATAAGAAAAAGAAAACTTAATATGCTAGTGATACATGTACCATTGGTAATTTTTACCACAACTTAGAACCATTTCTGTGTAATTTATTTGTTTTAAACACAGTCCATTTTAGGAGGTTTGCTCCTAAAGATAGTGTGCTCATAAACGGAATGAAAATCCATTGTGCAGAGGATTCATATTGGCTGCAACCTATTATAATTTCAGTATAATTTAGCAGTTGCTTGTGTTCTCAACAAAGTGCCAATGCTGGCCACAGTTTCTTTATCTATTGTTAGGAACCCCTTTGCTTATTATTTAATAATTTGTTTCCCTAATCATTATTTGCCCTACCACTGCAGGGGGGCAATCACTGCCCTGGCCACAAAACTGCTAATACCAGGATGCCTTTGGCCTGTTTGGTTACTTGGGATTGCTCCTGGCTCATGTTCAGCTGCTGTAAACTAGCATCCCCAGGTCCTTTTCTGCTGAACAGCTTCTCAGCCACTCTGCCCCAGCCTGCAGCACTGCCTGGGGATGATGTGGCCCATAGTGCAGGACCCGCCACTTGGCCTTGTTGAACCTCTCAGGACTGGCCTCAGCCCATTGATCCAGCCTGTCCAGATCCCCCTGCACAGCCTTCCCACCTTCCAGAAGATCAACACTCCTGCCTAACCAGGCATTACCTGCAAACTTATTGAGGGTGCACTCCATCCCCCATCCAGATCATTGATGAAGATATTAAACAGCACTGGCCCAAAACTCAGCCCTGGGCAATGGCGCTTGAGACCAACGACCAGATGGATACAGTTCCACTCATCACCACCCTTCAGACCTGTCCAATGATCAATATTTGTCTATATTCTGTATATTAGAGAGAAAGGTACCATTTGAGCACACAGCCTACCTGCTGGTTAATTAGAAACACCAAAAGCCACAGCGTTGAAAAATCTTTAAAAGCCATATCATACATAACACAGTTTACTGATTAGCTTGTTAATGATGATTATAAACATTCTGAAAATTTCAAGAGAATATCTTCTACGTTCTTCAAGACTTATGACTTACAGTCTATGCTTTCCCCAGAGTTTCTCATTAATTTCTAAGCAATACAGAAAATACAAAGCAAGCATGACATTAGAAACTTTCCCTAGTATAACATTACTAGGTAACTCTGGATGTCTATAAACTAGACAAGACTAAAACACACTTAAAAACCCATGAAAATGTTCAGAAATGTTATTGTTATTACATAGACCCAAACTTTCTGGAACTTACTTTGGAATTTATTTTTGGAGTTCAACTTTCAGCTCTTCCAGCAAATCTTTTTAAGTCATCCATTTTCCTGATCCCTAGCAATAATCAGCCGCTCTTTTAAGGAACCCCAAAGTGAACAGTCCAACATCATCATCAGTTTATGCATGTTCAACTTCAAGCAAATCTTACAGGGCTGTAATCCTTTTTCAGTTCCTAACTGACTAAGAGTTGGTGAAGTAACATTACCCCAACAGTATTATGTTTCAAGATGCATGAAAACATATCCAAAAATTTTCTCCTCCATTTAGCTGTTCACTGCACTTTGTGTGAATGTATCACAGCTACAGAATTATAATTCTAGTTTTGTTCCCATATGCCAGATTGAACAAATGTTATGCAGAGAAAATAGATACATTTTATGGATGCATGCAAGTATATTATTCACTGATTTATAAGACACTGGTGGCTAACAAGAAATGTTTACACAGGCAACCTTCCTAAAATTCTATGTTGTATGGTAATAGGACTGCAATTCTGCCTGAGATTAGAAGTAAATTACTGTATCCAAAACCACACTCCAGGTATAAACATTACTTTTTGAATAGCAAGTCTGCCATATGTATCATTTTGCCGTGGACATAACTAAGCAACACACACATTAGCAATGCAAGACTCCTCAAGAAAAACTGGCAGACTTGTCACAGCCCTGGATCCAGCAGTGTGTGGAAAACTCATAAAAATGTGTGACTGGAAGGCAGCAAGTGCTGCTGGTGAGACTGCACACACATCCGCTGGCTGGTTCCAGAAACAAACTCAACAGCTGAATACGAAGGCTAAACAACAGCAAACCTTCGGGATGCTTCTCATCCTAAGATTTTAACCAGTTTCAGGAAAATGTTCCAAATTCAGACTGCAACTCTGCCTCACTGTGTAAGATTCACTTGTTTTGATTAACTTTAGATGTAACAAATGTAGCCAAAGCCTGAGGAAAAAGGACAGGGTCACTTGTTGTATCAGACGAAGAATGACAAAGAAGATGAAAAATATAGAAATAAGACAAAGATCCAGGAACATGAAAGACAAGGGGTTTGATCAAATATTCTTTACCTCACAGTCATTTCCCTAATATATAGCAACAGAGATGAATAGTACTTTTGTATATGTTTTTCTTTGGTTTATTTCCATGTTGTCCCAGCAGGCCAGTATTTATAGAATCAGTAACATTGTGAAGCTTGTTTGATATAGTCATAACATTCACCTGGTAAGCTTTTTTATTTATTTAAAGACAGTATTTAGTATACATTGCTTCTGTAACCACAAACTGGTTTAAAGAATATCACATTGATTCCCTCTGAAAAATAAATCAGCACTTCCTTCAGGAGTGGATCACAGTCACTTTACTACAAAATGCAAACACATATCAGTTGCATACACTTTCACACCCTTTGATATTTTAACACTGTTTTTCAATTATTTTATTCACCATCCAATAATTGTCAGCAATGCATACTTTTCCGGTTTTCTTATTTTATTGAGATTACAGTAGAAGTAGTCTAAATTCTTGTTTTACTTAGAAAATTCCATTGAGGTATGTTTTGAAACCAAGCTGTACAGTGACTAAATTTAAATCCTCACCACATGTCAAGACGTAAGTAAGGATCCAGAAGTCCCACTTTTTCTTACATGGAACAAACTAGACTTCTTTCTACCATTTTTATTTATAGCTCATCATAAAAAAACACCCAAAAAAAAAAAAAAAAAAAAAAAAAAAGAAAAAGTGTTTTAGAGCCAAGGTGACTCTGAGAGAGCAGGCTTTCTATGACTTAGGCAATACTGTGCACCTTCCAACTAAAAGCTGGTACTAACACAGCTCAATCTTCCTCTGAACTGCATAAACAAATGCAAGGTGCCAACACTGCTAAGTCAGTTTATGCTCCAGGTCCTCAACTAGGAGAGTGGGAGGTAAAGAAAGGGAAGAAATGCTTAAAATTATGAGATTTATTCCTTAAGAGGAAGAGAGTTTGAACATTCCACCATTGCAAACTGTTTTCTACTGAAGCTTTTATAAAAGCAGCGCTTAAGGCAGCATTATTTTTGTCTCCCAGTTAAAAATTTGTATCCTCTTGGCTTCCTCCTTTTAGAGACCAACAGTATTAAAGTACTTTAATCCACACATCTCCCTTTTATGTCAGATGAAGGCAGAATTCATTCTTCTAATGAATACTACATGAATTCGATTTTTTAGTTATGTTACTAAAGTAGAAGGCATCATCTAATAATGGTTCATCATTTGGGAGAGTGCTCATGATGCCTTTTTTGGAATTTTAAAGCCACATCATTTTGAAGTGCATGCAATCTTTCTTATTTTATTTTTGGGGAAGTCTGCTACCAAAGACACCTTGATAACCAGTTTTAAATATAAACATAATTACTCAATATTTTTAGACGTTACATTGGCACGTAGACTTTGAGACATTTTTCAAGTGTATTTCCAGAGGCTCCTGGGACACCAGTTACCAGGGCAACCTCTGAGGTCACACGAGCTACTGTAAATTACAGAAGTTTCAAGAGACTCCAATTTATGTTAAAATTGATATGTACCATGCATGACTGCAACCCACTGCACCGCATCGAACCCATGCAGCTGCTGCAGCCCTACAGGACAGCCAAAAGCGTGCTTCAGGGAGAATTCCTGTCAGCAAAGTGACAGAGGGGAACATGGGGAGGAAAACAGTAATTCTCAGCCTCAACACACCTGAGCACTGCCTGAGCCACGTCCTCTCACATCACCAGATTCCACAATGCTCTCATGTCACACTAAGCCTTGTGTTTGATTGCATTCCTGATTTTCCCAAGCATGCTCACTCCCCTCAACTAACCCTTTCCTATCTTGTATGGTCCCCTCCCAGCTCCAGCAATGCTCCTCATGCAAATCCTGATGCTGTCCTTTGCCAGCATGGCTTGCAGGACAGCCTAGAGACAGAACATGGCGCAGCTCAACTGGAACAACACCTGGGCTGGAGGGCCTGGCAATGCAGAGCTGGCACCTGCTCAGAAAGCCAATGCCAACAGAACAGTCACTGCACTTTCCCCAAGTTACTGCCATGAAAAAGAAATACTGCCTCTTTTGGCTTTGCTTTTCTTTTTTTCCAGCTAAGTAAGGAGATCTGTCTGAATCTCTGGATCATTAAAGGGAAAACACATTATATGGCAAACATATTGTCTGAGCACTTCAGACACAAAGCACATGCAAAAGATCTGTCTCCTGCTGGCTTTACAAAAACCAGATATCTTTTATAGAAGAGAAAAGACTGAAGACTTGGAGAAAACACAGTAAAACCTGGGTGTTTTCTCATTTATCAAAAATGTTTCCTTTCACATACAGTAAGTCATGCTGTCACACAGAACTTTCTAATCTGTTTACTTTACTACAGCCACTCTTACATTTCAAACTACTTTGCACTATTCTCTGAAAAATCACAGCTTTCTATTTAATTTAATTTATAAAACTTTTGCTACAATTTTTAATCAGCAATATAGAAGGGTATCTGCTCTTTATTATGTTCTGGTTTTGAAAGGAGACTAGACAAGCCAGCCTATAGTATTAAAAAAAAAAGCTCATTTGTAGAAGAGGCCATCAGTCAGTAAAAAAGCCAATGGACTTTCATTATCTATAGATTCTTTCAACAAAACACATTCACATGATCAGTAAGAGTTTTGGCATCATTCTCCAAGCTCAGGACTCCAGACAAAATGAAGCACAGCTTTGAACCACTCTGAAAACAGCTGTCCCTATTCCTCTTCAGCACACTGGTAACAGAGGAAAAACTGATCAGCACACACTCCAAACATAAATACTAAAATGAAATAACATACTAATTATCTTACGATACTAAATTAGTTATGATACTAAAATAAAAAAACAAAGAAACAAACAAAAAAAACCCATAACAACCAAACTCCACAATATATTAAGAATTAAAAACCAATACAAAAATTTTGAAGATTCTCAGAATTTTTTCATTAGTTCCAAAAAGAAAAAGCAATATGCTTTTCAGAAGTCAAAAAAATAAGAGGACAAACTATTTTGGCTTTCTTATACGTTTTATCTTCAATATTAAAATAATGTCTTATATACATCTTATTTTCTAGAGTTAAAAACACTTCACAGTAAAGTTCAAATTTCTGAGAAAAGACCAAAGTTTTTCCAGTGGATCCAAGCCATGATTCCCAAGCATTGCACATCACGTGCTCTAATAAATCAATGTACAAGTGTAATGAAACAGCAATTATTCTACCTGGAAGGGGAGAGAAATTTAGGGGATACTGGGTCTGTACATATAAATACATGTAAACACAAAAAGTCAAACAGAATGGGGAAACAGCCATCTTCCAGTCTCATGTAGTTACTACTTTGAAAAGAAGCACAAGGCCCCACATTCCATGGAATTTTGCTACCTACACATATTCTGTCCTATGTGCTTTGATTGAATCAGAATGTTTTTATACCATTTGTCACAGGCAGAAGTGCCCCAATTTCAGAGCAACAAGCTTTCAAAACTTAAATAGCACTCTTCAACCTGATTTTTCAATGCTTTACAATTAGTAAGAATTATCCAGATCCATAAATTATGGGGGAGTGCATTCAATAAATTATATAGATAAGCACTGGAAAAAACTGTTTACAAGAGTTTCTAGAAACAATATGCTTTCCTTCCAATGAAAAATCCTATTTGAATTAGAAGGGTCACCCACAACATCTGAGGCCCAAATGATGCATAAAATATTGCACACACTATATAAGTGGGAAAGAGAAAACAATAGCTGGTATTCATTCTGAAAGCTCAGTGAAATGTACCAAAAAGGAATGAAAATGAAAACAGAATTATAAATGTTTATTTAGATTGGTCTCCAACTATTGCCCAAACATACTCTCTACGTCTTTACATCTCTAAAGTACATTCTCCACATTTTATAGCTATGAAAATATGCAATATTGTTCTCAGGAATAACAGTCAGAAAACTTTTCCAGGCATTTCCTTACTTCTAAATACACAATCAAGTGATCATACCTAAAGCAGAAGGAAGCAGAAGCTCCGTTGCTGTTGCAAAAAGTGACATTCTCAACATTTTCTAAGTCTTGAAATTCCCCCCAGAGAGTGCTAGCCCTTCAGTCAATTTCAATGCAAATATTTCAATGCAAATATTTTAAGACATTTTCAATTACTATCAAGCGAGTAGTGAATTACTCCCAAAGGAATGTCCTGTGCTTTCAGAACAAATTTTTGAAGGGTATTAGCTACATATTCTAAATGGAAAGAGGGAAGAATCTTTTGATCCATGTACTTCTGAATCACAATTGTTTTCTAATCTCCTCTAGAAACATCTGCATTTAGAAAGTCAGATCATACACACAAACACATACATAAGGGACTGATCTGGAACTTCTGTGATACAGATAATTTTTGAATTCTTTATGCCTGCTTGGGTAACACATGACTCCATAGATTTAACCTGAATGAACACTGTGTGTAAAAACAGGCAAAACTGAAAACTTAGAGATGACTAAAACTAAGTTTATCCAGTTCAGACAAAGCAGACAGTGCCAGTGAATGAAGATCACGTCTGCTCTGCAACCCATCCTTGCAACTGATGCTAAACCTGTAAAGTCAACATCCACAAAGTAGCAGAAAATACAGGGGAGTAAGAAACATTCATTCTTATAAGACAAAAATTACCTCTTATAAGGCAAAAAATAAAGGTTTCACTTGAAATATACTATCACATTTTTATATGAATCAAGCAATGGTCTCTTCCCTTCTTACGACATGCATTATTTGCCTTCAACTGAATTTCTTCAGTCAATCCTAGCAATTTGCAAAATGAAAACATGACTGAGACCTTCCAGGAGTTGCTGAAAAGCACAGGAAACAATGTTATTAAAAAATTTCAGGCAAAAACTGAAAAAATTCAAGAGAAATTAGAAAACAAGAGAAAAAAAATGTAATGCTATTTTAAATAACAATTTTCTGTTCCAAAATTGATGACCCTGTCTCTAATTTCCCCAAGAGAAACTTTCTCAGCTCAGGCACTCTCTAACTACTACTTGCAGAATAGCAAACATATTTCCCCCTATTGACCTGCTTTCAAACCAAATGTTAAAATCAAGTGTTCTGGTTTTGCAGTGCAGTGCAACTAAGCAGAATTTGACTCAACAGCCTTAAAATTACATTACAACTAGCTTGTTCTGGACATTTTTAGAACATAACTGGTGATCCTATTGTTCACAGACTCCAATGACTTCCTTATATAACTTTGTAGGAAATTTATTTTAGTATACACAAGTTTTAGTTCATGTGTGGGTTTTTTCCCTTGCAGACACTACAAAAATGTTCATAGCATGCATTCCAACAACAATAATCATGATAGAGAAGGTCAAAATAACTCATCATTTCCTAAACATGGTACTGTGTGTTTTGTGAAATGCCACAATTCTGTACTTTTCAGTCTTGTAAACCAATGGTTCCTAGGCAGCTAAAAAGACAAGTAAGGGTGAAACCAATTTTGTATTAATCCAGTGATAACATAAAGTTAGAAAGCAAATTCTTTAGTTAACAGCAAAAAATGTGTTTTTTCATCTGATAATGCTACTTTAGATTGCCAGAAAGATTACCATCCATTTTGCAAAAACTAGCAAGTGTTTTTCATTTAGAATTATTTGCCAAGTCCCCAACCACAAGATCCTCTTAACTACCGCTCATAAGGCCACTGACTGTACCACAAACATTAATTAATCAACCACTGCAATAAAAAAATAAAAGACAAATTAACCCACACACAAAAAAGAAAAAAAAAAGCTCTTGAAACACATATTTTAATTTTAGAGGTTCTACAAAACATGTTTACTAAAATTAGCTTGGTAAATTTGGCCCATTAACTGGGCCAAAAAGAGTTTAGGTACAGTTTATTCTCTTTCCTGCTGCAGCTGTTATAGGAATAATTAAAAACCTCCCCTGCCCCCCTTTCATGCTGTAGGGTTCAAATGACAGAGTAACCTGGCATCGGGAGTTAGAGAGGATGCAGCAGATTGAAGGAATGCAAAATGTATTCAACTAGGAAGCTTCTTCGGCCAGGCTACAGTACATGAAAAAATTATACAGCATGAGAAGTAACAGACTCATATTACAATCACATATCAACAGCAGAAAGCTCTCCTAAAAAGAAAGCCAATTCCTACAGAAGAATGTCAGGCAGGACGTTTATGACAGACTGACAACTGAAGCACAAGAGAGGTCACATAAGGTCTTGGCATTCTTCCAAACAAAGGGGTTTTTATCCTTATTGATGCAATTAACTGTCTTGCTTCAGACACATTAAGTCTATATTTTAAACTAACTTTCTCTAAGAACACACAGATCATCAGTAAATACTTTAAATGTTCACCTAGCTGTCTCCTCCTTTTGTAGTCCCCTACTAGAGCTTTTAAATGCATTAGCCTATGTTAAAGAAATCTGAAAATGGAAACAGATATCCCAACATTATTTTATTGCAGTGGTTTTCCTAAAAGTTGGTGTGAGAAAGAGGGAGAAAAAGTGGGCAAAATTAAGATGCCCATGAAAAGCCACCACCCAACTGGCCAATCTATATCTACCTATGCAGCTGCCTCTCAAAAATGGGGCTTAACACGAGAACTTCATCATTATGTTCATAAAGTTCTCAGTTTCCTGAAGATATCCACCAAACTTTACAATTATTTTTGTCATGTGTCTTTTCTTCAACTAACTGTGTTCCCAAACAGCAAGACGCACAAGTGTTCAAGAATCTCAAGCACTGCACTGAATCAGATGTCCTAGAATTTCAAACAAAGGCATATCCTGCACTTATTTTCAGCTTCTTTAGACAGCAAAACTGTAGCTGCTGATTTGGCAAACTCCTACAATGTCATTTTGGCCAGTGTCTCACCTTTAGACCCAAGTGATTACATTTCCAGTTTCCTCTTCCCCAAAATGGAAAAGTGGCATTCAAGAAATAAAAATCTGAGTTTTGACTGAAAAACTGCTTCACTAACACTGACTTCCAAAATTCAAGCTTCTTGTGCTGTAGACAAGGGCACAGACACTCTACTCTAGGAGATTTTACAAAGTCTACCACTACTGATAAACATGCTACAGCTGGATTTAAGATCTTAAGGTCTTGGTACACACAGTTAATCCACTCTGAAACTTGAGTAGTTGCAGCAGATGGCAATCAGAAATCTCTCATCAGCCCCAGAATATCCTCATGGTATATCATCCTATAAATAAGGCAAACCCCTTTCCCCTGGGCTGTACAACTGCTTATGGAACATCAGAAGTTTCTTTGGATTACAGAATGCTCCGAAAGATTTGATGCTGCCAAAGCTTATATCTCGTATTTTTGGAGTGAAGTATTCTTATTACAAAGTTAATGTAGTTTAGAAAAATGTCTGATTCATTTGTAGCTTATGCAGTTGCAATTTTAAACTAGAAATTTTCAATTTACTAATGCAGTTTTCAAAGCATCTTTTGTCTTACTACAGCTATTATGGGCATATTTTGAGTTTTACAGAACTGCAGTTAGCTAAGAATAAAAATAATGAAAACTGATGACCTAATTTGGTTTTCAGAATAAATTAGCTCTATACTTTTAAAAGCTAGTGCTACTTATTCAAAGCAGAAAATGGTACATCTGAGGTTTGATCACTGTTGGTAGGTAATGAGATATATTAAAAACAAGGCATCTTCAAGAACAATTCAGCATGAGTCCCTTAAAGAATCCTGACTTTAATCTCAGTCGGGGGAATAAGGAGTAGGGGGTGGGTATAAGCTGAGTCCAAACATAAAAACAGTCATTACACTGACTATAGCTTTTACATGTTTTCTACTAATTTCTATATCTTCCCATCCACATATAAATGTATAGAAATCTTATATATATCCAGTGCTTCTAAAAAATAGAACCTAAACCACACATCACACCACTTTGAAATGCTTTTTCAACTTTACTTGACAAAAATCAAAAGTAATATTTATTTCTTTCCTTTAACTATTATTTGCCAATGACAACCTAATGTTCTAAAAATGTAGCAAAAGAGTTATTTTCAATTACTTCCTGAATGCGGCACAGTCAACAGGTGTTGTTACCTCTTCTTGCAACAAGTTGCAAGGTTTGGGTTTTCCTTGGCTGTATGATCAAATGAAACTATTTTCATCTACTTTTACCTGAGGCTATAAAAGTTCACCAATTAAGAACCACATCAACATCAAGATTTCTGGTTAGCAGGAACCCTATTACTTGAATGTAAAGAAAATGCAGACTCATCTTCTGGCGTATGTTTACATTTGCAAAAAAAATTCCTCAGGCAACCCAGTCCATCAAGATTTTAATGTTGCAGCAGAATGTAATCCCTACCAGTACAATCATGTGAAATACTTCAGAATATCCCTGAAAGACTTTAGAACCCAGTGAACCCTAATATGACACCCTTAACTTCCACAGATTTTATAGCTATTTTAATAACATCTGCATTAGCAATTAATTTAAATAACGTTTCTCAAAGATCTCTTCTCCCAACACATATTTGTCTACACAGAATGTCAACAGATTTAGCTATTATGAAAGCTCTGATTGCATCAGCAGCACAGTCAAGTACCCAAATAAATACAAGTAATTGAAGTAATAATGTTTATTAAGCAATCAGCACTTCACACACTTCACTTTCAGTATTACATCTCCTATTCACAGTGACACGAGGGTTGCAGACACAATCAATGTATGAAAACAATTATGCTTTTTCTAATGATATCGATCATAATGATCTGATAAACAAAAAATTATTCTGTAACAAGTCTTTCAGATATTGGGGCAATTCAGGCAACTTTCAACACCAAATGTGGAATTGCTTTGGCTGGGAGGGTTACTTCCTGTGACCACTGACAATCAAACACACCAAAAAGAAAATCTTCCTGCTTCTCAATAAAGCAGTGAGGAACATGCCTGAACTCTGCATTTACTAAGTATGTGTCACAACATGATATAAATGGTTAGGTGTACCCCAGTATACCTTAAAATGTCAACACTAGTCACAAAATAATTTTCAAGTTCTATTTCTAATTAAGCTATTTAAATACCTGAATTGATTTGGAAGTTTGCTATCACAGACCTTAATAACAATGGGCAACATTGATTTACCTTTGTTCATGATACCTGGAAACTTGAAAGTCAATATCTTATCCCTTTTTCTGTCATCACACTGTACATAACCTTGCCAAATTCAAGCCCTTATTACTATTACCTTGTGATTTATAATGCTAGCATTCTCTACCCACAAAGTCGTCAGTGAAAGGGGACACTCCATATGAACAGCCGGAGAAGCTTTTAAAACACTGTCTTACCCATTATCTCACTTGAACTTCTGTTTAAACCACACTGAAATAAACACCAGGAAACTGTGATGTCAGTAGGGCAAACATAAATATTTTTAAGCTTTACTAAATTTTAAAAATCTGGACAGTGTAGTTATGTATACATGTCACAAAAACAGGCTGCTAATGTCAGCGCTGCACTCTACACCTATCATTATTTACAACTGGTAGAAGCTGCTGCTTTGTAATTAACTAATTTCTGTTAGTTGCATACTCACATTTCCAGCTGCCATGCCATAAAATCTAAGCAAACACTCACAGCTACTGCAAGCATACTAACTACAGACTTATCCCAGGAAATTTATTCTGCTCTTGGGTGAGAGATTACAAATGTTTGCACACATTTCACTAATTCCTGAAGGCCAGGAGTAGGAAGAGACATAACCTCTACACTGACCTCCAAAGTTTGAACAGAAGTAGATGCAAAACTGTGTCAGTTAAACAATTACTACAGTATGTTGCGATAATGCCCAGAGGCACAGTTAGGAAAGGCACCTGAATATAGTTATTAGACACTGCCAGCTTTATTTTTTACAGAAATAAATCAAGAGTCCAGAGGTTTTGCTCTGCAGTCTACAAACTGCTAAACAACAAGGCTGAATGTGTCATTAAAAGATCAGGAATTTTTTCATACACTGAGCTACCAGCTCCTTCAGTATTAAATCATGTACAGGTACACTGCCTTTCACTGCTGACAGGGCATGCAGAATGAACAGCACAGAGGGAGTAAGTCAGCATTTGCAACTAGCAAGGTAGGAGTCCTTGAGGGTGTTCCACTGGGATAAAACTGGGGAACTAGGATAACACCAGGCAGAACCTAAGGAAAGCACAAATAAAAGGAAAATTATGCACAGAGAAGGGAGGGAAACAAAAAGGTATTGTATCACTATAGAAAGTAGCAGAATGAGGGCAACCAGAGGAAAACAATCAGCACTGGTGAAGAAGAAGGCAAAATCCACATTACTTCTGTATGGTCTTTGTTTGATTGATTTTAAGAAATTAAGACTGGATTTTGTGCCAGTTGATAAAGACTGGAAAGTTCTGCTTGATCCACACGATCATGAAACTCAAGGAAAAGGCAAAGGCAGCCTGAAGAAGCCTCACAAGGAAAAGAGGGTAAGGAGAAAAGGAAGTGGTGACTTGTGAGCAATGTTTCACATGGTGACTAACCTATCACCTTTGGGCCACTTTCCACAGAAAAACACTGCAGCACTGGAAAGAAAACTCAATCCCAAGAAACTATGTCCTCAGGACAGAGATAATACTCCTTCCCCAGCACACAAGTCCCTTGCAAGGTAAATGCACTAGCCTCAGAATGGTGTGCAGGCACATTTAGACATGACAATACAGAACTGTTTTCATTCTTACTCCTTGGAATAAGGATATGAACTATTATTGATAGCATTAAAAAACATTATCATTAATTATCAGTAGTTTTAAACATCTGCATCTTAACTGATTACATCTCCAACTAAAGTCTCCTTCCTTACTCCTCTCAAAAGGTATAGTTATACTGTGACCAAGACCAGAAAATAATAGGCAGACCAAATTAGGCTGCTGTGGCCTGCTATTATCTCTGCAGGAGTACAAATCTTTATACAAAAAGATTCTGAAAATGGTCATTCCATTTGTGTATTTCTCCAATCTTGTCTTTATTAATTATATCCAAGCAACCTAAGAATCAACTATCTATTTTCAAGCTTGTATGATTTTGCTATCATTTTACTGTGTTTTAGCATACTGCTCCTTGTCTAAATTCTACAAGCAGTCTGATAAAAGTTGAAAAGAAATGGAAAAGTTATATTTTTAATTTCAGGTGTCTTCAAACTATATACTCCTACAACTCAGAAATGGTTTTGGTCATGCAATTTTTTTTAAACAAAGTGCTGAAGCTTATCTGCAATTTTTTTATTGTTTCTGACTACAAGTCAAAAAAGCAGTGCTGTTGAGCTGACCTCAGAATCTAGAGAAAAGGTTCCTTCCATGGGTAAGCTTAATGAAGTACGGGGGAGCCAGCTACTCACAGTCACACCTTTGGGGGCAATGCAGAAAAGTGTGATGATTATTTCACTGTTTAAAATTAGCAAACACTACCTTTCAGGTCAGATCTTATTTTCAGAACAGCATGAACAAAAATTCTCATACATCAAACCAGAAGTTAATTTTTTGCTTTTACTGGTATGACCCTTGCACTAACATGTTTAACACTGAGCCATATAACAGCTGCTTACTTTTGCTTCAGTAAGTGCAAAGTGCAATATAAGTAAGGCTTGTCTTCATTACAGCACTCCACCAAAAAAACCCACACAGCTGGCTGTGTAACATGCAACATCTCACAAATTCTTTCTACCTTCATCTATTAAATGTAATCTTTTTCTATTTTTAAGCTTCCAAGCATTTAAAAAAAAAACTGAACACGATTTTATACTTCAAAGACTAAGAACATAGTAACACATAGTATAAGAATCGAGAAGAAATATTAAGAATCTGCAAAGTGAACTTCCCCCCCTGCCCCACTGTTCCCTAACTTCTAAATGGATGCTAATTAAGAACCATGCTCTTCCCACAGCCTTTAACTTTGGCAAGTTTTATATGTTAAATTACAACAACTAAAGAGTGAGTGTAAAAATGCCAAGGAAATACATGATAAAAATAGCAACTTCAAAGTATTGTTTTTAACAGTGTAATGTCCTTGGTTCCAGCATTAACAATACTGCTCTGTTCCCAAATCTTAAAACAAGAGCAGTATCTCTTTTCCAGTTTGAAGATACCAAATTTAATAGAACCAATATGCCTTAGTAGGAGTAAAGAACAATGTTAGGAGTAAACACCCCAACAATGCACAAACAAAAAACCCAACTATTTGTCATTTTAGAGACAGCTGATCAAAATTTGTTTGATAGCTCAGCACTCCTCTCTCTGCAGCTTCTGTGTGGTGTGAATGAAACTCAGTGTGCATCTCACACCCTGTCCTCCTACCACGACTGCAGCAAGAAAGAAAACTGGACAGGGGATAAATCCAGCACTGTCTCAGCACTGCTTTCTCCTGCTTCCAGTATTATTACTGTGCTTCTTTTTAACCTTTCCTCCCTAATGTTTCAGACAGAGCATTCAGAGATATCTTTGGCTGTGCCAGGCTCGGGAATGCACTTTTCCATCGGTAACAGCTCAGTGTCCAGCTGCCTTCTCGAGCCTCCCAGGGAGCTGTTTCAGCTCCTCACCCATCCAGCACAGCCAGGGCACTGCACAGCAAACCAAAGTGCAAGATCAGGCAAAAGGGCATTCCCATTCCTCCATTTGTGTTGCACAAAACCACAAGAAGAGCCCGAGATGCTAAGGGCACTCACACACTGAGCTCTGTAACAAAACAGAGGTGAAATTAACCTGCCTTGTTTTGCAAAATATTCAAAAAAACATTAAGCAGAGAGTGTACAATATGTATTCACATGTCAACCAAAGAGCACTTTAGCTGGCAATATTCTGATGGCTACACAAAGTAGTAATAGATGTATGCCAATTCAATTAATGCTAATTTAGCACTTGGTGTATCTCTCTTTTAATTCAAAACAATTCACGTATAAAATTGCACCTATTTGTGCCAATGTAATTAAGTTACAGGAAAAGACTTCAAGTCAAGCTTTGCATTTTCTCTAAGTATATCATACTTTTATAAAAACCTATATAGGCTGAAGAATAACTAAGAGAATCAGAAATCATTAGCTGTTTTTACACAAAGATAACAACTTTCAGTTTTAACTACAGGTTATATCAAGTCAACCATCTAAACCAAACTTTTATGCAAACTAAAATACACAAAGGCATTCAGTACCAGTCAGCTTAAGGTTCTGTTGTAAATATCTACACACAGAAAAAGAAGAATAGGAGATACAAAATCCAGGACCTATTTCTCTAACTCCTGCTAAGCTGTATAACAATAATAGAGGATATAAATCAGCCTGAACAATGGAACAATAACTATGATCATTTCTCTACAGTTTCTGTGTAACAGTCTTTAGGTAAAAGATAAACTTATTTTTCCCAAATATAAGTACTTTTGATTACAAGGCATAGCACTTCCTCTTAGAATTCAAGCCAATTTTTTATAGTTCAGAAGCAATTGTTTTACAATGTTATTAAAATATTATCTTATCAGACTTTTTGACATATATTCCTAAAAACTGATGTATGATTTCTGAAGTTATAAGGAAGTTTGATGAACTGGATAGATTGTGCAATGAAATGTAGAACTGATCAAAGTCTTCTCTTGTAACTATTATTAAAATAAGTGCTTTGAAAATCCATGAAGATTTTAGCTCTCTGGCACTGAGAGGAGTGAAATTACCCCTTTCCCAATGACCAACATCTGGATTTTATTTCTTGTTAAGGCTGAAAATACATAACAGACTCAATATTTTTTTATGAATATACCACTATCCTGAACTGGCAAAATGACAGGGAGATGCATCTAGGACTGTAGAAGAGACAGAAAATGGCATTAGCAGCAGCCAGAAAAGTTTGAGGACAGAGCAGTTATAAAGCCAGGCTTGATGGCCTGAACACTGTGTCAGCTTTGCAATGATTCAATCTCTATGACAGATTGAGTCAAAATTTTTAATTAATGTATGTAATACTTTAAAATTTAAGTACTCTGAGGAGCTGTTGAGCATTTACATGCAATCACTTTTCCAAGCCATAGTAGCCACACAAAGGTTTCTGATCACAAATCTATCATACTCCTTGCACTCATCAACATCAAACCACCAGAAGAGATTTATTTAAAAGACATCAGTGCACCAAATTGAAATATGCAGAGAAAAACTTCAGACCTTGCAATCATGTATTTATTTTAGAGACTTGTTTTACTCTGATGATTCCACCCTGGCATGGGAAACCCACAGTCTGGCTGACAGTGTTGATTTTCTCCAGAGCCTGTATGGAGCTGTGTTTTGGCCCTGTGTTTCAAAGGGTGTGGATAAGGGCAATGCCTTGGCTGCTGCTGGACAGTGCCTACACAGAGTTAGGGCTCCTTTTTCACCCCCTCACTCTGGCCCCATTCCAGCAAATGGGCTGGGGTGGACAAGAAACTGGGAGGGAAAAGAGTCAGAAGAAATGACCTGGTCTGGTCAAAGGAGTATTACACACACTTCCCATGCTCAGGCACCAAATTCAAGCAGCAGAAAGGAAAGTCTGACTGCTGAGAGCCACCAAGATGCTTGTGGAAGGCAAAAAGTAATTTCCTTTGCATCACTTGCTTTTCCTTCCTCTTTTTTTCACTTGTTACACTGTCTTTATCTTAAACCAGCAGGTTTTTTGCTTTTGTAGCCATGGGACAGGCAGGCAAGTGAGCAACTGTGTGGGCGCTTGGCTGCCCTCCAAGGTCAACCAACCCACTACACATGGCAAGTTTAAGATCCTTTCCAACCTTGTCTTCTGCTAAAAGGATCATCACTGGCATCTTCTTGGGATTAATAACACTCTCCTCTTGTATTTAAAACACCAATATATAGAGGGGGAAAAAAACCCACGGAGAAAAAACAGCCAAGAAAAATGCTGCAGAGAAATAACAAAATGGGTAAGTACCTGACTAAGAAAACTTACCAACTCAGTTTTTTTGAATTTCATCTCACCACCATTTGTTTAATCTAACCAGTCGCAGTACAGATTGCTTTTTTCTAGATCCTACTTCCAATTTATCTCTGGTTTCTAGTACTCTAGGCAGAAAACATGTCCAACAATCTTCTGATGAACTATTCATTCTCTGTAATTCCCTTGGGAGAAAAGGAGGGCTCTCCCAAAGTTCTTGACATACATAGACTGGGATTCAAAGCATCCAACTAGTATCAAAAAGTAACAAAAAAATTCTCACTTGAAAACAAAACTGTAACTCCTAAGAATCCACCAGGCAGAAACTGTCATTATAAGCAACCAGATTGACAAGGTCATCTTACTTACAATTCTGGGGTTTGTGTTTAATTCTGTGTTTTAACTTAAATTCACGATTAAAAATAAAAAATACTGGTTTTAAAAAAGCACAAAAATACCATAAATAGCTCTTATCTCTTTTGTTCAATCAATAACAAATAAATGGCAGCAATACAGCCTGAATCCTAATCAGGAGTTGTGGAAGAAAACTTCTCTTGCAGCCTCAGTTTTTAGGGATAAACACTGTCACCTCTGCAGAATATTCTTCAGTTCCAAATAATTCAGATTGACCTACTAAGGACTCTCCAACTGGATTTTATCAATTCCCATCCCATACTAAACACTATGGACAACAAGCAAAGATTTTCTGCTCATTTTCCTCTCTTGTACCCACCACTTCTGCTGAGTGTGAAGGAATAATTTCAGTACCACCATGAGATTGCCACAGGTATCTCAAGTTCAATGCAAGAATTTTGCTAATGGATTCAAGCAGCAAGCAATTTCTGTTAACAAAAGGCTAGCCTGAACTCCTCAGAAAGAGAAAAAAAACATCAAGAATGAAGAAAATAACTTTCCTCTCTCCCACACACACAAGTCATCAAATTGTTCCAATCATTTTCAGAGCTAAGGGCTTTTTTCCTATATGGGTGAAAGAGGTGAATGGAAGGGGAGGAGAATAAGTAATATACTATCTCCTGAGAGAGACCAATTCTGGGAAGAATAATTCCAAGTAGATTTGCAGAAATTGGAAAAAAGAGAGTGAGAACATGCTAGAAGAAGGCTTCCTCTAAACCAAAAAAGAACAGTGTCAGTGATTTCATTCAATACTTTCTTGTGACCTTTAAAATTTTAATACCTGAGAAAAGCTGTGAAGGATTCAACAGCTCACAGTTTATGAATCCTTTGTGGAATAACCACACTAACACTATATACTCAAATAAGAGAGAGGATAGAAAGTGACTAGACTTCAATAGAGACAGAGGATAAAACAGAACAGAGACATTTAAATAATGCAGAAAAACAAGATGGAGAAATGGGAATGCCAAACCTTAAACGAGGACGCTGATGTGACAGATGTTTCAGAAACTCCAGCTAATGAAGACTATCACTGGGAAATTATTGCCAGCACAAAAGTTCATCAAGTCAAAATAAATTGTTAGCATAGAGGGTTCTGCTATCCATGAGAGGTGCCTTACAGTTAAATCAGATAAACTAACTCTATCAAAACATATCACAAGATCCATATGCATTGAGACTTCAGGTGCGACCAATCTACTTTCACATACTGAGGAAAAAGAGGCTGAGGGACACAGCACATTGTTAATAAAATACTTCAATTCTTTCCAAGTAGATGGGACAGCTGTTATGCTTCAAATAAGATGCCAAAGTCCTAAGAAATCTTTTAATCTATATATCACACCTGAGTACTTTATAGGAGAGCAAACGTCACATCAGAATACAAAGCAAAACAAATAAGAGTAAGGGATGCTTTCTCACCATCTCACCCTATAAAGAGAATAAAGACACATCAAATGAAATTAGCAGGTGGCAGATTCAAACTAAAGAAGGGTGGGTACCTATTCCTCACCAGGACATCCAAGATACAAAACTGAGCCACAGGTTGTGCAACAGATGCCAAAGTGTACAGGGCTGAAAAAGAAACTGGTGAAAAAAATGGGAGCAAAATCTATCCTTTAAATTAGATACTAAATATGAGAATACCATTGCTCACTCCAAGAACCCTTGAGCAATAGGTCACTGAAAACTACTAGGTCAATATTGAGGGACAATAATACAGGTTAGTTCATCCTTTCACTTCTGCAAAAAGCAGGGCAGGGGGAAGCAGTGAACTTCAAGAATGAAAAGTCAAAGCACTTCACTGCCTGTCTCCTGCTTTGCGCACTCTGAGGCTTCTGAGACAGCAGGGGCTGCTGTCCTTGTTCCACACACGGCTGAGCTTCATGGGCTGTTCCAGCCCTGGGCACCTCCCTGAGGCCTCTCACCCCACACAGGTGCTGGGGCTGCACAGGGGGATGCTTGGCTGCCTGGAGCAGCTCTCAGCCAGCATCCCTGTGCTGCCAACAGCTCCAGGAGGCAAAGGCAGCACTGAGGGATGGCTGCACCGGCCCCAGTGTCACCACATCCTCCAGGGGACCCCACTGGGAAGCACCTGGGTTGCCAGAGGGGCCCCAATGTGACACTTTGTTACCTTGTCCTTCCCAGTGCTAGCATCCAGACAGTGCTTGTGGATCAGGGACACTGAAGCCTGGACATTCAGCACTGAGTTATCTTTCTCAGTTATTGAGAGTTTGGCCTTTACCAAACCATGCATCTGCATTCTCTGTACTCTTCTGAGCTGAGTTTCCCCATCTAGTTTCTATTTAGTGGTCACACACATCTGTTGATTCTGTCTTCTTGCTTATCCTTTGCCTAGAGAACCCTCAGCTTTGCCCTCCTTGCATGCTTCAGAGCCCACATTCAAGAACTCCTCTGCAGGCCCACTGGAGAGAGGATGATGGGCTAGATGTGAAAAGGCCATTCTTAAGAGAAGACTTCACACAGCTTATGAAAATATGTGTATTTAGGAATTTGTTTGTGTGTTTGACTTTAGTTTATATTCCAGTTTTTAATTTATTCTCTGATCCATTTCAGGCTGTGGAGATTGTTGCACCCCCATGCCTGCTTCACAGCACACCAATGAACAGAGCAGCTCATGACTACCAGTTTAGGAACTTCCAACACCCACCTTTTGTTTTCCAGGAGTAACACAAGCTGGATGGAAGTGTTTTACTGAGGAATTTGCATAAACAGCCTTTGCAGCAAATCATGGCAACAATCCTAGTACCACCTTTGTGGATGGCCCCAGGAGGAATATAATCACAGAATGGCTGACAATGGAAGGGACCCTAAAGACCACCTAGTTCCAATCCTCCCTTTCCCCATTATGGGCAGGGATGCCACCCACTAGACCAGGTTGCTCAAAGACCCATCCAGACCGGCCTTGAACACTTCTGGGAATGGGGCATCCACAACTTCTCTGGGCAACCTGTTCCAATGCCTCACCACCTTCAGAATAAAGAATTTCTTTCTAGCATCTTATCTACATCTCTTTTCTTTTTAGCTTAAAACCACTCCCCCTTGTAGCTCAATGGTAGTTTTGAGATACTTTTCATTTCCTTTATCCTTGGCTGTTTGAAAGCGTAAAGGAAAATGAAATCTTAAGGAACCTGAGCACAGAGGATGCGAAATTTCAGTATTCTGTAACTTTCTTTCTATCCTCTAAATAAGCACTCTCCCTTAAGGCTGTGACCTGCTTTGTTGCATGGGTTTTTAACAATACAAACTTATTGGAACAGCAAACTGGTATCACAATGGACCAGATGCTGCTTGGCCCATTAGGAACACCACAGCAATACAATATGCATTTCCTGTGTACTTAATAAGCCCCAAGCCACGAACTAAACCCCAAAAATAACTATTTTTAATAAGTCTCAAATAAAATAAGGAATAGCTTAAATATCTCTGCTTTTAAGCTTATACTAACAATTTCAAATGCAAGGGAATTCTGTTCTATTCCCACATCTGGCTCTTCCAATGAACCCTATGAAGCAAGAACATTGCTATGAATCAGGAAAAAATATAATGAAAACTACAATTCTGATTCATTCATACTAAACTGAGTATTTTGTTTTCCTGGTAAATTCATCTTCCCCTTTACATATATATAAATATATATCCACCAAACTAAAACTAATCTATTCAATTAGTCCTGCACATCACACTAAATAGAATAAGCTTGAAAGTTTGACCCAAGAAAATAACACCACCTTATGCAACTATCTTTAAAGAAAATAGAAAATGTTTCAAAAGCATTGATACACAGTGAATATACATGCTACAAAATCAAGAACCACATATAATAAAATAATGCTGTAGTAGAGATAAATAAAATTACTCTATTCTTTTTGTTGTTCTTCACTACCAACACAGGTCAACTACTAGAACTCACATAACACTCAGGCCAGACAAGAGACCTTCCAGTGTCACACACCCAAAAAACCCCAAAAACACAAAACCCCAAAATCACAAAAAAAACCCAAAAGGGAAACATGGACAGAAATTGAAGTGAAGGATTTACATTATGCCACTTTAAAAGTCAGCTTTCTGCATCATTTGTTTATTTCCTCTATTTGGAAAACTGCCACATTTTTTCCTGAAGCATTTATTAGGAAAGATTTTCTCAATGACAATTTTGCCCCTTACATAGATGTCTGAGATCTTGTTTCTCTATGATATACAAGTGGAAAACAAATGTCTCAGACCTGAGAAGCTTTGCAATAACTGAAGTAAAACAGGTTATGGCAGCTAAGTATAACAAGTGTCTTCAATAAAGAATTCAAAAAAATTTGGGCAATGAAATGGAGAAAAGGTGCCCATAAACTCTGAAATTTTTCAAGTTACAGCTTAAAATGTGGGGGTTCTGTTTTGGGGAAGAGGGAGGGGGTGGTTCTAAATTTTTGCACGAAAGCAAAACAGTGTTATAAAATTCTAGCAGGTGTCACCTTCTCCCAGTCATCTATTGTGAATACTGAAAGAAAAGGCATAATGTGAAATAAGTACAATTTTCAGTAGCAGTTTGGTTCAAAGTCTCCTAGAGTTTTAGTACATTTCTTATTGTGTTTTACAGTAACAAATTACATTAAAACAAAGATTTCCTGGAGGCAAGAAGAAATGGCTTTTCATTGCTTATTTAAAACAAGTAATGAGTTTGGCAAGCTACAAAGACAACAGAGATGGAAATGAAGTTTTAAGCAGCACAATTTGTGCCTCACAGAACTGCAGCTAATGTAAGGCACAGAATGACCACAAACACAGTGAAGAGAGTTCTCCTATATGATCTCAACACAGCTGGGTGAGAACATTTCTTAGCAGTAGTATAATGCAAGACAAGTTCAAACATTTTTTATTTTCTCTAAAGTGTTGCCTCTCTCCCTTCCCTCAAAACAGCAGGTGCAAGAATGGCAGTCTTGTTTTGTTTTCCCACTGGAAGAAGCCTGCTCCCTGAGATGACCATAACATTTATTAAAAACAGGGTAGTAACGAAACAACAATATTAGACACAAATTTTATTCTGTCTATATTAAAAAAGAAATCTTATAAACTAAGAACTGTCATGAAAAGAATCATATTTCCAGAAAGAGGGTTAAGAAATGTCACATTCATTTCATACACTGTAGTGCTGCAAGATGATTTGACAAGCCACAGAGGGATTTTGCTGCTGCTCAACAGTACCTTTCACAATAAGATCTCCCAAGACACTTTCCAGCAAGAAATTAACTGATATTCCACAAAGAAAAAGAAAAAAAAAACACCACTGCAAAATACTTTCTAGTAAATGTAAGCCGTACAATGCTGAAATCCGTGCAAACTATGAGCTACCAAAGTTGTAGGAAATGGACTCGAAAATATTTTTCCTTCTTCAGTCATGTTATTCTTTGCATAAAACCCATCCTGACCTACAACCAAAAATCCATTCTTTTTTTCACCAGCTTTCAAAAACTGCCCTACTTAGCAACAAGGAACATGTTCCACACCTAACATACCTCTTTCTGTTTGTTATCATATGGAATATTACATTTTCCAAGTAACTCCTTTAAACATTGTGACTATGAATGACACCTCAGCTGTCTGTGAAATCATTGTATTTCCTTCCACTGCAACCTGCTTGCATTCTCATGCCTCTGGTTTCAGGAGCCTAGGACTCAGATTTAAATTCCTGCCAAGTTGTTGGCCTGAAGTAATACAGAGCTTTTTTCATCCTTTCTAGTATAACAAATGGAGAGCTTTGAATTGAGGCCTTGCTCTTTTTTTCTGAAGTTTTGTCTGTCAACAACAGCATTTTAAGAATCTTTAACTGTAGAAGCACCTGATCAGTGCCAGACCAATGCAGTTTACACTGTCCTGCAAGGACTCCCAGAAGTTTGTTACCAATGTCTCCTAAGCAAGTAAAAAGAGGAAGGTTTATGT
Source organism: Melospiza melodia melodia (assembly GCF_035770615.1). Classification (NCBI taxonomy): domain Eukaryota; kingdom Metazoa; phylum Chordata; class Aves; order Passeriformes; family Passerellidae; genus Melospiza; species Melospiza melodia. The sequence goes on along the minus strand of NC_086194.1, from coordinate 36,352,725 downwards.
AACTACATTGTTAACAATTACATAAGATTTCTTGGACCTAGAGTTCAGTCTCTATTATATTTTTGAAAAATCCTGGACTAGAGAAGCAAACACAAAAGCCCACCTGGCTTATGATAAAAGCAGCCACCAGAAGTTTCCAGCAGGAGCCCATTACTTATTCCCACTAACTATTGTAAGTAGAGCAGATGAGACATTTACAATAAGAAAGGGTTGTAAGGTGCACATTTCTAGAATACAGAACTGTATTCTAAATATTTTAAATAGTAAGAGAAAAAAAAGGCAGGGAGTAGCTTTCACCACGAATAATTTTGATTCTTCCAAAATGCAGCGACATGGCAGCTAGGAGTAAGGCTCTGAACCAAACAGGGAAAACCACAATAGTGCTCTTCATTTGTCTTTTATACTAAAAAAAGTTTCGTTTGTATTTATTTCACATAAAAACTTCTTAAACATTTATCAGCTATGCTGTATTTTAAAAGAATGCATCAGAAAAATCTTTCTCCATCACCTCAGCCAAAGGCACCATTTGATGAAGTACACTGAGCAGATTTACATAAAGCCTCTGTGATGGTGGATAATCAGGCACTAGGTTAAATCACCAGGTGACAGGTTTTTCCCAGCAAAAGATGCACTTAGTTGATGGCATCCCTTAATGTAATTTTATTAAATTCACCAGAAAAACTGAGAAAGACCTGAAATGAATTCAGTAATTCAATAAATTCACTTCAGAATACTTCCAATACATGAAGAAACCATTTGCAGACCATATTATAAATCTAAACATTAGAATCCTTTTTTTAAAACAAAATTAATTCACGATTCTTAGGTATATGTCAAGTGGTTAATCTTGTAAATCATTTTTATTGGCCAAAGTTTTAATCACAAGGCACTCAAATTATTATAGTGAACTTTATATATCCACTAAGGACTGAGTTGAATTTTGGCATTAGATGTAGAAGAAAAAAATATTTTCTGCAGCTGAACCCACTGAAAGTATATACTTGAGCTATGATTTCCAACTAATATAAAAATTCATCGGCAATTCTCAGGACAAAAAATGGTGAAATTTCTCCCAACAGGGCAAGAACTCCTAAATTACTATTTTTTGGAGGTGAAGTTCAATATTTATGGAAAGAAACATTAATTTCCACATGTAAAAAAATGAAAATCCGTGTCACGTTCTATTCTTGCTACTCCAACTGAGTGCATGTCACTTACAGAAGAAAAATCGCACACAATTAGACATTTTAGAACAAGCAGGAGAATTACCTGAAGCTTTGAGACTTAATTGCATCAAGGTAATGCTGCTGACAGGGATGCTCAGAAATTATGAGTCAAACATTGGACTCCCATCACAAAATGGTCACACAAAAGCACGAGGATTCAAAAATCTGCAGGAATTCAGGAGTAACCAAGGCATGTGTCAACAGAGCAGCCCAGCTGAGAAGGAGCAGGCTAATAGGGATTACTTTCCTTCTCAGTAGTGAGAAAGTAAAGAAGAAAGGAAAGAAAAACCAGTTTCCCTCCTCAAAGGAAAAAGACAAGCAACAGTGTTGGGATTTCCTTCCAAGATAATGTTGTTGTATCAATCTTGTGGGAAACTTCTAGTTATCTTTGTCCTTCGTTGCTTACTGTATTTAATAAACTTTTTAATCCTTGAATAATTCTCTGAAGTGAAACTTTAGATGCTCTATTTTCAGGAAGCTATCTGATCTCATTGTTGTACTTTGTGTGAGTTTTCTAAAGAATAAAAATGCCTTCTTAACTCTTCTGGACTCTGACACAGGCATTCTGAAGAGCCTCAGACATTATAAAGCAAAAGAAAAAAAGCTTGAATAAAAAAAATCCATTAACGTGAGGGCTGGACATGAACCTTGAAAGTCAACCACAGCTAGAAGCTCAATGTGCTAATCAGCAATGCTGTCACCAGCACCATGAAAAGACTTTGTAACACTTTAAAAGACTTCTAACAGAACAGCTGTCTCCTGCAAAGATGTGAATGGCAGCCACTTCCAACAGAAGTAGCAGCAGCAGCACTGCCCTTCTTACACAGTTCTTTAAAAAGAAGGTTTTAAATATTTAGCAAAAGGTTTTAACAGCACTCTCCCACTGCCAATTAGCAGCAGTGATACCATTTAAATTTTTGATGATGACAACACTAAAAATAAATAAATTAAAGTCCAATTTAGTATCACAATATTGCTAAACTTTCATTATGTTACAGTGGATCTACATACTTGACTGGCACACATTTGGAGTACCATTTTAGTCCTGCACTGCAAAAAATGAATAAAATAGAAGGAAAATATATATATAAAAGAGCACCAGAATAAAAAAAGCATAGAAAAGCTTCAATAGGTGAAACATCAAGATTTTTTAGTCCAGAAAAAGAAATTACATGAGGCAAATGTGATGAACACCTCTCAGCTCCTTTGTGGAAAAGAGAAAGTGTTGTTCTAACACAAGAGCCAGGGGATACCAGGTAAACAAGTAAAAAGCTGCCTAGTAAAACCATGCAAAGAAAAAACAAAGAGAGGGGAGAAGAGGACTTCTTCACACAATGTTTAGTTAAGAAAGTGCCATAGGATGTTAAAAGCTTCCAAAAGTCAAACTGGCCTTTGGCAATAATGGGGGGGAAAAAGCCACCTGTAAGGATTAAATGTGCCTTAGCTCCAGATCACTCAAGGCTGTAAGCAGATGTCAGGAAAGGAGGCTTTTTCCATTCTTCCTGTTGGAGGCAACATCATGAGCCAAATGGACTTTTCAGCCTGACCCAGGCAGCCATCCTTAAAACTCACAAGGGCTGGGAGAGCTTTTGAAGGCTGGGGGAAAGAGATGCATTTAGCCCAAGCTGTGCAGCCAGCTTTCATCACACACAGGTTCAAGCCCCAAAGCCTGTGGGGCTCCAACCCAGTGTGAAGGTTGAGCAGCCTGCCCTGGGCTCTGCCCTCCCCTTTCATCACTCCTTTGCTGGGACTCACAGGCAGACACCAAGCACTGCACAGAGCACACCGAGTTCTGCTCTGCTCCAGCCCTTTGCTGGCAATAAAAGGTTCTCCAGCAGCTGTTCCAGACAAAAAGCAGAGTGTGGCCAGGCTGTTACTGCTGAAGCAGGAAGGCCAAGCTGTATGAAGGATGCAGAGAGCCAGGAAGAGGAGGGACGAGCAGGCAGGGTGACACAACAGATGAGGTGACAGACACAAACCGGATCCAGGCCAAGCAGGCTACTGAAAGACCAATGCTATCAATTCCACAGCATCTTTCCAAATCTACAAAATACCACAAGATAATTCTTATAACAACTGAAAGCATTTGGTGCCAAAGACCAATGCTATCAATTCCACAGTATCCTTCTAAACCTACAAAATACCACAAGGCAATTCTCATAACAACTGAAAGCATTCAGTGCCGTCCCTCCACACCACCACTCTCAGAGCAGATTCCACGCCAGGCTGGCTGCTCCCTGCAGAAGGACCAAGCATGAGGCACATGGAACACATTATTTAAGCTGAAAAGTGCTAACCTCAAACAATGCTTGTGAAACACATCTTTGCAACTACTGCAACTGGGAAGAACAACGAGAAGTTAAAGGACACTTGGGTTTAACAAATGTAGTACATCCAATAAGCCATGTAAAGTTCTTGGGGGGTGGTCTTCAAAACCAAGGAATCCTATTACTACAGGGACTCAAACTACTCATGTCTGATCTAGCTTTCTCCACTATGTGGTAGTAATGTGCCATGCCTAAATACATTCTCATTTCACATAAATATTAGCCTTGAACTCTAGAATAACCCTGGCTTTTTGCAACAAACTGCCATCAACATATCTCAAAAAAATCATTATTTAGGGGCCATTCTCTGTAAACAACAAAATACATTTCAGTTCATTCGAATCATTTCCTGAAGTGATTTATTTCCAACTATTATTGAGTTTTTCCTTCCCTATGTAGCAAAAATCTATGTATTTGCATTGTAAACATGAATATTACAATGATGTAAGTATTATTTCAGCAATTCACAAACTAACATTTGCTACAATACATACATTCTGCTTTAAATGTACTAAACAAAGAAGCATGGTAGAGTATACAAAGTCACTGTCTTGCCTTCTTTTTTGTGTTCCTGTACTGTTCACAAGAGTTACTTAAAATCAATAAATAGCTGCCTATCCTAAAACCCCCAACAATAGGAAAGAAAACATTCTTAACAAAAGCTTCAACACAAGCTGAATTCCTGTCTTTTTAGTCTAAACTACACTTTGGTAATACAAAGCAATGAAATTATATTTTTCTAAATAAGCAGCCATTTACATTTAATTTTATGGAATGCAGCTAGAGCAAACATTTGGACACATGAAACTCTTTTATCACAAGGAACTAGGTAATTAAATATATAAATCACCCTGGGTTTTCCATCATGAGAGGTACTTCACAAAACAAAACCCATGCAGACCATTCTGCTGCTGCAGAATTTCACAATCATTCCTCCTCTCCTATCCTACAGTTAAAAGGGCAGTAAAGGATAGGGATGTGTTCACAGATGCTAAAACATCAAAGCACACACAGAGCTGTAAAATGCTCTGGGTTTTTTTTAGTGTAAGCAAAATAATAATGCTGGTAAAAAGAAAAAAACAAGTATAAGAAAATAAAGGGGAAAAGTTAAAATCACAGAAACTCAGCCATAAAAGGATCTTGAAAATTCTGTGGATGTGTTTTTTACCAAAAAAAGCAGCAGTATTCTGCAATACTGATTATCTCATAATTTAAAGGAAATATCAAACCATTTTAATCAATTCTAGCAAAGGCATTAGGACAGTCATTACACTAATAGGCATAATATCAATTATCTGCTATATACTTGTAAGGTACCCATTTCTTATACCAAAGTGAAACACCTATATAAGTTTCTTTTGTTAAAGATTTTTAGAGTTAATTTTGAAATCCCGCTTAATATCTTGCTATTTTTTATTGTTCATTTGATAAAACTGTCGGCTGCTATTCTGAAAAGGAGTTGGTTTGTTTGTTTAAAGATACTTCCTGTCTGCCTGCACTTATTTCCAGAATGTGAATATTTGGTATCTGAAAAGATCCCTGAGCATGGTATACAATCTGAACTACTCAGGGATATTTTATTACTTACTCCAAAAGGCCACATGACATTAGAAGGAATCCCAAGAGAGGCAGAAATGAATCACAGCCATTTTACTTTCCCAAGGCTGCACCAGGTAACACTGTGAGCCTCGGTGCTGCCAATTTCCAGTCACTCTCTATAACGCACCCTTCAGTGCTTTGACCATTCATGTTTTGTGGTCTAGGAGGGAAGAACAGGTGAGTGAATCAGGGATGTTCCTCTTCAGAAACAAGGGACAGGTGAGTCTGTACACACAGCTCTGGAAAAGAAGCAATTTAAGTAGATATTAAGAGAGGTACTGCAGTCAAGAGGACGGGAAACAATCCTTTCAAAGGACAGCTTCATGAACAGTCCTCTACAACAGGGAAAAGCAAGTGCAGCATGGCACTGCCCCTGTTTCAAAGGCATGCCAGATGTGAAGATCCAGTGTAAAACAGTAACAATACTCTTCATAAACACAGCTGCAAAACAGGGAAAGAGGCCACTTGCTACTTACTCTCCTTAAAGACAAACAAACCAGCCCCTTCCAAAGGGCCCTTCTTGTGCCAGTGCTGCAATCCAGTAATAATAATAATATCATCAATTTGTACTTACCAACAATTATTTTAATATATTTAGAAGGGAAAAATATTTTCTCATAAATTGTATTTTTGAACTAGATTCTGCAACATCATATTGCTCTATATAAAGGTGGTAAAGAATACACATAACCAATTTTTATGTTAACCATGGAATATATAATTTGATCTTGTAACAAAGTTTGTAATCACTTAACAACAGCAGCAAAAAAAAAAAAAATCACATACCACATATGATAAAATGAGAGCATCATTAAAACAGGATGTTTACCTGAAGGTGGAAGAGCTGCATGTATGTTAAAGGTAAGTTAAAACTAGAAAGAACCTGGCAAATTGAAGGTATAATCTGAAATAATTAGAATGCAGTTAGTAGGACAAGTACAAGCTTTCTGCAGATGATTGCTTTTGCCCATTACAAAGAGAAACAATCAGGCAGCAGCCTGCATAGAAGGATCATAATGAAAAGGTGATTAAAAGACAAAAGCATTATACTGAAATTTATTAACAGTTGATCCTGTAGCAGAGCAGTGGAGCAGAGTAGACTGACCTCTTGAGGTCTCTTCCAGCCCGATTTTTAAACCTTCTTCAATACATATACATGTTTTTGTATTACATGTATTGCTGATTTTTATCACATTTTTATAATTTCCTCTTCTCCATGTATATTACACATAAATTATTATATACCTTTCCTCCCCCAAAATTGACCTGCTAATGTTTATATTTACACATATAAATTCTGAACATAATCCCACATTTGAGTGAAAACATAAATAATTTAGAATCCATGTACTACTATTATAATATGTCTTCCAAATTAATTTGGCCCTTAGAGATTGATAATTGGTGAATTTTATATAAGGGTTTTTTCCTAACAGAGTCAGTGCAAATAATACAAAGATTGATGGTAATATCATCCATGGACCAGCAAAGGCTGGGAAACTACACTATTAATTTGTCCTGTCAGTCTCTGTTTAAATTCTTTTAATCTTCCATGAATGTAGTCAAATCATGGGAGCACAGTGTATTATTTGTGAGCCATGGGCAGGACACCACTGCTCTAATTCCTAGTTTGAAAATAGGCTAAACTAGTTGTGTCACTGATCAAGCCTGATAATAGGCATAAGTAAAAATCTCATCAGGTATTCATAATGATTTTTAATTCCATTAATTAATTTTTCACCACTGAACAGACTGAACATGTTTTGTGGATAGTCTAAGGTTCTGTGGGCAGAGGAGTTTTTATTATTCACACTAGCCAAGCTCTTTACTCAGTCAACAGAAATAGATAAGCTCTTCCAGAAGAAAAGTCAGAGAAGCTAAATTCATCCAAATTAAGAGCCTGCTTCAAGTCAGCTTTTGGAAAAAGTACTTCTCTTCATAGACTATAGTATATAAGCTAACTAAATCACATAAAGGCAGTATCCTCATGTATACATTTCTACAAACAACTTTTTTTATGTGTTGCATATCTCCAAATAAAATTTTGATTACTGTGGTCTACAGAAACTACTAATGCAAGTAAAATACATTGCACAACATACCCACTCAGTGGCTGTGACACAAAGTGTCACAGTTAACAAGTAGGAAACTGCCTGATACATAGGTCTAATGTATATATGATACTCTAGGCAAATACTTCAGGTATACAGCTTTTGTATCACAGAAGATATGCTCCATATGGTGTTAAATATTCTTTCAAAAATATTCAATTTTTTAACAAAATAGGAAGCCAGTACAAAATCAGTAGTAGAGGATGGAGAAGGAATACAAATATGGATAGGTGCTGGTAACCTTCTATAATCTAGCTGCAAGTCCAACAAATCACAGAGACAGCACCTTCTAAAGGACAGCTGCAGGACTCATGGAGCTGCAAGCAGCTTTTCAGGTCTCTCATACTGACAAACCAGAGAGATAGGACAGATCTGCATTAAAACAAATCCAGAAATTGCCTCTCAGAGAAGCCGACACTTTGTCTGCACAGTTGAATGGCTGTCCAGGGTGATATGTAGGGGGAGCTCAACTATCACAGCCTTCTTTCCTAAATATATGCCTTTTTTTTTGTGCTGTCAGTTTTGGTGTCAATTAGCACATGTGCTCTAGGCAAAATATCTTTTACTGCTGGGACATCCATGTCCTTCTTTGAAAGATCTTCTGTAACCAGAAGGAATTCAGCTGATACTGTCACATTTTGTTTCCAAGGGGAAGGGCACGAGTAAATCAAATATGTTGTTTCCTTCTTTCCTCTCCATGGTTGTTTTCTTTGAAATTAAGGAACCATCTTTGGGCCAAATCAAATTTACTTGCATCATTACACAGGTTTCTTTGCAATATGAAAAATGATTGAAAATCAGGTAATTTCATATACTTTAAACTGTGTCCAGCAACCTAATTCCTTGATATTCTTTCAGATGGAAGCCAAATATATATGACCTATTCCTGGGCCTCCATGAGGACTTGCAAACATTGTGGCTAAGATAATTTAGGACTGCAAAGAACCTGAGTCCACTGAAAATGCTACATTAGAGCTTACCATGAATGCAAGAATTTGTGTTAAAGCCTTTAAAACGATCATAGTTGTAGAAAACACTGTACAACATTTTCCATATTTCATATTTTTTACACCTGATACAAATGGGTTTACAGTATGAACTAGAGATCACAGAAGACTGAACAAGTTAGCAACACATTCTGGCACTCTAACAAGAAAGAAGATCTTGATGTACATGCTGTCTAAATCCCCTGTCATAGAAAGACATGGATATGTTTAGTTTCAAAGGAAAGCTCTGCTGAAAATTATACCCCAGAGTATCTACCTGCTAAATTTGGTTCCTCTCTTCTTACAGGCTTTGAAAGATAGAAGTTTACAATGCTCAGCAAGTACATGACTTTACAGAATGAAAGCTTGAGTTTAGACTCATAAGCAAAAAGGAAAGATGCAAATTTGTTTAAGTTATCAGCCAAGAAATTTATTGCATACACCAATACTGAGATCAATAATGGTATATGCAAAAAAAACACCCTGAACTTTGCTTCCACACACATGTTGATAAAAGCACTCCTGCTCACAGAATGCTAAAGCCACATTTTTTTCACTGCTGCCTTCCTAAATAACTGCAGTCTCTCCTAAGTGTATCTCTTCTCATTTTATTACTGCAACCTGTCTCCTAATAAAGACATATCTATCCCCATGGATCTCTTCCTGTCTAGGTCTATGGCTTTGGGAAACAATGAGGTTCTGTAAGCATTTATTGGACACCCCTGGAAGCAGGCAGCTCTGAGGAAACATATCCATCCACCACAAGTCACTGGCTGCCTGAAAGATTCTCAAACGCCTACAACCTCAAAGTCTCTTTAAGAAAGGCGTGGAGGAACCTCACACTAAAATAAAGCAAGCTCACTGCCAACTGTCAGAGAAGCTAAGAAAAGTTCACAGGATGCTTAAACCCACTTTGAACTGCAAGATGTAAATTAATTTCACAGAATATTATAGGAAATGTTGTAGGAAATTACATAATAGGAAACCACAGCTAGCTGCGCCAAGGAAAATATTGTGGAAAAACAAAACAGTCACCCCAAAACCCGCTACATACAAACAAGTGGTATATAAATTAGTTCACAAGTCAGGTATCCAAGAGCCTTAATCCCATGGATGCACAATGTATCATCACTATAGCCTCTTGAAAAATCAGAATCTCATAAATACAGAGAATAAGAAAGTGAAAAAGTCTCTATAAACACATGTATATAGTCCCTGGCTCTCAAATTTGGTTCAACAAAGGCAATCAATAAAATAGGTGATATAATAAAAATTGCTACAAATTCAATTTAATCCTTTCAGCCTAAACAGAGCTGATACATGAGAATGAAAGGCCAAGTAAACTACTATGTATAAAGACTGCGTTACTTTTTCCAGTAATAGCAGCTGCAGCACCTGTCATCATCCTAGGTGACACCTCAGCCTTGAAGGGTAAATCATCTTATACCAAACGAGAAAGGAAAAGTCAAAATTAGCAGGTGCACAAAAGAAATAAAACGGAAAAAATATGGAGCTACTGGAAAAAGGGAACAGATACTGCGAGTAAGAAAGGAAAGGGAAAAAGGCAGCAACTGCTCTTCTCAGAGTTATGAAAATAGACAGCCAATGGAAGCACAGACTGAAACCAAAATAAAACATGGATCTGCGCTCCTGATTTTCATGCACAAACATGTGGTTCTCAAGAATTTAATCTGAATTAGAACTATTATTCAAATGTCAATTCTCAGTTTGTGACCCAAGCACCTACACAGCAATTGACAGACACAACATTTAAGTATTAGATATTCCATAAAGGTGCATTTTACAGATCAACTACAAAGTCATGTTTTGCATGAATGTAGTCCCTGGACCTCGGATTTGGTTCAACAAAGGCAATCGATTTTTTCATGTTTTGCATGAATGTATGAAATCTACATCTGCATGGAACAGACCCGCTCCTTAAGATTACTTTGTATCTTCTTTAAGAGCAGATATAAGCTATTAAAACTCCAGGAACACTTTCCAAAAGCATATTACATCTTACTTTTCCCATTCTTTACAGACTTCTGCTCTACAAGAGCAGGCAAGAAGCATCTTCATGTTTGCTACCCATGTCAGATATTCCATAAGGTTTCATAGTGAAAACCAGGCACCAATACACCTGGACTCAAACCACCTGAACTGCTGAACTCAGCAGGCAAAATCATAATCAGAATATATTTAGACAAGTGATTTTTCCCACAAGTATTAAAACAGTCATATCTAAAATAAATATGGACCACATAACTTTAAATGCAGTGTTGCCACATTTCTCCACCTGAAATAATTATTCAAATAATAACAGAAAGTTTTAGTAATCAGTTCTTGGCTGCTACACAGATTACTGTTCACATCTGCAAAATGGTATTCAGCAGCAATAATAGCAGAAAGTTGAATAATTTTGTATTCCAAAGTGCTATCATTGCTGTAGAAACTAAGAACCTTGACTTGGGTATCCATGAAATGTAATTCAAAACCTATTTCCTTATCTCATGCTTCTTGATCTTAATATATCACAAATCCCTAGGTACTGTGACCTTGCTTGGTCCCCAGAGAGGCAGAAGGCTGCAGCACAATTAAATCATACACTACAAAGTAGTAGAACAGCATGGTACACACTGCAAACAACACTACTGTCTTTCTTAGGCTACCACAGAAGAAACAAGAAACTGTTAAGAAGTAAAAGACCTGTAAAAAAATCACTGATAAATCCAGCAAATACGAAATTATTCCAATATTGAGCTCAGCTGCCCCCTATCCATTGTTATGATTTCTTTAGCACACACACACACGCCCAGCATCACTGCTCAAACAGGAAGGGTGGGTACAGCCTGTCAAATGTGCTCCACTGCTCACTGCCCTTGCTCTCCCCTTGGTTTGTACAGCAGGGCCCAGGAGACAGTAACACAACTTTCAATACACTATTGTGCATTGGTATTCTTGATATTCTGCACATTTTTCTATCCAAGCAACAGAACAACAGAGATAATGGCTAAAACACGGACTGATTGTGTGAAATTCATGCTCTAACTGTGGTGAATTGTGTTTTGTTTGGTGTTGAGATGGTGTTGGTTTTGACTTTGGCGTGGGAAATTCTTTTCTGTTGATGTGACTGACATTTGTGAAGATCGCATGATGGATGTGGATTTTAGTGATAAGGGCTGGCATGTCTCTTGGGTTTGCATGACAAGATTTTGGTAGCAGGGGGGCTACAAGGGTGGCTTCTGTGAGAGGCTGCCAGTGGCTTCACCTATGACCAACACAACCAACACCAGCCAGCTCCAGATGGCCAAGCCAGCCCCACCAGTGGCTGTGGCAGTGCCTCTGGGATTACAGGGTTAACAGGGGAGGGAAAAAACACTGCTCAGAAGTGACTGCAGCCAGAGAAAGGGGGGGACAACAGACAAGTGAAACAACACTGCAGACACCAAGGTCAGTGAAGGGGTGGGAGGAGGTGCTCCAGGTGCCAGAGCTGAGATTTCCCTGCAGCCCCAGAGAAGAGCAGGGTGAGACAGGCTGTCCCCTAGCAGCCCATGGAGGACTCCATGGCACTGGAGCTGGATGCCTGAAGAGGGCTGCAGCCCTGTGGGAAACCCAACCTGGAGAGGGCTCCTGGAAGGATTTGTGACCCCATGTGGGACACACACTGGAGCAGTTCATGAACAACTACACTCTGTGGGTAAGACTCAGGCTATAGAAGTTCATGGTCCCTCGCATGGGAGGAGACACAATGCTGGAGCAGGGTAAAAGTGTGAGGAGTCCTCCCCTGAGGAGGAAGGAACTGCAGAAATATGTGATGAGCTGACCACAACCCTCCTTCCACATCCCCCTGCACCACAGGAGAGGGGCAGAATGAAGGGAATGTTCTTTTAAGCACCTTAATTTGGTTTTATTTCTTATTATCCTATACTGATTTGATTAGTAATAAATTAGTTTCCCCATATTAACTGTAATTAACAAATTACTGTCATGTTTTGTCCTTGACAGTAATTTCTAAGAGATCTCTCCCTGTCCTTACCTCAACCCATGAGCCTTTCATTCTACCTCCTCTTCCCTGTCCAGCTGAGGAGGGGAGTGATAGAGTGGCTTTGGTGGGTGTCTGGAATCCAGCCAAGGTCAGCCTACCACAGCTGATTTTGGAAGCATATAAATATCTAAGAAGACAACACATCTAGCTTAATTTAGATCTAGCTGATCTTGATTAAACTCAGATCTTAAGTACTTGAAGTTGTGCCTCATTTCACAGCTGTTATACCATTGGAGCAATTTCTCTGTGTTCTCTCAGCATTTTCATTGGAGTTGGGAAAGCTAACCCAACATATATCTCAGGAACCATGGATTTAAGAAACCAAAACAAGCGTCTTTGTAGAAATAATAGTATTTTTTTAAAAATCCCATTCCTTTTTGCCCAAGCTACATTCTACCACTGATGCTCTCCCTGTTTTTCAAGCTGAAACATAAGCGTTCAGAATATGCAGAGCTACATATAAAGATGTTTCCATAGGTGAAGTACAACTCAGCCTACTGCTAAACGAGCTGTCATTTTTAACAAGAAGAATGTTCCCTATTATGTACCTTCTCCCACCCCCAGCCCAATGAGAGCCTGAATCTCTCATCACCTGCTGTGTGCCTGTCACACACACAAGCCAATGGAGCCACTAAATTGCTCTGCACAGGTGCATCCCAAATAACAAGCATACTGTGCAATTCACGTCTTCCCCTGCCAGGCTGGTGCCCATGTTGTCTTGTCACAAGCCAGCTAGTTTCTCTCACCTTCCCTAACAGGAGCTAGACCCTTCTACTTTAATAAACCTCAAAACACGACACCCTGCTACCCCCAAGCGTAGATGTATACAAAGCCATCCTCTCACTGTTGTCCACTTCTGACAAAGGAAAAATCAAGTCCCCTCGCCACAGGAGGGAGGAAAAAAAGAGAAAGAAAAAAGCTGCCTGTCTTTTCATCCAGAGCCAAGGCTCTGTGAGCCCAGTGTATCGCCCGCATCTCCCTGCCTCTGTCACAGAGAAAAAGACCCCGATGGGGAGGAGCAGGAGCTCTTACCTTAATTATGCTGCTCCTCCGGGGGATGCCGGGTTTGCCTTCTCGTTGTTGACTGGCGGAAAATCCTCTTTCTTTACTGCTGCTCTCCGGGCTTGCAGGAGGAGCTGATCCCGGCTCCTCACCGGCTCCCGGCTGGGCACAGTCCCCGTTGGACACCCGGCTGCCCGCACTGTCAAAGCGGGATCTCCCGCCGCCGCCGCCTCCTCCTCCTCCTTCCCCATCTCCTGCCTTGAACGCCACCTTGCCTTGGACCGGCCCCGGGGAGGAGGGCAGCCCCCCGCCGCCGGTGCCGCCACCGCTGCCCAACTCCGCCATCAGCCTCCCTGGCTACGGCAGAAGCACCGCCGCTGCCCCCCTCCCCTCCTCCCGCGGTGCCGCTCCTTCCGCTTTCTCTCTATTTACGAGCGGGGGATTTTGAGCCTAAGTCTCTCCCCCCCGCGCATTTGGCAGCCGAGGCCGCGTAGCTCCAAGAGGGGAGGGGGGACGGACGCAACGTGTCGGTGGCGGCTCGGCGAGCACCAGTCCCGCAGCACCTGGGGAGGGAAAAGGAGACGAAACGTGACAACCGCTCCTCGCACGAGGCGGGGGAGCGTCGCACCGCGGCGCGCTGCCCTGCGCGCACACACGGACACGCGTGGGAGGAGAGGGGCTGCCCGGGGTGCCCGCCCGCACACCCGCGACCCGCCGGGGGCGCCGAGCGGGGCAATGAGCGCAGCCCCGCCACGGGGACGGGGACCGGCCCGCCCCGGGGCGCGGGAGGCTGGAGGGGACCGAAGGAACGGAGCTTTTGGGGCTGCTCAGCCGGGAAAAACGAGAGGCGTTGATGGCGGTATTTTGTCACCCTGATACAGCGACACCCACAATCGCTGAAGCAACGAAGCGGGAGCGAAAAGAGAACTTGCAGAACAACACGCCCCAAAGCCTCCGGCCCCGGCCCGGGGGAAAGCCCGTCCCAAGCACGGCGGGGACCATCCGCCGCAGCCCCTCTCCGGCCACGACCGGCGGCCAGAAGCGGCGGAACACGAGCAGGCTCGCCGCCGCCGCCCCGCGGGGCAGCCCCGGGCGCCCTCGGCAACTTTTCTCCCTTCCCGCTGCCTGCCGACATCCAGCCGCTCCAGAGCGGAGACAGCCCGGCCGGGGCAGCGGCGGCACCCCCAGCCCCGCGGCAGCCTCGCCCGCAGCCGCCCCCCGCCCTCACGCTGCGGCCTCGCTACCCACCTCGGCGGCGAGCGGAGCCCCGGCTGCCGCTCCTGCAGGAGCCGCTTTTCCCCTCTCCCCTCCTCCCCGCTATGGTCGCCGCCTCTGCCCGGAGCCGGATACAGAGAGAAACTGATTCATGTGGCTGCTTCCCTCGCTCTCCGCTGCTGCTGCTGCCGCCGCCTTCCCCGGCCCAATGCTCGGCAGCAGCCCCGTGGGGGGAAACGCCGGCAGCGCCGAAGAGAGAGGCAGCCCCGGCCGCCCCCGCGAGGAAACTCTCGGGGGAAGGCTGAGCGAGCGATCGGGCTCGCCCCCCTGGCGCCGCCGCCGCCAGTCACAGGGCCGGCCCCGCGCGGATTGGCGGCCCCGCCGCCAGCACCCCCTCCGGCAGCTCGGGGGCGCTCCGCCCGAGGGCAGGCCCGCCCGCCCCTTCCCGCGCCCCGCGCTCACCGGAGCGTTCCTCCGCCCCTCCCGCCCCGCGCCTCTCGGCCGGGCTCCGGGCCCACACAAAAGAGCCCGTGCCCGGCCCCTCGCTCCCGCCCGCATCATCTGCTCCCCTCCGCCCGGACGGCGGCTCCTCCCGCCCCTCCCGTCGGCGCCCCGGGCCCTTCACCCGCCCTGCCCACCCGAGGGGCTGCGGCCGCCCGGGCGCGCAGGAAGGGCGGGGGGCCGCGGTGGAATGGCTGGAACGGACCTACTGGGCGCTGACAGCCCAATTAGTCCAATTAGAGCCGTTAATTATTAAAGGAACGAATGTGATGGAGTGCTGGAATATTAAAAGCTTAACGGAAACTGCAACTTGATGGTTGCCTTGAAGCGTGTCCACAATACAGCATGCTCGGCCGGCGTGCCCTCGCATACCCCATACACGCTGGTTTAGGTTTGCTATGAGACAAACAGGAGGCACTTGGTGAAAGAGCAGTAATTCAGAGAGCCGCATATTTATTTTTACCTCTTAACACAGCTGCATGTTGCAAGAGCTTGATATTTCACGATTAAGTTGAATAAAGGGAAATGAAATGCCATAGTTGAGGCACTTGGCCCTTTGCTTGAAATTCAGAAATTGAGTCAGTTTGGGAGACAATACATTGAGAACATGAGCAAAATTGGAAATCGCAGAAATAAGAGTGCAAAGAGTCACACAGAGCAAACAGACACCTAAGACGGCCCACACCATCTGACCTTCAGCATTTGGCTGAAGTGCTTAATGCAGGAGCTTGACTCAGATTATAGTCGAATGAAAGCACTACACTTTTAATTTAGGTTCCCTCAGTTGCCCTCGGGAGATCACTGGCTGTGCCTGGAAACGCTGGCACAGAGATCAGATACCTATCCTAAATAGCTTGAATAAGGCAGCACAAATATCCCCCTTCAGCGTACTGGTGCTGAAAAACACTGGATTGAAGGGTGCATTTTCAGTCCTGTTCCCCAGCTCCCGGACTTTGCCACATGTGCAGTGGCTCTGCAGTGCCATTGTACCTTTGTGGTGGCCCAATGCTCTGAGCAGTCTCCAAAAGGAAGGCACCTCCACCTTTTTCTTCAGAACACCAAGGGACATCTCACTCCTCCAAAACATAGAGCCACAGGGATGATATCTTCTGTCTGTTTTTACTGTTTAGATCACTTGGAGCATGAGAGCCCTCATTTCAATCTCCCCTTCCTGAAGAGATTGACGTCTGTGTCCCCACGGTCATTAAGCAGCCACCAACTTACAGGCTGGTGGTGGTGAGAGTGTTTTCTTCAATATTCTGTCTGCAATCTGGACAATGCTGCTTGTCACTGCAGCAGAAAAGGAACCATAAGGTGTGATGCAGATTGGAGGAAAGTATGAAGCTCTTTGGAGAATATTACTTACTCAGTATCATTTCTAGTGGGTCAAGGAAGTTCAGAACCTGACACTGCTACGTGACTCATATATGGTCCCAATTTAATCAAACTATTAACAAAGCTTAAGGTTAAATGAAAACGTGCACATTTGCAGGATTTAGACTGTAAACACTAGGGACATTAATATTAAACTTAAGATCTGAAATAGCCAAAGTTTGTGGTTTTCATTAGCGGTAATACAGTCATTTTACCATTTGCCCTCATGCGAACATCTCCTGCCTGAACATCTTGCCTCACCATTTAACTAGGAAAAGTCAGCCTTGAATATTAAATATTATCCAGTATTGTATCTACAGATGTGGACATCACAAACATCCCCCTACAGGAGACACTTTGTCATTAGGAGCGTCACTGTTTCTTCTGAAGGATGAAATTTATACAAAACAGGTACAAAATGTTATTAGAACCATTTGTCACAGAGCCTTGCCAGTAAACTGGTGAGGAAGATATGTGCTTTCTGTCGTCTTGCTGCTTAAGATGCACATAGCAGAACACCAGTTTTAAGGCCTTTAGCAGAATTTGATCAGTCCTATCTCAGAGAAAAAAGGATTAAAAAAACCCTTTTTAACTCCGCTTATCTGTCCAACCTGTATAGAAACAAGATAACAACACTGAAAAAGAAATCATTTAACTTTAGCCTTGGCAGTTCTGTAATGAATGATATCAAGACCTGCAGACATTGCCAGACTTTTGACTGTGAAGGTGATGATTCAATACAAAGGAAAGAGTAAAACTTCTGAATCTAGTCTTAAGGATGCATGCATACAAATCAATACAATAGTATCTGTATTATGCTTATTCTAAATATTGAAATTGAATTACTGATAAAAACATTGTATCAGACACTAAACTAGAGAGGTTGTTCTAGCAAGATGGAGGTAGAAAATCCTCCAAATCTGAGATTTCTTCTGACGACCATTAGCTGATTTTTCTTATTGTGCCATTCTGTTTTACAGGACTTCTTTAAATTAGTCCAGTGTTTATTCAGATGCATTTTGAATGCTTAAAGTTGAAAAATACTTCCATATACAAAAGGAGGCATTTCTGATAAACCAAATCCCAGAAATGGTCACCAAGACTGAGCTACTCATAGAGACCTTGTTTATCCCTGTGAGCTCAGGTTTCCAAAGTAGTTCATGTGATACTAATGTGAACTATAAACTTTCTTTGCCAGAACTTTTTGAAGATCAAGGGGTGAAGAAACTTTATTCAACAGTGGCCTCAGCAGGCTCTATTTGTTTAATTGTCAAATGAAATAAGGATTATAATGGAATCAAAAGACCCTTTATGACAATATTTAACTCTGAGAAGTTGCTGCCATGTGCACATATTAGTATTTTCCTAAAATCCTATTAAATATCAGAGTTCCACAGCTAAGCTAACATTACCCATTGAACTTTTCTAACTCAAATAATGTGGCATCAGAAACATGCCAAGAAACAGGATATGTTTAAACCCCTAACAAGTGACTAAATCACTAGTGTTTAAAGAAACCAAATACCAGATTATTGCTAATACACTAAATACTTTTTATTCCAAACATGAAAAATTTTAATTAGCAATTATCTTGTTTAAATGTTGCTTTTCTGACACCTCGCTTAAAATATGTTTTTTCATTATTGTAAGTATCTCTGCAATTCCGGTGATAATTTAAATTGCTTGACTTGATTGTTCAGGTCACAGTCTAGCACATACTTGTTTGTTGTACTTGTATAATTAAGTATACATGTTTAAGCAGTCCCATTACAGTCAGAATCTGATTCATAATTAATCCAAAGCAAAGTTTATCCATAAATAATGCATTATTGTATAAAACATCTGTAAAGTGCAGGTGTGTAATATGCACATAAAATGTGCCAACAGTACAATGTGCACTAAAGGTGGCAAAAAGAGGTAGAAAAACATAAATTGACAGATTTGTCTACTGCAGAGCATTTATTAACATTGTGTACATGAAAAATTTTCTTTTTGCAATTTTAGAAAGTTCATTATACTAACAGTGACTATAGGAGTCAGCTGGGAGTTGGGCTTTGATGATCTTTGTAGGCCCTTTCCAACTTAGGCTGTGATTCTATAACTCTAAGTATGTGGATTTTTTTTTTTAATCAAGCAGCTCAACCACTTTAGCCTATTAAATACAGCTTAAGGAATGTTTGCTCTCTATCCTACCTATAATGCCTTTTAGTTTGGCTACCAGCCTACTCAATGTGATGGTTCAGAATTAACAAGAGCTTAACAGTAAATCTACTATTCCCCTACAGACTCTTGAATCCAGGAGGAGTACTTTTCGAAATCAACATAATTCAACAGTTCTTCTCTAAACTGTCTGCTTTTAAGACTATCATGCTGCAGTGGTTAGTTGGTTGCAGCATAGCTTTAAATCACATTGCCATGAAAATGAGACTCTTTGTATATATGTTTTAAAAAAGGTCAAGGTTTTTAAAAACTTAAAGAGAGTATTCCCTTCCTGACCATTAAAAGAGATGTCTTAGAGGGAAAGTTAAAGAGCAGACAGGAAGGACTTTCTGGATATCAGAGGCCTCCCTTAAGGCCTCAGTTTGCAAACGAGAAATTAAGTATTTTTAAAAAGTCTTGACCTAGGCACTAAATCTGAGTAATTCTTTTGGGAATCCTGGAGTTATCGTAACAGGAAATTACAGCTTATCTTACTCTAATATCATGTTGTTAGTTTGCCATTCCTGAAAAGGCTGAAAATCAAATCTTTGTTTGTCTTTAATATCACCATTTGGAAAACTTATTTTGCAGCAATACTATTTGAGGTATTTTTGGATAAAGTTTCAGTGGAGCAAAATTTGCATTTTCTTCTACTAGGAAAGGCAGGCACCCTGGAAAAGACTTGTATAGTGCCTATTTCAGCAGAGGCACATGCATTTTATCAGAGAGACCAGGACAACAAACCTGTTCTTGACGTGTTTCTGGTGCATCATTCAAAAGAACATACACACACTGTTTCCCAACTCCTGGCATTGTACTCTGCTCTCTAAGGAGAAGTTACAGTTACAAAAACCAGACAAAAGCCAGATTCTGCAGAGGATTGGATTTCATTTTTTCCTTCCTCATGTTTGTAAGTACTGGGTATATACAGAAGTGAGATGTAAGACATTTGACTTGTGAGATGTAAGACATTTCATAAGTCATCTGTTTTTATCATTTGAAGCATCTGACTCTGTTTTTACAGGACCATGCCAATAAAATAGCCCACAAAAATGTTAATAGTGATAAAAAGCTTTCATTAAATTTGCACAAAGAGAAAGACATAAAACTTTTAATTTGTAATTTCAGCACTATATGCTTTGTGAATTGTCATCCTAGCAGAATATTAAACGCTTTCACTCCTTTGAGAAAAACTGCATCTTTTCCATCATGGGTGAGTAGGTAAATAAAATCGGTAGGATTTTTTTGACAGCCTGAGTTCCTTCTATAGTTGTCTTCATTTTATCATGTCCATGAGGGTAAACACTGGATCTACATGTGCTAAGTAGGAGTTGCAGTGTGTTATGTCTTCACCTTTGAGGGTTTAATGGGAGAGTTAACACATACACACTTCTGCTGATAAACAATTAACTGTGTGCTGGTGTCAGCTTCTCTTGTTAGAAATATTGCAACACAATACCACAGAAAGAGGAATATACATGTATAAAAGGGGAATTAAGTGCTTTTATTGAATGGCAGTCAAAATTCACATAATTTCCTTTAGCCTAGCAAGTTTTCTGAATTACAAGAAATCACATATTATTCTTAGTATAGTTGAAAGAGGAGTTGATTAAACTTGTTATACTCTAAGACATAAATGCATTTCTTTTCAGTCATGTGAGAAAAATCACACAACACAAATTATTTGAAGCAGGTTTTTAAAAGGTCTGGTAACACATGGGGAACCTAGTTTTCATGCTGTTTGACATGGATACTGGTAGACTGCAAGACAACAGCCAGTGAGATTGTATCCTGTCCTAAAGCTTGTAATGGAGTTCCTCAATCCCATTAATTTTTCTGTTTCTCAAATTAGCAATTAACATCAGTTCCTGTCCCTTACAGATGGTAGATTTGGGTATGTTGCACTAACCAGCACAGTTCTTAACAGAAGTCAATTCCACCATTTAATTTTTTATCCAGTATTCCAACTTCTGAATACGGAAGCATAAGTCAACAGTCATATTTGTTTTCTTTATTTTTAGTTCTAAAAATGCTAAAAAAATTCCAGTATTTATAGATGGTTTAACATGCATATTCAAACCTTTTTTACTAGAAATAGGTTTATGGTTGAAACTTCAGGTCAGAAGACCTTAACAAAATATCTATTGTACAACTCTCACAAACTGACAAGAGTCAGTAGACAGGTAATAGACTTCCTAATTTCTTTGAAACATCTATATTTTGCATAAACCAGACATGAAATTCAGGGTCCTGATCACTAATGTAACTTTTCCTATACTCCCTGAATTTTCAGAAAAATATATTTATGTGCAAGACCTCTCTGTTAATATACAGCCTTAATACAGTTAAATATACTCACTTTCTGAGTAAACAGCAGCTGAAGTTAAGGGAAAGTACCACTTTTCTTCTGCCAAAAACCAGAAGGAAATTCCCAGCTTCTGTTCTCTTCTTTGCTATGGCAACCTACTCCTGGAAGAAGAGTCACCAGGAGTGAGAATCTCTGTTGGGATAACAGTAAAACTAAGCAGTATTTGAAGATTTTCTGGTTCTCTCACATTTTGACTTCATGTATCAGGAGGCTGTGAAAACAAAGTTGCTGCAGCTGGCACTCCTCTAACTCCTTTTTGTACAGAAAAAGCCTTTCCATCCTTCCTTTCCTCATCCGAGTTCCCCTTTCTGTAGGGATCTATACATTTTTCCTGAATTCATTGTACAAATTGCTTTTTCCTCCTCCATCTAAGATAAGAAGTTGCAATGAACTTCAATCCTCTGAGCATTCCTAAGTCACTGCTCAAGGACAGGAGAAACTCCAGAAAAGTTAGGAAAATAGTAGGAGAAGAGCATGAATGAAGATAATTTATGAAAAGGGACAGCAGAGAAGGACAATAGGACATAATGGTAAAAACATTAACCTTTACTTATAGTAAGTTTCAGGATTACTATTATCATATTCCATAGCACTAATATAGACACAGGAAAAAAGAAAAGAGTGAACACTGAGTGAAAGAGAAAGTCAAAATTAGAGAGGGAGATAAAGCCAAGGAACCATGGTAGCAGAAAGAGAATAAGATCTGTTAGCCATTAGAATTGAAAAACAAATTTAAAGACAGAAGACAGAAGGAAATTAAATAAGATTGATAAGATGGACAAAAAATATATTATTGCAAAGAAAGTCTTTAAATGTAATATTAAAATTCAAATAACTTAGCTGCCAAGGGTTATAACTGTAGAGGGGAAGGAAACTTGACTGATCACATGGAATGATTATGAATGCAAGAGCTCCTCACATTCAGATGCAACAAGGAAGCAACAAGTTGAAGAAGGGATTTTCTCTTGCAGATTACATTGCCAACACTGATATGTTCCATATGTGTTTTGTCCAGCAGAAGCAACTGAGGCCTAAATGCATGCTTGACTATTTGACATTGCTCATTTCAGTACTTAATAAACTCACTTTCTGTGGAAAGAGATGCTGCTTTTTTGCTCTATTTAAAATTCTTTCTTTTTTCCCCTGAAGTTCCTAAGTTCTTCCTAAGCAAGAAACAAGACATTAATTCAACTGCTGATGAAGAATGAGATCAAATTACTGGTTTTAATATTTTTTTAATTAATAATATTTGTACTGTGTTACAGAAAAGCCTAAAAGCCCCAGCCAACATGGCTTGCTGCTTGCTGGTGTTGACACCATATAAATGTATGGATCCAGTTCAGAGCTGGCACGTAGCTATCCAGTTTGGAACACAAACTGTGTGATCTTGCATCTCCTCCCAAAAGACCACAATGACATTCTCTGGGAAATTTAGAAATCAGGACTTCCAAAATTTCTGGCCATCTTCCTGAGCACTTGGTCATCTTTCACTAGAAAAGTGTTTTCTGCATCCTATGTGTGTAGCTAGAAAGAATTTAGGATAAAGAGCAGTGAAGAGGGCACTGTGTATGCCAAAAGGATTCACCAGTGTATACCCACTGATTTCTACATCTTTATTTTTTCATTTGTTTAAATTATTTTAAGGCACATCATGCACTTAAATCTTATTTGAAGTCTCAACCAAAAGGCACTATAATAAGGGTGCGAAGGGTGATGGTGTCAAAGAAAGGAAAATTATCTTGATTAATCTTTGTTAAGTACAGCATTTTTACATAAGATAGGCAGTGAAATTCAGACATTGAATTAATAGACACTGTCTATTACTTAAGTAATAAGTTACTTCCTATCTTTTAAAGCCTCACAAAGGTTCCCTGGGCATTTAGAAGTGCAGGTGTGTTTAACCCAACTCCTCAAAACTATGTCCAGCTCTTTTTCTCACCAGTTATCTCAGAACTCTCAATTCTGCTGATTTCAGTAATTTCTTCTGACTGAAGAGGCACCACCTAAATTCCTTAAATTTTGTTTGTCTGGGAGAAAAAAAACAATTTCTTTGACTTTTTTTTCCTGCTGCCTAGCCTCTTGAATTATTAATAATGCTTTGTTTCATGTTGTTTATCAGCAGGATTTCTGGATTATGACTATGTGCGCACAGACACACACACACACACACACACACACACACACACACACACACACACACACACACACACACGTTCACAACTATTTTCTTTCTTTTCACGTTCTGAGTATTCTTGCTTTTCCCAATAAAATACAAAGCTGGGCTCTTGGGAAAAAAATATAGGTGAAGTTACGTGAAGCAGATGAAATGGATGTTTCCAGTGAGACAAGCTATGTGAAAGGAGCAGATGAAGCTAAAGAACAATGTACTGCACTGTTCCCCAGTACCAAGTATGGAAACCACCTCACAAATACTGGTTGTAAATGTAAACATGAGTTGTCCAAGGAAAATAGAAAAATTGGCCAGAAAAACAGTAGGTACTTTAAATAGGTACTTTATTTGAATTTCTGAGTTTTGAAATCAACTTAAGATTTTTGATATGTGAATGACTTATAAATCCAGTGGGAGTCTGAAATTTATTCAGTGGAAGAAAAATCTTTACCCTAAGGCATTACAATTGTTTCACTATATGTGAACTAGTTTCCCTGAAATTGTCTAGTATATTTTTAAATTTAGATAGCGCTAGTGTAAGATATACAGATATACTCCATAGTAATTCTTCCTTTTCCTTGTAGCTGAAGACTGACCTTTCAGTTCCCTAGCACAAATTTTCTTGAAATACCTGACAGGCAAAGCAAAGCATCCATCTTGGTTGTACATTTTGAAACAACAGTTTGACCATTACAAATCCACCAAGTATTAAAGCATTCCACTCTACATACAGAGCTGCTTTCCTTTCAAATGCAGACTATAATTAGCTAAAGGCTCCCC
The DNA here is from genome assembly GCF_035770615.1 of Melospiza melodia melodia. Taxonomy (NCBI): domain Eukaryota; kingdom Metazoa; phylum Chordata; class Aves; order Passeriformes; family Passerellidae; genus Melospiza; species Melospiza melodia. The sequence goes on along the minus strand of NC_086194.1, from coordinate 36,328,822 downwards.
TCGGCTCTCCTGAGTATAAAGAGTCATGCTAGTTGTGTGTGGAAGTACATATAGTCAGGCATAGCTGGTATACTCATTTCTTGGTTCTCACACTGGCAAAAAGCTATTATTACACAAACAAGACAGTTATCCCCAGAGAGGCAAAAAGTGCTGGGCAGCAGCTTGACATTACATATTTTACATCTTGTAAGCAGCAATTTAATTAAAACTACCAAGATAATCTGAATATCTGTATTTTGCTTTGAAAATAAGAAGAATTACATACAGCACATTTTATTTTTTCTTGTACAAAGGCAGTAGTTGAGAAATTTGCCACACTCTCAATTATTTATGTGAGCATGAAGTTAGGTTGGCCACACCAACTGAGAGTATGACCTGCAAAACCACAGCTACATTAGCTACCCTGAGGGAATTCTATTTCATTCACAGTGACATGCTTGGGCTTACCTTATATTCACTTTCATCAAGGAAGAGACAATCACTGATATTTAGATTTTTTAATTTTTTAATGGGGTTGAGAGCAATCCTCTACAATGGACCTTCATGGACAGCAGTTCATGAATTTCAGACTCTCCAGGGAGATGAGAATCCAGAGGGAGGGTACTCCTTCCACAGGCAAGCTGGTTTTGAAGCTCCACTGCTGGAACTGCAGAATCAGTAATGCACAAGTTAGTCCACTACTATTGATGGAAATAATGATGCAAAATTATTTCCAGAGAACCCCATAACTCTGAGTCACTGATAAGGTAGTCACTATCTCTGTCACAGTCCCTTTGCTTTTCAGGCCTATTCCATGTTTCAAATACCTGATCATATTTCTTCTTACTATTACTGCCTTTAAATAGCAATAATGCTGTCTGCAATAATGCCAATCATTAATGATAAAGTACATCCCTTAAATAAATGAACAGCTAAGTTATCATGTGATACTGCCCTTTTTTATTTTGCTTCTCCTTTCCAGGCCTCTGCAGACTACAGCCATTTGCAACAGGTCTTCTCAGGACCTTGTCTTACAAAAGACAAAACGTTCTGGCCCTAATCCAGGAAAGCACTTAGATACATATTGACATTTAAGTAGATGAGTGGCCTTAGTGAGGTCAATTGGACTGCTTACTTGTGTAAAGCTAAACCTGTCCTGAAATATTTTGTTCAATGGACACGCACTATTCAACACTTTAAATGATTGAACCCTTTGCAAGATCATATGCAATTACTATTATTATACAAATATTTTATGTGATAATAATTGCCTTCCAGATTATTTGAAATATGCAATTTTATATTCAGTGAATAATTAATGTCTCAAATTTTAATCCAACTCCATGTAAAAGGTACACAATTACTTCCAGTAAATATAAGGTGTTTCTAATTTGATTTGTTTTCTAGTTGATGTGTTTCCATGCAGTGTTTTCATCTGTTGAGACTGCAAGGATAGATCACACTGGGGTCTGAGTGTGACCCCAAACCTGGCCCACAGAGCATGGCTAAGTCTCTGTCACCCCTCATTTGCTCTCTGGCAAACGCCTGCAGCAGTGTACTTTGTAAAGCAGGGAAAATGAGCAGACCACAAACTTGCTAGAACTTTTGAAGGAAAAATGACACCAAGATACTTTGGCACTATGTTGCCTCTCTAGTCATAAACTAGTATTGCAGCATGGAAGCTGAATGCTGCTTTTTGCCCTATAATCCAGCAGGTCCATTTTTTAATGATGTAAGACATAACTCAGACTTTGTTTTTATTCTTCCTCTGTAGAGACTGAATGGCTGTGTGCCCTCATGACATTTCTTAAGTAGTGTCATTAACAGCAATTCACAAAATATGAGATTTTGTCATCACTTACAGGTTCTTTCTTGGAGGTACAAAGCATGGAGAAGTAAGAGAATACACCTTTTATGATGTTTCACAGGAAAGGTCAGCTCTGTGTGGCACTTTCAGACCTCTCCCAAATGGGGAGGGGTCTGTAAATGGTTTCTACTGGGACATACTGAGAGCAAGGCTTTGAGATCTCAGTGAACCACTCTGCTAGGAGAAAATAATTTTTTTTTAAAGGAGTATGATCACAGAGTCACAACAAGAGGGTTTATCTTGTAGTTTCCTCCAGATATCTGTCAAACAACTTAGATTAATTTTAGAAAAAATTCCAAGCCTTTCTATTAGAGCTAAATTTCTTCTTGGTTCTGATATGTATGCAATACCCATATAAGTAAACAGGAAATAATAATTGGTGAGATCCTAATTAGAATTTTCTACTGCTTGTCTACTTGTATTTTTATGATCTTCAAATTGTTCTAGAAAAGGAAATGTGAAAAACTAACACAACAATATGAAGGGTATCTTCTTCATGCTTTCATCATACTGTCCATGAGCTCTCTGCCTCCAGCAGAATGCCACAGAAGGTTATAATGGAGGAGTTAACCTCTGACCTTAATTTTTCCAGTAGCTGGTAATCAGTGAAGTGATCAACATCCAGAGTGTGCACCTCCTCTTTCTCAGAATTCTGATGTTCACATGAAGTAAAGCACAAGTAAAGCACTACTCCACAGGTAAAGCCAACGAGGTTTACAACGCTTCTGAGTTTAACTAGCCGCCAGAAAAAAAAAAAAAAATTTACATTCAGTTCTATTCAAATGAACACCTTGAAATTTGAAGGCTATCTCCAATCACACTTGGGCTACCCAGCCCTTTTCACTTCCCAAACCTCTGTTGTAAATCTTGCAGCAGTGAAGGGCCCTGCAGCACTTCCTGCTCTCCCTGCGGCGAGGAAGGGCCACGCAGAGACCGTCTGCCCTGGCACTGGTCAGAGGCAGGAAGCCAGGGAGGCATCAAAGAACAGCACAATAACCCACACTCTTGAAACCCTCACCAGCACTTTGTCTGAGCTTGGCCAAAGGTTAAACTGGCTCCTGTGAGCTCATCTCTTCTGCCTCGATTTTATGCTGACTTTCTATTGCTTGTTAAACAGGAAGCAATGGCCAGAGTGAACTCCAGTGAAGATATTTTCTGGGTGTGTTTTGTGATTATTTGTTGGACTCAGCAAATCTACTGTCTGTTAGTCGTTTGTATTATGATGCCTAGGAGCTCCCTAATTCAGAAACTGTCAGAGCACTCTGGCTTTGCAAATATGTCCATGATGATTCACAGTTCATAACATATCAGTTCAAAACAGTTCTGCATGTTTGTTTTGTTAGAACACTATCAATGTGCTATTCTAAGCAGAACACACCTTCAAAAAGTATTCAAGAATGCATGTGAAGGAAAAAGGAACACTTCTCTTTCTGAAGTACACAAACTGTAAACATGGCTTGAAAAAATAAGCCTGGCCATTAAATTCCAGTGCAAGAAAATGTCCTGCTGGGCTTTTTGATGTCAAAAAAATTTACGAAACCTTATGAGAACCTTGACCCAAACTCCTCTTCAAATCTACCTGGAACAAATACCAGTTAAAAGTCTTCTACTCAAGTGTGTACAGTTGAGCTTTCTCTTTCTCTTTTTCTATCAGTGTTTCCAAAGCGCCTCCTTCTCACTGGTTACCAGGCAACAGAACAATATTGCTCTGCATGCACAACCAGCAATAAATGACATTATACTGTATTTTTGCAGAGTTTCTCAAAGAAAATAAAGATGTTCTGAAATACTGTCTTGTGAGATAAATAGCTACTGCCCAGAAGTCATTTAAATGCTTAAAATGCTGGGGTTTTTCTTCATAGGCACAGACTGAAAAAAACCAAACCACTTCTCTAATAGAGGAGCTCCCATCCAAAATGAATTTATAATGCTAAAATAGACCACACTCTGAAAGAAAGCTGATTCAGTTGACATTTCAAACAATTAACAGCCTTTTAGGTCCTACAGCCACTTGCACAAACCTTTATCTTACAATCAAGGCAAGACTAATGAAGCAGCAAGAGACATCAAGTTAAAGTACTTTCAGTGTCCTAAACACTAAAATGCTGCCTGTATGACAAAGCTCTTTTTTCCTGTTTTGTTTGATGGTTTGATGTCAATAAAACTCAAAAAAGTTTGGCAATTTTCCCAAAAAATCTTTGGTTTTGATAGCAGTTATTAAACATGGGCCCAGATCAAATCAAACCCCACACTTTCTCTTAACCTAAATAATCACTGAGAGGAAGGGGTGGTTTGCAGCCCTTCATCTGCAATCAAAATGCATTTAAGAAAGGTCTGACTCTAGATCCTGACCAAAAACAATCCTAACTTTAGATTGTTTTATGTAGTTTTGATTCAGTTTCAGATTTCACATTGTAGGTCAAATTCACCTTTATGTAACACTAAGATAAGAAACTGAAGGCTTCTGCAGTTTTTTCACTCCAAAACAAGGGGGAAATCTTTAATTATAAACAAATATCCCATGTAGTCCTACCAGAACATGAAATATTAATCCCTAATTCTTAAATACAAAGGTATGCACTAGAACCAGAGAATAGCCCCAAAATATATTTGTGTAATACACAAAATATATTTGTGTACTACACAAATATATTTTACAACAATGTCAAGACTGAAATCTCAGAATACTCATCGGCCTATTTCTTTGATTCTGCAGTGGTCAAATTACATTATTTTCTAGGACAGTTTTTATTTAAATTTATATGGAAAACTTTCAATTTGTTACACTTCTGTTAGACTGAGTTTTGTTTGCTTGGCTTAGAAGTTGAATTGTAGGTGATTAATGTTTTTAGACTAGATAAAAATCTGTTCCCAGAATTATTTGACACATGACCTTCAGGACAGACAGAGCACTGGGATATATATGACACCTGAAAAATAGTTCCATTCCCTGCTGTTGTTGATTTAGTAGCAGTATAGAGTTACTTGCTAGATAACAGCAGAAAGATTTGTGGTTTGCTTTCTTGGATCTGAGAAAATGCAGTACAGCAAAATGATGCATTCTCAGCTTGTCTAGATAACATAAATAGCATTGCTCTATGCATACATTTGACTCTTTATTTACTCTGAAAGTCAGCAGAGATGAGCATCGAGTCTGTACTATAAACGCCTCAGTTCTGTTTCTAGCTCCTGCAGGAGGAACCAAATGCAAACATAGGATTAACTTATTTACAGGGTGGCTGGAGCATTAGCTGGCAATTGCCTGTAGTGGGAATATTATGCCTTGGTCAAAAGAAAGACTCCAGTCTGCACTGAAATATAAATAGCCATCACAAGAACTAACACCTCAAGGCATGACCTGGCTCGTAGTTTACTGACATTTCTTGTATGCCAGTCCTTCCCCACACAGAGCTTGTTTTAACTGAGCAAAAAATATTATCAGCTTATTTTTACAGTTCATAAAATCCTGTACACTCAAGAGTACTTGGTGAGACTTCTGTAAAGTCCCCAAGCAGTAGGCAACAGCATATTTTCTCTGCAGAAGAAAGCAAACAATTGTATCAGTTGGGATGAGAAGTGAGCGATAACGTGACATGTCTAGAGAAATCAGTTAGATCCCTTATGTGTTCGTTCTAACAGTTGACTTTATTAATAGAATTTTTTTGATCAAAATGTTCTAGTCACACAGCAAAAGGGAGATGGTGGCCTCTGCACTCTTCTGAAGCCAAATTAATTTTTCATCTTATTAAAATTATATTTGAGTAGTCCTACTACACAACAGGGAAGAAGAACACTTAAAAGTGAGTATTTTTTATATGCTGTCAATGATGAGAGAATATTTGCATATTGAATCCCTTTCCACATATAAAGGCACACAACTTGCAATCCAATTATTTTAAGCTAAGCTAAATGAAAAACTAGACTGCTATCTGCTAAAAACCAGTCAATAGCCACTGTAGGGATCAATAATCTAAAAAACTATTGATTGCTCATGTAACAACCTGTACTTTCCATTACACACTAAATACTATTGTAGATCAATGTTTGCCAGATGTCCATTTATAAACGAAACATTCTGGCTATGGTGTCTGTCCTTAACCTTGCAAAAAGGGCTGGTCCTTACATTTAATTTTAACATCTCCTGGTGTGCTGCAGTGTTCCACCAACAGCATCTCCCAGAAGCCTCATTATCTTCCTTTTCCAAACTTAGTGAGAGAGTTACTTTCCATGGCTTTTATCACTCTGGTGGTAACATTGTACAAATCAGTCTTCATAATTTTGACAGTAGAGTTATGTATATTTGGAAAAGGGTGAGAGGAAAATGCCTGATCTAGTAATGAAGAGGAATTCCTTATCTTTGGAGATAGCTGACTATCCAGACTAACACATTGGACAAGCAAGAAAAATTCTCATTTCCACCTGTTTTATTAATAGATCTCCTAAAAACAATCACCCTTTTTTTTTTCCAAATGAAAGGCTGAACAATAGAAAAAAAACAGCTATTATAATCCCACTGCTACTCCCCCAAACAGCTTTGAGGCACTGAATTTGCTGAAATGTTCCCACCTCTTGGTTGTGGGTGGCATGGGCACAGGGCACTCAGAGCTGCAGCACGGACCAAGGCTCCAGTGGTGGGGCAGAGGGGCAGTGGTGGATTTCCTTCCTGAGAAATCACCGGATTTCTCTCCTGAGTCCTGCAATGAGAACTCAGAAAGCGCTGGGGCACTTTGCATCTGAAAGAGGAGCTGGATTTTGTGTTGTCAGGGAGGGAGAGAAGGTTTAAATAGGTAATTTTCAGAGACTGTCAAAACTGAAAAGTGTAAACATTGTTAACATCTCTTTAAAATTCTGGCAGGGACTGAAAGCCACCTGGATGTGTGCCATCCCCCAGTTGCAAAACCGTTTAGCAAACCATATGCTGCCCTAGAAGACAGGTCCTAGACAGATCTCTGCTGATGGCTTTGGGAGCAGCAGCCAGTGGCCATTGCCCAATCCATGCAGCACCACTGCATTTCCTCTTTCTGCAACAGCCTTTGCAAGATGGGTCCTAGAGACAGCAGGCACTGCTGGGGAAAGCGTGCATGCATCTCTTTTCAGCCTTGTACAGTGCCCCTTTCCATTTGCATTCATGTAGAAGGGATTCAAACATCCTTCTGATTTACCTCTACTAAACAGAGCCTAAATCTCCTTTGGATTTGATTTTGCACTCTATGGTTCTCAATGAAATAGTTCCCCTTTATCAATATCATTCTGCAGTATTTTTATGGGTGTCTGTAGTTCTTCATCAGTGAGAATGGATATAAGTGATTTCAGGCAGACATTTGATTTTTCGTGAGTTTTCTCTCGCTTAGAAAAAAAGTCTGATTTAATAACTGCAATGTAGATGTTTTCAACATGCTTTCAATTGCTGATTGCTATGCAATAAGACTCTGAAAATTAAAAAGTCAATTGCTTTCATTTCACTGTCTTGTCTGAGCAGTCCTGGTGAGTTTGTCAGCACACCAGTGTATCTGAAGTAGAATTTGGCCCAGTGATGCAAGATGTCATTAGCATTTCAAAATAGGCAATGTTTTGCAATGTGACAAAGAGCCTATAACTCACATAAATTACATACACTCGCACAGACCTGTTTGGTCACACAAAAGACTCATTTTTTTCCCTCAGTTCCAAGTGGCTAAATCTGGATGCCTTATCCTCAATCCTGCATGCCTACCATCTCAACATTAATTAATAGTATGCTTCTCAACCCTGTATCTTCTCAGTCTTATAAATTATTCTGACCCTTTCAGCCTGACATTAATTACAGTGCCTCACAATTCACACTGACACACTTTATCTTGGACTCAAACTGTCTCTTAGGGTGATAGCTCCAACCATACATACCAGACCAGTTCATACTGGTCTCTCCCAGCTTTAGTTCCTGTAGCCTATCAGCTTCATCATCCTATCTTGTCCACTGCCCATCACTGCTCCTTCTGCACTTAACTGGGTTCTCCACTGCTTTTTCAGGCTCTGGGAGAAAACTTCAGACATCATTCACCCCATCCATAGCCCTGAACACAAGGCAAAAGGACAAACAGGGTGTTTTAGCATTTTAGGGGCATAGAGAAAGCTTAAAAACATTGAGAGCTCTTGTTATAGATTAATGTCTTTTCCTAGTGGATTAATACAGAAGTTGGTTTGAGCACTGTACTCATACAAAGATTGGTAATTTTTTTTGGCTGCTGGCTATAATCTAGATTTCTCTATATTGGGGAAAATGCAAAGTTTCCAAAAGGGACTAATTTAGACATCCTGGGCAGGCTTGCCTAGTCGGGTAAAAGAGCAGCAGTGTGGTCAGCTCCTGTGGGAAATTTCCAGCCCGGTGGCTGTGCAGCATCTGTATTTTGGCACTCTCACCAAAGCTCCCGGGAGCGCCCAGCTGCCAGCTGGAGGCTGGCACAGCCCGCGGGGGGATCGCTGCCAGCAAACGCCCTGGAGGCCCCGCTGCTTTCCCAAAGGCTTCTCCCCGGCCCTTGATGCTGGTGCCGAGCAGGGAAGCCGCAGCACCGGAGGCAAAACAGCGGGGAGACGGAGAGAGGTGTCGGGAAGGCTGCAGCAGCAGGAGGGCTGCCGAGCATCGCGCTGCGAGGAAGGAAATGATGAGGTGAAGGCAAGGAAAATACCCAACCTCCTTCTAGCTAAGTACAGTGTCCTTCCCCTGTTCGCCCCATCCCCTTTTTAGCATTTTCAGGAAGAAGTAGACCCCTGCCACCCTCTCAAAACCTCCCTCTTCATGGTGAGCACACTCCCAGCACGCCTGGAACTCTGGCTGTGCATTTCAGGCACAGCCATGGCAAGGCTGTCCCAGCCACAGCCAGACCACTCCAAGGGTAGCAAAGCCTATCCTGCTGTCTCAGGAGATGTTTCTGTTCCCTGCAGCTGCAGCAAGAGGTTTGAAGTGGATGTGCTACATCTGTAAGGGAGCCTGGCACCATGCACTGCCACACTGTAGCGAGCAGCAGGACCGGAGGTAGAGAAATGGAGCAATATACTCTATACAAGAGCTGTTTTCCCCTAAATGTCACAACTGCTGGCCTCTTGTGACAAGAAAAGAAGCAGAGAGTGGAACAGCACAGCAGACACAGAAAGAATCCAGGCCTGAGTATAAAAACAAGGGAAGGATTATTTCCAGTCAGGGAGCAAAATCACAGCTTAGCAGAAGGCTCTTGCAAGGGACAGAGTCCCTTTGGGAAGGAAGCCTGCTCAGAATTTTCATTTTAGTCGGGAAATCTAATATGATTTTTACAAATATATATGCCAGATCTTTCTCTTACTTTAGCAGGTTATTATTCTCCCTCTCAACTTTAAAATCAGAAACCTAAACTCCAGCAGCGAGTCCCAAACCTTATTAAAAATAACCTATTTAAACTCTTCTTTATTTGATTATAAGACCATGAAAATTTCCAGGTGCATTTTCTGAAATTATGCTGCCAAGAACCTGAGAATCTTTGCTGTCACAGTCAGCTAATGCAGTCACTCAGGACATCTGTATTTCAAGGAAAACTACCAGCATCCCAATTCAAACAAAAATGGCCTGGAGAAGCCTGAGCAAACCAGCAAGAACGTGATGCAGAAGGCTGAAAAAATCATCAACGTGTTTTACTAATTAGATTAGAATTAGCTGAGTTTTAGTAAAGACACATGAACATTTACTGTGTCATGTACTCTGCTGACGTTAACATGATGTTAAATTACAGCTACATACAAATAAAAGCTTTTTCCATGAGTAATGAAACCAATTTTTTCCTAGTGAACTTTTGAACCTCTATTATTTCAAAACGTATTAACATTGCTGGTAAAGGAAGAGAGAGAGATTTATGTCTGATGGTTTGGAAATTCTTGCTTTGTGAGGCATTCTGAGGACAAAACAGTCATGAGAAATCTACCCCCTATCTGCCCAAGCAGTTTGTGTTCCAAAGCCAACCAGGAAACCATCCCAGCCAGTATTCAAACAGATGCCAAGAACAAATATAATTTGTTCAAGAAAATATGTTAATAATTCTTTAATCCTCAATGGATGTATCCATATATAAACGGGCCAACAAACTTATGGCTGGAGATGTCACCATTAAAGACTAGGAAAAAATCAAGCTATCAAAAGTTACCCTGATGGTAATCAAGGGACACCTTGGGCTTCTGTAACTTGCTGAAGAATGTCCCTGATACCACTGGATATGATATTAGCCAGTAATGTATAACATATTGAAATACTAAGCATAGTTTTCCCATTTGTAAAGGGAATAATGAAAGTTACTTTAAATATATTAATGAGAATCTGTTTTTTAACAAATAAGTACTAGTATCAGTTTTCATCTTTGTTACTCTCTTTCTTGTATCCTAGTTCTCACTGATAGCTTTTCATCTTCCATGTTATCTTCTACTGAATATGTTGGTAGAGACTGTCTGGTCTGACCACATGCACGACAGGCCAGAGAGCACAACACAACCCTCTATGCACCAGGCCCATAAAGTCTGCTTGGGTTGGGGCCAGCAAAGATGCCTGGGTTTCACTCTTTAGTTTTACTGCTCTTTCCCTACTCTTTTCTTCTTCTCCAGCAGGCTGAAATAATTCATACCACTGGAGACATGGGAGCCGTGTGACGCATTTCGTCGCCTGTGGGGTCCATCAGCTGAGAGATTGTGTTTGATTCCTTTTGCTTCATTATATAATTTTAAAATATAGTAATAAATTGTAGCATAACTTTGAAATTTACCACAGGCCACAAAGAGATGTAGTTCATTTTCTCAGAGTGGAGTCTCTCTGCACAGATATTGCAACAAAATATTGTACCTCACAAAATCCATAAACTGGGATTTGACTTAATACATGGGGAATATTGTTTAAATAGGGAATTTATTGACCACCTTTCTAAGACACATTATGCAGAGAATTCAAATCCTATTTATTCTAGCTTTGCAAAGAGTTTAGGGACTATCTGATTAAAGATGTAAAGAACTGTATATAGTATTGTATATTGATACTATATTTGTTTTGGGTTATTTTAGATAAATCTTTTTTTGCAGTGGATTCATACTTACAGATTATAGTAAAATTTCTCCTTCCCTCTCTTCTTACTGTCCTTATTTGCCTCTCCCACTCCTTCACTTATTTTTAAATACCTCCCACATTTCCTGGCCCTCATGCTCCCCCTCCCTCCCACTTCCATCTTTTCCACCATTTTGCGGTATTTTTGTTTTCTTCATTCTTTCTTTGGACAGCCCATCCAGGATCTATGAAATAATTCCTTCTGTATTATTCCCTGCCTTCATACAGTATCTGAAATAACATAAATGTCTGCCTGCATCTCTGCTCCCTTCTCAGAGCCTCTCCCTGTCCCCTGTGCCTCGGAATGCTTTCTGCACATGCTGCATACCCTGCAATCTTCTGCTATTATCCCTCCCGCTATTCATTCAAGCTCTTGAAGCCCATCCAGTTTCTGCTCTGTACTCTGGCTCTTTTTGCTGCCAGAAAATGGTTTAGTTCTCATATTTCTGGGCAAGGAAACAATCTCCATTTCCTATCTCACTTCCTAGATACTGTTTCACCATCAAATGCCTCTGTCTTTTATATTCAATCCCTCTTTCTCCCCAGTCCTAGCAGATCTTAAATTTCTGGCTTGCTTTCTGCCATTTAGAAGTTCAAGTATCAAAGCATTGTTTATCCCCAGTGTGTCTCTGCCTCGTTTATTTGTAACTAATCCAATGTCAAATATAGATAACCAACCTATCCCAAACTCCTCCAGGAGTACACAGTTACTGATAGACAGTTCTTTCTAGAGAAAATATTTACAGGTCCACTTTCATTGTAGAATAAGGAATGACATTTTCTCCTGCCTAGAAATCACTACCTCTCAAAGGTACACTTGAAAATCATATTCAGTACAGTTTCATGTTCTACAGTGTTTTGAATTTAAGCCACAGTAGAGATTTTAATTAGTGTGTGGGCCAGGTTAAAATCCTAAGAGAAGTAGAATATATTTTCTCCGAATATCTTGGTTTTCCCCCATTTCCTCATTCATCTGTCAATTTTTGTTTCTGTAAATATCAAAGATCTTTTTGGTGGTCAGTTCTGCTTAGAAATTTGTGCAAAATTTTGATCATAATTTATTTCCAGTGTCCCAGGTCTCTAAACCCCAAGGTCAAGATTCTCTTTTTTCCTCCTAAGAATGCCCACTTTACAGGTGACATATTTAAGCTTTGGCTTAGAGGCTTAATTCTCTGCTAGATCTTTCTGAGATGGCAGAAGTCACATATGGCCTAGCTCTCTGCTGCTTCTTTGAAAGAATTAATTACAGCAGTGCTTGCTTCAATTCTCCAATAAAGTAGTAGGATCCCTAGATATAGAATAAAGTTTCATATTCAAGGAAAATAAAAAAAAAAGTGAGCATTTCACTTGGGCTTACAGTTAACTCCTCTAGTCTAGACTTCAAAGTGAGACTGTATTTATGAGATTCAGTAAGTCCTGAGGGCTCTTAGTCTGAAAGTCACTGAAAAAGTCTCTGAAAAGCAAAAAAGTGTGGGATCTTCTCTTCCTCTTGGAACAAAGTTATGATTCATGATCAGCAAGCAGGCTAAAACCAACTTTGAAAAAAAAATCAAAAAGAAAAACAGTGATTATAGAGCCCAGTTATATCATATTAAGGTTCAAATTGTTAATTCTCAGTCGAAGTAAATTCTGAATTTTTCTCTAACAATTGTTGAAGGAGTCTTATTCAAACTGCCTTCATTTTGGAGAGGTATTAAGCTCAGCTTCTTAGGAATATGTCTGTAAGAGTAACCAGGGAGAAACCCTCTGCTATTTTTCAGTGCTTCTAAATCAGTACTAGGATAGACCCTGAAGATGAAACCTGCCCATCACCTGTACTTGTGACTGCCACAGCTGCTGGTTGCTCAGTCCTGCCCCCTTTAACAAGAAGTTTCTTGTAGGTTACAGAAACTGGAAAACTCTTCAAATAAACCCTATCAGAGAATTCCTGTCCTTCAGCCCTTTTCTTTTGGTTTGATGTACCAACCACCAGGAGAGGGGAGTAAGAATGTTACTAGATGGTCTCTAGAGCACACAAAATGAAGCAATCCTCCCCATTGATTTGCCACTTACTCGGTCAGGGGGGCCTCTGTTTTATAGCAGAAAGTGGCTGTACAGCATTAAAGAACGTGACCAGTTATTTTCATTACTGTCTATATGGCTCATAGCAGGCTGCTGCCAGCTTGTAAATTCTAGATGTGAAACAGTAGTTTTGATTTTATTTTATTTTATTAATGGAAGAACAGTCTGCTCTTCTTGGAAATAGTTCCTCCTTCCCTCTCGTCCAAGACATACATAAATGATTTCAGTTCTTTTCAGCACAGGGATTCCAAAGTGCCCTTTCAATTAAAAACTGCTTTTACTAGCTTGCATGGTTCTCTGGTTACGGTTTGATTTTTATAGTTCTAATTTTAGGAATATGGTAATCTGAAACTACAAGGGATGGAATACCACTGGTTCTTCCAGCAGCTGAAGATGAAGCACATTCCAGGGTTAAATGGCTCTTGGTTAATACTTGAACTAATTTCATCTATAATTATTCTCAATGCCTGAGAAATGTCTCCATAAGTGGGAAGATTATGGTTTTGTGGTTGTTTGGCATGTCTGAAATCCTTCTCGTTCTATTGTGTTGCATCTGTGTGTCTGCTGAAAAAGATAAAATATAGCTGAAATTCAAAACATAGCTAAAATTCAAAATGTATGGCTGGTGCATACTTTGAGGAGTAAAATTTGTGTGGTGTGATTCAAGAGAAAAAAGGTAGCTGAAATTCTTCCAGATGTGCCATCCTTGAGCACATTGCCATAGATATTCAAGATCAAACATTTCTCAGTTAGCAACAGCTTTAGGATGGATGTACACATACCCTGCCTGCTCCCACACTGAGCACAGGTATTTGGCATTCTGCCTGCTCACTTACACAACCCCAAGAGATTAAAGAGACCCTGGAAGAGAGGAAGGAGAGCAAATGATGAAAGTGCACATGGACGATGCATCTTGAAGGTCGCTGTTTACAGAGTGGGTCTATGCACAGACTGCCATGCTCACTACAAGCTACAGGCATGGGCAAAAGAAGAAAACATTTAATCCTTTTGAAACAGAATGACATGGCTTGTTTGACATGCCAGGTGTGACATGATCTTTTATCCCTAGAAATGAAAAGTCTTTGAAAAAACATAAACAGGTTAATATTCTGGTTTTGACGAAAATCTGCTTTAGCATAGGTAGAAATTTTCTGGGAGGAAAAAAAAACCACATCAGTTTCACTTGTTTTATGAAAAGTCTATACCCAGCTTTCTATTTGCTTTAAAAAAGAACAAAATTACCCAAATAACAACAACAAAAAAACTGTAAGGAGGAATAAGGCTGAGAAAGAACTAAGCTAAACTCAGGCTGAGGAAGGCAGAATAGAATAATAATTTTTGAAAAGTTTTGAAACTCTTCATGGGACAAATCAAAGCCCATAGCTCCAATTAAACCTCTGAGCAGTGCAAGAGAAATTACAACCCCTGCTATCAAATCCCAACCTGATCTACTGCAGAATTTCCCTCAACTCATTTCAGTCAGTATCAATAAGCAAGATAACTGAGTCTATGATCTATATTTCTCCACCTTCCTACTGTTTGTTTTTTTATTAGGTAATTTGGGCAAGCTTTTACCTTAAATGCTCCAAGAGAAGAGGGCAAACAATAGTTCAGGAATGTTTTCTGGGCATATATATACACACACACATATATACTGAGCAGACATAGAGGGTGGATGACACTGAAACAGTGCCAGAAGGGATGAGATGAGGTAGGTGTGACAGGTAAAACTGGAGCCTCCCTGGCTGCCTATGAACAAGGTCTGCTGTCCCTGTTTTAAAGATGAATATATATCCTTACCTAGGTGAGAGGAGGAAGATCAAAACAAGACTCCCCAACACCTGGTTCAGAAATTTAATGAAAACTTTCCCCCTCTAGGGCAGTCACTTGTATTCACTACCAGTTGTATTCTACTTTTTTATTGTATTTTTATTGTTTTTACATCATATTACATAGTACTGTAGGCATTAACAGAGATCATAAGACAGCCTAAATTTGTGCTAGAGACTGTACAAATTCATCTAAGGAAATGCTTTTTGCTTCAAAGAACTTGAATCTACTGTTGGTTACAAGTAATAATATAAAGAAAAAAAGGTGAGGAAGAGAAAATAATGAACAGAAGTATAACAATCACACAGCAAATGAGCAGTGAGGTCTGACTTTGATGTTGCTTATGCTGGAATGAATCTGGAGAGGGTTGACTTCAGCCAGAAGCCCTAAACTAGTTTAGGAAAAGACACAAATGTATTTTTCACCATAAACAGAGAAAAAGAGAAGTTTAAAAATAACACAGCATTGAGAAATAAGATGTTGCCACTTGTTCAGGAAGCGTTTGACAGCAGTTATAGCATACCAATGCCCTTTCTCTGAAGTGAACCTGGATGAGCCCAGGAAGGACTTCATATAAGCAAAACCATTGGAAAACCAATAATTTGGTGGAAAAGCAGCATGTTGAGAGTGCTTCAGGCAGGGATGAAAAGGGGAAAACAAATATATTAGTACAACAACATACAACAGAAATTATTACAGTGAGCCACTAAAGACAGCTCAGCAGGGTTGGAGTCTTCCCATTTTCCTTCCCACACTCCCTGTATGGTGCTCCTCAGCCAAGCATTCCCACAGGTCTGCCTGCTGCTGGAGAGACCTGAAAGATGCTGGAAGGACACACAGGAGGGTAAGCCAAGCAAGGGCCTCACATCCCCTCCTCCCTGGCAGCCACTGCTCAGTCAGCAGCTCTTGTCCACAAGGACCTTCCCAGGAGAGGACAGAAAAACACAATTTCTTATAGGCGTCCCCTACAGCCAGGAGCTGGGATTGTCAGCGTGAGTGACTGACTGCAGGAAAAGCTCTTCTCTGGACTAGGTTGCTATTTCTTAGGGTCCTACAGAGAACCACACAAGCCACAAAAATATCTTTCAGCTGCTACAGGGGAAGAAGTTACTTGGTGGACTAAGTAAAGACCTCATAGAAATGCAAGGCACCTCTTTTTGTCTGAGTTTCCCTTTTGGGGTTTGGTTTGCTTCACTTTTAATGTGATGACAATATCATAGGAGAAACATAGAGTGTCTTTACACAACAACCATCCAAGTGCAGACCTGATCAGCAAGATAAAGCTGAAATAATGGACTGTATGAAAAAAGTTTTTAAGAGGAATGATATTTCCACCCCCATATTGCCCAGAGATAAAATGAATACACAGCAAAATGAAAGTGAAAGGCTTTAGGACAGGTACAAAGGGTAATTCTAAAATTTAATCATCCCTCTTGAACCAGAGGAATATTAATTCCCATTTTTGTATGCTGCTTAAGTGAGAATCAACAAATTAGGCATATTGTTTCTGTCATTTTAATTTTTTGTGCTGCAGCTAGAAGAAGAAATCAATAGACACTAAAAAGGTACATCTCCAGAGAAGGCTAATCAACCTATTATTGATTTCCCTACAGTTGTTTTTTGAACAGAAAATATCAAGAGAGTTTTCAATACTCTGATATCTTGATTGAACACAAAGCCTTGGCAACATGTAGAAGAGCCATCACAGTGGCAGAAAGACAACAGGAAACAGATTTCACTGAGCAGAGGTCACAGCTAGAATACAATACTTCACTGCTAAGGACTCTCTAGGCATTTGGAAAAAATGTAGAATTTGCATTATATTTGCATTTTATTTTTCCTTTAAACATAACCAAAACAATATGCAAATTTACTTTGGAATACATAAATGCATATTTACATGTTTGCTTTCAGTAATATAAAGGCTTGAACAAAGTTAGATATTCAGTCACATCAACTTTTTTGCATCTAAATCTTTCTAGTAGGAAACTATTCATCAGTGTCTACATCCAGAGTGGACAAACCCTGAAAAGGTGCAAGTAATGCAAGAGCCCCCTCACACTCTACAAGTCCCAGGACAATGTGTTACCTATCACATAACATTCCTTAGTTTTTCTGCAGGGCAATGATTTCATCTGCAGTGCATCTGCTCTCTGTCCGCTGCAATAGCTCACCTCATTCACTCAGAGGATATTTTCTAACACAGAGCTGGTCTCACGTCTCAGTTTAAGAACAAATAGCCCTTTTCAAAACAAACATCTGGCCAAACTCTTATCATAATTGCAAATGTTATCCCGTAATTTAAAGGAAATATCTTTACTGAAAAAGGTCGTTCCTATTCATATGTCAAGAAGGTTTTTGGTTATTTTCCTGCTACTGAAATAAATTCACATTTTGTACTCACTTATATTTCAATTAAAGAATTATTGGAACATGTAGAATTGCTTCCTAAATTAAATAGGGTTTTTTTGCCAGCAGTGTAACCTAACAGATTAAAAGCTTTAAAAACCTCAGGTCAAACTTGATTTTCTGACGCACTCAAGTTTATTGCTCAGGGAGGAACATATCTTAATACAGCATTTGAGTTTCCTTTTTCTCTACAGATCAGAACAGTAAGCTGGCTTACAGAATTAATCCTCAGAATCAGATAATTCAAGTCACTGCTTATTGATTTAATAGATGAGGGTTTTATTTGATTTTGGAAATGTTATTTGTAATTGCTAATCATGTTTTTATCTGCATCCATTAGTATTTTTATAGTGCAAAAGACATTGCATGGAAGTCATCTTTAACACAATAAAGAACTGCATCATCTACCACCTATACCTCTAATCTCTCATCATGCACAGCACTGAAATTCCAAGTAATCCAGTATTTCCAACTGCATTCATAAACTGAAATGGTAAAAATTCTTCCATGGCATAGTAAGTGTAGCAGCCTAGTTATCTGGAGGAAAGCCTGTTTTAAAAACCATTGAAAGTTGGAAATTGGTACCTATTCTCAGCCTGCAGACAGGTGTCAATCTTCCACAAACATTCATGTATATCTACGGTGGAAGAGAGTGGATGCAGGAATGTGACCTTCCACTGCTGTGCAGGCTGTCACCACAGCAAAGTTGTTCCCTCTGTCTCAACAGATATCTCCTGCTGTGCAAAACACAAGTTACTGAGATATTCCCCAAAGCTGTTATTTTAAGGTCTGTTCATTTTATGAAGCTTTCTGATACACATTAACAAATAAATTTTAAAATAAGCAGGGTTTTCAAAATCATTTAAATTACATAGGGTGTATAAGACTCTAAATCCAATTTTGCCTAGACTTTTCTTCATACAGAATCAGTTATGATGCTTTAAAGAAAGAGCAAATGAAAGAAATCTGTTCTTTCATAGTTGAAGTTCCAGTCCTCCATGTGAAATTCAGAATAAAATGTGCTCCCAAGGGGCTCACAGAAAAGGAGTTTATAGCAAACCCCAGGGGTTTATAGGAAAACCCCTTTGGGAGGCAATTACTTATAACTTCCTTTCCCTAACAAAGCCATGCTAGCCGACAACATAAACATAATTCAGAATTTCACATCCTGGTGGATATATTAGCTGATGGTATTTGAGTTGCTTTGAAATGCTGCCTGAGTATACAGATGCTGCCTTGAAGCATCAACACCAGCTTTGTCAGGTGGCAATAATTCCACTGCTGCTGCATTCAAGAGTAGTTATCTCGCTGTTAAGGCTGCTCCATTCTGTGCTCGATGCCTGAGATTTCCTCATTCAAAATACTTGAATCAAAGCCCTTATCTCCCTCCTTCCTCGTATTCAAATAAAGCACTATTCCTGCACAATCTGCATCCTTCTGATGTAAAAAGAAAAAATAATCATGACTAATTGACTAATTCTTATGGTAGTACGGCTTTTTCAAACATAATTTTCTACAGTAGTTATGGACAGTATCATTTTCACAAGGAAATGGGATGCTCCAAGAGCTAAATCTAGTGGTTTGCTCCATTTACCCATGTAATCACTTTAGTGGTTTGCTTCATCTTTCTGTGATTCACCTGCATTTCTGACATCAGTTTCAAAGAATATGATCATATTTGGCTTATGAATCCAAAGGTTGAATGAATTTGAAGTACAGAAAATGCTGGTTTCACATGTTCTTTTCTTTAACTTGGCAACCCTAAATATGATTCAGAGTTTAAGTTTACAAATCATTAATAGTTTGCTTCTTATTTTGACAATCCCAGTAATCTGTAAGATTGACAGTCAGGGTATTCAACATTTGTACAGCTCAGTTGTACACCTCTGCAAGCTACTTAAATTCATGTCCAATAAAGTGTAGCCTGTGGCAAACCAGAATGTGCTTAATTTGCAGCCAGAATTTCCTCAAAGAGTTATCAGCAATCTAAGCTGTAAATACACATTATAATTTCAGCAGAAAGCATTGTTATTCATGTAGCACTGGAAACTCAAAGAACCACCTGCCCAAATAAGTTGGCAAGCAGAGGACTAGGGAAAAGCGGACCTTGTAGCCAAAAAAGGGTTTATTGCCTTGATCTGGATCTGTTTATTGCCTGGCCATGGACCATTTATCTGGGCCACAATCCTGATCCTGTGGGTTGAGGCTGTCCCTGTGTCCCAGAAAAGGGTCATGGCTGGTGATGGGGACTGCAGGCTGACTGCAGCTGCCCCCCTGCCTGTACTGCTGGCTCCACAAGGAGACCAGGGTGTCACTCCTGGTGCTTCAATCCCCAAGGAACAGCCTCCCCAACAGGTGTGAAGAGTGACTGACAGGTTTGAAATGAAGAAAAGAAGAGAAAATGGAAAAGAAGGTCCTGGCCCTGATATAACCCAGACTGTGCTGACAGGATGCAAAGAACAGAAGAATCCAGATGCAGAAGAAGAGGGGCTGATCAAATCTCACTTACCCACAGTTTTCTAATCTGGAGTAGGCAGAGGTTAATTTGATGTACCCTTGAGCTGCTGACAATCAGTTTGCAATTCAGGTGACACAGTAGATCACTCCATCCCTGTTCTTGCTTTCAAGTGGTGCAGCAAGGTGGAACTGCTATTCATCCTTATGGAGGAGTACCTATATCAAGCTTCACAAGAGATTCCCTTGCCGTCTTCCTTTTAAAAACCAGCTGGTGGGTGGACTGAAAATCTTCCTTTAATTTTCTAGACAGACTGCTGAACAGCAGCAGCAGATTATTTTTGCAGCCTGTCTTAACAAATCCATACCTGTTTTGCTTTAGGAGCCCAGCAATTTCCCTGCTACCAGCTTGGACTCATTTGCTTGTCCCTGCTTCATGTATTTACTTGCCTGTATTTTAATGTACCACCTTATGAATCTCTGTCTTTTTCCTTTCAAAATGCAGATAAAATTGCAGCTTGACTCTTTCATTGTCAAGTTGGAGCTGGGTAACAGTCTTCTAGTCATTCTACGATAATATCTTTAGGACTTCTCAAATAATTTAATCAAACTCCATATTTCATCTATGTCCAGCCAGGTTTACTTGGTTGGTTTTTCTTTGCAGGTTAATATATGCATTAAGCAGTTTATTGCATTGATATGCAGTGCTGAAGACAGCATGTTTGCCACCACTGAAATTCATTCTGGAGGTGCAATCTGCTTGTAAATGTTTACTTGTGGATGAAAATACTCCTTAAGGTATCCTTAGGGAAGTTTTTGGCAATAACTTTTTGACATGAGCAGCTTATGACCAGCTCTGCCCAATGCTAACATCTCATACAGAAAAACCGAAGGTCTTTTCTGCCTACAGATGTCTGCCAAAGCCTGCGACCCTGCTGTGCCTACAGGCTTCCACTTCTTAGTATCGACTACGATTCACAAGTGCTGCACTCCAGATTTCACACTTCTGGGAGATAAGGCAAACACGCCCTCTTCACCTTTGCCTAGTCTCACCTTCAAAAATAAGGCTCAAATTTCTCCCATTTACCCTCTGCCGATCCTGACTTTTCTTTCCAAGATAAGGCGGCTGTTGCAGCTGCAGCAGCACTGGTGCACTCGACTCCTACTTATAATTAACAAAGCACTTTCTATTTGCTTGGAGAAGGGCAGTCTGCTCGGGTTATGCTGCCCTGCTCTCAAGAGTTCTGGGAAGGGTTATTCTCTGCTGGATCATCCAGACTGTGCATGGTTTGCAACTGCCTACAAGATTCATTTTCTTGTCTGATGGAAATGTCTCTCTCTGTGGCATCCCAGTCACAATCTGGGCTTTTTAATAGGATCTCTGTCCCCCATCCCTAGCTGCAAAATGGGTCTTCTGCCTTAGATCAGTCACAAGAATTGTTCTCTCTCATACTGATTTATATCCATTCATTAGTATTATTTCTTAATATATGTTGTTCTTCTGTCTCAGAGTTCAATCAAAACCATGGAATAAATAGAAATATATTTCACTCAGTGTGTGGTTTTTTTAATTGATTTTTGCCTTTTTTTCTGAAACAAATTATTAAAACAACTCTTTCAAGGAACACCATCTGCGGAAATACTACTGCTTTCAGTAAAAGACAAGCACCAGGATGCAAGGCTTGCCAGCCTGATAATTGACTGTGTTACCTAGGTGTAGTCAAATATTTTCTTGCCCAAAGCAGAAGGTGTTCTATAGAGCAATAGAGCTGATTTTGGACACGTAACTTTAGCTTTTGGGTGTAGCATACTTGACTAAAATCAAGATCACCTCTGAGTATATATATTGGCTGATATTATTTTGTACAAAAAAACCTCAACAAACATCCCAGAAATTCTGTAGTGAAAATCTAGTTAGTCGTACATCACATTCAAAATTTTACTATGAGAATTACACAAGCGTCATGTCTTTACTCTAGGTTACTTACCACTCCTTTTGAATGCCTTTTCTGCTATTCTCCCATTTTCTTTTGTCTTTAACCATATTTTACTGCCAAATCATGAACATTTAGTCTGTGTAAGTGCATAATAAGGACACTAAGTGTAATTAAAATCCTTCTAAGCAAAATTATTATTAGTCAATTAATAGAAACATACAAAAAATTGTTCCTTTATTTTAATCTGTTGACAGCGCAACTGCTGCTTCCAGTGGTCTTTCTGTATGCATTGACTCCTCTAGTCAGCAGTATTACATCAATAAATGCATATACCTGTCATGCCCAGATTGAATAACAAAACTAAACACCTGATTATTATCCAAAACCTTCTATCTCACTTAATCTAAATTTTAGTTTTCAACAGTTTGAACTTCAGATAGCTACAGTTAAAGCAAAAGACTTTTGAATTTATAGGAAATATTAAATATTGAATACTTAGGGAAAAGAATATGTTATTTCTATGTTGCAACAACTCCCCCAAATCAAGGTATAATTTGTTCAGTAAGTTGTAAACGCTTTTAGAGGGAGTATATGAAATAGTTAAAGTAGATAGTACACTGCAAGATAAAATCATCTGATTTTACTTTGTCTAGTAATTAGCATAACGAAGACAGAAACTCAGCTGGGATTTCCATTTACTGCCATCAGAGAAATCATCATATAAATAACTGAAACAATGTTATTTTTAAAAGATACATAAAACAATGGTTGAAAATACTGAAAAATAACTTGCAATATGAAAAAACCCATTACTATACAATAGTGAAATACAAGAAAGAACAGGCATTGCTTTCAATAAAAAGAGGAATGGGAAGTATATAGTTTCCAGAATTTACCATGTCAGGTTTACTTGCTTTCATTCCAGTTAACTCTTCTCAGAGAGATTTTCCGATTAAAAAAATCTTCATAAATAGCACAACAAATTGTATATAAAATTAAAACAGAAACTATGGTTTATGTTTTGAGGCAAAAAAAAGAAAAAGCAGTAGCCCCCAGAATGCTCTTCAGTACTTCAAAAAGCACTGGTATGTGGTCAGCGCAGTGTCTGCTCTTCAGCGTTGATCATCTATTCACTTTGAAAACAAGGATTACTTTTTTCAGACTTTTAAGCACATGGAAACACCACCTGGAGTAAAACAGAATTTATGAGCAAAGCTTATGAAACCTTTGAAGTCTTTGGGCTCTCTCTTGCATTTGAAAATATCGGTGCTATGCATGCATTGCAAGTGTGTCGCCAGCTGTCAGAGACACCCGATACGCGGCATGCTGCGATCTGCGCACTTTGTACACGTGGCCTGAGAGAGGGGTGAAGGAAAGCAGGGCAGAAACACAATGAGACACGATCAGGTTTTAAGCTCTTGGCTCAGGGCAATGTGTTTACACACCAAAACTACACAATATTACTCTACAGAAGTCAGGAAATTATGAGTAGCTTGAGCCACCTCTGGTCCTCACCTTCTAAGGGTTTATTCCCTCACAGAACAGCAGGATAAGCTGCAGCAGTCAGTCTGTCTGTAAAGGGTGCATGTGAGGGACTGATAACATAGCTCCATTGGAAAAGAAATTGCAACGCAACCACCTCACATTCTTCTCATGTTGATAGAACTACATGTTGATCAAGCCTCAACAGGGGCAGCAATTTGCCAGGGCTGAGTGTGTCCCTGTGGATATCAGAGAAAGGAAAAAAAACCTCATGGGAGAAAGGACTGAAAATATATCAAAAAGCATCAAAACTGACTAAAGTCTTAATAGCTAGTACATAAAATAAGCCAGTAGTTTAAATGAAGGCAGATAATAGTTGAGAAATGAAACATGAAGTCTTTTTTTTTAATTCGGGAAGTGCTCAAAACTGATTGGGGAATTGGAGTGTGTATTTTTTATAGTTTAGTGACTGAAAATGATGATACAAATGAAAGCACTGAGCAAGAAAATTCATTTCAGGCTAATGCACGGAGCTAGAAAATCTCAGGGCTCTATTATCTTATAAAAGTAATAATGGCATTCATCTCCACCTGATGTAGCACACTTTTCTGGTTAAACAGCCTTACAGATTATGAGCAGAGCCATAGTTTTTCAATAGGGGAGGCATTATTCACAAATTTAAACATAATTGAAAAAATCATTTTGCCAATGACTTACTTTTCAAAGCTTGCAAGAATAAGAATGTCATTAATTAGAAATAGAGAACTGCCCATCCTGCCTCCAGAGATCAATGTTTGTCATTCAAGGTATGTCCCTGTCACACTTCTGTTCACTCACCAGGGAGAAGGAATTATAGACAGGAAAACGCAATTACCTTTTTTAAAAGAACTCTTTGTTCACTGCTATCCACAACTAAGTGAAAGATAGAGTGTAAAACTTCATTTTTGCTGATCCAAACAGCATTATAAAAAGGCAGCTGGAGAGAAGGTCGGGGCAAGATCTGTCTTCACCTGCACAGCCCTCATTGCCCTGTGCATGTCTCAGCTCACCGTGACAGCATAACTGCAAAAATCCCTTTCCTTCTCTGACTACATTGTGGCCACATCAATCTCCAAATGCCTTTAAAGCAGACCATTCACGTCAGTAGAAATGCTTGGTTGTCACCGAAGGGAATTTGTCTCAAAGGCAACAGGCACCCCTCCAAGTGTGTGGTGCCCGGGCAGCCTCCCAGCCACCCACATACAGGCTCCAAGAAACAGAGGTGGCTGTGCTCATGCACACAGATCCCATTTCAGGCGTCCCCTGTTGTCCTTGCCATCCTAAAACATTTTTTTTAACCCCTGTCTTTTTCCATTCCAAGTGACCAAAAAAAAAAAAAAAGTGAAGGCAGTGTTGTTGTAACATGATGCTGAGGGCATGTGCTGCGCACCGTGAGGGCACGTAGGGGTTCAGATGGGACAGCAATGGAGGGCTGAGGAGAGGGCAAAGAGCCAAATTTAGTGCGGTCTCTACTGCCACCTAGGACAGCAACTGAGGTGGAGCCTCCAGGCACGCCCCAGTTTTCCCCCACAGGGAACCAACAACTCCTTTGGTCCAAAAGAGAAGCTGGGTAGGAAGCAACGCGTGAGCGCTGTGCACAACGGACAGAGAGCCGGGAATGAAGCAGAAAACTACAGCAGATACACCCTACTGTAGCCCCCCACAAATCCACAGTGCAGGGACAAGCTTGGTACCATCCCATCCCATCTGTCATCTAGCAGAAGTAGACAGTAAGCTAATGGAAAATGTAGTTGGAAAAACTCAAATCAAAGCAAAATAAATACGGTAAAGGCAGAATTAATTACTCATGCAAAATTATATATTCATTGTAACTGTATCTGGTTTGACATTATTGAGCTCCTTCTAAGGGTAATGTGGAGTGATGGGCACAGGATAACACTTTGTGACAGAATGAAGATAAACACCCACCACTGAAGCAGTCCTGGAAAACAAATACCTAACTATGTAGGTTTGCATCTGTCTTCTATAAAATATTATTAGCTATGTATGACACTAAATAAGCTAAGAATCCCACCACAGTCTGAGAAAACTTCTAATCTATCACTATTCAAAACAAGAACATGCTGTTTTTCTCTGAAAATTCCCTCTGCTGATATGCTAATCATATTATTGCTGATACAGAGAGGTGAGAGGGTGGAGTAACCTAATACAGTGAGAGAAGCATGAACCAGAGAGTATAAAACAAGGCACAGACATGCATTCTCATGAACCTTGCTTCACATTCAATATAACTGCTCCATTTCACTGACAGCTTAAATCACAATGACAATGAAACTGAGGATTCCTATTGACTTTAATATAACTATCCAGCACTTTCTTAATTTCTTCCAGCAGCTTGAATATACTCAGAGTAATAAATAAAAATGCATGTTACACATTGCAGATAAGGTTTTTTTTTTTAAAAATAAGGCTTTTTTCCAACCTTCAAACAAATTTTCAATTAGGTTGGATTAGAAGAGGTCAGAAAAGACAAACATTTTGTAATAGCTTTCAAATATCTAATCCTTTTCCAAAAGAATTCAAAGAATTGTTCAGAAGACATCTGCTTGTGTGTCTTCTAGTCTTCACCTGAGCAGTAATAGCCTCTTATCAAGGATGGAATGCAACAAGACGATCCCTATTGCCAAGATATTCCTTCCCTACAGCATTGCATAAAGCATAAGGCTCAGGAGAAAAATATTTTGGTAGTAAACTAGTTCTCTTTCAAATGAAAATGTGTTACAATTCCATTTTCTACATAATGACCCTTCTCTCCAGGAACGTTCAATGATGAACTCGCAGCTTGTTGCACATCAAGGGTTCTCATACACCCCTGCTTCTGTCCAAGCATCTGCACCTGGTACCACATTTACTCCAAAAATCTCCCCCCACTAGCTTGCTTTTGGTGAAAGCAGCCCATTCTGTTTTTCCTGGTGTGGCTTTAGCTAGATTGGCTGATAACCAGATGGTCTTTGTCTTGCAAACAGCGGGCCATCAATTCGGGAGCTACAGACTCTAGGCTAGGTATGGCGGTGATTGCTAAGCATCCTGAAAGTCTTACTAGGATATGAGCCAGCTTTATCTCCATGTGTGAAACCACAGACGATCACTCATTGCGGGATAAGAAAATTCAGCCTTTTGTAAATCTCTTCTCCAAAAACATCAGATTTAGGAGTGCGAGTCCAATGTTAAAAAAAAAAAAAATCCTAAACCAAGAACCCTGTGTCTTTAAAGCTACTCCACTGTATAATGTCAGGCCCCAAGTGCACATCCACACTGCAATCTCTTTCCCATTCATCCCCTACCCAGAAGTTTGAATACCACTCTTCGATGTCAGCTTCCATACAGTGGAGTTGTGTAACTTTGAATCAGACTGCTTCTAAAAGTACAGTGTGAGAAAGAGCTGTAAGATATGTTATCTGAGGCCTCTGCCCTTGACTCAGAGGCTGCATTTGAGCTCAGGGCCCGGCTATCAGTCCTTTCCTGTGCTGCATTATGAATATGGCTGTGCCTGGCTATTTTCTTTGCTAATCCTGTGATTGCTTTCTGATTTGAATTTGCGGCTTGGCCTCAGACCTGTCTCGTCATTACGACTGCCTCTGTGTAATTTGGTACTTTTGTCATTCAACAAGCAGTGGAATCAGTGAATCCTGGTCTATTATGGATCCCCATTTGCTACAATTACTCTTCTCCACCTAGTCCATCTTTCACTCAGAAAGCAGCAGAGCTGCCCTTGCTGTGTCTACTAGAAGTCACTTGTAGTAAAAGTCTGAGCTCCCAACACACATTACTTCCCCATCCCCACCATGCCTCCAAATCTCTGATGGTGTGCAATTTTCTGAGCTTCTTTCTCTGCTGAAATGAGTAAATGGAAAGTCGTGACCAAAGCAGATGGACCTGTGATAGAGGCCGTTTAAACTCTGGCTATTTGCTGAAGAAATCCATTATTAGAAGAATATAACTTGTCAATGGTAAATGAGCACCAAAGTCTATAGGGTAGACTGTCAGCTTCTCAAGTAAGAACCTAGATGGCATCAACTGCTACCAACTCATGCTTGTTTTGTCAAGCAAAAAAAAACTATTGGAGCAGTTGGAACATCCAGCCCTCACTACTGATGGAGAATTTATAATCAGTGTTATAAAAACTCACTGGTGTGCATCATTAGCGAAGTATATTGATTTTGTTTCTAATTCCTCCAGAATGATACATTTATGAGTTATTTGTTTGTCTCGCAGGAAACTTCAGTCCAGCTCAAAGCATAGCAGAGATAAATTAAATTTGTTATGATTATTGTCTGTTTTGCTGTCAGGATGCCATGTAATTTCTGCTCAAAAAACACAGACTAAACAAGCACCTTTATATTACTCTTCTGAAACAGCAACAAAGACTTACCCAATTTGTTCGAATGCTTCTGTAGTAGAAGACAGTACCTCTGTGTGTTCAGAGTATTCAGAGAAGATAAAACTTAGCAAAACAAGAAGTCAAACATCACATTTTTCATCTCTTGTCTTCTATGACATATATAAAGAAAATAATACTACTTCACACTTCTCTAAGTATTTTCAGTGTTAACTGTACAATAACAGGCAAAGGAACATGATCCAGTGGAATCTGAATTTATGGCCGAAAGATGGGGTGTCGCTTTTAGTGACAAGTCAGTATTTCCTCTCGTGGATGAAACACTTTTTCCTTGGCTTCTATAACTCTTCTTGAAGAACCCAAAATGATTGACCTCAAGTATTTGGGTAAATGTGACTACTATCTCCAGCTATTTCTACCTCATTCAGGAAAGGTAAAGTAGCACATCATTTTAAACTCTGGTCACTTATAGCTATGATTTTCATCAATGCAAAATGGAGCTGCACTATGTTTGTTCAGGACATTTTAGATTTCATGCTTTCAACAGTTTTACTGATGGAACATAGTTTGGCATGTTTTCATATTATGATAGAAGAATTAAGGAAGACTGAAATACTTGTAATGAGCTTAGTGATGAGGCTTGCATAATTATAGCAGTCTATGCTGAACCTGGTCCAGTTCTAGTGGAGAAAGTATGCTCCCCTGAAAGGACAATTTTATCTGAAGCGGCATTTGAAAAAGTGAAATTTCAATTCTACTAAGCTGATATATTGCAATGTCCTGTAAATGTTCTCCTTGTTTCACAACTCATCAGCTAACACTGGATTTCAGGCTGCTTACTAAAACCATTAATCATTACTTCATTTAAAAATATTCAAATGTATGGCATATATTTTAAACACCAAAGTGATCCAATGAGCATTATTTCAGGGCTGTAAGGGCTTTGTTAATTTTGAAAAACACAATGCAAATCAAGATTTTAAAACAACTTTCCACCTTGAACACTTTCATTAAGCCTGTGTAGACATGGTTGTCTTGCAATCATCACAACTTTATTTAGCGTCTCTAGATCTAACTAAGGACAACATTTTCTTTATTCCTTGTAAAAAATTGTGAAAATACCGACTAAAAAGATATTATTTTTTTGATAGAAACGTTCAGAACAGATCTTTAAGTGCTGACAGCGCCTCATTCCTACAGACATTGACAGCTGACTGAGAGTATATTGCCTGGTTATCACATGAAGTCAAATTCTAACTCTGAATAATGCGTTACACAGCTGTAACTGCTCTCTGAA
The DNA here is from genome assembly GCF_035770615.1 of Melospiza melodia melodia. Classification (NCBI taxonomy): domain Eukaryota; kingdom Metazoa; phylum Chordata; class Aves; order Passeriformes; family Passerellidae; genus Melospiza; species Melospiza melodia. The sequence goes on along the minus strand of NC_086194.1, from coordinate 36,300,019 downwards.
CTACCTCACGTAATTGATTAAACCTGAATCACTGTTATGGGAGTGTTTTACAATGTGGAAGCATTTCTGCTTGTTCAGTGTAGCCAACAAACTTACCCCCTGCAGGAGTAGGCATACAGGTCAGGGATGCCAGCAGCATGAGTCAAAAATCACATTTGCAAAGAGGCAGCCCCGCACAGGATTTGTTTCCTCAGTTGATTTATGAGATTCAGTCTCGATAAAGTGACAACCTCCAAAAAGATTGATTTGAATAGAATGCAGACTCCAGCACACATCTCCTACATCAAATCTATAAACTCACAGCCACTTTCTGAACGCAGCAGAAGTAAAACCAGCACCACTCGTTCATAGCACGCCGTACTCAGTCCAGGACAAGTAACTTCCCACTTCTGCTCTCCATGCAGCCTTAATGAAAGTGTCCAAAGAGCTTTAGGAGGGTGTGAGCGAGGGCTGCTCCAGGCGAGCAGTGCAGGCCGCCTGGGCTTCCACAGCCTGGCTGCGCTGGAACCTTTCCCCGCATTGGGACCCCGCCGCCCTCCGGCTGCTCCCAGCGCCCGCAGCCAGCCAAGCTCTTGTGTTTTTCTGTCTCAGGCTATCTGAAGGGCACCCTCTTCTGTCCAGCACCCAAACTGCAGCAGCACAGTGATTTCCCCAGCTGTTTCTTGATTCTACGAAGGAAAGCTGCAGTGCTGAGGTTTTTCTGTAAGATTTGGAAATGCCATGACCCAGCCTGCTCCGTTATGGATGGAAGACTGTTCTGCATATGTTAATGAAGACAACGGATGTAAAGGAAAATGAAAATATTACAGGAAAAGCAGGAAAATTTACAAAGGGTAGGATTGATGGATAGAACTAATTTTCCAGTGGAAATAAAGACAGCTGAATTATAAGGACTATAATGAATGTTATTTGAATTCTCTGATGAGCTATCCTTGTGAACTAAATGCAAGAAGTTTACTGGGGTTTGGGAGGAGCAGGAGGAGGGATGTGTTTCAAACTCCAAGCTTTCAATAGAGAAGTCCAGGACCAGGAATTGCCAGGTCTACTTCCATACCAGGTTATTTTGGTTAGTTTTGTCAACATTTTGGAGAGGAATTGTCTGTCCCAGTTCACACCCATTCCCGCAGGTATGTATTTATTTAATTGAAACAAACAAAATGTTTAATTTAAGTTACTTTATTTTCGGGTGATTTTTAAGTGGCTATCCTAAGGAAATAAGGCTTCTGTGGCCACCCTGTATCTCCACTGACTCCTGATAATGATGGAAACCATTGGTCCATTTCAGACCAATCTGGCAGATGGACAGAGATCTCAGACATAGTGAATTCTGGCAAATTTTCTGATAATCAGCAGCTGGATAGAAGAGCATAATAAAAAGGGGCACCTTAATTAGTGCCCCCACTCAGCATGAGTCTGAGTCCAGAGACTGGTTAGATCACAATCAGCCAAGCCATGTGTCATCCCACGTCCCCAGGGACTGCAGAGGAAGAGGAGAGAGAATGGAGGGGAAGGGAGAGGAGATGAGGAGGAGGAGGAGGTGGTGCATGACCAAAGGGATGTGAAATACAAATCACCAGGAAAGGAGATTCCATTAGGTCAGCTAACAGATGAACTTATTTTCTCACTCCCTTATGCCTCATAGTGGTTTAGAGTAATGTTGTTTGGATTGACTTTGGCAGCAGGTAACTAGAAGATCAAACTGCTGTATGTCCATCTGTTGTGTTAATTACTGTAATTTCTTCCCCTATGTGTTGTTTATATCATGTTTAGATGTTATTTAGAGATTTTTTTATCAATAAACATGGCAATAACTACCAGGGCATATAGATCTTTGACAATGTGAAGGGGGGAAATAAAACTAAAATGATGTGTTTGGCAATGCTTAGTGATTTAAGAGACGGCTCTTCTAAACATAGGGGTTTTAGGAATTGCTTGAGTGCTGTATAACACCTGCTAGGAGAAAAAATATTTGGTTTTTATCAACTTTGGTATTTTTCAGCTTTTAGGAGAGAATAAACCTAGAGAGCATTAGTTAAATATTTTTCACTGGTCAGGTCCTGCCAGTTTCAAATCTTTTCTTGGAAAACAAGGTGACCTTTAACTTCATGTTACATATAGTGCACCAAGGCAGGCATGGTCATAGAAAAAGAATTTTACAGACTTTACAATTTCAAGATTTCATAACGTACTTCCAGATAATAAGAAACAAGCTGCCTGTATTAAAAGAGATGCACTGACATGCAAATGCATAACCAAGCACTGACCTGATTGAATTTTTATCATACTTCATTGCTACATCCTTTGTTATTTTAGATCAGATCTAAAATATCATACTTCTTTCATGGGGTAGGAAACAGGCTATATCTCTTTTGATCCTGCAGTTTTTCATTTCATTACAGACACCTAATCATATGGCTAAATTCAGATTTCTTGGGACGATAAAAAAAGTTCCCTATGTTTTCCACAATTACAGGAATTGTTTTCTTCAGAGTTAGTAGTTAAAAATAGTTTTTCTTCAGACTAGTAGTTGAAAATAAATATTTTTAAATAGTTTCAGAATCAGTAACTCTACCTTTAAGGTTATAAAGAAAATTTGTACAATGAGGAAATGTTCTTTCTAAATTTAAAGACGGGAATTGGTAAAAATGTGTCTTACAGCTAAAGAAGTAGCAAAGATAAAATCTCCTCGCTGCCAGAGCTTATACACACCGACCAGCCTTGGCTGAATGTAAATGATGCACTAAACTGTGCGTTTAGCACCTGAGGGGTGCTAAACAAGGTGAATAAACAAGGTGAATGTTCCTCTCTTTGTGCTGCTGCATACACGGGGTACTGGACCCAGAAACACACCAGGAGACAGACTTGGAAAATTTGGCTGCCGTTTATGAACAGAATAATAAAATGGAATGAAATGTTGCAGTGCAAATGCTCTGTCATGCTGCTGGGAAGCAACAAGAAAAATCTTCACAAGGAGCTGGAAATACAAAAAAAAAAAAAAAAAAAAAAAATAAAGACAGTCACAGGAAACTGTTAGCCACTCAAACTATGAGACAAGATGTGCATAGCTGTGGAAAAGGCAAATATCACAAAGAATTTAAAGGAGAAGTGTTTCTGGTAAATACCTGAATACTGCCATTTTAAAAATTATTAATTCTTATTTTAAATGCTGTGTTCTTTCTGTGCACTCTTCAGGAGAGATTAATTCACATTGGACCACAACTATTTGGATGACAAAAGAGAGCACAGAGCCTCCCTTTGAAATGTAACTGAAAGAGTGCTGTTTACCTTAGTCTGCAAAAATAAGGGAAAATGACGATACAAAAAACAGCTGGTAAATGACATTTTGGAGAAAGAGACCAAACCTAAAGGACAGTTGTTTTTATGTGAAATCTAAGATGGTATAAATGGATTATGAGCACATTTAACCTAGCAGTCAGAAAAATACATTTAATCTTTGGAGGCTCTGAACAACTTTTCATGGGGAGTAATGGCAACAAAAAACTCAACAATTTCAAGATAAGACAAATAAATGTGCAAATCACAAGATAATATATGTGGTGTGACCTGCATTAGGCTTAGACTAATGTCAGGTACATATTGTGTGGAAAATCACTCTATGAAAAGCCAGTGTCTGCAAATGAGGAGTCCTGCAACTTTATTCAAATAAAGGGAGAGCGTCCATCGGGGCATACCCCGATGGGGATTCTTTCTCCAGGTTTTGGAGGGCCCAGTAGCTTCATTTTATCCTGAACTCCTGCTCACATGTTGCCCTTTACTTTCCCTATTGGCTGAGGTACTAGAAAGGTAAAACTTTTCCGAACCACCTGCCATATATTGCCCCCTTGAAGATGTCATTTTCCTCTGAAATTTGGAAATTCAGACTATGTGGGTCCTGCAATAGACTTTGTGCTGACCCATTTGACTATTACCCTAAAGTTCAGGAGTCAAACTAGTTGGGCTCTGTAACAAACTTGTGTGGCTTGAGGTTCATAGAGGCAATTAACATCCATTTCGCCTAAAGACCTTTACTCATTAAATTGTTTGTAAAGACATTAGCACCCATCTTGCCTATCAATATCAGCATCCTCAGAAAACCAGAAGCTGTGACTGGTACAAGAGTGCTGTAAAAAGCTCTGAAACATATTTTGGAAACCCAGATATCACCACAACATTTCAATTATTATACTGCTGCTAATTCTAGTCGAAATCTTTGGACAAGTCAGTCTTATGTCACAGTGATGTATTTACTTCCAAACTGAAAGACTGAGTTACATACCAGTTACCTTTCTGTTAAGAAAAAGTTGCTATTTTCTTAACACTCCTCCTGTCTTGCATTTTTAAAATTTTCATTTACTTAGATTCTAGATGTGCCATCTTCAGTTTTAAGTATTCTTGTGAAAGGGCAGTGTTTCTCTGTGATCTTATTTTACCTCTAGAATTTTTTTTTACTTCAGAAATTTTCAGAATAATTCCTCAAAGCTTTTCGTAATTGTCACTATCAGTGTGGTTTAGTGGAGCCATATAGTCTCTTCTGTGTAAAATTATGGACTATATTTGTGAAGAATTATAAAGCAGAGATTCAAAGGTTTTTCCTTTAGTGCCACTGCTCTAATTGCTCCAAGGACAACTTTATAATATCTGCAGTCCCAGTAGGCAATAGCACAGAAAGAAAAGCCATAGCAGCTTTGTTTTTCAAAACCTGCCATGTACTGTAAGCAGTGATGACTTCAGATACAGAATATCAAAAGAGACACACAGTGTGTTTCCCTTCATTAAACAAGCATTTGGTTTTAAAGAATGTATTGGCTGCCAACTACAAATATACTGTTTTCCAGATCAAAGAGTCGCTGTGAGCTACAAAATCATTGAAGGGTGGTTGTCTTCACAGTACTGGATACACATATTCTTTCAGGATACTTTAAACAGATGCAGCCAAATGTATAACCAGGCAGCAGAAGCAGACCAGCTTGGTAAGAAAAATTAAGCTGTCTGAGCTCCATGCTGCTGCCACTGAGATATTTGCAATACCTGTGCATATACACCTACGTATAAGTAGGTGATTTATGAAACCACTGCACTGCAGCGTGCAGCACAAATATATCTGCAGATTTGGAACAAGAAAAGGGAGTAGATGGTGATGCTGAAAATGACTCATTGGATTTCAGACAAGCAGCTGGGATGCTGACTTAGCACAACAGTTGAAGAACAGAATGGAAGTTATCCACCCTGCACCATCCCTGCAGGAGGACAGGCAGTGAGGTCTGGGACTCAGGAAGAAAAGCATAAGGAAAATCCGGGGAATTTTAAGGCAAGACAAAAGTGCTGAGGTCTCTGTTACCCTGTGGTTATCAACTCTTTTTGAAAGAAGGCTAGAAATGGCCAGTTTAGTGGATGACCAGGAGTGCCAACAAGGACATTGAGTTCAGGATTGTCAGCTGCACTTGGCAGAAGTTTCAACAATTAGCATAGAATTTACCGCTTTGCTGATGGCCTCTGTAGATGTCAGCAATGACATTTCTTTTTATTCAATATGAATGGATAAAACCACAGACAATGGAACATTTAGAAAAAGTAAAATGCCTTCAATACAAAAAAAAAGGTATTGTACAGTGTTTAAAATGCCAGGATAAGGACTGTCTATGATGTCTTATTTCCACTTGTTGTGTGTATCCTTTTAATTGTTAATTTGTGTATCAGTCAACATCATGGCTGGTTGTTCTTTGACACTTGGCATCTGGAAGCTTTCTACTTGCAAACCTGAGGTGACCCAGTTGAGGTTTCTGAAAGGTGCAAGATTGTGTTCATAGTTAAATTACAAACCGATCCTCAAAAGCAAACTGACAAATTGATGTACACTCAGTAAAAACAGAGGGCTGAATAAACAACCAAAATATTAAAAATTATATCATACTGCACACACATAAGATGGCTAAAGGCAATTGCTCTTTTGCAAGATAAGCAAAGCTTCATGTAATTCTTTTGTGCACAACTTTGCATTGCTTGTAATGTTCTTTCAACAATATTTGCAAGCTTTATAAGATTAAGACAATGAAAAGTACTAAAGAATCACAAAATAGTGTTATAACATTAGGCTGAAGTACACAGCAACAGAATTCAATCTCTTTCAGGACATACCCATTAGGATGAGAAACAGATTATAGAATTTTAGGTTATCCAGTTATGGCAAGTGCTATAGTTACACAAATTACATTTCCTTGAACAAAGCAGAGATCAATCTTTGATTGCCCAAGCAAAAGAGAGCAACAAGTCAGTTGGGATATAGAACAACTATCTATTTGTGGTATCACTAACCTTAGGAATTTTCAGTACTATAGGAGATTGGTAAGGATTATTTACATTTTCAGGTGTGCTGCAGTTTGGCTATATTGTCTGATATTGCCGTCTTTAAGCCAGATACTACAGATTTATTCTCATATTGTATTTTAAAATTTTTATGCTTTGACAGCTATAGCTGGAACTCTGAACTGATGCTGAGATTTTGATCTATTTTTTGCAAAAGACCATAGTTTTACTGTATATTTGTACGATGAAACAGTGGTACTTTCCTGATACTACAGGAATATAAGCAAACTAGTAGATACCACCAGAAAAGGCAAAAACCAGTAAATCTCTATTAATCTTAATCACTTACTAAACCTTAATGAATTTATTCTGTTGGATTTTCTAAGGATTACAGAAATAGGGGTTTTTTTTCAAGGAATTAAAAAATTATCAATTATTGGGACTAGTAATTTTCAATGGAATTCTATTAGTATAAATTAGATGATTATCAGACCAATAGATGAAGATTTATCCTTGGTTTACTAGCATAAATACTTACAGTATTTTAATTAGAAATTATATCTATATTTTACAAGTGAAGAGAGAAAGAGCAAGCAATTTGCCCCAGCAATCAAACAAATTCTACATCAGAAGCTCAGCTGCTGCAAAGAATATGCAAAATGCAAGCATGGAGATATATATATATGAACATTCTGCTCTACGTAGGAGCATATTATCTATATTCATTCAGAGCATTTGAATAATTTTTAATCTTAGTTTGAATCCTTGCAGTAAATCATTGCTGGAATATGAATTAAATTTCTGTTTTAATTTATGTCAAAGAAATTTCTTGAAAGGGGACTCACTGTTTGAAAAACATTGTATTAACAGTTTTTCAGATTATAATTATACATACACCATGCTTAAAACTTTGGTTGGTGAAGCTTTTTTTTTCTTTTTTTTTTGCTTTGAAACAAATTTTTAAGCAAACCACATGGGAGTTAGTGTCAAGAGTGAAGAGAAGAGTTTTGGTTTTGAATACATGAGCCAATTAAGAAATACATATAATTCTTTCAAATGAAGTGACTTGCTAACATCCATAAATTTAAGGAAGTCAAAACATGAGTGTCAGTATGAATAGCCAGGAAAGATATTGGAAGGGCTGAAAGAACTAAGGAGCAAATTAAAATTAGCACAGATGTGGAAAGCTAAGAGGAGTTGGCTGGATCAAGTCAAGAGAAATAAAACTGGGAGTCAAAAGGTATAATAAAAGCCATTTAGAAAAATAAGTAAGAGCCATTGTGATAATGTGATAAAGGTCCCAGGGAAGAAAGCAATTAAATTCTGCATTTTCTTATGTACTTTTTAATAGCACCCAAGAGGCAAAACATAATTCCATGTTAATAGAGAATATATTTTGGATTTGTCAAAATAAATCATTGTCAAAATGATTTATGAGACAAAGATCAGATACTAAGGGTGAATAAATAGTAAAGCAAGGTCTTATGGCATTGGAGGTAGAAAGGGATATGTGGAGCTGCACAAGAAAATATTGCAGTGATGAATGAATGCAGATACATTCTGGTCTATTTTAGTATGCATTCAGTTCTATGATAAATATGAGCTTCAAAATGCAGCAAATTGCACACATAAAGGATAAGCAAAGAAGCATCACCATATGAAGATTTTACATTTATCTGAAGAAGTGAACCTGCAAATTCAACATTAAAATTCTATGTATTTCACTAATATATCTCCATCAGCTATAGAAAAAAACATTTATTATGCTACACATTAAAATGCATACTTTAATGCTATTTTTATATCATATATAAACTAACTTCATTCTTCTGCTTCCTCATTTTATGATATCCCAGTTAACAGACAAATCCTTCAGATCGTGGACATGCCCAACTGTTGGCAGTTATTTAGTAAATGGAAAATACCAAATAGCCACATTTTTCAAATACATAATTATTTTAAGCACCTCTTTTTTAGGTGGAGAGATTTGATTTACAGTGTGGTTAACAACATATGCACAAAAGACAGGTCTGCACAGCAGCTAGGAAATGTGACTGTCATGTTTACCTGTAGCCTGGGCTTTGAATTACCCATAGCAGTGCAGTTGCAGCAGCACAGACTTTTCCCTCATGGAGCAGAAGACATCTATTGCCCTGGTTTAACCCCATCCTGTCCCTAAGTACCTTGCACTTGGTTGCTCACTTCCTGCTTCCCTCCCCTGGTGTGACAGAGTGGAGAAGCAGAAGAAAAAGACAAAAACTGTGGGTTGAGATAAGAACAATTTAATAATTGAAATTAAATATAATGAGGAGGATGGTGATGAGGATGATGATGATACTGATTAAAAGATAAATGAAAAAAAAAGAGAGGAACAAAACACAAGACAGAAAAGTGATGCACAGTTCAATTGCTCACCACCTGTTGACTGATGCCCAGCCTGTCCCTGAGTAGTGATCAGCCTCTCACAGCCAGCTCCCCCCCAGTTTATATACTGGCCATGATGTTCTGTGGTATAGAATGTCCCTTTGGCCAGCTTGGATCAGCTGTTCTGACTGTGCTGCCTTCCAGCTTCTTGCGCACCTCCACGCCAGCAGGGCACAAGTCCTTTGTCTTGGACTAAGCACTGCTTAACAACAACTTAGCACCATCAGTTGTTAACATCATTATTATCATCCTAAATCCAAAATACAGCTCTGTACCGGAGAGCAATGGGCAACTAATCTAGGATGCTGACATCTGCTGCACTCACAAGTTTCTATGATCTCTAGACATGCCTACAGAAAAAAACCAAGGGTCTCTAAGGGACCTCCCTTAGAGGAGAAGACCTGAAAAGACCAAGAAGAACTTGTGAGTGGCATGAGTGAGAATGATAAATTTTCAGTTCATGTTCTAAATGCTTCACTTATTCTGACCTCTGATGTTACCCATCAGACTTAACACAACTTTTACATTTACAGTTTGCTTTTCAGGTGTGTAAATTCTGCTTGGAGCAAAGCTTGTAACATTAAAGCTCTACTAAGTGATCCCTTAAGGACAACTTTGAAAAGAAGAGTCTGTAAAGAAGCAGAAAGGATAAATTTACTCTGAGCTAAAAATACAAACTCGCTATGTAGGCTGGTGTACAATGTTAACTTCAAGTGGTAGAAGAGGGAAAATGAAATGTCCAGGACAACCGTTTTTATGGACTGGGACTTCTATTCAGAAGAACACAGAGTAAAACAGTTTTAAGCCTTGAAGAATTGTCTACCTTTGAATTTCTAAGAAAACCTTACAAAGACATAGAAAAGCCTCCAATAGTAGGAGGATGAAGTAGTGTAGACACCTCCCTAATCAAAAATTTATATCGGTTAAACTGTTCACAATTAACAATCATTAAAAAAAAAATCTTCGGCACATGTTAAAAGAGGGCAGGTATTCTAATGGAATTAATAGTTTGCTTATAGTCAACACTACATACGACAAAAAAATCTATAACCAACCTTATTCCATGATACATCAGCTACAAAGGTGGACATACCCTCTTATTTTTAGAAGACCTATTATCAAATTAAACAAAAACCTTTTTTAAAGAAGTTTGGCAAAGAAAATAGAGAGAAATAACTAAGTATTTAATCTTTCCAAATATAGTACAGCATGAAGACTCATTATGAAAAGGACACAATTAGTTCCTTTATTTAAATTTGAATACAAAGAAAGGTATTATATTTGGAAAGGAACAGTATAAATTTCAGGGAAAAAAAGACAAGTGATTCAAGTGGATGTTATGTAAAAGAAGCAAGGACTGTGATGTCATCCAGGAGATGAAAACATTCCTAGACATGTCCCAACACAATTACTGATAAGATGAATATTCATATGAGGTAATAAGTTCACTCAGGATTCCTTGTTCACAGAAGTACAAAAAATTGCTTTTCTTTTTGTTACATGGGTCTTGCTATTTTACACTCTTTGGCTCTGCAGTGTCCTATTCTTTCAACCAGTGTTTAGATGAAGTTTACTTCAATTTCCAATGTATTCACATAAACACAGGCTCACAGAATGGTTGAAGTTGGAGAGTATGGCTGGAGGTCACCTGGTCAGTCCTCCATGCTCAAACAGGGCCACCTAGAAGAAGTGACCCTGGCCCGTGTCCAGATGGTTTTTGAATATGTATCTCCAAGAATGAAGACTCCACAATTTCTCAGGGCAACCTGTGGCAGCACTCAGTCACCCACACTGTAAAAAGTGTTTCCTGATATTCAGAAAGAAAAGACTTTTCTCCCCAAGCAGAAGCAGGAATAACAGGAATAACTGACCATAACCATAGGTCAAAAGGGGCACGGTTGGTCTCAGCAAGCATAGAGATGTATCATATTGTAGCGAGCGGCCAGCAGGAGAAAATAAGGTAAAGAGGTTCCTGGGTGATTGCAAGAGTGCTGAGGGTGTAGTTACCACTGAGAAGGACAATGGAGAGGAGGATAATTGCTAGGGTGACCTCATAGGAGATTGTTTGAGCTACTGCCCGTAGTGCCCCAATCAGGGCGTATTTTGAATTAGAAGCTCTGCCTGATCATAGGATGGAGTATACTGCCAAGCTTGACATGCCTAATAGGAAGAGCAGGCCTAGGTTAAGGTCTGCTAAGGAAAATGGAAGGGGCAAAGGAGTTCAGATTGAGATTGCTAGACATAAGGCTAGTATTGGGGTTGCAATAAGTAAGATTGGGGAGGATGTTGATGGTCGAATAGGTTCTTTGATAAATAAATAGTTTTACTCCATCTGCAAGAGGCTGCAGGAACCCGAATGGGCCAACAATGTTTGGGCCCTTTCGGCCTTGCATATAGCTTAGGATTTTGCACTCTACTAGTGTGAGGAAGGCTACTGCGATTAAGATCAGAAGGGCATAGGAGAGAGGGCTATGATGAGGTTGATTGAGAGAGGGTAGTTATTCATGGGAGATGATTTGAGTTAAGCCAGGGAGAGGATTTGAACCTCTGAGTTAAAGGACTTAAACCTTTTGCATTTTCCAAGCTCTGCCACGCTAGCTGGTCCTTTTCGGGGACATGGTGTGGTGTGATAGCCTGCTGTACTGCTGATGGGGAAGGATGTAAAGCTGGGAAGGAGGGAGAGGGGAGCAAGGTGTTTTTAAGATTTATTTTACTCCTTATTCTCCTGCTCTGATTTTGTTAGTAATAAGTTAAATTAACATCCCTAAGTTGAATCTGTTTTGCCAGTGACGATACTTACTGAGTGATCTCTCCCCATCCATAACTCGTGAACTTTTATTATATTTTCTGTTCCATGTCCACTTGTGGAGGGGAGTGATAGAGAGGCTTTGGTGGGTGCCTGACATCCAGCCAGCATCAATCCACCGTGGGGGTGCCTGGAGTTTTTTCTCTCCAGGTGCAGAACTTTGCAGTTCCCCTCACTGTGCTTCATGAGGCTTCTATCAATTCCTTCAATCATATAAATCCATTTCTTCAATCATATAAATCACCACATTAGAATTCCTTGATAGCTGTAATCTACCAGATGCTGTTGAACAGCTGAGTGCACAGCTAATCTCAGAAGTTGACTACACCTTCTAAAGCATTTGAAAAAACAAAGAATGGTTGGTTATAAAAATGCAACAAATGACACAATCATAAAAAATGCTTAGCATAATTCTTCTTCGAATCCATGCAAACCAGAATTAATCCTCAAAAACTAACCATGAATCATTGTTTCTTAAATAGATGAAATTTAGGGCTCAGAGAACATGGCTAGGGCAAAAAGGCAATCATACTGAAACTATAAAGAAAGAATCTGCTAAATTTCAGCCCTACATTTATTTACCAAGACCCAATTACTCCTTCATGCTGATAACAATAATAACATTTATGCACAGCTAATATTTACCATAAATGTAATAATAAAATACAAGATAAAACAGAACTGAAAAGTTGGTGTTATATTTTGACAAACATTTCAGGCTAAATCCTAGTCTAGTGAATTCATTATTAAAACTTAACACAGACTTCTACTAAATCAGGACTTCTGGTTTCATGCACCTGCAATGGACAAATGGGGTCTTAAATCATGCAATCGTGGTGAAAATGGTAAAGTTATAAAGTACAATATGCAAAGTGCATTTGGCAAACAGAAGATAAAACTTTCAGCTATTTCACAGACATGTAGGGGGAGATGAGGCCTTGGGAAACTACCCAGACTGAACCTGTCCATTAGTTCTGTACCTCTTATATTTGTCTACATGTTTTAGAGTCATGCAAAGTGCAAACATGGCATTCCAGCTGAGGTCTCACCACTTTTGAGCATACCAGAATAATTTGTTTCATTATCCTGTTCCTGACCTCCCTGCAAGTATTTCCCAAAACAGCATTGTTTCACTCTTTTGTACCACTACTATATCACTGTCTTATATTTAGCTTGCTATCCAGCATAAGCTCTGCTGTATAACTGACATATGGTCATTCCTTGTTTTGTTTCTGTGTATCTGAGCTCTGATTTCTTAAGCCTTGATTTTCCATATCTATTATGTGAATTTATCCTGGTGATTGTGGACCATGATTCCAATTTGTTAAGATAGTCCTGTCCTTCACAGTACTTGCCCTCTCTCTCAGATTCGTCTTATCCATAAATTTTGTAAGCAATTCTTCTCTCCACTATCCAAATGTTTAATTATAATATGAAATAGAAATGACCTTAGGACAGACTCTGCTGGAACCTAACTTAAAATTCCCTCTCAGTTTGAAGCAAAACACTGGTTACTGAACTTTAAGAGCCATTTTTTGCTCTGTCTCTACACTCTACTCCACTGTTTGCTTGCAGTATAGAACAATGTCAAATCCATTTCTAGGAGCAAGGTTGCCAACAACCCCTTTGGCCATGAAGCCAATTATTTCTTTACGGTGCAGTTCTTGATGCCTCTTTTAGTCTCTTCTCCTAATGAAAGTACCCTGGAGGTTCAGAGGCTGAGAACAGGAAGGCAGTGCCGGATCTCTGACTCCTCCTACCCATCACTGAGGCTCTCAGCGCTGTTTTCTCCTCCAGACAGTAGTAAAGTGTGCCTAGAGAGCTTGGAGGAGAAACCCTGCTCTATACCCTACACTTCTGCCTCTTCCCTGTCCCATCACCCAGATCTGCAGCATGGAAGATGTCCAGAGAAGAGAGAAGGCATTGCAGATGGAGGACATTGCAAACAAAAGCTGCCTGCAAGGGTTGGGAACTAATCTAGGAAAATTGGATTATATTCTCCAATTTTGACCATCTCCCACTCTAAATTTCCTTTAATCTGTTCTGCCTCCCATTGGGATAAATTTTAAAATAGAGAAAAAAAAAAAAAAAGAAAACAGCTAGAGCAGCTTTTAAAATTTGTTGTAAAAACCCATATGTGCATATCAAAATGACATTGTTTAGTCCCTAAAATGCAACATAAATTTTTTACAAATACATCAATAATACATTGCAGGAAATGTTAATAGTTTCATGTCAATCTCAATAGTAAGAATAATCAAATGAGTCAATTATGCCTATTATCTATTTTTCTTCCTTTCAGATGAACACAAAGTGAGGAAAAAGTAGCAGAGATGAGAAAAAGTAATAGCCTACAGCATCCAGGTTTGAACATGGGCATTTACAAAAGTTGGATATTTACAGGCATTCCAGGGGAAAAAAAAAAGGGTTTTTTCCAGGATTGGAGCTGGGAAGAAGCTGTGAGATTTCATGAAGTAGCAGAGCTAAAAGGGGTGATCTGCATAACAACTGCTATATAAACGCTGACATCAGCTAGCGCTCTCAGAGCTGAGCGTTAAAAATAATTTCGGCCCATTGACACAAACAACACTTTTTAAACAAAGATTTGGACATCTGAATTACTGCATTAAAGGTGATCTGCAACCAACACAATAGTAGAATTTCTTTTTAAAAAAATCCCTAAAGGCACGCACACTACAAAATTATAAAACATATATTTTGGGGGAATGGAATGTTTACTTTTAAAACATCACTTGCCCTCTTAAGAATAATACAAAAGAACAGAAAGAAGTCTATAATCTTTTCCTTCAGGGATTTCTTAGACACTGTTTTACTCAGGGCCAAGTAAAAAGCATTTTGCATATTCCTGGCCCCTATGAAGAAAAGTATGTTGTGTAATTCCTAAGCTCCAAAGGATTTCTCCAAGACAGGAGACAAAGAACATGTGTTTCACCCATCTTTTCCTTTTGATGTACAGAAGAAAATATTCAAAACCCAAATCCACCAAACTGTTGGTATAAATTTGTTATATGAGTTATAATCCCTTGTGAATTCCCTTCCGTTATAAGACTTGAAGTTTACACTTATATGTATGTATATGGTATGAATTTGTGTAAATTTTTCTTTTTTAAAACAAATGTTTAAATATAACAGATGTTCACTTTGTTTGCCTCTATAGTGCTGGGTAAAAACACTAAAGTTGTTCCAATATATGGTCATAATATTTTCCCTTTTTTTTGGCAGACACCAGATGTCTTGAACTTCATTCAAACTCAAATGAGCAGTGCTGTCTGTGAGCAGTGAAGGTCTGATCTCATCTTCTGTCTAAAGTGATGTAAATTAGATGTCCAGGACAGAAGTTGACCCATCTTGTGTTACTGTTCTCTTCCCCCTGGGCTTAACAACCCTTGTTGTTAAACCCAGGAAAGGATCCCCCATCATTCTGCTGGATTTAGTAATTAGGAGGTCAAGAAATGCCTTTTTGTGTCCAGCCAATGGTTCACGTGATCCCCAAACTGACAATTGCAGTAGCGGATGCTGCAGAGTGAGAACGGTCTCTGTTCAGAATGAATGGTGACACAAATTTTAACAACAGAGTACAGGATCTAAGACAATGCCAGATACACATTGCTTTTGAAAATGATCAATTTTATGATACTTTTTAGAAAAGAAAACCATTTTAACATTCTCTCATGTTTCTCAGCAGAAATAGCCTGTTGACTGTAAAAGTAGACAAGATAAAGATCTCACTCCTGTTTGCTCCACTGCTCTACATTACTCTGCATTTTTTGCTTTCTGGTAATGTGTCCCTAATTCTGTGACCTTTCCTGTTGAAAGTGCTTGGACACACATTAACCATTATAACATCATTCAGTTCTTCTAATTTGAAAGATGCAATTTCAGATGTGGACCAGTATTCATTTCCTGAGCAAAATCTCTTGGTTTCAAATACCTCTGTGGGCATCCTGTTGGTTTTCATCATTTGATCTTTCTTATTCATTTTGTTAACTAATGCAACTAAATAATATATACAAATATCAGCTATAATAACTGTGGGGGGAAAAAACAAGCAGGAAATAAAATTAATTATTACAGAATCTCACTGGTATGACAAATATTCATGTTTAATCTTCAATTCTATTTCTAAATACCTTTTATCTGTACCACTTTTTCTTTCAATGTTAATACCTAAAATTGCTTATTCCTAATCCTTAATCCAGCTTGAAAATTATTTAATAATGGCTATAGTTTATTACACCATTATGAAATCACAAAGCTTTGCTTATATTTTTATTACTATTTTTGGCCCCTTCCATGTGTTCTTGACAACCATACAGTTGCATTCACTACTTCAATGACAAACTCTCTGCCCCACCAGAAAACTGAATCGGACAGTTGATTTTAGAAAAACTTTACTTTTTCCCAATCCCCACCATAAGTAATCAAAGATTATTTGCTGCTTCAGGCATAGTCATTCACACAGACTGCCAGTTTTCATTCATGTCACTTCAGCTTTGCTAAAGATTGTGGATTTTAGATCTTTTGCTGCCAGCACTTAAACGATAGGGATGCTCAGAAACATTCTGTATCAGTGGAGTTTGAGTGGGTGGATTGCCTTCATCAACAAAGTACTTTGTTATGGGCAAACAACACTAAATTTTGGCATTAATAGCCATGACATTATTAGCAGAATCACAGAGATAAGGAATTCATTTCTACAAGAGCCTTCAACAGTGAAAACAGATTGATGGTTTACTACATTAAGTTCTATGCCTACTGCTTGCTCCATTTCTTAGATACTTGTCTAACTTTGGAAGCCCAAAAGCAGTTCAGCCAACTACTGTGCATCATGGTAGTAATTTATTACAGCTTTTAAAGATGTAAGGGACAACTGTATTTGCATCTTTTGCAAGGGAAGTTGCAAAAGGATGATTGCAGAGCTTGTATTTCACAAAGTCACTAAAACATAAAGTCATTAATTTTGTGGACAGTGGCAGCATTTGCAAATATACTGTCTTGGTTTAAGACAATTATGTGGGTGGACAGTCCAAAATTAGTTAGCTCCCATTTTAATCACCCCCTTTTCACCAATAAGGAGAATGCCGGACGATATAGGTGAAAAAATATCAGTTTACTAAAAGCAAACCAGCAACAATTAACCCAACATCAACAAGCACTAAATACAATGTTGCTGAATCCCATGGACTGCCGGGAAGAAATTAAAACAAGAAGGAGGAGAAGCCCCTCCTCAGCAGGTGAGGGGTGCCAGCTCCATCTGGGTTAGCTCTGAACCTGCAGTCAGTCCCTTTGCTTTTTTTGGGCCAGCTGGACCTAGTTGGTGTTGGTGCTGCAGTTCTGGGTTGCTTCTGCATTGCAGCAGAAAGAAAAATGGATTTGCTGGGCACTGAAACTCACAGGCCTGGCCCTGACAGCTCTGGATCCAGAGATGAGGGTTGCCCCCTGCAACTGTGGCCAAAAAGTTGTTGCCAAATTTCCTCCAAAACAGTTTAGGATTGTGGAATGCTGTTTCTTGGAAATCTGTGCCAGGCAACTTCTCATGGAGAAAAAGAAAAGGCATCTGCCTCTCTTTGCCCTCGCCCCAGGCAACTCTCTTGGCAGCGCATTGAGAAATAAGAACTCCATGTTTGTGTTGCCTGTCTCTTACCGGGACCCTGGGCCAAACTCCTTCACAAACCTGGGAAAAACACCCTGATTCTGCTCCAGGTTCCCAGGTCTTAAAGTGAGAATTTAAAGTAGGTTGGCATAGAAAAAATATGGAATACAATATGCTTGATTTTGATTACTCAGAACATACACAAATACTTCTACACTGGAAAATGATGATCTCTAGGAAAAAGGGCTGGGAAGGTTCTTTACAAGGAGGCTGAGAGAAGTACAGAAACTGGCTTGAAGTTGCCCATCTGAGAATCTGAATAACTGAAATGTGATAGCTATTTCTTTTGAAAATAAATGACGAAGCATCACTGGCTTGGACTATTACAACAGTCTGAGAGAGATTTTAAAGAATTTGTGCACATAACATTACATTTTAATCTCTTAGAGAGCTGAGGGGAAGCAAAATACAGAAAAATAAAATTAAATCTTGCAATGATTTGTCAATGTGTTCAGGATTACAAATTTGTGTCTGCTCTATATACTTTCACAGGTTTGCAAAGATACCACCTTAAATATTGTAGCATTGAAAATATGCTACTTTGTAACTGGAAAATTTGTTTTGTATTTGATTAATGTTTTAATATTTTCTGTGATGACACTGACATTTACTCTGCGTACTGCTTAGCTCTTGATCTGCAAGGCATTTTGTAAAGAACTTTCTATGGGAACTTTTAAAAATCAGGTATGTCAAATGTCACAGTGACTCAGCAGGAAGTGGAATCAGTCTGACTGCCACAAGAGTTGGAGTCAGTGAAGTAAACTATTAATTTGTTGATATTGTGAAAAGTTCAAACTGGGCCTCTAACAGTCCTTATTTTTGCCATGCAGGAATCATATTCAAAGGAATAATTGACTCACATCCATGCAACATAATCATGTCAAGTTGAGCCTGACAAAAGCAACTCAGCTGTAGGTGTAAGTATGCAAATTGATTAATCACAATTAAGTCAAATGCAATTAAAAAAATATTTACCAATTATGGAGTCTCCTGAAAGGTTAATAGGTTGAAGATTTTCAGTACTAGGAAGTCAATTGAAGACAAGATTGTAAGGCTGAGTGCTTATTTCAAGTCCATGATTTATTAAGCCTTTGGAATCCAGACAGTCTTTTTTTTCCTGAGAAGAGCTCTTGCCTTTTAACAAGTTCTTGTATCAAAAGCCTTATTGATCTCTAAGTCATCAGCTTACCAGAAGTGACAGCTTATGACAAAGATATGGGCAGCTCCTCAATTAACAAGAAATTGGAATCACAATTAGATTATTGTTTTTCTTGTAAAAGCATTTCATACCCTTACTATTAACCTGTCATGAGGCACTGGCTGAAATCACAGCATAATTGCTTAGTTCAGAACTCCTTTGATGTCTTGCAAAAGCCTAAAAATATTATTATTGAAATATTTCATCACCAGAACTTTTAAAATATTTTCATAATTCCCAAGTTGATAAGGTCATTGCAATGTAAAGACATTGACAACAATATGAATAAAAATCTCCCATATAGACAAAGTCCCACATAAAACTATCCAGTGACTTCTAGTCATTTTTATTTTATGAGACAGAACAAAGAAGACAAATTAGCTGAAGAACACTTTGATTGCAAATGAAAACACCACTTAACACTCTAACAATTGAAAGAGCACAAATATTGAGTACGTGGTAGAACAGATTAAGAGTCTTCATCTCTCCCATGAGGTACACATGAGCTAGAAAAAAATAAATGTTTGTATTATTATACTGCACAATACTTCTCTCCCAACTCTTCACGTTCATGCATTTTGTTAAAAAATTGATGAAACACAAAAAGGGGGATTTGTTTATTCAATGTTCTTCTGTTTTGATTCCTGTAGTATCGCATGGTGAAACACAGACAGACACAGATCTCTTTCTCAGCTACACTATTACTGGTCAAAGCAATGTACTTTCACTGAAGCTGGTGAAATTATAATGGTTTAAGTGTTGAACTACTGACAGGAGTAACTCCAGTACCCAGTTGCCTAACTTCTAACTTGGGTAATTCTCCCATTCAATTAAGGGAAAGAATAGCCCAGCT
This sequence comes from Melospiza melodia melodia, assembly GCF_035770615.1. Lineage (NCBI taxonomy): Eukaryota > Metazoa > Chordata > Aves > Passeriformes > Passerellidae > Melospiza > Melospiza melodia. Next base: position 36,280,761 of record NC_086194.1, on the reverse strand, counting down.
AAAGTGTAGAAAATCAGGCCCATAGTCATGATGCCAGAGAAAAGGTTGACGTTCATATTTTGTGCCATGAAATAACCTTATATGAAGGATAAATGCTTTAATACCATGATGGGCCATAATTGGTCTCTTACACTAATGTAAGAGACAGCTGCAACACCTTAGAAGGTGTCAAAAACTCATGAAATGTCCCACGATCCACTATTTCATCAGCTAGGGGAGGTACAGGAGGTGTTTCCACCTAGCTCAGCATAACACAAATCCCACACAAATATATGGACCAGATGTTTCCTGGATTCTTTCCCCCACTACTCAAGGGATACCATCAGCAACCACCACTTCAACAAGACTCCAACCACTGAGAAGGCCAGAAAAAAGAGAACAAATGGCATGTCGTTGAAATCTCTGTAGTGTTGATATTTTTTCTACTTAATCTGTTTGTCTGTCATTCTCTTCCTTTCCCCCTCCCTCTCTCTACCTCACATTTACTGTTAAATAACACTCTATACTATTGACTTCAGTATATTGTCTCATTTGTGCCTTTACTACAAAAGAGGCATCTCTCTAGTAATTGTAATAATCAGATCTTAGCATTATTTTCACTCACACACAGTCTATTCCTGTGTTCTTAGCAGGCACTACATTGTAAACAATCCCTGAGCTTGTCTTGCATATGCTAAATGGAGCTACTTTAAAATTAGAACTTGACCATCAATTTTCTTCTTGAACAATTTCTGAGAATAGCATCTGATTTGAGAACTCTCATTTGTCACAGATTTGATTTACAGTTAGAAAAGTAGCTCATATACAGTGTCACAGGAGTGAATTTAAGTCAGTTGGAAATGTGTGGAAAGACAGCTTCAATATATTTGGAAAAGCTGACAAAAACTACATCTAACAAATAAACCATGTCTGTAGACACAAAGAGAAAACCACTGTCACGTTTTTTTAATCTTCCTTAATTATGAAGAACAAAAAGCAGGCATGGCATCTGTGCAAGAGAGAATTGTTGTAGTTCAACTCAGATTTATAAGTAAAGTTTCAGTTCCACAGAACCCACCAGGGAAAATACTCAACAAAGTTGAACATGAAATTGGGACAAAAATCTACTTCCCCTTATTTGAGGAAAGCTGTGATTATTCAGGTAATATCACAGAATCACAGCATTGTTATATTGGAAGGGAATTTTGGAGTCATCAAACCTTAGTCAAGGCAGAGTCAGCTAGAGCAGGAAAGCATCCAGACGGGATTTGAATATCTCCAGAGAAGGAGGCTCCACAACCTCTCTGGGCAGTGTGTTCCAGTGCTCTGCCACCCTCAAAGCAAAGACATTTTTCCTCATGTTGAGGTGGAACTTCTGTTTCTGTTTAGGCCCATATCCACATCAGAACTTTTAGCAGTGCATATATTTGAGCAAGCCTCCATTTAAAGAAAAAAACCTGTAAGTGTTAGGTAAAGAAAATTTTGTAATTAGCACAATTTTTTCTGGTGTTTCAACAGGTGTTGAAATAGATAAACCATCTATGTTGCTGATTTGCATATTTCAGACTCAAATAAACTGAAATAGTATGGGTTTCATTCAACTGCAAGAGTTGTTCCAAATACAACATGGCATTTGTATTTTCTTCACAGTGTTAAATTAACTTGGCTAAGAGCTATCCTGTAATATAAGAATTCCACCACTCCAGTAATTTGGCATAGCTGCACTCCTTATGACAACGCAGGACACTAACACTTTCTTTCTGGACACCACCTGCATAAACAACACTGACAGACTAACCATATTTAGGGGTTGTCAAAACATTGAGACAGCAAGTTTTAGTAATCTAGAATTGGCATCATAATTAAGATGGGCTCAAGTTCTACTGAAGACATAAAATTCACTTTTTTCATAAAGTGAAATATGAAAAATTTGAAATTAAAAATTAGTTACTTTGCTCATAAAGTGAGCAAAGCAGAAATTAGATTCCCTGCCAGTTTTCAACTTGTTAGCCAATTAGACTGGAGCTCTGAAAAATCATTCTTCCTCCACTTAGATGATGCAGGTTAAAACATACTTTAAATTTAATGAAGATGAAGAAATTTACTCAGCCTAATGGTTTAAATATGAACTACTCTAGACAGAAAATTAATTCAAAGTGGAATTACTATTCTATTTACAGTTAATCAGTATTAGAGTATCAGTCAATGAAATCGAAGCACTCCCAGTGTAGACACACTGGGTTTGTACCACTCCAATAAAAACTATCTTTCCCAGAAGGAATGTAACAGTAAGAACAGCTTTTTTTTTTTTTTTTTTTTTTTTTTTTTTTTTTTTTTAATGAGAGGAACAGATGTTTTGACAGATACCTCCAGAGTAGACACCTGTTATAAAAATGAGGTGCTTCAGCTCAATCATTTAAAAACAGTAGTAAAACATCTAGCAGTTTAAAATCAGCTCAATATATCTGAATGAGAACACAAATAAAAATTTATTGTGTTTCTGTAAATCACAAATAGAGGAAAGTCTTTGACTAAAGAACTATGGGTAAGTTAAATTCTTGTAGTTCTACTTTAATTAAAGCCAAAGAAACTTCATTTTTCCATGGACTACATACCTTGCAAGGGTCAACAATACTTAATGCTGAGCATCTGCCAGCTATTCCTTTGCTTTCCATTTGACATTAAAATCAAGTGCAACTGTTTATTACAGACAGCTCTAGAACATTCATCATCACAGTAAGTATAGAAACTACATGTCGACAGTAATTTCTGCCACAGAAACAGTATTTCAACATACAAAAAGGACATAATTCACTGTGCAAACATTATTTTTATTCTCTAAAGCTAATTTCATCTCACTAGGTTTTTGTATGGATATTTGCAGATCCTCTTGCTCTAAGTCCCCAAAATATAAAGTACATGCACAGTAAAAGCTTGACACGCACCCAGAAATCTATGCCAAAGTATTTTTATTAAATGTCGTACTTCTAAAATCAATTATTTTTGGATGCTTAATTTAGAACACTTGGTTTTCACAGAAAACTTTTCTAATTTTTGGTTGCTAAAAAAAGCTTAAAAATGCAGATCCAAAGCACTGGAAGACAAGAAAGCAGACTACACCAACTAGAAATGTGTATCTTTCTCAAGTGTCCAATTTTTAAGCCATACAATGATTTTTTTGACCTAAACTATGATTTTGGAATGCTTGAGATGAAAACATTATAAAAAATGTGACATAGGATCACTACTACGACATCAGGAATTGCTTCTAACGCCCAGTCACAGGCAAGAATCAACTCTCTGGATGACAAGAAGTCAGTATGCAGCAGTAAATGCATGTGGCATCTCTCAGGGTACTTACTGCAAGTCCCATAGTAGGGCAGAAGTTACCAAGCTAACTGTAAGCAGCTTGGTTTGGAACTAGAGGCAATTTAGCTTCAGCAAGAATAACTATTTAGATGTATGGAAACCATATGCATGCAGAAATGTTTACTGGGGCTGTCAGAGCCATGACTGATGGAATGGGAGAGTCCCCACTTCTACAGGCTCATGTATAATCTTGCCAAACAGTGGGAAATACCAGAGAGCTGTGAGCATTGCCAAATCACTAAACTTTACCCTTGAATTTTATAGAGTTTGGCCTCTTTTTAACAGTCTCCTTTGAACTTAAATCATTGTCCTTAACTTCACCATTTCTGTCTTCCAAGTGCAGCAGTAATGATTTAAAGCTCTGCATCAACTCAGTTATTTCTCCTGCAAATAATGTGATTCAAACTAACTCAGCCATTTCTGTACAGCTGTGTTTTGTAGGGGTGCAGAATGAAACGAAATTGGATCCATGATTCAAGGATCATTCAACAGGGTCTTTAGATATGGTCTTTAGAAGTGTTACAGGTTTCCATAAAATACATAGAAAAATAATTAAAATTGACAGGAGAGATTCTACTGTGAGTAAGTGAATGAAAAGGAGCAGGAAAAAACTGACCTCCCAAAATCTTGCTTCCACTTAATATTCTGTTACTTCCTTTCCCATCTTCCTTTAACCAAGACTGAAAAACTACCTCATTAATAAGCAAATTTAAGCATGTCAGCCCTGTTTTCAAAGAAATAAACAGAACATTTGTGAGGATGGACAACAGCATGTGTGGGCATCCTTGTTACAGAGGTAAGAGGTGGAGTTCAGCTTTAGGGGTGACGCACAATCATGTATTCCATATCTTCTCTACATCAACGCACGCAAGTTAGTTTAGTGTCTCTTTAAGGCCCGGAGTTAGGATCAGAACTCCTGTGTTTTACCCCAGCTCATGGCAGGGCAGGCCAATCCCTTGACTGCCGCCCCTGCCACTCGGGAGAGGGCGCAGTGCGCTGCTGACCACGGGCGCGCCGTGGAGAGAGAGCCTGCTGAGCTGCACCGGTGCCCCCGCAGCACCGAGTCCTCTGGGACAAAACCAGTTTTCCCAGGTTTTGCTTTTCTGCTGCTTCCCACAGTTTTGTCAGTTCTCGGGGGAGGGAGTTTGTTTTCTTGGAAGCGAGTTGTTGCCGTGTGGTTTCGTTTGTTCTGTCACTCAGCCGCATGGCCAGAGAGAGGACGGTCCCTCACTGTGTCCGCGTTGCCCAGGACAATTCGCAGGATCTCCTGCGGCACCGTGGGTGGGGTTGAACCGTTTGCCTTTGTATTTCTTTGATATTGCTGTTTTCTCTTAGTAAACTGTTATTCTTTCACTTATATCTCTGCGCATTTGTCTCTCCTCATTGGTAGAGGGGAGAGGTTAAAATACGCACTTGCACAAAGACACACGAGCCTTAAGTTTCTGAAGAATGGCTTTTACTTTTCAGGCCATGTAAATGTATCCTTCCTCTCACTTCATAAACAATTTGATCCTCCACGAGGGTCAGAACCGTTTCACAGTCCACAGTTGCATGGCAAAGACCCATCAGAAAAGGAAACACAGATCTTTACTATTCCTCCTCTTTGCTTCCTTTGATTCAAACACTTTTGAATACTTGAGAAGTTTTTTTGGCTGCCTTGTCAGATGAGGGACCACCAAATGATACCGTAATGGACGGAACTGCAGTTTTATTTTTACAACCCTTTACCCATTAGCTTTGTGAGAAATACCTCACAATGATAATCTTTATGGAGTCAACACCCTGTGTATTTCTTACATTATTTAAATTTATTACTTTCACTTGGAGGAAAGACTGAGAAGGATTTGGAAAATGACTCTCAAGTCAAGTGCATTGCGGAATGCGGGCGGTTACTCCCAGCTGAGCGAGTACAAACGCTGCGATGGACAAACCGCCCTCCTGAATGCACCAGGGCGGTTGGAGCACTCGTGCTGCACTGAGATGCAAATGCAGCACTTAGCGCTGATGTGAGGCACTGATAGCTGGGGACTCGTACTGAGCAGCTCCTCGGAGGAACAAAGACGGCAAACGTCCACTGCTGGTTTTCTTTCTTCATGCTGCCAGCACATAGTATGGATCAAGCAATAACAAGATAGAGAAGAAGGTGGTGACTTTTAGCCATATATGAAAACAGTCCTAATAAGACAAGGATTTGTTCAAGGTTCAAAAAACAAGCAGACATCTGCAGACTATATGTTTTCTTTTTAGGGTTTCCCCATTTTATACAGTAGTGTTAGGAGTCTGGATATAGGATTGTAGGTCATTATTTCAATGTTAAATGCCTATGTGATTTTTTATCTGTGGTCAGGAATAATCTTAAAAAGATCAGACCATTTAAAACATATACTGTAAATATAATTTTGATTTAGGACTTTGTCTCTCAGTTCTATCCTTTTCAGAGAAAAATTTTTATAAAAATGGAAAATGAGAAAAAACAGATACTTGGGGTATATTTAATCAAATATAAAATGGAGACTGTGAAAAGTTGTTGCTTTTTCAGAAGAAAACAACTGAGTGAAAGATGGGCTAAATCAGGGGCAAAGCAGAGAGCTTAGGGACTTCTCTAAGCCATGTTTCTGTAGAGGCTGGCAACCCGCTCAAGAGCATACAGAAAAGCAATAAAGGGTCCTGCTTTTACTCCTTTTTTCTATAGCAGATGGAAGGATAATTGTCAGAAATAGTTTAGAAATCTCACAAAACTGTTGTAAAGTAGTTGATAATTGTTAAGCATGTACTCGTTAGTTTGGTTATTATACTGCAAAGGGGGTTAAAAGGGTAGTTATAAGAAATACGGTACTCCACGTACCGTATTACACCGAAGTAAAGTGCATCACGCCCCCGCCCCGCTCCAAGCAAAACGAGCCAGCCTGGACAGAACTGTAATGGGCCAATCAAGCGCCTTAAACCTTCACGTAAATGAAGGATCCCAACAGAAACCAATCCAAAGGGACATAAAAGAGGATAAAAAGGGGCATCTGACCCAGTGAATCCGTGCCGCTCCACCTGGGACATCGGGGACATCGCTGCTCAAGACAGAACCCAGCGCCAGCGCTGCAGCATCCTCGACGGGACCGCTCCTGCTCGGCCCGCGGGCCCCCTTGCTTTAAGCCTTTATTTTTTTTATAATAAAAGCTGAAATCACTTAGTACCGGGCGTGTGTTCCCGTTTTTAACTACAACGCTCTGCAAGGAAGTGACCAATATCAGACAGTATTTGTTCTACTGGTTCTGCTTTCTACATTCTGTTTTTTCAACACAAGACACTAAGGTGAAACACCCGGAAGGAAGGGGCAGGGACGTGGCTCCTGTCACTGCAAGTAATTTGAACTTGTAGCATGGTGAGGGAAGAAAAGTTTTCAGGGTCTGTAAGTTTAGAGAAAAGGTAGAAGAATTGCTAACAAATTAATTGTAAAGCAGGCAGATATTAAAACTCCCAGTACAGTGAAAAATCTCTTTTCAGAAACCAGAGATGCATACAGTTTGTTGTAATTCAGAGCAGTCCTGGAAGCATAGGCTAGCAAGGAGAAATTGTTCATAAACATAATTTACTTTTATTCTTAGTGTTGAATGAATGACATGGCTCTAGTTATAATAAGAAAAGCTTAAGCAACCAAGTACTTTTTCCATACAGTACCTTTTTGTCCTCTGGCCCTCAGTGTTAAATGCTCTTGTGCATGTGTTAACCCCAAGTTCAAAAAGAGACCAAAGAACTTTACAGGAAAAATCACTGAGTATCATCAAATACAGTCATGAAAGGGGCTCAGGACGTGCTTTGGAGGCTGGCAAGCACAGGGAAAAGCTAAAAGTAAAAAAAAAAATCACTCTACACCTGCCCTGTCTTCACATCCTTTCTCTAGGCACTCCTGGCTACTCTGAACAAAGACACTGAGCTGGAGGTACTTGTGATCAGAATCATGCACAGCTGTCTTTACACATTCCTATGTATTTGTAGGAGCCATTCTTGTAGAATGTTTGGATGAAGAATATTACATACCTGTGCAATACACTGAAATTTTTCAGTCATGCCATAGTACAAACTGAAGTGTGGACCAGCTTTGCTACAGTAGTTAAAGATTTTCAGGTTAAATTTAAAGAACTTGTCTGAATTTAAATGCCTCAAGGCTAATCATAATTATTGATAGTGCTAAACATAGCCTTGACAACCTCATACAATAATTTCAACAGTGTCCTGACTTAGGTTACAGATAAGTTACGTATGGTTTAGCTCTTAAGTTTTTACTTAGATATGGACTGTATGAGTTAAATTTATTATCAGATGAATTAAAGTGTTCTAAAATAATGCAGCTTCTAGAAAAAATAAGCTCCCAAATTCCACTAGTGAAAATTAAATAATTAATGTTGAAAATAATATTTCAGTTTTCATCCAAATCAAGGGGGGGGAGAAGTAATTTTATTGGTAAATTATACATGCAGAAATTAATTTTGTTTTTTTTTTAATAGAGGTTACTTGTATTGCACTACTTCTTAGAGTTGGGGGGAATATAAGGAAAACCATTCAGCAACTATTCACTACATTTTGAAGGATTTTATTGTACTAGTGAAAATATAGATTGTGTTTTGATTATGGATACTCCAGTGGTTTCAGTGCAAATTATAACAGTGTATATTTTTTTTAAAAAAGTTAGATGTTCATCAAAACATTATGATGCATCCTCTTAAAGAGCAGCAAAGGAAACATCCAAAGTTTAACCGGATATAGAATGACCCTTTTAGCTTTAAAGCCTGCTGTGAAATGTATGTGGCACTCTCTTCAGTATGAAGTAGGAAACTCAGACATTCAAATCCTCTTGGGTTACCCAGCATCTTTTTCTTAGGCAAGCTTGCTGTCTAAAAATTGGGACCTTCTCTTGTTCTTAATCTAATAGCTTGAATATCTCTTTCACATTCTCCTTTTTATATTTATGAATCTCTTAAGAGTAGTAAGCTGCTTTAACTTTACAGAAAGAGTCAATATTATTCACAAGAAAAGATCACAAAATTGCAGAAGAGTTACGAGAAATGCTACAAAAATTCAAATGCTATATGATACCCTTGCTATCCACTTTTAGGTCTACTTCTAGGAAGACTAAATCTAACCTGACTTTTAAAGCATGTAGTCCTGTACTTAGGAGTATTAAATTTCAAGATGCAACTTCTACTATCTGTAATCAGACTGGTAATTTTTCAGGATGTTTTTTTGTAGAATTCTCACCCACTGCAGCCTTCAGAACCCAAGCCAGAGGCTCTTCCTGAATTACTCTGATTTACTAAATTAATTGATTTATCAATGTCCTAATTAAAGAGAAAAAATGAAACAAAAAAAATGGTGTATTAAAGTGGCAAGTACTACATGGTGCAGCAGAATATAAGATCTGTTTCTTCTTCTGCTACTCAGTGCATTTAACAAATAAATCTACTGATCAATAACCATTCTAATAGCAGTATTGATAAAACAAGCTAAGACAATAATTTCCTACTCCATTTCCTCCACTCCTTTTGAAGTTTGTGTACTGGCAGCAGAAAATAAATTACTTTTTCCTTTGTTTTAAGCAACAGATCTCCGGTTTTAGAAGCTAATACCTAGATAAGGAAAATAGGACACAAGCCTGCCCCAAACCCAGTACAAAAGGCTTGGAACAGCCTCACTTGTTTCCACACTTAAGGTCAAATCTGAATACATTACACCAAAGTAAATACTATGTATTATTTTCCCCTAATTGTTGGGGCCCATTTTCAAAGTCTCAGCCATTTCAAATAAGATCTGATAAAGTATTGTACAGCATGCCTTTCACTTAAGTAAGTGTGCATTAGCTGCACGAAAGCCCAGGCATATGCTCACCTTTAGATAATATTACAACCCCACCAGATTTAACAAAATCTCTTCTATAGGTAACATAAACATATCTACGTGATCAGAGCTTTGTTACTGCTATTACCTAAACCAGCTCTGGGTCCCATGTAAACCCAGTGTAGCAGTCTACTGGAAAAGGTAAACACTTGGTAAACGGATTAAAAAATTTAATCGTTAGAAGTCATAAAATTTGATTGGAAAAACCATCTTACGTGTTAAAAACACTCCATCAGTTTTACTTTCCACTTCAATTTTTCACCCTTAACAAGGATCACTTGTATGCCTTCGCTATAAGAATAACCAAAACAAACAAAAACAAATTAAAACCATAAAACAAAACCTCAAAACTCAAACAAACAGAAAAGCAAAAAACCCAAACCATAAATTAGACATCTTATTAACCTAGCCCAGTCAGACGTTGAGTTAATTTTGGTGAGATGTCCATAAGATTCTACTCTCCCTGGAACTTTCTAAAATCAGTATCTGTTCTATACATTTGATTCTAGCGGTAAACAGCCATTTAAAACTAATTTCCAAATCCCATCTTATTCCTGTAGAATCAGGAGGAGTTCCAGAGAGGTTTCCTTCTAGAAAGGCCTTGGCCACTGGTGATCAGACAGAAAGCTGGAATTCAGACCGGGTGGTCACAGGATGGAGACCGAGCTTTTGCCTCAAAGCGTGTGAAAGCCTCTTCAACAACACACCATTCTCAAAACCTCCACAAGGGAAGCACAAGCTCGTCAGAACGGCAGGAACTACTGCTGCTGGGCCATGCACTCAACAGCAACTTCCTGTGCAACAATGCCGCAAATGATAGTGGCAACTTAATTCGCTACCCCCCGGAAAAAAACCCAGAAAAGCCACGGCATTCTCGATCCTTTTTCTTCTAAAACTCAGTCACGAAGGGACCGGCGCCATGTGGCGGGGGGTGGGGGGGCACGACGAGTGCGAAGAGCGGAGGGAGGGTGTGGCCTCATCTGTGCCATCCCCCAATGGGGCTATTTAAGGAGAACGGAATTCCCATCGACCGGCTTTTTTCGGGAATTCAACTTCGCGAACAAGGAATACTGACGGCCTGCGCTTAGTTTTCTCAAAAAAGTTCATACGGGTTTTGCTTGAAAGTCCTTATTTTTTTTAAGTCTGTGAGCGCAGCCTCGGCTCCAGTGAGTGATGGTGAGTGAACGCCGAAGGGGAGGCACGCTGGGGCGGTGGGATAGGGGGTGTTTAAACGCCCAGCCGACGGGCGGGCTTCTGCTGGGGTATGTAGTGCCTTGAGGGGTGACCCCAGCGGGCAGCGGAGCGGAGAGTGGAGCAGTAACTTCTTCGGGTTATTCTTGGGGTGAGAAACGGGAATGCCCTCAGCTGGAGCACTGTTCGCTTGTAAGGCGGTGGTGGGGCTGAACCCCTGAGGGCTACTAGCATTATAACTATCTTGAAGGTTTTAGCACCTTACGAGGGGAGCGGTTAAGGTGGAGGGAGTACCGCCATTAAAAGGCCGGGGGCTTCTGCAGGGGAACGTCCGGCTCGTACCTGTCGGCTTTACGGGGTGTGTGTGTGGGTGCTTGGCGTCGGAACACGCTTCACACCCTCGAGCGGCCATTTTGTGACTGCGCTAAAGGAGCGCCGTCCCGCAAGGCTGGGCGGGTGCCCCGCCACCTGCCCATGGCGGTGTACCCGCTGCGCGTAGGCTCCGGCAGGGCCCTTTGTCTGGGGCTTGCGAATAGCTTTCAATGTCCTGAGGCGCCAAACCGTCCTGCCCACGCCCCGTCGGCGCTGAGCAGCCGAAGTGTGAGGTAAAATGGCGGCGGCACCACGAGCGGCGCCTCGCCTGCCCGAGGTCCTACGTCCCCCCCTGCTGGAGCAAAGGCCCGGCGACGCCCGGAGTGCCGCGGGCTCCTCGGCCCGCACCGGCATGCTGCTTGCTGTTTGTTCTTTCTATGTGAGAAACGTGCTTTGCGACTGTAGCACTGACGCTTCAAACACTATACGAGTAAGGTGGTGAGGCTGTTTTTGGTTTTGGTTTTTTTTTTTTTATTTTTTTTTATACAGGAGAGGTTGTGCCTAGCGTGCAGTGCTGGGCCGAGGGCTCCGCTTAGTGCCCAGCGGGAAGGCTGCGGCGCCAGCCGCGTTCTTCCCTCAGGCGCCCGCGCTGTCATGGAGACTGCTCAGCGTCCGCGCAGCGGGGCGTGGGTCACGGGGTTTAAATGCTTCAATTAAAAAAAAAAAAAACCAAAAAACAATCCAACAAAAAACTACTGCTTACTTTAAACAGAGAATGTGCTGAGGGCAGGGAGAAGCTTGAAAAATCAGGGGCTTGTGTGGCCAAAAAAAGTGAACGTTTTTCTCTCCTGGATGAGCATAAAATTGAGTTATGCTTGTAACACACGTGGGTGGGTAGGTAGGTATTTCCTCCACGTAGCCCAACAAACGTCCTTTTCCACATTTTCTTTTGCCAAAATTCTTAACTAGTCTCCCGACTACTGTTGCACCAGTTTTCCCTCATCAATTTAAACTTTATGAATTTAAACTTGAATAATTAAGAGCAAACAGATTAATTTGATCTTTTGATGAGAGAAGCAAAAAAACACCTGTTAATTCTGATAAGCTGAAAAACTGAATAAACCCCAATATTCGTGGCATCTGGAATTTTGATATCAGAGCTACTTCATGAGATAGACAAAGTGGACTTCTTTTAGAGTAATTCTAAAGGGGTGAGTCACTTCAGCTGATGCTGTAGTTCCAGTATCATAGGCAGTGTTTCCCACTTCAGAACTTGAGGTGGTTTAGGCTTTGGACACTGATTCAGCAGCAGTGTGAGGTCTTTGTGCATCGTGTATGTAGAACAGTCATTTGTGTAGTGCTATGTTCACAAAATTATTTGCGTTTAGATAAAATAGTAATTTTTTTGCATTGGCAAGCGTTTTCCATCATCTTACTGAGGACTTGAAAAGTGGCCTCGGAGGGAGATTTTCTTTCTTTTTGTTCTAGGAGAATTTTACCACTGTGCGGTTTTGATCTCCTTTTCAAGTTCTAGTAAATGCATGTATTAATAAATCTTATTTTTCATGTTGCCCAGCTTGCTGGAATGCCTAAGTAGTCTGTTTATTCTTTCTTTCTTTCAGGTACATAATGTGTGAGAGTGTTAAATAAGTTATTTTCTTTGAAATTCTGCCTCATTAGTGTGAGACACGAGCACTGCACTTCCATGGTGGCCAAGGCTGTGTGTGACAGGTGTACCAGCAGCATCTGTGGTTGCCAGCAGTGTCTGTGGTTGCCAGCTTCCTTCAGCTGGTTCAGGCACTTGCTGGGCTCCTCCCCTGAGAGCCGTTTCCTGTTTTAGGGCTGCCAGAGAACTTGCACAGCAAAGTGAATACCACTTCTAGCTTGGTTCACTGACACATCCAGAAAGAAAGAAGTAGAAGCAGCAGTTAGGTCAGCTTGAGGAGTTGCCATCTCAGATTTCAGTTCAAATGCCCTTTAGCTGGGTATGCAGCCAAACAAAAGCAGAGTACCAGGTGGGTGAAAAACTGATTGCTTCGTGTTAATCTTCCTGCCAGATTTTGTAGAGCCAGTTTCATTTGAACTGAGGTGTTAGAGCCAATGATGGTCCATTTGTGCAATTGAAATTCCTTGTCACCTGCTATATCTATAGGAAGGTGCAGGCATTCTGGTGTGTTAAAATGTAATCTAATTGACTAAAATAAATATTTCTGTTTAAATTTTTTAGGCAGCACATGTGGAGACCCAGCGTTCAAGTGCCACGGAGGGCACTGCCTATTCAGCAACAGTCAGTCAGGGCTATGTTTTACCAGAAGGAAAAGTCATGCCCAACACAGTCTTTGTTGGTGGAATTGACATAAGGGTATGTGTACACTTTAAATTGTTTAAGATAGGGTATAGGGTACATCAGTGGAGAATAAGTGAAAATTTTGCTCCTCTTTTAGTGGGGATTTTAAAATTTTTTTGTGGTGGTTTTTCTTTTTTTTTTTTCTTTGTGTGTGCATTTGCCAGTCTAGAAGATAATGACATGACATCATGGGAGAATTCTGGAACATGTCTTCCAAAACTAACTTTTAGTTCTTATGGTAGTGGAAAATGGGTTTAAAAAGTGGTACTTGCCTGCTTTCAATCAGTTCTAAGCAGTTGAATGCTTTTGAAGATGTTTAAGACCTTGTTTTCTTTTAGATGAATGAAGCAGAAATTCGGAGTGTCTTTGAACAATATGGTACTGTGAAGGAGGTGAAGGTCATCACTGACAGAACTGGTGTTTCAAAGGGGTGGGTAGAATAAGAGTTGTTGTTTTAAGTTGCTGCTTATGTGGACAGCGTTCTGTAGTAGGTGATATGAGCAGATGCTTAGCAACACACTTGACATGCTGAAGCCTTAATGCTAACTGCAGTCTGCTGTTATTGTGAGTTAAGACTGAAACCAATTAATCTATACTGCCCCAAACTAAATCTGTATAATCTTACAAAGAATAGCATTAATTTTTTTTTACTTCAACCTCTCTGTTCAGGGAAAAGAAGCTCACTGTCACTCAATCATTGAAAACAAAGCCTGACGCGTGATGCTTACACAGCCAATTCTTATGCGGGACTCTTCTGCTGGCTAGAGTAGCTAAAAATCAGGGGACAGTTCAGGATGATTAAGAGAATTAAATGGCTTATTCAGGGCAATGACTCTGCCCTCTCCTGACACTTGTGAATAAGTTCTAGAGGCAAACAGCCCGAACTTCTTTGGGTGAAGACTAAGTATGTGAACAAAGTTGAAACAAGGAAATTCCCTTTGAATATATTGAGGAGTTCTGGATAACCGTGGTGAAACCCTTAAATAAGAAGATGAAGGACCTTACCCTGCTGAGTTCTGGGGAGGCCATCCCAGTTTTGAAGTTATCCCTCCTGATGAGAAGGAGGGACTTCTCCCTCTTGAAGTTCCTTCCAGTGAGAATTTTTCTTACATTCTATGCTTAGCTCCTACAGTGTCATATCTTTTTTTTCAGCATATATAGCAATGGAAGAGCTGGAAATAAATTCATTTTCTCATATCCCTTCCTAGTCTGTGAAGTGAACCCTGCTGTGCTGTTAGTGTATGTTACAAGTATTGATAATCATTTGACTTATTCCATTAATGGGACACAATTGTTACTATAATGCTCTGAAATTATCTTAATTGTGTAGACGAGATAGACTAGGAATGCAGTGAAATAAACTGAAAAACCTCTTCAAGAATTGCTTCCCTCCCACTGACTGGTGTTACTGTTCCTATAATGCTGCTTCCATCCAGACCTCTGTAGTAAATATAAAATTAAAAGATAAGTCAGATCTTACTTAAAAATTTAACTTTAAGTTGCTAATATTAACAGCAGTCCTCATTCTGAGTAGTTAAAATGGAAAAATAGGCCTTATTTCATATTATTCTAAAATCTGGCATTTAGTTTCTTGCATCTGGCCTGAGTCATAAATTAATGTCCTAGTTGATAATTTTGATGTGCAATATAATGTACCTGGCACGTGGTTAACTGGTCTTGTTTCAAACATTTGGCCTAAAATCAAATGATACTGATTACTGAGTAGTCTGTTCTTCCTTTTTAGGTATGGATTTGTGTCTTTCCTGGACAATGTGGATGTTCAAAAGATAGTTGAGGTAAGCTCAACTTTGTTCAAATGACTAAGAAGTTAGAGGTATGAAGAGGTACAAAGGTTAGAGACAAGTTTGTGGAAGCCAAGTTACGTCCCCTGTAGAGAGAGTAAGCTAGGACACACAAAGTCTAGGGCTGCCCAAAAAGTAAACTTTCCTAAAATGTGTGCTGGTGGTAAAATCTTTGTGTATTTGCTTAAATAAGAAGCAAGATTAGTCTTCAGCATATTAGTTTTTAGCCTGGTGTGGTCAGACATCTCATGTAATTTTGTTTGATTGCTCTCATTTATTTAGTGCTTGAAAGCCTTGAGGTGTTTTGCTGCTTGCTTTTGGTAGTGGATGATTGTCACAGAACCCTTTTGCTTATGGCAGAAATGTAGACATTTAGTTATTGAGATGTCTTGGTTTAAGATAATTAAAGTGGGACACTCTAAAATGAGTCATCTCTCCTTTAGGTTGACCAATCCCTTTCCACGAATAAGTAGAAACAAATATGGATAGATATAAGTGAAAAAATAACAGTTTGCTAATAAAGAAGGAAATGGCAACAGGCAAAAAAATAACAGTAATAGTCACTAGTTACAAAGTTGCTGGAATCTCCTGGATTCCCAGGGAACAAAGAGGAACTTGAAATGGTGGGGTGACACCTCCCCAAAACAGTGGCCTCTGCCACTGACCAACCTTGTAGTTCCAAAGACAAGGGGGAAATGGTGACAGCCTCCCCCTTCTTACCTCTTCATTGATGAATGCAGCTGGTACTTGGTCAAGGGCTAGAACTCACAGAGGGATTTGCCTTCCTTGGCAGCAGCCGGCCAGGCAGCTGGGCTGGGGTGGCTGTGCCTTCAGTTCTGCAGGGCTGCTCCACGCTGGTGCAGACAGGCAGTGGTGGGATTCACCCTGAGCCTGTCCAGGATGCAAGAGAGAAAAGAGGGGTAAAAAACCTCAGAGCAGAGTCTCTGCCTTGAGCAAAGACCATGAGGCAAGAGAGTGCTGTCTCTGCTTTGACCTTTCAAAAGGCTGGGACACTTGCCCCACTGCCCCATGGTTGTGTTTTCTGGCTCCAAGGTCTTCAGAGACAGTAACAATTTTGGGCACAGACAGATAAAATACAATAACATTTTGGGTTACCCAGGGCATAGGAGTAACAGTATCATGGAAGACAGGATTAATTTTTTTATTTATGTCTCAGTAGTTGAAATATGTTTCTCTAGCAGTATTTTGTGCATTTTGTGCTACCTGGGGTGCAAGTATTTTTTAAGCCTTCTAGATTGTGCTGTGGCTGTTTATGTGTGTAGTGGGTCTAAGTACTGGCCAAACACCACTGCATCCACTAGAATCATTTACTCATTTTCTGCTGTGAGATAAGGATTAGGAGGAGAGCAAAGCAGGCTCGAAACTTTAAAGGGTATAAAGAAAACTTTATTAACAGGACTAGAAGAAAAATAATAAGAAATCAGAATAAACCTTCGGAACACTTTTCCTACTCTCAAGTCTTCTGTCTTTTCCTCCTGACAACTTGAAAAGACAAATGTGGTATTTTCAGTCAGTTTACCACTTTTAAAATAATCTTTTCTTCAGTTCATTTAGGGAGAGGAGCCTCTCCTGCCGTGTAAAGGAGACCAGGCCTGCAGGTGGTCATGTGATCTCTGCTGCTTGCCGGCCGCTGCTGCAGTCAGTTCCAGCTGCAGGGCTGCCTCTGTCCTTAGCCGTGTGATTTTCCCACAGTGCCGGCGGATGGCTCAGCAGCTCACAGCCAGAGCGAGGCCAGGCTCGGTGGTGGCAGAATCTCCACCAACCTGGCTGTGAGGCGGAGCAGGGCCTGGCCAGTGTTCAAAGGCTGGAAGCAAGAGAGTTTTTCCTGGGCTTTGTTCATTTTTAAGTGTGGTTTCACAGAGATGTGTTCAGCTTTTTTTAAGTCATTTAATAGAGTGTCAGTATTGAAAACTAGCCAGCTGGTTGGTTTTGTCAGGTCTGAAGAAAGGTCCTGCCAAGGCTGTTATAGGGAATCACTTAGGTAGCTGGTGGATTTCTTCCTTAACTAAAAACCAAATGATGTTAAACCACGACACTGTCACCATATAGTTTTTGTGTAGCAAACAGAGGAGATGAAGTGGTAGAACTGTTACAGACCTTCTGATCTTGGGAGTTTGATATCAGAGAAATTTTAGATTACGGCGCTTATAACCAGATCAGTTACTTGGTTCTGATAGACTTGGGCAGGTCACAAACCACTGACAAAGCGTTTTATTTTCCCTCTTTCTCCCCAGCCTGAATACAGTAACTGTGAAAATAATGTGTATTGAAATCCTTGCCTCTTTCAAGTATTTGCCTCAGAAAACTCCTGTGTCTCTGGAGGATGAACAGTCTCTCATTTGCTTCTGAAGCTCTTAGATAGGGAAGTAGATCAGAAAGACAAATCCAGATAGATGTGCCAGGCACAAATGTAGTGTGCTTTGATGTGCAGATGTGTTTACTGGCCATCCAGCTCTGTAAGTGGGAAGAGAACATGTTTGAATAAAGTGGAGAGTAATGAAACCCCAGCAGGAGATCCTTGATACTCACCAAAAGATTTTAAAAGCTTACTGTTACTTGATGTGGTATGATGACAAAAATATACAGTGACTGCTGTACTGAGCAACAGACTTCATCTGAGAACACCTTTTTCTTTTAACTATGTATTACATTTATTATGCTACATCAGTGTGGCATGCTTGCTCTGAGGTAACAATTTCTGTGGAAACCTCTTGAGTAGCATTGACATTGGAGTCATGCAGAGTACTGATTTTCTGTGTGTGCTTCAAAACTGGAGCCTGCAGTGTTCCTCTGTTAATATAGTACTTCCTGATCTGGGTTTGTGTACCAGAGGTCTTGGAAGACCCAGAGGCATATTGTGGGTTTTCTTTTCAGTGCACATTTCAGGTCTGCAGGCAGTACAAATACTTGCCCTCTCAGGAAGAAGCATGTTCAGATAGAGCATGTTGTCTTTTGGAGAGGATTGAAGAAAGGAAGACATTAACATGGGGCTTGTAGAGCTCAAATTATATGCAAAGGTTACTGCACTAAATCACTTGAGGCCCTATCTGCACTGAGTGGTCACAGTGTTTTCTGTAAATAAGCATAATAGAGCCTCTCTAACTAAAATTACTCTCAGTGCCTGTGTTCATCTGCCTGTTCAACAAGGCCTTGTAGCCTTGTTCAGCCCGGGCAGGGTTTTTCCTCTGCTTTAGTTATGTAACTGCACTGTGCTCCAGCATGAATCTGTTCGCAGTTCACATTGGAAAGTTGTCTTTCATTTAGAGAGGAGGCCTGTCTCCTAGGACCTTCCATTGTTGAGGTGGAGAAAGTAGTTGCATGATTTTGGGCACAGCAGGATTCCAGAATTAATTTAAAAATGCTCAAAATCAATCAAGACACCTCTGAAAAAAATAAAAACCAAACAAGTCCACCTGTCAAACTAGTCAGGTTATTGCACCTTTTTTCACCCCCATATCTGTTGAATCATCTTCTTGTACTAATAGAAATTAGAATGAGCAAGTTTTTTGTAATCACGATATTCTTATTTTGCAGGCAATAATACAGTTGCTGTTGCCTGTTCAAAGCACTTCCCTTTAGCAGAAATTGGAGAAAATTGCAAAACCATGTATTTTCTTGTGAAGCAGGCATTTCTGTAGAGTTGCATGTGATAGAGAATCTAGACAGACTATCTGCATCCAATACTGACTTTAATGCTTGGTACTAGAATTGTGCTAATAGGGCTAAACCAAAAATCTTACACTAGAGACCTGAGACTGTGGTCACTTTGCAATAGTACTGTCACTGAGACAGGAATAGTTAACACCCGTCTGTATAAAGCAGCAGGGCTGACGGTCACTGATACATAGTTGCAAATTGGAGTAGTGCATGTTACTATTGGGGCCAGTGATACATAATTTTGGAGGGTTGGTGAGTAGGCTGCTGAGCTGAGGGCACTGCAGGAAATCTGAGGTAAAAGGCATGTGGTGTAGAGAGAGGAGACTGGAGGTTGTTGAGCCTTTATGAGAGTTGCTGTACTGTGATGTAGAAGCAGAGTCCAGTCTCTTTAAAATCCTACAAACTTCTCACCTTGCTGATTCCCAGCTTACAGAGAATAACCTGTCTTTCAGTCACAAATCAACTTCCACGGTAAAAAGCTGAAACTGGGGCCAGCAATCAGAAAACAACAAAATTTAAGTAAGTATATCTAAGTAAATCTTTTCATATTGCAGGTATTATAATATAACAGGGTTTTTTTCTTAATTATACATCATTATCGTTGCAAGTACTTTTTATCTGATGCAGTATGTCTATTTTAGTTACACCTGGGTTCTGACTTCTGTGACCTCACTTGTATGATGTTGTTTTAATAAGAGTGAGGTTGGTAGCACAATACAGTATAGTTAATATTGAGGTAAATTTGTGATTCAGAACCCTTAAGGTTTTTTCCAGCTTGAATTCAGATTCCTAATGAAATAGATGTGGTAATGTCTTTAATACTGTTTTTATCTGTTTCAAAACAAGATTCCTGCGTGCATCCCAGACAAATAGTTCTTGGTCCTCCTCCACCACAGTTCCAGAGTGTGTGGGGTAATCAGAGTATGGAGACATATGTGCAGCCTCCAGCTGTCATGAACCCAGTAACACCCTATGTTCAGGTAGGACTGCTCCTGACACTGGTTTTGAATCATAAATAAATATTTTGGAAGGTGCAAGCACGTACGACTTTTGGAGTATGTATTGAGATTCCAATCTGACTTTACCTGCCTGTTATCATATAGCTTTCCCTAGTAAGAAGCACCCAGCTTCAAACCATTTCAAAGGAATGCCAGCAACCTTGAAAATTTGATTCAGTGACGTTAACTCATTCTAAAACAAAAAGGAGATACCCTTTAAGAATGAGAGCTGTTGAAAGTGGAGGGAAGACTGAGTTATTACTGCCTATCACAGATGCAGTTCACAAATGAAATGTATCCAGATATTTAATGTGTTGCTGTCCTGCTTCAGAATAAACTATGAAATATAAAATGTATTTTTGTAGACTAAGAGTGGGATAAGAAGTTCTCTCAGGTGCTTTTCTCCTAGCCAAACACATCCTTGGTTTTAAAATGCTGTTGTGTTACAAGAGCAGTGTTCCAGCATCTGCTGTTAATAGCTGTGCCCAGCACAGTATTGCAGATGAGCATTCCTTCTGAGGGGTGGGTACAGTGCTTCTGGCCTGGATATGAGTCCTGTGCTGTGGGAGTGAACCAGATCAGGCTCTCTTACTGCATTACTGTATGATGGGGCAGTACTGACTACAATCTGACCCTGTTTTGTAAATCTTAAGCAAGGAGGAAGAGCAGTCTTGCAGAAATACTTTCTTGCAAGGCAGAGAGCTTGATAATAGTATTTTTGCTGTTTCTCTTTAGTTTATTAATTTAAGTGCGTTAATTCTCTTAAAGGTTGGAATTTGCCTTTCAGTATTCCCTGAAGAATCTGGGAAAGTTCCATGTTCACAGTGTCAGAATACTTTCAGGAAAGACATACTAGAAAATTGTCTTAATTTGAGTACTTAGCTTCCTTTTCCTCCTAGAAACTGATCCTTCAGATTGTACTCTGTTATTTCAGAGATGTCAGTCTGCTTCAGATCTACCTCTCAAAGTTTATGGCATGACTTGCACTTCTGAAATTACATAAAAGATCAGTTACAAGCAGAAATGGGGTTTTTAGATATATAAGAGTTGGAATCTCACTTTATAGATGTTATTAGTGCCTGAAGTACTGAAGCAAGCCCTGTGGGAAGTCTAAAAGTTGCTTTTAAATAGTGAGTCTAGTCTGCACAGGAATTGAAATAACAGTGTAACTTCTAAAAATGTGCTCCTGGCTAATACCTCTACAAATATCATACTTGTATCTTGCTTCAAACTTGCAGGGTTTTCTTTAAAAAAAAGCTTTCTTTCCAGCCCTATCCATACAGTTCATCACCAGCTGTACTGCTAAAGCAGCAAGTTCCCATAGGATATCAACCTGCTTACAACTATCAGGTATGTCAAGTTTTACTAGAAGCAGAAAGGCTGTTGGATACCTGACTAAGCTGGAATGAAGTGTTAACTGGAGTCTGATCTCTGTGCTTCTCATTTTTTGGAATCTATCTTCCTTCACTTCTTCACAGCTACTAAAGCAAAAACAAAATGGTGATGAAAACTGTTGAGTAAATTAGCATACTCTTTTCTTTTTATAGTTTCATTACTGTTTTCTTAAATATACTGGGATAAAACAACTTTGAAATTAGAAGAATGTATGCGAATTAGTAGTACTTGTGGGAGGGAGTTTTGCATTTGTACATGCTGTAGTGTAGGATGTTAGGTACTTGGAATCAGTCTTATCAGATGATACCATGCTAGCTGTGTATGGGGAGGATGTGCTCTTGCACTATGAAAATGTCAGAAGGTGCTTGGCTGATAGTGGCGTTTGAACTCACAAGTGAAGTGCGTGGCTAAGTCCTGTTACTAATGCTAAACTGGGAGTAACTGGAAACAGCTAGAGCCTTGAGATCTGTTTTCAATGTAGGTATTTGGTTGCTCTTATTTTTCTAATATTTAGGAATATTTTTAATTTTTTCTTTACCTTGGAGTGAGAAGGTGATAGTTGAATAAAGAAAGGTGTCTTGCTGGATGTAAGACTGTATTAATTAATTGTTTTTTGAAAAATCCAGATATAAAATGCTATAACCAGTGGCTCCTACAGAGCAGTTACTTGTCTGTGTTGGACATAAATGAGTAAAAGGTGTTTCTTGTCCAATTTTTGTTTAAGGCTCAACCACAGTGGCTTGCTGGGGAGCCAAGAAATTATGTAATACCTCCAACTCCGGTAAGTCTACAAAGTTAGACTTCTGAAATTGTCTTCTTAATTAGCACATTGTTTTTACAGCTTGATACTTCACAAAAAAGTCTGTTTGTTGTATGGATCTGTATAATCTGGTCTGCAAATCTGTAATTGCTAATAAGATTGTATGTTGTCCATTCAGAATTTCTACTGATGTAAGTGCTTTTTTGAGTTACCTGGTGGAAGAGATCTGCCTGGTGTTGGCACTAGAACTACATGTTCTAGTTACAGAACTCTGAAATTCTAAGTAAAATAGAGTTGGTTTGTCAGGAAAAGTTAAAGTAAGCTCACCTGATGTACAGTTTTTTTTAAGTTTAAAAAGTCTCCATGTTCTTTGCAAATACTGATGAATTTTTTGGCTCCTTCCAATAGACTTTAACAATTTTCTCAGGCTACTACAAACTGTAGATGGTGCTGCTGGCCTCTGAAAAAATTCCTTGTGTTCTGTGACTTAATGCGAGTAACGCCTGTGAGAAGGGGGAAAAATATTCTATTTGTTTACAATGTCAGAATTTAAACTTGTCCTCTGGGTATTTTTGTATGTTTAGGTGTATTTATTGACTACAGTTTTGATTAAGTGTTTAAAAGCTGTAGTAGGTCATTTTCTCATAAGTCGTATTCTCTTCCTGAAAGCTGCCAGAAGTCATTGAAATATTGATTACACTATTGGCTTGAAATAGTTGTTTTAATAACATCTGTGAATGTGGATACATTATACAGCCATAATGTATCACTTCACAATTCAATGGTAGCAGGCCAAAATGTTCTTAGAGTAGGTGTGCATGGGGGTTTCATTGTTAAATGTTACAAGTTTGATTGTAGGAGCAGACAAGTGTTCTAAAACTATCTCAGCTAAGCAACTTTAGGTATCATTCTTAACTGTCAAAGTTAAACGGGTCATGGCACAGCATTTCCCTACTCATGAAACTTACCAAAACTGCAAAGATGAACTTGGCACATCTTATGGATAGATGAGGATCAGTGACACCATAAGTGTGCATGTTATTCCAGTGTTACTGAAACATTCTAATACTTTAAAACACTCTAGGTGTATACTTCAGTGAACTATCATGGCTCTGAGGATCCAGGATTTATACAGATGGAATGTGCTGTTCCAGAGCCCACGCAGTTGCCTAGCAGCCCACAAAAGGTAAGTGCTTTCTCAAAACTTTAATATTCTTTATCATAATTGCCATTCCCAGAAATTTGAGGGTTATATAGCTTTGTCAGGGGCCTTGGACAGATATCCTAGAAGTCAGGGTTATAGTTGCTCCTTTCAGCCTCTTGTTAAGTCCCACATATCTGATTTCTGTGTACAACTTCAGAAGTCTCAAATTTCCTTGAAACTGTTAGTGCTTGTTTGCAGTGCTGAGGGCTGGATAAAGTGTATGTACTACCTGATTAAGTCTACTGACAAGACTTTGCCTAATCTGTGGAAATTCCAGGGAAAATTAGAGGTACTAAAAAAGTAGATTCAATAGCACTGCCTGCTGTCTTAGGTAGATTTATTTTAAACTTCAAATATCTGAGTTGGTAACTTTCACCCTTTCTTACTGTTTTGTGGAAGGTGGCCCCAATTTAGTGAACAATTTGCTCTGAATTCAGTTTTCTAAGGGAGAAATTCCATTTCTCTGCTGTCAGCCTCATTCACAAGAGAACTGGCATGTCACTGATCAGAATTGTTATGCTGTAATGCTGAAGGGGGATAATGAGTTAGTAATTTTAGAAGATTAGGAGGGACAAAAAAATTACAAGTATCTCAGGAAACACAAGGCAGTTGAGGAATCCTGATTTCCAAGTAAACCCTGTGACACCTTGGCATTGCTAGCTAGTAATGTCCTAACTAAGAAAATAACCTATTACTATATATGCACCTCTTACTGTATTTCAGAAGTCTGTGGACAGGGGCATGCAAACAGTACTATCCTGTCTGTCTAATCCTGAGAACCAGCTGACAAATGACTTTGTATCACAAGACAGCAATGTAAAGGTATGTAGTCAAAGTAAAAAGATATCCCTGAAACATAGGGATGTTCACTGTGTTCACCTACAGGATACCATAAAAATGAAGCAATTCATATCTGTGGATGCCACTTGAGTTTTTTCTTCCTTGTACACACTCTGAGATGTGTGCTTAATGATGGAAAGAAGTGCTGAAATTGGATTCAGTGGGTTTAATCAGGACAGCATAAAAATTGCTGAGCAGTCAACTAATGAACAATTAGAGCATAAGTCTGACTAGTCATTTCTCAGTGACATGGCTGAAAGCAGTAGATTACTCCCTAGCTTGGACAGAGGATATGTTGACTTTATACCTTGATAGTCTGTACAGTGAAATAGCTACTGTGGATGGTGCCTAGTTATGCTTTGTCTCTGCTTTAACCAATAAATCATAGTCCAGGTTGGTAAGCTGGTTGTTCTTTTTTTGCTCTATGTATTCCATCTTCGTAGTTTTGCAATTTCTGATTACATTCCAAGTCATATGTAATTTCAGGTTATTAATTTCTAAGACCTTGCTTCCTTTTTGTAAAACAACAGATATGTGAACACGACAGGTGTACTCTGAAATGGGACTGGAGAAGCTGTGTTTTGTCAGTTTTGGAGAGGGATGAATAGAGTACAGGGTGTTGGGAGATAGTTTTCATGAGACTTTGGTTCCTTTATTCTGATTAATGGAATTTTTTTTCTTGTCCTCTCTTGTATCCCATCCCAGGAGGGTAAGACATACCACTTCAGAAAAGGAAAGACAGTACACAAAGCCATTTGATCAACAAAGACTTCAAAGTATCTAAATTAATTAACTAGATGGTACTACAGTTCAATTTAGCAACACAGAATGTAACATTCCTCAAAGTTACTTCAGGTTATGTTTGTACTCCTGTTCTACATGTTTTGATACTGTTGTTGTTGCTTGAGTAGTTTGAGGTTCGAAGTTGTAAGAGTTGACAAACTTCAGTGTTACTGTTTGTGTGCTTCCCCTGATAACTGACTGGAATGTTAGAGAGTTTATATGTTTCCTTTATGTGGATTTTTCTCTGAGCTTTAAGGTACAGTTTGCATATTACATGTTGTTTTTCATTAGCACATGGTTTTTCGTTAACTACCACTTGACTCATTGACCAGTTAACTCCTGCAGTTTAAAAATGGAAGTAGTTATTTGCCCAAGAGAATGTATTTTAAGACTGAGCTTTTAAATCAGTGCAAAGGAAGATGAGAAGTTGTAACTGAGCTTAAGTCCTGCTTGCCTTTAGACGACATAATCAATGTGATTATGTTCATTGATGGCAGTCTATGTACCTGCAGTCTTGAGCATCACTATTATTTTTGGGTAAGTAATGAAGAGAATCCTAAAATTCCTGTCTGTAACTTAAAATGCGAGAATGTTATCTGTATTGGACGCTCAGTCAGCCAATACAAGGTTTTTTACTTGAAAAATCTTAACAATACCTGTATTTTAAACTTCTGAGAAAACACTGCACTTATATAAACCTTTGTTATGTGATGCAAACTGTTAATCAAAGAATATGTGTATGACTGTTTTAATAATCATGTAGATTTTAGGTGTGTATTGTGAAACAGTGAAATAAATTTTTACTTTGCATTGGTTTCCTAAATTTCTGGTGTGACAAATCTAAATAATAACATGTTAAAGCTGTTAAAAACTTACTGCTCTATGTGAAATTTCCAGTTACTATAAATCTATAGTAACAAACCTTCATTTTGTGTAGATACTAGCTGAAGCTTCCAAAGAGTAGAACTGAAAAAAGAGAACAGTCTTTTTATATGTCAGGTCCTAGCTTGCTTTTTTTCTCCTACTCAAACACCTCAATGTCTCCAGACAATAAAAGAAAAATATGCCTCTCTTGTTAAGGATGTATATACAAGGCTGTTTAGGACTGCCTGTTCAGCTTCAAATTTCCAGAAGGTTTAGAGATGCAAATGGCTAGGCAAAGACTTAGCCAGACATACATGTTAGTGAAATATGTAGAAGGGGAGTGGATGTGTGAGGGAATATGGCTAGAGCAAATGTCCAAGGACTGCTTCTCAGGAGTGTTGTGGATAAAACTTTAATAAAGGAGGGTGAGGGAGAATGATGATAATTTTTTTTTGAGCCACTTTATGTAGCTTTGTGCTGATGTTCTGATAACATAAATTAACCTGGAAAAAGCAAAGCCCATACCAGTTTCCCTACTCACTGTTTCATGTTACTGAAGATAGTATTAAGTGTTCCCATGATACTGATTTGCCATGTTTTTTTCAGACTGCGCTTTTAAAGATAGTGGCTTGGTTTTACTTAACTTCTGTGTTAGCAGCTTTTTTGCAAAGGTTTTTCTAGTATTGAATCAGGATCCTGTCCTTTCCAACTTCCAGTATCTAAACAAGCCTGCCTGTGGTTTCAAAGCTGTGATGTCAGTTTATTGATAAAAGGTAGTTGTTTCTTTGCAAATGCAGATTTCTTTTTGCCTTGATTTATGTTGGCTTGGTTGCCCCAGACCTTACATGAGGCTTTCTGCTGTAGCCCTTAGAAAATGCAAACGGCCCTGTGCGTAGCTGTCTCATTGAAGAGTCACCACCAAAAGAGGAGATTGAACCAGAAGATGCCTACATAGAGTCCACATCTTCTGTTTATTTGACTGAGTGTTATGTACAGGACTGTCTGGTGAGCAAGTTAATTGTGCAGTGCACTTAAAGTGGTACTAGATTCTTACAGGCATGCTGAGAGATTCTATCACAAGGGAATTGCCAAGGCCTTATGAATATAATTTATTTTTTCTACCATTAGATCATGTTGTGCTGGTTCTGCTGCCTGCTTACCTTTAGAGCAGCCCATGCGTTTTTATTGTTCTTTTGAAGTACCCTATAACATGTAACATAAAGCATAACACAAAACCAATAAGTACATCTCTTTCCTGTTGCATTCAGAATGTTAATATTGCTGTGATTAAAGGCATTTCCGAAATCAGTGCATGGTTCCCCTTGTATTCTCAAATCAAGTGGACCATGTTAACTGTAAGCTAGCAGGCTTGTCAGTCCTTGTGCATCTGCATTTGCTTGCACACAGTATGTACATTCTGTGAGAGACTCAAAAGCTTTGGGTGTACTTTCAATATTAAGACAGCTCTTTGTCAAAAGAAACAATTGCTTAGACAAGATAGAAAAATACAATGCTTACATTTAATTGCTATTCTGGAGCTATGACACTTGGTTTGTTTTACTTCCTGCCTGAAGTACCCCAGTTTGCTGTTTGATGGCCTTTTCATATCTTTTTACGCATTTTGCCACCTGACAGAATTATTCTTGGAATGAGACAGCCAGACAGATGGTATTCTTGGATCTCCATTAGAATGATTGTCTGGCACAGATGCTAATTCCCTGTCAAAATGGAAATATTTTTTTCTTTTAGGTATTTGTGTGCTAAACTATCTTAATCTGAAGGTGATGTGATTCTTTATTGCTATAAAGAAACAAAAGTGTTTTCTATTTTGTATTTCACAGGGTTTTCTTTTGTATGCCTTACTGAGAGAGATTTAAGTCCTCTAACAAATCTACACTCTATATTCCTTGTAGGAATTAGTTTCTAGAATTAGTTTCTAGTATTTTAGAAAAGATAAAAACTTCAGGAGCTTTAATGTCTGCCACTTCTAATATTGCTGGGAAATTTTAAAAAAAAGTGATTCCAAGCTACTAAAAAAATTGAGGTTTCTTCAGGTAGACTATGCATCTTAAAAATCACTTAACTAGCTTTACAACTCAGATTCTTCCTTCCTGCTTTGTTTCTGCTCTAAAATTTGGGCTGAAGCTTGGGAGACAAACTCATACTGTAAGTTCTTTTAAAGAAAAAGGCTCCAGCTGAGTTTAAAAAGGCCTCTGTATTGTCCCAGTGACTGTTCAAGCTTCAGCTTAAGGGCTTGTTTGTTTGTGGGGATTTTGTATTATGTGGGGGTTTCTTTTTTCTGAGTAGTGTGAACTTGTGTAGTGGATGCTGAAGACAAGCATGAAAAGGGCTTCCTACTCCTTCACCTTAAGGTTGGAGACTGTAGAAAGTATAGAAATGAGGGCAGGATTTATATATTAAAATGTTGCTGTAGGATATTGATGCTGCTAGTCCAAAAGCAATTACTGTATGGATATTTAAAATCAGAAAAACTATCTCAAAATTTCTAAATATGTAGTCAAATAAAGGTGTGTGCTGTACTTAATACGTTGCTGATGCAGTGGGATATTAGAAGTACTGCTTATAAGACAGTACTGATGTGTCAGCAGTACTTTTCCTTTTGGGATGTGTGTATCATGCCCTTTAAGCTTCTGTTCACCTTTTCCTGTAAGTAGGTGTCCAAATTTCAGGCTATTGTTTAAACTACTTCGTGTTTATACTAGATGACCTTGAAACATCCTTTCCAACCCAAACTGCTCTATGATCCTGTCAAGGAGTCTGCTTTCCCCTATCCCATCCAGGATCACTCTGGATTTAATCTTTGTAGGCTGTCTTAAATTTAAAAGAAGGTTTTGATGTGTGATGCTCTTTTTTTGTCTGGAACAAACCTAAGCAAATCTCTTTTCCCCCATTATTTTTGCTCCTCTATGAAAGATTCTTCAGTGAACTTCTAAACTTGTTGTAAAGTCTTTCTAGAACAATTTAGGATTAAACTCACCAATTTAAATAGAGGTGGTCTCTTTTCCTGGGAAAGAATTTGTGCTTAGAACTGCAAATTAATTTGTGGATCATTTCATGGGATGGCTTGGGTTGGACAGGACCTCTAAAGGTCATCTAGTGAACCCTCCTGCAATGAGCAGGGATAGATCCAACCTAGGTCAAGTAATTCAGAGCCCTCTCCACTCTCACCATAAATGTTCCCAGGGATGGGACATCACCACTCCTGGACAACCTGTTCTGGTGTCTCACAGACCTCATGGAAGACAGTATCTTCATTCTGTCTGATATAAATCTGCCGTCCTAGTTTAAAGCCATTACTCCTTCTATCACAACTTGCCCTACTAAAACGTCTCAGTCTTTCTTACAGGTTCCCTTTAGTGTTGGAAGGCCCAATAATGTCTCCCTGGAGCATGCTCTGCCTGTCTTCATAGGAGAGCTGCTCCAGCCCTCTGACCATCGTCATGGCCCTTCTCTGGACCTGCTCCAACAGGTCCATGTCTTTCCTGTGGTCAGTACTCCAGGTGGAGTTTCACCAGAGGGGCAGAATTACTTCCCTTGGGAGGAAAGGAGACAACCCAGTGTTTTGGCTTGTAGCAGTTCATAGTGTCATGCTGATGAGTTGTGCAGCCGTTCAATTCTTAGCATAAGTTGATTTTATTATTTCTGAGTGTAAGGAAGCAGTTAAATTTTTAAAATGGGTTTTGTGGGTCCTGTATATCACAATAAAATAATGATGACTTCTAGAAGACATGTAAAGAGGATCCTACATACATGTGGTAAAGTAACCATGTGGAAATGTGTTCTGAGCACAAACACTTCCATTTCTAGCTTTTAGGAGGATAGTGAGGCAGGGAGTAGAATATGAATTGGTCAGAGGCCATACATGAAATCAGAATCATTTAGATTGGAAAGGATGTTTGAGATCATTGAGTTCAGTCTGTTAACACTGCTGAGCTGAACAAGTCTCCCCAAGTGCCACACCTTCTCAGTATCTCTAGGAGTAGTGACTGCACCACTTTTTTGGGCAGCCTGCTCCAACACTTAACAGCTCTTTTTGTGAAGAAATTTTTACTGAACATTAAAGGTGAACCTCCCTTGGCAAAATCTGAGGCCCATTTCTTGTCCTGTAACCTGTTGCTTGGGAGAAGAGGTGGACCCCCAACCTCCTGTGCTGAGTGACAAGGTCTGCTCCAAGCCCCATCTTCCTCAGCTGTTCCTCATCACACTGGTGCTTCGGACTCCTCACCAACTTTGTTGCCCTTCTTTCTCTGGACATGCTCTGGTGTCTCATTTTTCCTCCAGTGAGGGGTCCAAAAGAACACAGTATTCAAGATGTGACCTTACCAGAGGAGGGAGTTACAATTGCTTCCTGGGAAGAGAGTACAGGGAGACAATTGCTTCCTGGATCTGGCTATCATATTTTGTGACACAAGACAGGCTGCAGTTTGCCACCTGGGAACACTGCAGGCTCATGTTCAGGCAGTCCTGTCTCACTCAGGGCCTAGCAGCTATTTTGGGACTGCTGTGGACCAGGGCAATCTGACTGCTTAATTAAAGCATTACAAAGGTCTGTGGTGGGTGTTGATGCAATGTGATTTCATCCCAGTGCCCAGAAAGTCAAAGTGAAGAAATCAAATGCAGTGCAGTACATGGTGGGAGTGACTTAGGATTTTCTTAAGAAGAGATTGTGGTTGCTAATGGGGCTCAGCTGCAGAGGTTGCAGCTCCCTGTGGTCCCACCTGATGCCCTTAAGCATAATCCAACTGACCTGGTGGTGTGTCTTGTTCAGCATGGTGTCCAGCTGTAGGCTCTGTGGCTCTGAACCCCAGGGGCATCTTGGGGTAGAGGTGACCAGCACTGGGGTTGCCCAGGTGCTCCCTTTCTGCCAGCACAGTTTTCCAGACACTCTTCACCAAGCCTGTAGTGTTTCATGCAGTTGTTGTGACTCAAGTGCAGGACCTGGCACTTGGTCTTGAGGCTCATCAATCCAGCCTGTCCAGGTCCCTCTGCTGACCTCCTTCCTGCCCTCCTGCTCAAATTTGTGTTCCACAACCTGGGGAGTGTACACTTGATCTTGTCCAAAAGAGTGATAAAGACACTAAACAGAATTGGTCGAATACTGAGCCCTTGGGAGCCCCATTAGTGACCATCCAGATTCAACTCCTGTTTGCCAGTATTCTCTGGGCCTGGTAATCTTGAAGATTTTTACCTAGCAAAGCATCCACTTCTCCAAGCTGTGAGCAGCTGGTTTGCCCAGGAGAATGCAGGGGAGAACTATCAAAAGCTCTGCTAAAGTTTACTGAAGTCAGGGTGCTGAGTACCCCAAGAGCAACTGTTGGAAATCTGAAGGTAGATTCTTAATTTACTGGGGAAAACCAGCTTGTTTTACAGTGCCTCATGCAACTGAGCAGCTCACATGCGATTTTCACGTAGGTTTCAAGTCTGCTGCAGGTGATGTTTTCATTACAGCCATCAGAGGGCTCTCACATCCAGGCCTACGTAACAGACTCTGGCTGTAGCTATGAAATGCCAAAGAGCAATTGCACTGATGAAGGCATGTGCTCACTGCATATAGACGAAAAGCTTACAGTGTGAATAAGATTTCCCTTAGTGTTGTTTATTAAATTTATTTTGAGCAATTGTGCAGGATTGATATGCCTAAGAATATTGAGGGAGAAGGAGAGGTGTGAAAGGGTACCTCCCGAAGTAGGTATTTTCCTTTCTCTTAAATGTTTCAATGTGCAGATAAAAATTACCAATACAGCACTAAATGTTAGGAACATTAACTGAGGTTGCTTGCTTGCTACTCCTGATTTTACTAGAGAGAAAACTTGGTACTCCTTACTTTCACTAGAGTAGAGATCTTTATACATAATTAAGCAACCTACTTACTGAATCTCTTCTAAAGAAAAGTGTTGCAATGATGAGTTGTGGCTCAACCCCAGCTAGCAACCAAGTACCACACTGCTGCTTGCTCTCCAGTGGGATCAGGGAGGTAATTATTAGAATGGTAGCTAGAAAAACTGGGTTGAGGTAAAGGCCCTTGTAATAGAAAAAGTAGAAGCTTCACACAGAGGCAAAGCAGAACAAGGATTTAACTCACTTCTTCACATAAACAGGCAGGTGTTCAGCAATTTCCAGGCCAACAGGGGCCCATCAGTGTATCAGTGACTAGTGAAGACAAATGCCACACTCGAAATGTCCCCCACTTCTCCTTCACCCCACTTTGTAAACTCAGCATGAAGTCCTGTGGTCTGAACCATCCCTTTGGTCAGTTGGGATCACATGTTCCCACTGTGTCTCCTTCCAGTTTCCCATGCACACTCAGTCTCTTTGCTAGCATGGCAGTACAAGAAGCAGACAAGGCTTTGGCTCAGTGTAAGCACTGCTCAGCAATAACATCTCTATTACCAGCACACTATTCTGCACAAAAACCAAAACATCCTCATGGTAGCCAGTGTGAAGAAAACTAACTGCACACAGATCTTTATTGGTAAGGCACTTCCTGAAAAGGCTGGATTCCATGTGGTTTTGACAGTGAAGTAAGTGTGTGGTCTTTGTTACAGTATTCATAAAACCAAAATTGCCAGTTGTGATTATCTGAGTGTTGCATTGGTTATTCCTGACTTAGGAGAAAGACAGTGAAATTACTTATTTTCTTAGGGCATCTGTGATAGTTTCATTAATTAAAAGTGCAATTCTGTTAACAGGTTTTAAATGTAGATTTTTCAAAGTAAGATAAAAATGATCAATAATGGTGAAGTTTCCAAAATGGTATTTTAGTGCTGTTGTTGCCCATTAGTAGGTTGTGAATGTAGGGCTGATGAGCTTTGTTCTGCTGTGGTGTCATGGACTCAGAAAGGTGCCCAGCAAACCTCAGAATGCCAGGCTCTAGAAGATAGGCAGCTTCTGTGCTGTGTGCCAGCTCATACCAAAGCCTGCTTTTTGCACTGAGGCAGTACTAAATGTGGCTGCTGGGCTGAAGGAAGCCTGGAAAGGGATTTTTATTTTTACTTCCCATGCTATATGTAACTTGATTGTATCTCTTCAGCTTTTAAAAACAGCCTTTTAGGCAGTTGATTCCACGAAGATATACCTGTAAGACTTCAGGAGCCTTGAGCTCCCGGTGAGTCAGTAAATTGAAGTAAAAATAATCCTGGAACTCACACTTCAGCAAGTTCTTCTGTATCCAGGGAAAGAATATCTTCTATGTTCCTGTGTAAATTCAGGACCACTGCAGAAATATTTCATGTTCATTTCAGTTTCCCTTAGCTTGGTGGGGAATTTAAGCACATCCAGTTCTGAAAGGGCTTTTATTCATGCTTTTTCAAACTCACAAGCAGGCCTTAAAGTCAGGCCGGCACTAACTGCAAGCAAGAGCTCTTCCAGGCAAGTGAGGTTTATTTAAAAACTGAGCAGTAGACTGTACCCATTCTCTAAAATAAGCTTTAAAACTCTCTTTCAAAGAGCATTCTCAGAGAAATGAGACTGAAATATTTTTTACATTTTAAGCCTTGACTTCAGCCTTTGGTCCTAGACTATTTGATCCGTTTTTGAGAAACTATGCCTGAATATAACATAGATCAGTATGATGACTGAGCTGGGTACAGATGAAGGTGTAGGAATTCTTAGAAGCTGAAGATACATGAGGAGTTCACTGTTTTTATATTATTTCTTGTTCACATTCTGCTTTGTAATACTTCAGTGTGATCTGTCTGGCTTATGTCTGGTTTATAACCATCTCGGTTCTATTTCTGCCTGCTAATCTTCACACTGTGGTGGACCCAGCTGTGCAGTCCATCTCGTACGCAGAATGGCAGCAGTTGCCATGACAGCATATAGCTACCTACTGGTGGCAGAATAATAGCCGTGTGACTTCTTTGGGAAGTGTCACCAATGTCATTTAGTCGTCAGCCAGCAGGTGGGGCATTAAGCTAACAGAAACCTGCCAAATACTGTCATTTATAACACCTTTCTCTTGGGGAACACTGCAGTTCGTCCTTTTGATAATAAAAGCTGTCCATTGCAAAATGTTACAATTCTTATTATGGGCTAATTCATTTTTTGTTAAAAATATACCTGTAAGAAATGCCATGAGAAGGCTTTGTAGATTGCCAAAAAACATGTTATGAGTTGCAGTGGATTTGGAAGAATGGTGAGCTGGTTTGACACTAGTTCCAAGTATGTCATCAGGACAGAGCGGGACATTCCATAGGAAAGTTTGAAACACTGATGTGTTCTCTACCTAAAAAAATCCCTCAGCTTATTTGTAACTCTTTTCACTTCTGTTTATTGTACAGTGCTTACAAATTAAATCCTTAAATGAGCACAACAGTATTTCAAAGGATTATAAGTCCAAAAGGGTTTTGGTTTTCCTTTCTGCTTTCAGGTAAGTCTAGTTTGTTCTCCAATCTCAAGAATTTGACAAATACAAAACAACAAAAAGAAAAGCCTGTAGAGGTACCCAAACTCAGTATATTTTGAATCTACTTATTTATTCACCTTCATTGTTTCCTTTTTTACAGAGGTAGTGTTGAAATGAGTAAGAACATGGACCACTTCTTTAAACTGGATACTCAATCTCTCTGTTCTTGTAAATGGCACACAGTAATTGCCAGTGGGTGGGAACTCAGATATATGGTTTACCCTTCCTACCAGGTGCTTGGTGTTACCTGCTTTTTTCAGTATTTCCTAGAACCAGATCCCTCTAGGTTGGTTGGGAAAAGGGAAGCAGTTATCTGGCAGAAATTGTGGATAACTTAATTTTCAGTTGCTATGTCTGCTTCCCCTAGGGAACTATGCACTCTATGAAATGTTTGCTTTCTTGGATGACATTTTCCAATATAAATGACACTTTATGATTGGGTATTATGAAGCCAACAGTGAACAGAGTAAGAAAAAAAGAGTTAGGGTTCACTTACATATTTGCTTACCTTATTACAGAAACACCACTAAAGAAGAGAAAAAATAATATTATTCTGCTGAGTTCCTACATTTTAAAGAGACTCCTAAATAGTCTTACTTAAGAGCTACTGTGTGTGTCCAGATCAATGTTTTTCTAGTTCAGTATTGTACGTAGTTTTCATTATTGGAAACCTGTCTGTAAATGGAAGGGTAAAAAGGAAAAAAATAGATCCTTGAGAACATGGCTCAGCTTCTAGTAGCTTGTGTCTGAGGTTTTCATATTGTCTTTTATTCTTCCTTTTGCTATGTATTGAAGAGTGTAGCAAGGCAGGCTGTACTAAAGTATTTTGCCACAATGTCATAAAATGCATTTATAAATAAAAAGAATAATATTTGCTGCATGAGTGCAGTGTGTTTTCATCATTGCCTTTAAGACTTTGTAGTGTTTTAACCTAAATAAAAATCCATTAAATTGTAACAAGCCTGTTACTTAAAAAAATTCAAAAGATGAAGCCAACTTCTTTCATAGAACATTAGGATTCTTTAACAGATTTTTTGCCATACTCCGTATTCTGAAAAGGGCTTGAATTCTGTACAGAAAAACCCAATCCTGTGATGGAACTGCCTAAATAAAAGGAAGTCATTAGTAAGAATATGTATTTATACCTGCAGGTCTCCAGAAATATTCTTTCTCTGTTGTGAATATGGTAGTTTCATGTATGTTGTGTTATGGTAGTTGTTGTATGTTTTGTTGTGAATATAGTAGTGCATGCACCCAAAAATATCCTCTATGCAGAATTAGAAGCAGCTCCTTAGGCCACAGGACAAGTTAAGTCAGGAAGGTTCTGGTATATCTGGTGAAGTATTGCCTGAATAAGGTTTTTGTAACAAATGTAGGGGACATTTGTAGCTAATGATGACTCTGATTGTGTCCTGAAGCTTTGAGTTTTGGTGACAGATCCTGTTACAAGCTACCAGAGTGTTCTCAATCCAAGTGGCAGGGGTCTGTGTTTTGGTAGGAGGTATTACCTCAAACCAGCCTGCCTGGCTTTTAATGTGCAGCTTCAGAAACTATGAAATTCATGTTTCTTGTTTGTTCCCTGACATATGTATAAGCTAAGGATGAAACAGAACTATGTTATAGTACTGTTAGTTATTCTGGAAAGAATGCTTTTCATTTGCAAAGCAGATGTCTCATACTTAATTGGAAACAGAATTCTATCTTAGGTTAAGGACAAGGGCAGTTAAGGGAATTGGTCAGTTAAGTGCCCCTGGCAAAGCTGTGTGGGGGAAAAAGACAGAATCTGTCTTTCCTCATACAACAGCAAGGTTATTTTTACTTTTGTCTGAATTAAGTAACATGGAGAATTAAACTTCCATTTCTTTGACCTGTTAGGAAATGAAAGTTTCCTAACTTGATTTTTTGATATTATATTTAAGAAATTTTATTAACTACTCTTTCAACCTGTTTGCTGCACTTCATACCTAGTGACAAAGAGATGATGGAGCTGGTGGGGAAAATGCGTTTCTCTGACATGCCACTAGTGTTTTTTTACTGTATTTTTTACCTGTCACAACAAGGATATACTTATACTGTATATGCTTATAACAGTAAGATCAAGGATGAAACTTAATGGTTTTGTTTTTTGCAGTTCCTCAAGTGCATTGCATGGTGAAGTAAGGTTTCTGAAGACTTGCAGCACATTTTTTCATCTTATCATTCCAGAAAACTAAAATAGTGCAGGCAATACCAACCTTTGCAGTTATGGAAATTTAGTCAACTAAAAGATTTGTTTATTAGTACAAGTGCATAGGTTTGTTTTCTGTCTGTATGTAAATGCTAATGAATACAGAGTCCACATTTGTCTTGTTTGAATGCTACTCACTTTGTTAATTCATCATGTGCTCAAGCAGTTTCTTTTCATCACCATTGGCTTTCTGTCTTTGGTGTCAGAAAGTTCTGCATGCTGAAATCACTTTCTTAATGGAACTGCCTAGAATGATATGATTTTACAGTTTTCAAAATCTGAAAGTAATCCATAGGTACCCTGCTTATGATTTTCTCTTGATAATTGACTCTCTTCAGAGCAGGCTTTTCTCTCTTGCACTGTCACTTCTAGCTGGATCTAGAATAGAAAGTGCACTTTGGTACTTATTATCCCCACTGTTTCTTAGGAGTCTGGGTTAGATCATGGTCCTTGTTCATATTCTGTCTTGGCAAACCTTATCTAATTAGGTATAATTGATTCAGGTGCACAAAGAGATCTGGAAAGATTTTACTGTGGAGGGTGAAGCACTGTTCAAATAACTTTTGGTCTGAGAAGTTTTAAGAGAAAATAGAGTTAGGGTAGTTGAGGCCACAGTGATACTTTTGGTGTATAAAACAATGCACTCGGAATGCACAGTTCATGTGCAACTTCTGTGAGATCCTAACTTTGCAGAAGGGATTAATTCATTATAACTTACTTTTTTATTCATTTTTCAGATTGTTTCATTAAGTATTGAATTTCCTAGGACTGTATCTATGTAGAGTTTATTCAGATGGTAACGAAGCAAACTCTTCCCACAAGTTATTACCAATCAGGCTAGAATCAATTGCTCAGAGCTATAAGATAGTGACCCACTCTTGTCTTTTGCCTTGTTTAGTCACTGTTTGTGCTACTGGAAGAGCTGGGCTCCTGTAAATACCCATCTACAACTTCCTCAGGAAGGGAATTGGTGATGCAGGCGTTGATCTTTTTTTCTCTGATGACAGTTACAGGACCTGAGGAAATGGCATGAGGCTGAGTCAGGGGAGGTTTAGGTTGGAAAAGGTTCTTCTCTCCAAGGGTGATTAGGCACTGAAACAGGCTTTCCAGAGAAGTCCCCCAGCACCAAGCCTTGTCTGAGTTCAAGAAGTTTGGACAACACCCTCGGGCACATGATGTGATTGTTGGGCCTGTCCTGTGCAGGACCAGGAGTTGGGCTTTGATGACCCCAGTGGGTTTTCCCAACTCAAGATATTCTATGATTCTATGAAATTCAGGGAATACTGATTTTCTGGGGCAGATCTTACCTATCCATTTACTAGAAAAGTAATAGACTATTTAACACTTAGTAAAAATTGCATGAATTTTTGCATTATTTAAAGTGCCTGGTTGTCCACGCCTTTTTCATATTAGTGAAATCTCTCAAATGAGAATCTCAGCTGACCTCATTAATAGTTGGGCACCAGGTATCAGGTAGGTGGAAATTTACAACTTGGGAAATTCTAAGAATTACTTTCCTTTATATGTGATTTACCTTAATGCAATGGTAGAAGGGGAAAATGCAGTGATTTGTTCATAGTGCTCTGTTAAACTACTAGAATGTTCAGAAACAGAAATATGTATGAGTATGTATCTAACTCCTTATTGATGGTACTAAGTAGTGCTTAATCTGGATATCCATAGAAAGGGAAAGGCACATACTCCAGCTCCTTCAGTAGTTTAGTGCTTCTTGTTAGCACAAGTCAGCCTTCTGCACTGGCTTGTAACTAGCTGTCCTTTTATAGAGGGCTTTCACTTCCAGGTTTTTGGAGCATCTATGCAAGAGAACCCACTTGTGTTCTGTAATCTGAACAGGTCATAGCTTTTCTCATGCTTGTTAGAGTAGCCCCTCTGACAAGAAAGATTTGGCCACTCTTCTCATCACATTGAGCAGGGGCAGCTTTAGTGCCAAGCTGATAGAGCAATAAACCTCTCTCTCTCTCTCTCTGGACAATGGTCTTCTATATGCAGTCATTTGGGGGCATATCTCTCCTTTTTCTGAAGGTTCTTCTACAGCCTGGATTTAACCAAAATTATTAATTAGATGAGAATGTGAAATCTGTGTTATCTGCCAGATGTGTACTAAAACATTCAAGAAAGGCAGAATAAATAGAGATGAATTAAATAAATTGTCAGAAATTCTTAAATGTAGCCACAATTTTCCTCTTGCTCCTACAGAGGCATATCTTGTCAGTAATGATCATGTGAAAAATTACATCCACACAATGTTATATAACTATGTACAGTCTTCAGAAATTTATGTCTATAATTGCATTTTAGGTTTCAAGACTATAGAAAGCAGCTTTCAGAGAGCTTCCAAGCAGAAAACTGATTATTAATCAAATCTAGCTTCTGCAGCTCCCTAGTTGCTTTCAAATGAACTATAGAAGCACTTTAATGATAATAAATTTTTAAAAAAATTGGCCTGTGCCATTAAAATGCTATAGTGGTAGAACTCACATTCAAGTTACTCTCCTTGGGAAATAAAATGTGAGCTTTTTTCAATAATTGGGCTAAAATTGTGAGCCAGTCTGAGTTGTAGACTGCCTCCTAGCTCTGGAACCTTGGAAAGTCAAACATAGCTGCTGCTTCTGAGCAAGGGTCAGATTGTGTGCTGCTGCTGGGACAGAAAGGGTTACACCACCACCACCATTAGCAGCTGGGGGCTGGTCTGATTCTCTCTCCACCAGAAGTATAGATCTGACTTCTCCAGAGTTTTCTAATCTGTCCCACTTCTTCAGACTGGGAAGCAGTTTTCCTGGTATTTCTGAGAAGTTATGCCTTAGTTCTGAATAACACCCAATGGCATTACTTCTTTGCCATAAAAAAAAAGAGTTTATCAAAAACTGAAATTTTACATTTCCACTCAAGCTTATCATCACCTCTGTGTCTGGAGTGCTTCAGTCTGTGGAAGACTCCAACGTTGAAAGCTACAAGACATTCAAGATCTTGCAAGTGCAAGAATCTTAGAAAAACAAACAGGAACCAGACACAGGCCAGACAGTCACAGAGCCTTTCCTGGAGCTACCAAGCTGGCAGCTTGCTTGGCACTAAGGAATTGTGCAACACTGAAGGAATGCTTTTCCCTACCAGTCACACCAATTCGTACCAATTGAGGAGGAGATGCAAATGAATACAAGGGAATGATATATTTAGCATTGGTAAGACAGAGGTACTTTCTACTACAGGACCCAAATACAAACTAGAAATCAAAAATGTATTTTTTCAGCAAATAGAGAAAAAAGTCTGATCATCGAGTAATTAAGAAGTTTCATAGCAGTTTGCACTGGTGATCTGAAACTAACAGTAACAATAAATGAGGAAAATATGTTAAATGTCTTGTCTACCTCAAATAGAGCCTAGTTTTTCTGATTTTGCATTTTCTTTCATAATTTGTCTTGTTAATAAAAAATTCATTAGATCTTAAACTTGATTTTGCAAAGTGGTAGACAAATAAAACTAATTTTCTTGACTGATATTTTGGTATCTCTTTCTGATTAACAGAAGTCATTCAGAAGT
Source organism: Melospiza melodia melodia (assembly GCF_035770615.1). NCBI lineage: Eukaryota > Metazoa > Chordata > Aves > Passeriformes > Passerellidae > Melospiza > Melospiza melodia. The sequence goes on along the minus strand of NC_086194.1, from coordinate 36,241,143 downwards.
AACTTAAGTTTTGCTGAATCCTGTTCAATGTGATGGTACAGGTGTCTGTTGCTTTTTGGCAGAAGAAACAAATTTTATTCTAAATGAGCTTTAAGTCTTTTTCACACAAGTGTGAAAACTAGAAAAATGGGATGTGGTTACTTTGAGTGCTGGAGTCTAAGTTTGTAGTAAAAATAACAGCAACTGGCATTGTATTGTCATGCCAAAAAACCAAAAAGACTTTACTTAGACCAGTGTGGATCTTTCCTAATTAGTTGTTCAAATAGTGCTTGGAGTAGTGAAGTAAGGAGTTTCCTAGTGGCACAACTAGAAACACCTTGCACAAGACAGAAATGCTGTGCATGTGTTTTCATGCTGCTTTTGCCTAGGCCAAAATAAACACAGACATTTGGCCAAGCAGAATTCTTAAATAGCCCACCAGTAGCAATTTACACCTATGCTGAACTTGCCTTGCTCAGCTGCACCAGGACTACAAAGTGCAAATAGAAAACGTGATCACTCCTGCTCGTGGTACAGGAGCTTGTAGAGCTCTGCACTGCTAAATGTGTGGATTTACCAGAGAGATTACACTGACTAGACACAGAAATAAAACATTTTAAAGCTCTTCTTAACTCCCAGGGCAAACTAATATTCCCTAATGGAGTGTCTAGGGGCAACGTCTTCCTGTTGATTACAGCAATAAGGTCCTTCAGTTGTTTATAGTTAAATGGTTGTTAGAGTAGTATTTTATACTTAATTAAGTAAGTAAATTGCTACTGTTTTGCAGTAGTTTATTGCTCTGCAGGGAGATGTGTGTATGTGTGTACATACAGATATATATATTTTCACCACAACTCTGGAATCTGTCTAGGATCTTTGTTTGGGATTTTTTAAAGCTGATCAGATTTCTCATGGTAAGACTGTTGCCTGGTTTTGGAGTACCACATGAAATACCTATTACAGATTAAATTCTAAATTGTATCTTGACAGGTTTTTATCAAAATGGCTCTTAAAGATGCAAATAACCCCAAAATATGTCAAAAGTGCACACTTAAAAAAAAGTAATTGAACACTACCAAGCCAGAATTGAATTCTGAAATTCTCACAGTGGTAATCTAAAAATAATAGTTTAGATGTACATCATCTTTTTACATTTTATGCTATGTTCCAGCTGGCATGAATTACATAATTTCAATATTGGGACACCTAAATAGATGATAATAGAGGTACCCCATTCAGGTAATCAATCTGCTGCTTCTCTAATATGCTGTTGTAGTCAGAGGAAAACATGTTAGCATCAAAACTCCTATGGAACCAACTTTCAATTCCAATTTTTTTTTCTACTGAAAAGCGCAGGACTGCCCTAATGGGTCGTGTATATAGTGCTGGAGTAGAGGAAGTCCAGGTTGAAATGGTGTATCAGTATACCTCAGCATGATGGCTGTAAGTTCACAGTCATGTCCGATACATGACCATGAAGTGGGCAGTGGAAAAAATGGTTGGTAGTGCCTAGGTGTGTGCTTTGTGACCTGTTACAAACACTAATTTGGAACACTTTTCATCTGTGCAGGACTGCTACTTCATAACAATCTACAGACATCCAGGAATGTTGGTTTTCTGGTTTCCTTTGTGTATCCAAGAAGATTCTGCACCAGCAAAAGTCTTCAATGTTGTAGGACATTCTTTCAATTCAATCCCCAAGGTGTAGATCTGCAATTTCTATGGTGTTGCCATGGTCTGGTGCTAGGATGTTTCTTCTGGAGCCATCTCTGTCCTGATGTGTTTACAATACAGGGAAAGCTGCACTTTCACTTCTCCCTACACACTTAGCAATCCTTCCCCATATGCTTTAACAGTGGTATTAGAAAAACAACTCAATTACATGGCACCCTGATGTGACTGCATGCTGCTTTCTCACGTGGTTGGAAAGCCAGAGAAACTAATGAGTGGAGGAAAAATGATAGAGGGCAAGGAAAGAGGAAAACCTGTGTGTATAAAACTAACTTGATTTCTTCATTTCCAATGTATTGATGTTAGGCTTTTGGCTACTGACTACTTGCTAATGCTGCTTGTTGTGCTTTAAGAGGACTTGAGTCCACTGAAGAATTATTTTTGTTCCATGATGGCACTTGAGGGAAAAGTGGGGGGAGTACTTTCAAATAGATGTCATCCATCACAATACCAGCATTTAATAGAGAAATATTCTGCACTTAGGAAGGAATTAATGTGCCGATGTAGTGGTTTCTGTATATATTTTTTCATAATTTAATTTCGTTTATGCACCTACACAGTAGGGAGAGATTCTCAAGTGGACCAGGTGTAGCAAATGTATTTGTGCCTGCTGTGCACAAGGATTTCAAGTAGTTTCCATACTAGTCAAGGGTGTTTTAGGAGATGCTGAACAGGTTTCTGGCCTAATAACGGAAAGTACAATGAAGGTGGTGCACAAAGTCCCAGACCTGGTTCATAAGCAGTACATTTGGGATGCATCCATGTTTTTCTGGAGAGACAGGGAAGATGAGGGCAGAGGGTTGCACCCTCTGTAAAATGAGCAGCTGGAGTGTATGGAGCTCTTGGACTGACAATCAGACTGGCTGAGAATGCTAAAGATCAGAGGGTGACAATGGTGGATTACAGGCCAGCTATTCTTGATGAAAGTTGATTAAAATAGCAGCTCTGTGACATCTATGGGTCACAGACACTGATTCTTGGGGAGGAGTGAATCTTCCTGCCAGCTGGATGAGTAACGTGGTGGGATGGAAACAATCCAGCAAACTTCAGGAAGCTTTCTTAGTAGATATCCTGGGTGTTGCACTAATGGATGTCCAGTAACAATGAAAAATTGTCTAGGAATGTGAGAATGGCAACCCTGGCTGTAGTCATGGTCATACAATGGAGCTCAAGATCCTGAAGGGAGTTAGTATATCAAGTCTCTGGACTTCAGAGAGCAAACTTTGGCTTATTTATGGAACTGGTAAATGGGAGGCAGTTTTGAAAAGTGAAGGAAGCCTAGGAAGGCAGGAAGATTTTAATGGAGCCTTTTCCTAATGCAAGAGTGACACATCCAAGTAGGAGGAAATGATGTTGATGAATTGGGATACCAGCTACACTAAGTGGGGAACACCTGACTGAACTTCATGGTGAAAATATCATGGTGGAAGCATGAACAGGTTATAGTGAAAGAGTTACAGAAATATCAAAGCATGTAGGGAAGGGTGTAGACATACACAAGGGCTTGTGGAATCTGATGTTGCTCTCAGAAACCTCTGTTAACAGTAAGGGGCTGGACAAGGACCACAAAGAGCTGTTGAGTGTGAGCACAGGTAAGGCTGATGTACTCAGAGCTGCCTGTGCCTCGACCTGAACTGTGCACTTGGAGGCAAGATTGGAGCAAGTGAAGAGCTACCAGCAGTGGATGAGCATCAAGAGAGGGATTCTTCTGAGAACTTGACCTGGACAAATCAGGCTGGGCTGGGGTTCTGGGCTGTGTCTAAAGGTGCTGAGAAAGCTGATGCCTTGAGAGCAGCTGCTCTCTGTGCCATCAAGCCCTACCAAATGTTTGCCATCTTTGATAAAATGTAGGCATTTTCAGGCATGGGGATGGTAGTTGATGGCACTGGCTCCTGTGCTATTTTTGTATGTGCTTAAGACTCTGTAATCTGGTGGGTAAAAAGCTCATTGCATAGCTGGGGTCAGAAAGTTGCAGTTAAATGGGTTGCACTTTGCCTGCAGGACAGAAGCAAGTGGGAGCCTCTTGTATTTTAACATGTCTTTCAAGGACCTAGAGGAGATGACAGGATCCACTGTTGCCATGTTTGCACATGGCTGCATACTGAGGTGTGATCAAGCAGCTTCAGGGCTGGGCTGCTATCCAAAAGGAACTGGGCAGGCTCAAGAACAAGCCAGCATGAACTTTTGAAATTTAACAAGGACAAACATTCAGCCTCTGGGAAGGGAGGGTACCTTGCAGAGATTCAGGCTTGGGACTGCCTGTCTGGGTAGCAGCTCTCTTGCAAAGGCTGCAGGCAAGCTAGTAGGCAGCATGACTACAGCCAACAAAGATAACAGCATGCCAGTAGCTTGGAAAAAGTGACAATCCACAGCTATTTGGCACTCACTAGGGCTCTTGTAGATCACATACTGTGTCCAGGTATGTCATTCCCCTCTCAGAATCCAGTGCCAAAAAGTTGTTGACGAGCTGGGACAAACTCAGTGGCCAGCCAACAAGGCCAGGGATGGAGTATGTCCTACAAGGAGAGGCTGAGGGAGCTGAACTCAGTTGACCTGGAGCTGCTTGGAAGGGACAGCAATGGCTCATCTGGTCCAACCTCCCTGATCATGCAGGGTCATCCCAGAGCACATGGCACACGATTGAGTCCAGATGGTTTTTGAAAATCTGCACTGAGGGAGACTCCACAACCTCTGTGAGCAATCCATTGCAGTGTGTGGTCACGTGCACAGTAAAAAAGTTCTTCCTCATATTCAGGTGGAACTTCCTGTGTGACAGCTTCTGTCCATTGCCTCTTGTCCTAGTTGTTGGCATCACAAAGAAGAGCCTGGCTCCATTCTCTTCACACCCACCCTTCAGATATTTTATACACATTAATGAGCTCCCCTCTCAGTTGCCTCTTCTTGAGGCTGAACAGGCCCAGCTCCTCAGCCTTTTGTTGTAAGAAAGATTCCCCAGACCCTTGACCAACTTTTGAAAAGGAAATCTTGTGAAACAGAAAAGAAAGACTTACAAACACTCTGTAATGGAGATACGATCAAAGGAAATGCAATTGAAAAAATCCCCAAAGAACCAGAAAATTGGGACATTTAGTGACTACAAGAAAATGCACCAGGATTACATGAGGTGCAGTGCAAAGGACCAAAACATGCCAAAACTAACCTCATAGATGTTACAAAAGGAGGGAAAAAATCAAGGATGAAGACAGACTTTGAGGGGAAGATATGAGTGACATGGCATGGATACTGGAAAAAAAAGAAATCTTTGCCAAAGTGAAAGCCATCAAAAGGCATGGGATGCCATGAACTGCAGGGACATGGACCAAAGCTTGCCCAATTGATCCCCATTGAAATCCTGTGAAACAGAAAAGAAGGACTTACAAACACTCTGTAAAGGAGATATGATCAAATGAAATGCAATTGAAAAAACCCAAAACACCCAGAAAATTGGGATATTTACTGACTACAAGAAAATGGACTGGGATTACATGAGGTGAAGGGCAAAGGACCAAAACATGTCAAAACTAACCTCACACATGTTGCAAAAGCAGGAGAATACTGAAAAAGCATAGATACTGAAAAAAAGGGTAAATGCCATCAAAAGGCATGGGATGCCATGAAGTACAGGGACACGGACCAAAGCTTGCCAAATTGATCCCCATTGAAATCACAAGATTTTGTTTCCCTTCCCGAAAGGAAATCTGTCTGCTGGACCTCCAGAAGCTCCATTTCTGTCTTGTACTGAGGAGCCCAGAACTGGATGCAGCACTGCACATGTGGCCTCCCTAGGGCTGAGCAGAGGCAGCATCACCTCCCATGACCTTCTGGCCATGCTTGTCCTGATGCATCCCAGGATTCCCTTGGCCCTCTTGGCTCCACAGACACACTGCTGGCTCATCGACAGCTTGTTGTTCCCCAGGACCCCCACGTCCTCCTCTGCTGGGGCTGCTTTCCCTAGGTTGGCTCCTAGCCCCTACTGGTGCGTGGGTTTATTCCTCCCCAGGTGCACGACCCTGCATTTGCCACTGTTGAATTTGAGATGGTTCTTCTCTGCCCAACTCCCCAACCTATCGACGTCCCTCTGAAAGGCCGCACAATGCTCCGACGTATCAGCCACTGCTCCCAGTTTGTATCATGAGCGATGACGGGGGAGTACAGGGGAGCTGGGCCGGGGCTGAGGGGGGCAGTGCGTGAGGGACTTCCCGCGGAGCAATCCGCCTTCGGGCTGTGCCGCCGGAGCGGGCGGGAAGCGCGGCTGCCCGGTCCCTGCGAGCCTCGGGCTGGGCACGGGGCTCTCGCCGCCGCTCGGAGGAAGAGGAAGTGGCCGCGGCCCCCGGCCGGGCCGAGCGGGAGCGGAGCCGCCGCCCCGGGCTGCGCCGCGCAAACTTTGTGCCGGCCGGCGGGGCCGTGTGGCGGCGCGGCGCTGCCCCGGCACCTCCCCGTCTCGGAGGCGAGGGGGGAGCGGCCCCGGAGCGCGGCGGGCGGGCACGGGCGACAGCCGGAGTAGGAGGAGGAAACGCTGTCAGCGGGGCGGGCCGTCTCCGCCCGCCGGGCATCCTTCAGCACCACCGGGCTGCGATTCGCCCGCTGCCTGCCCCAGGTACTGCCGCGCACCCCACCGGCTCGGCGGGCAAACTTGGTGAGGGGGCGGGAGGGGGTTGCTGCTGGGCAGGGTCTGCGCGCCGGAGCGGGGAAAGCCGTTCCGGGGCTGCGACTCGTCGTGGTCCTCTGGCTCCCGAAGTTCGGAGCGGGGCGCGGGCTGGCCGGCGTGCCCGGGCTCGGAGGGGCTGCTGGAGCCCGGCGAGGGGGGGCACTGCCTGCCGCCCGCTCCCCGGCCGGGTTCCGGGCTGTGCAGCTGCTCCTGAGGGTCCGCTCGCTGCGGTCCTGCCCAGGGGCCGGAGGGGAGCCCGCCGGGAGGGCGGCAGGGCTGGCGGGCGGCGCCGTCCTGTCAGCCCATGGGTGCGGAGACTGCCGGGCTCCGCCGGGCTGCCTGCGGCCGGGGCAAACCGGGGACGGCATCGCCGGCAATCCCTTGCAGCCTGCGGGATGGTTATTTGCGTCCAGCCCCCGGCGCGGTGAGGCAGAGCCGGGAGAGGAGGGAGCTCTGAGGGGAGCCGGGTGAGCGCCCGCCTGCCCGCCCAGCCCGGCGCCGCTCCTCACATGCCGGGCACCTGGAGGCGGCGGTGCCGTGCCATCGTGTGGCTGGCTGGGGTCTGGGATTTTACAGTCGCTGTTTTCCAATTTTATTGCCTTTTCAAGTTCTTGATGTTGTTTCAGCACGGTTTTCTTAAAATGTAAAGAGGCAGTGGTTCAGCGTTTTTATGTCTGAGTGTGAAATATATCTCTCTTCTCTCTGGTTTGTCTAAATTCTTGTTAAAACAGCCTCTTCTTACAGCCTGTGTATTTCTAGAAAAGGGGAATTTAGTTGAATGGACTTTACAGTTCTTCTTTGATACTTTCGGCTTAGTAAAATAATTAATGGGAGACATTTGTTCTCCATTACGCCTGAGCGTGCTTCCCTCCGGAGCGCTCCCGGCTCGGAGCGGAGAGCGAGCTGAGCCAGGGGCTGCTGAGTGCCAGGACAGGGAGCGGGGCTGGAGTCCTGGTAGGGGTGGCTGTTGTGCTAAAGAGGATGCTGTATTTAAAATAATAAAAATATAACTATACCTGAAAGAGTGTTTTCAGCCAAAGTTTGGAAGCTGTGGTCTGATTGTATACTGCTTCAATTTTAGCTCCCTTTAAAAAAATTTATTTATTTATTTATTTTGTAGGAGAATAACCTTATCAAGATGTAGCTGGCCTCTAGCTTACAAGGGGAGATCTTTTTATACATCTGCTTTTATATTTTATTTTTAATAAATCCAATCTATTTCAGGTCCTGGTATTGAATAACAAGTTAGTGGCAGTAACCCTTTTTTTCACAATGCTAGTGGTCACATATGTGTATTTAATTTCTGTTTTTTCTAGGGTAAAAGTAAAGTCTCAGAATGAAGGGTTATTTTAGGAATCTAGCTTAACCTCAAGTAAGTTACATTAGACAAGGGGCTTTCCACCTCTTGAATGTTGGCATTCCCCGGTCTGAGAATGAAGCATGAAATGAGTATATACAGCTGTGATTAAATACCCTAAGGGAGTTCTGAGCTGTGGTACTGGGAAACACAAATACCATATTGGGTATAATGAACTGGCCTCAGCCTCTGTGGTGGAAAATCTGGGGTCACAGACTTGTGAACAATTAAAATCAAAGTTGATGAAGTCTCTATTTGAAGTAAGTAAAAAATATTCACATAACTACTATTCCATCCCTATCTTCATGTGAGATCCCAGAGCTTCACACCTTGCACTAGTGATCTACTTTACTTTTTGCCTTCATCAGGTGGCTGGGGTTGTACTCATAGGCAAACTAGCAAAAGGCAGTAAACACAGGACTGTCAAGTCTGTAGTTTTGTGTTTTACTGTGGTTTTACTCACTGTCGTCAAGCAGCTGTGCATACATTGTAATATGCATCTGTTTCTTATGCCTGTTCGCTGTGGGGTTAACTTTGAAAGAAAGTTGGATTCATATCTAATTCCTGTGGATACTTTTGTCACTTTTTAAAATCTGATTTCTCTTTATGTTCTTGATAGCAGTACTCTTTCTTAGCATCCGGTAGTCTCCTCCTGTCGCATGGAGGCAACTTGCTTGAACATTTGCACATGGTATTTTGGCATAAATTTACCTGTGCATTGTTCATTGACATTAACACTTTGTTATCTTGACCAGAAATGCGCTGCCTAAAAGTATTTTGTAGAAAGATGTGGTATTATCTGAATCTTTTGCTTTACTGGAAGATGGTGTTGTGGTACCAGCAAGTGTTAAATATCTTGGATGAATGTTACAGGGTGGTGTGGGAAGCAGGGGTCTCCCACCAGCCTGCTGTTCCTCACATTGCCCCCGCTGCTAGCACAACGCTTGCCTTATTCCTGCACCTCTTCTCTCCGATCCTGCTTGCTCCTCTTCCTCCCCCCCAGCTGCTCACGTACACACACACCCACGCAGCCCAGCTCTGTTTCCCTCGAGGGGTTTCAGTGTGGCTGGTGGCAGGGAGCACACAGAGGTGGCCTGGTGACTCGCAGGCCCAGGGCCAGCACAGGGCACGGTAAGCGTGTCATGTGGGGCAGCAGAGTCGAGCCTCAGCCGTGATGTGAACTCTGCAATGAGAACAATAGCACCTAATAAGAGTTTGTTGAAATCATGTTATCATGCTGGCGTGTTATTTGACATGCTGCATGCTAGTGCTGGGCTTTCTTTGTAACTTGTGTTTACAAGACCTGTCAGGGTAGTCTGTTCTAACTTTACTGAATCCGTATCATAGTTATCCATGTATTACTTTGCTTTCTTCCTGAAGCTTAGAAACTCTGGAAACTAGACCAGCAATTGTCTTAATTGGCCAAATTCTGTTTTTCTCTGTTTTTTCTGTGTAGTCAGTACATTTTCTTGTCTCCCTGGGAGACAGTACCAAATCTGATGAAATAGTTCGGTTTTTAATTCTAGCAATTGGGGCTGCAATTCATCATGACAGGTCTTCCAGAGGTCTTGGTATGAATCCAGATTAGTCCTGATTTGTGTTCTGCTTCTGTTGAGTTGTGGTATCTTTGGCTTCCACAGCTTGCCTTGGCTTCTGGCATGTTTCATTTTATGCTGGTGTTTCTTGATCCGAGACTGTTCCTCTGCTGAACTTTGTTCCTGTCTCTTAAGCTCTCTGCTTATTCTACATTTCCTTCTTTGTTAGGTAGTTCATCTCACTGTGTCTGGAAACCTTCTTATGAATTCTCTTGTCACTCCTTGGGTTCCTAGTTCTGCAGATACTCATATTGTAGTTTAAACATGTTCCAGACCTCCCCTGTACATCCTCCAGTTGCTCATTCCTGTTCATCTTACTAATGAATTCCTTAGTTTTTGAGATTTGCTTTTTGAAATTGAAAACCTTAACTGCAGATTTACTTGGGTTGCTCTGCAGTTTAATTTAAATCAAATCAATCATAAAGGATAAATCTGGGATTATTCTTTCACCAACCTTCTTAGAAGCTGAGATTTAGTTATCAGCCTCAAGTCTAAAATCCTGACAGCACTGGTCAAATTCATAGATACGTGGTGAAAAAAAAATTGGTCAGCTGTAACATCTGACAATAGATGGGACTGATTTATGGTAATTGTTCCTTGTATCTTTTTCAGAAGTTTTTCAGAATGTTTGAAATTGTTTGGTAAACATTAGTTACTTAAGCACAGATCCCTCCATACAAATAAAAATTATTGCATTATTTATTGAATATATGCTTACATATCTTCCTGCATGGTAATACTATTGAAAAAATAAACGACTGAGTGGGTATCTGTGAGTAAGGAATTTCCTTCTTAGGTGGTGTAATCTCACAAAAACCTGTGCAGGGTGGGAAAAATGAGAAGTCAGAAGCATGGCTCTTTTCTGGGGACTGACAAAGGATCATCCTGGCATCCTAATCTGCTTTCTTTGTTTACCTGTACACCCAGTTTGCCAGGTCTGCTGTTTTTAATTCTCTGCTTTGGTTATGCTGGTTTTTTGCCTTGTTATTCTTCCTCTGCTTCATTGCTTTAACTATGCTAGGAAAGGGACTCGACTGCAATTTGCAAGCACTCTCAGGGTTTGTTTGGAGCTGAGTGGGGGACTGAACACTCTGGTGTTTCCTAGACTGAGAAGGATGCAAGAATGAAGTGACCACATGCCAGCAAGTGAACTGAGCATGAAGTGCTTATTATTTTGAAAATGGAAAGGTCAGGATTGCAGGAGTGAGGGTTTAAGAAAATAAGCATGTCTCATTACTGCACAACAAATGTGAAGTCCTGCAATTATTTGTAAATGCCTTCCAGCATCCCTGTGAGGTACCTAAGTATTACCCATGGAAGGAAGAATGAAGATGAAAGGTCTTAACCAAAATCAAGAGAGAATAACTGTTAATACATTGCAGTTATCTTGTTTTCCAGCTGCTGCATTCATCAGTAAGAATACTATATTCTATATTTTGTGCAAAGAACATTAGCAGTAACCTAGGATATGTATTTTAAAAAATAAATTAATTCATGATAAAGCTTTCAAAATACATTCACTAGTCCTGGCCCATAAATGCTTTAAATATGTTAACGCAAGCAAGCTTGCTCTCACTAATTTTGCTTAAAAACAAGCTGACAAGCATTAATTTTCCATACAGCGTGTTTTCCTGGGATGCCATTGTAAGTACTAAAATTACCTTGTTCCTATTTCAGCTGGTAGTGTATTTCACTTACACGTTTGCTAGAATGTTCAGTCTAATGCTGTATACTTAGCAGTTGACTCTAAGATTATAAGTATTTAAAATGATTGTTTTGGAATTATTTTCAAATCATCCCTCTTAGTAGTCATTGACATTATGCATTGATTAGTTGAAATAAACTATTTAGCCAATATGTACTTAGTTGATAAGCATCCCTTAAATTACTTATTCTGGTAATCTATTCAAGCTTCCATTAGCCATGTGGTTCTGTTACATTTCAGTGCAATTTTCATTATTATTCCTTGGAGATAAATTGTTAAGGATTTTCATGAAAGGATGGATCAATAAATCAGAAGATTAGCCTCATTTATTCCCCAGTATACCCCCCAAGTGAAAATCAGAGAGAAGGCAAGGGTTTTTTTGTTTTCCCTTCTTTTCTTTGTGCTCTTTTTCTTCTGAAAGGGAATCCTGGGCTCTGAATCACTGTTAACAAGAAAATAAGTTGTTAGCTACATGGTATTATTTTATCCTTTCTCTTTTCTAATTCTGAAGTTGTTGTATTTCATCTATTTTGAACACACACTAGCTACCCAAGAAAGCAAATTCAGGCTGCAAGAGGGTATTTTAGCAAAGGTGAGGTTCAGAAATCATCAGTTGAGAACCTGACACATCTCTAAAAGAGCTGTAAGAATTCCTATGATACATTCAAGATACATTCCTTGTCATGGATCACAGAGGTGATTAAAAGTGGAAATACTGCTGGCTTTTTTTTTTTTCTCTTGCTGACTACAATTTGTTGTATTTTTTTTTTAATTTGGTTTTTTTCCATGGCAAAGGATGGTACTGGTTTCAATAAAACTTATACTGAGGAGCATTCAGGGTCAGGTCATTTGACATGCTGGGATGGGTTTCACCAGGTACAGGTACAGCACCTGCACCTCCAGATGCTCCCCAGAGCTCCTCTGCTCCTAAATACATAATGCAGGACCCTACTGGGGAGGAGGAGGTGGCAGCAAGAGGTTTGTTCTGCAGCTTGTGAGTTGGGAGTTTGTTTGGGATGTTCAAATCCTGGGTTAGATTTTGCATTGCTTGCAGAAGCAAGCTGCTCCTTGCCTAACCAGTGAGGGCCTTTGCTGGCCTTCACAAGAGAAACTAAGGAATGAATTGACTACAGGCTTTGCTGTTGTTCTGCAACTCAGCATACCTTCTATTCTTGATGCTTTGAAGAGTTAAAGTGAAGATGCAGACTAAAAAAGCCCAATCTGTTGTGAGATTTGGGTTTCAGTTCTGGTTTTATCATCATGTGGCTGAACACATGAACAGTTTGAGATCAACAAGATCATAGAGCACATGTAAGATTAATTTGCAATCTAAGTGAGTTTGTGGACAGAATTAGTTTTTCTGGCATATGTAATTGTAAAAGCCCATAGCTAAATCATAATTTTAGGGGTTAATGTTCTTCATTAAATGTTACTTTTCCAGGGTTTTTTTTTCTAAGTATAGAACTTCTGAGTTGATAATTAATTTCTGCATTAATGAAAAAGAAAATGTTTATCTTAGAACCTACTGCAGAGCAAAAAGAATTTGAAAATTTGGCAGTGTCTTTGAAGGATTGTTTTTCAATTTGCTAAAAAGTGAATATTAGTGATAATGTTTTGGTTTAATATGAATAAAAGTGGAATTCACATGCAGGTATAGAAAGGATAAGTGTATGTAGTACAGTTACCTTAAGTGTGTCTTATAGCAAACTAATACACCTGATAATGTGCATGGGAGTGAGTTTAGATTACTTGGAATGCATGCAGCAGTGATGAACATTTCTTACAGCACTCTTTGATAACTGCAATGTAGAAAATGAAGAAGGTGAATAATGTCCTGTTGACAAGTAGATTTGTAAGTGAAAAGCAAGGAGATACTTTCAGATGATGGTGGGAAGACTAAACAGCACTAACTTTGCTGTGAATGAAAGGAAGAAGGTAATAACTGTTAAAAACTGATGTTAAAAGCCATTGAAAGGTTATAAAGCAAGCTGTCCCAGAAGGACATTTGTGGGATAACTTTGAGCAGAATCTGGTGATTGAGTGTTGACTTGTCATGCACACATCATCAGTATATTTGAGAAAACTTTTAAGAATTCCTACCTCTGTGGAATTATTTTCATACTTAGAGTCCTCTATTAAAATAGGAACTTAATTTTTGAAGATTTGTTTTCTACTGGTGTAGCACTTGTATTCTAATTACTGTGGAAAAGATTTTGATGTTGTGAAACCTAATTTTTGTCCTCTGATCCCTCATTTTTTTCAGGTGAAAGCATCCTTTTTCATCATCCTTTTCCATATGCCTGCTTTAAGTAACACAACTGCCTATACTTAGCGAAATGTGAGGAAGCCTTTATCCTCAAGGATACTGTTTGATGTTTTAGCTAAACAGCACAAAGGTGAAAATCAGTCTTCTAGGAAGCAGTGACTCAGGGAATTAGTAACAAAAAAAAGTGTGTTTTCAGTCCATTCCCAGGTGGGCAGGTAGCTCATGCTGAATGACTTGTGGCTGTCTCTGTTTGCAGGGGTCATTGCTCACATGGGTAGTGAGGGTGGAGGAGTTTTTCTCCAAAGGGCTGAGAAAATGTTTGCTGGAGAGGCACAGGAGAGTGTCTGTGGCTGCTGCTGGAAGTGCAGGCTTTTATTTTTTAGTACTTTCACCCCAGTTTGGGAAAGAATGCAAAACACTGTGTGATGTGAAATGCAGAGTCCCCAAGGCCTCCTTCTGCAGCCATCACTGTCTAAGAGTCCTGTGGATTTCAGACTGTTTGTTATTTGTACAACTAAAGGTTGCAGGCACTGCAGCGGAATGACCTCTGAAATGGAATTTTTTTCCTTACAAAACCCTGTGTACTTATGATGTGTAAGAATTACTGGGCAATCGCTGAAACAAGAAATTTAGTACACTTGCTAACACTTATTGCTATTTTAATTCATCCTTAGCACAAGTATGCTGCTAGATGTGTTCCATTATAGCTCATGGAAAAATACCTGGTGTCTTGTTAGGCTCATTAATATGCAACACATGTTTATGTATTAAAATAAATAACATTTTAGACTGAGGCAAATAAACTGCACAGGCAAAAGAAGAAACTGCTGTGTAAATGAATGAATAATCTTTTAATGGTAATAGTTGTCATTACAAAAAAAAAAGGTGGAAAGTATCACTTTGGGAGCATAAAAAGATCATGAGGATTTTTAACTTTAAATTCCAAATTAAAAAAAAATGAGTCTGCAAACCTCGATTTCATTGATAGCAATTGTTAAAGTAGTTTTTACCTTTCCTTCAAAATAATCGGGGAAAGTTGTTTTCTGCTGGATGAATCCACCAAATATTGAGACTTCAGGAATACAAAATTCATCACATCAGCCTGTTTTCTCAATGCTAGAGGTCTTTGTAGCAAATGTTTTTTCTGCTTCCTGGTTCTGTGTGATCAAATATTTACTGTGTTACTTTTTTCAAGTTTGATGTGTTGTTCAGTCCTATTTTGATATATTTATTAGAGACTTTGCAGGAAGGTGTAGGTGTGCATTTATGGACTTCGCACATGATAAGAAGGTGGGTGGTATTGCTGAGCCCTGAAAAACTTTCAGCTCTGTCTTCCAGGGGTGCTGGAGAATGGGGTGAGGCTGTTACTGAGCACTAGAAGCACAAAGGAATAGAAAAAAGTTACGAGAGATGAGCTGGAAACTTCTCAGTTAGTTATGTTGGATAAAAATAAGGAGAAACAGATTCTTTGTCTGCTAGGAAGTTGACAGTAAACTGTGAATGTGATGATTCAGCTGTGAATGATGATTTTAGGTGCAGTAGGTGTATTATTTGCACTAGAGACAGGGAAGCATGAATGTTATTTTCATCAGCCTTGTTAAGATCTCATTTTGAGCATATGGCCACCTGTGTTCATGTAGAGAAATGAGAAGTGATGCAAATGAGAGTGAGTGGGGTGATGAAGGGACCACAGATCCTGTCTAGGAAATGGCAGAAAAGGCAGAATGCATTTATCATAGCAAAATACAGCAAGAGATTTGGGAACTATTAATAAGAATGATTTTGCAAGGAAGTATGAGGAAGGAACAAAATTTATAAAAGTTAAACCACAGTATAAATAAAAGTGTAGGTAATTTTCTGCAAGTGGTTTCCAAATACCTTGGGGCTGTATATTTGCCTAACTTTGTAAACTCCTGGGGGATGGAGCTGTGACATAAGCTGACGAGCAGCTCTGTGGAGACGGCGAACCTGAGCAAGGTTTTCATTCTCTGCTTTAGGTTTCTGAATGTCAGGGTAAAGGCAGCTCTGATCTGTGCCTGAGCTTTCTCAGGTGCTCACTGCTGTGTGTCACAGCTGGCAGGGGCTGTGGCACTGACCTTCCTGGTGCTCCATGCAGTGTGTTCACACTCCACGGATCCCGTGCCTTTGAGCATCTGGGGGAGCCACTCTCTGTTACTGGGGGTTTATTCTGCATTTCCCTCCCTGTTCTCAGAGCATGACTTTATCTGTGTAGGCGGTGGCAGGATGTTAGGTGGGTTGTGATGAAAAACCTCAGGTGCCTACCTGACGTGTCTTCACACTTTTGATTTTTGTACTTGATGCTGGTTGAAATAATTTGTCTGAGCCCCACCAGTGTTGTTGAGAGGAATTTGAGGGTTTGGATCACCTGAATGTTTTCAGCAAGCAATTCTTCCATTCTTTCATACCCAGATGAGCTATAATGTGCAGGATATTGAGAAACATTTAATGTGTAGCCGGAATGGTTGTCAGGAATAATCCTTTAAAATGTTGTGGGCTGGCAGCTTATTAAAGAGAACTAGATTTATCTAATGCAGTTCTGTGGCCAGGTGCCTCTTCTGTTTTGAAGATAGGCTTGTAAAGTGCCATTATCTCCTAAAAAAATGAGGTGGGAGGAAGTGAGGTTATTCTGTAAATGCAGGTAGTTCTCTGCAGAGAGAACTCGCTTTTTACATTAAATTACAAGGCTAGATAGTAATTTGAATATTACAGGGATCTGTGTAAAAGTTAATACTAGATGCTCTCTTAGTAACTGCATGTATAGAAGTTGTTACTAGGTTGACAGCCTTAATATTAGCAAGTTATTTTGCATTTTCAGCTTCTTTTTATAATGGAATGTGTGTCTTCCAGAATGTACCATTGAATACATTTGAAAGTTGCAAAATACATACATTAAACTGTCAATTTTCCAATAAAATAATAGTATGCCTGAGGGTAGATATGAGTAGTATATTCTTCAGTCTGAGCGTTTATTTGATTACATGATTTTATGTAGTTTGTAGGCAGCTTGCATATAAAAATTAAAAATACTAGTGTGGGACATGAAACCAGAAGGAAAAACCTCAAAGTTAATCATGCTTATGCATTTTCCCTTTTCCCTACCTCTTTGTATCAGGAACTGCTGAAATGGGTTGTGGATTGAACAAATTAGAGAAGCATGATGAAAAACGACCTGGTAATATCTATTCAACTTTGAAGAGGCCCCAGGTAGAAACCAAAATAGATGTTTGCTATGAATATCGATTCTTGGACTTCACAACACTAAATGATAGTAAGTACATAATATTTTTCTTTAGATTTTTTTTCTCTATTAAAGTAGGTATGTTAATTGGTCCATAATGTTTTTTAAATAGTTAAGTTCTTACAGTGTCTTCAATTTCTTTACGTAAATGCCTTTTCTTCAGTCATAATGCTTCCATGCAGAGATCTTAGTGAGAATTCTGTGTGAATTTTTAGCCTTATAGCTAGTTACTGGTTTTCAGATTTTAGGTTCTTTTACCCTTCCCCCATTATTTGGTTTGTTTTCTTTGATTTTTTTTGTTTGTTTGTGTTTTTACTCTGATGTGGACATTTTATTTCTTTTATTTGCATTTTATCCAATTTTCATATGGTAAGCAGTTCAGGTCTGCAAGGTTATATACTTTATTGCTAATTTTCCTTGCTCCCCTTGTGCCCTCTGGGCTCTGTGAGAGGTATTTTGAGAGGCTGTAGTTAGTGTCTTCAGTTTTGATAGCTTGCCATAAATAACTCTGGTTTGGTTATAGATACTTACAGGTGCACCCATGTAGGTGGAAACAGGATAGTGGGAGACACTGAAGACCTAAAATATCATCAAAGGGGTGAAGATTCAATCTCATGCGTTTTTTACCTTTGTTTTTTTCTTCAGTTGAAGTAGTCTGGTTTTAATTCTTGTGGCAATCCACAGATACTCTGGTTTTTTCCTTGCTGATTGACGTCAGGCATCTCTGACAGTGTTGCTCACACCATTGCCTGTGCCCCCTTTCACTTCAGAATTAGCTGTTCTACAAGCAATTACTCCTCACACCATTTGGGAATCTGAAGCTTGAGCAGAAGGCTGGGACCTGCTTCTTGCTATATATAAAACACCACAGTACCAAAATCTGCTAGAGCTGGCTGGCAGGACGCCAGGTAGAGCCTCTGTGCCCTGCAGTGTGCTGCAACTTCTCTTGTTTTGCAAGTCAGGTCAAAGGAGAAGCTGCAGCCGCAAGTCTCTGGTGTGAGACAGAGCTGCTGGCTGTCACTTGATGAGACACCTCGTGCAGCTCAGCGTGTCAGCCCAGAGCAGTGGGAATTGGCTGGGACTTAAAACTGCTGCAAGCAAACTTGGGTTTGAAGAAGGTGGAGGTTTAGCGCAGGTGATTGGACAGGACTGTGCTCTTGCAGGCAGTTGTGAGAGTCGAGAAGTTTTGTCTTTGCAGACTTTGAGTGCCTGTCTTCTGTATTTGTGTTCTCTTATGTTTTTTGATACACTAATTGGGATGCACTGCTGTTATTGAGAGCACCAAGCAAATGGGAGAGGAATTTTTTTCATGTTTATGTATTGCAGTTGTTTCGAAATTTATGTGTTTTTATTTCAAAGTGAACTGTTTATGTCCTTTGATAGTTTGACAGCTTTTACTGAGATGTATTGCAAGTTGTGTCATTAGCAAAAATGAATTAATATTGAGGACACACTTCTCTGGGCTTTTCTGGAATGTTCATCAGTGTTCTGTCTGAGTGCCTCTCAAGCTTTAGCACGTGCATTATCCTGTTCTCTCATGAAGTCTCATCTTTGACACTGTGGAGGAAGAATCAGTACTTGTGGTAGCAGTGTGTCTTGCTTCAGGCACAGAGGATGTCTGGTAAAAAGAGAAAAAGTTAAACCCAGGCTTTCTAAGTCTGATTAAATACATAGGTTCATTGTAAAGCATACTTGTATATGTTTTTCTTACTCATCATAGATTGTTACAATACATTTTAGGAGGCATGGCTTTAAGGAGACTGTTAGTAGAAGCACTTCTATCAGATTCTTGGGCTTGCCAAATAGCATAAGCTCTTCAGCTCTGCTGAGTTCTGCTTTGACATGTTGTATCCCCATCACTCCAGTCTCTGAAGATGTCAGCAGATAGGCAGATGTGGGGGATAGAGTGTTGTTCCTGCTCTTTTTCCTTAGTTACCACTTATGACTGTGTGCTCTCAGGATTGGCAGTTCCCTCCCTGTTCTAGTCATTGGCTGTGTGAAGGCTCGTGTTGCACTACGTGGTGTTACGACATTCCAGCCTTTTTGCATCATGACTGGTTCATTTATGTTTTTGCTGAGAAATAACCTCTGCAGATAAACAGAGTTAACAGTGAGTGTTTCACCTCTATCTGTGTGGATTTGGAGACTTCTAAGAATGAAATGCTCCTAGAGGTGTAAAAAAAACATTTGGATTGTGAAGTCTGTCTTCTGTGAATCTACTTTAGCCCTTCCAGTGTGTGTGTATATCATGACATCATTTTTTCCACAGGTTTTCTCCTTCACTGGGTTTTTAGAATAAGCCATGTTAAATTATGAGTGGTTACAGAGTATTTTATTGTATTCTTGTGCTAGGCCTTGTTTACAAAGCTAGTGAGCCTGGTAGTGCAGACAGGTACTCATTTTTCTCTGGAGCTTTTCTATTGCAATGACTGCTCTGATAACTATATCTCTCACAAGTCTTTAATCTTAATGGTGAGAAGGAGGTGATGATCTGCATGTTGCAGGTGGGAGCTAATTCACAGGTTACTGCCAGAAGTTTTCCAAGTTCTTAGCATTTCTTCCTGTGTTCCAAAAGCAGCAGTCTCTTGTTGACTTGAGACATAAAGGTGGATACTGGTCATATTTGCAGTTTAGAACTGCATGTATTTGCAGTTTTGATACCCAGATAATGAGAGATCAGTTCCAGAATGTGGCTTATGTTTAAAGTTCTCTTTGGCTGACTGGTTTTTTTGGGTTTTTTTGGTAAGTTTTTGCAGCTGTATGTGGGGAAATCCTGCTCTCCTCTCTCTTGCCTCCCATCAGCTCTGTGAATTGATTTAACTCGTGTATCTGGCAGGGTATGTGGTTATTTTGTTTGGTTATCCTCTGTTGTATCGGTGTCTTGTGGAAGGGTCTGAAGAATGCTGGAGTTGGTTGAAATGAAGGGAGCATATTGTCCGGAAGAGAAATAGAACCTTCTTTAAATCAGCTCACACTCTTATGAACTCAGAGAATCACTGAGTGAGCTTGGAAGGGACAGCAATGGCTCATCTGGTCCAACCTCCCTGATCATGCAGGGTCATCCCAGAGCACATGGCACACGATTGAGTCCAGATGGTTTTTGAAAATCTGCACTGAGGGAGACTCCACAACCTCTGTGAGCAATCCATTGCAGTGTGTGGTCACGTGCACAGTAAAAAAGTTCTTCCTCATATTCAGGTGGAACTTCCTGTGTGACAGCTTCTGTCCATTGCCTCTTGTCCTAGTTGTTGGCATCACAAAGAAGAGCCTGGCTCCATCCTCTTCACACCCACCCTTCAGATATTTTATACACATTAATGAGCTCCCCTCTCAGTTGCCTCTTCTTGAGGCTGAACAGGCCCAGCTCGCTCAGCCTTTTGTTGTAAGAAAGATTCCCCAGACCCTTGACCAACTTTGTAGCTGTGTGCTGGACCTGCTCCAGACACTCCATGTCTGTCTGTACTGAGGAGCCCAGAACTGGATGCAGCACTGCAGATGTGGCCTCTCCAGAGCTGAGCAGAGGCAGCATCACCTCCCTTGACCTTCTGGCAATGCTCATTCCCTTAGCATCACTCTCTTGAAAACAGGGATAAAACTGTCCTGACAATCATTTTTCTGGAACGTTAGCTAGAAACTTAACTTTGCTTGCTGGCTATCTTTGGTTACTGTTTATCTTCTGACATGCACAGCTAAAAGAATGTAAGAAAATATGCTCTTTTATTAAATTTTTTTATTATTTTCTGAACTTTTGCCTTGCTTGGCACTGATGCAGATGTATGTCCAGTGGAAAACAATGTTTGATCACTTACTTGAGTGCTGTGTAAATAATGCATAGATGCAAAAGACAGATTTAAGGCTGCAGGTGTTAGCTTCATTTTTATGTTGCCCAGTGTTAGAAACTGATTTACTTGAAAGTGTCTATGGAAAGACTATCCAAGCTTTCAAGGAAAGCAAGCTATGAAAAACCCATCAGTTTCCATTGTGTGCCACAACCCTGATAATCTGCATGGTTCTCCAGAATTAAAGTGGTTGGATTTGCCACTGTCCTTTACTTTTTGAAAAAAAGCATGTAAATTGCTATCAGCAAAGGGTTATCTAGTATAGACTGGCACTTGAAGAGTAAGGGGTACTTTGCTAAGACATTTCAGGCTTGAGGTGGGCATGCTTGTTACAAATCTGCTTATGAGCCTGATCTTGTTTCTGTTAAGGTGGCCTCTTCCAAGAAATCCTTGTCTGTTTTCCATGTTGTCCCTTGACAGTGTCATTCTGTGTTCTATTCCTTAGTCATCTGTACTGTCCAAAGCTTATGGGCTGCTTTTCTCCCTCAGGTGAAACCACATCTGTTTTCACCTAAATTAAATTGATAAAATCATCACACATTTTTACTTGTGAAGAAGACATTCCTATATTTGTGAATTGGGTGGTTCATTGCTGGTTCAGCAAAATGTCAGAAGTGCAGAGGAAGTTGTCTTCTCACTGCCCTAGAGACAATACTAGTGTTTAGTTGCAATGACTGAATTTTATAACAATAAAAAACCCGAGGAATATAAAAGAGTTGCAGCAAACCTTTTGCCACAAAGCTGGAAGAGACAAATTAGGGTCTACTCTATAATACTTCAGGCCTTTACTATAAAAAACCCGAAACAACAAAAGACTTGTGTCCCCTGCCCAAAAGTCAAAAAATCTTTCTATTTTCCATCCTTTGCCTTATAAAAAAATGGGATGAAGAATGATCACCTTATATCTCTGCTATCTCCAAGTTTTACTGGAAATAGAGGCAAATGGTGAGCAAATCTCAGGGGAATATGTGCTGGCAGATGGAATAGTCTTAAGCAACCATGTTTTCAACAGAGCCTCTATGGGGTAAGCTGGTTTGTTTTGTTTTGGTATTTTGTTGGAAAGAGAAATATTTCAATAATCTGCATTCCTTCCTTGCTCTTATCTGATCTGCTTATTTTGGAAAACTGTCCTTGCTTAGACAGATCATACAGAAACTAAGCTAACTTATTCATCCTCTGTTTCTTCTCTTTCACCTCTTTGGTTATGATGACCTGAGAAAAAACAGGAATCTGATAGTAATTTCACTCTTCACTTCTCAGAATAGGGTGGAATTTTTTGAAGTTTAGGGGAATTTTTTTGACTGACTTGATTGGGGTTTTTTTTCTGTTTTGCTTTACATTCCTGTAGTATTTCATTGGCCTGATGAGTTACGATAGGTTTTGGCCTTGAATAAAGTTGGCATGAAGCATCTGCTAGCCATGTGATGAGAATGGAATGGGGTATAAATTTTTTTTAAATGGGGAAAGGCTATACTCTGAACAAGCTATTTGTGCTGTAAAACCACTAAAATCCAGATGTTTTGATGGAATGAAAAATACCAATACTTCACATGTCCCAAAGAAGTTTTTAAGTTATGATGTGAATACGTGAACATATGGTTTTTATCCTGATTGTCAAGAATTTGTCTCTTTAGTAAAAAAAACAAAAAACCAAAAACTAAAAAACCCCCAGAGAACAACATGAAGCAAATTATTTAAAAGTAAGGTTATTAATTACATTCTAACATTCCCACCATCTTTTTTGCTTGAATGTTGTGTTGTAGTCTAAGGATATGTATTTTTACCAGGACAGTACTCCTAGTTTAATAAATTTGCTACATACATGAAACCTTCTTATTTGAGGCATTTTAGGGTGTCTGTATATATATATATATATCTTTATATGTGTATATATATATATATAAAATTTGAAAGTGTATATATTTTTCAAGTTCTGACAAGCATATGGATACTTTACCATCATGTTTTGGAGGCAAGTTATACTGCTTAAAAACCACTTACTACCATATTATTAAAACTGCTATGGCTGGGCTTTTGATTTTTATTGATTTTTTTTCCTAATACAAGACACAAATCATGTGCTAGTGGGCCTTTATAGGAGGCATTGTTGTATTAGAATCAATAGTTAAGAGTGTATCCATACTGAAGTCTTTTATTTGAGATTAAATTTCAGTTTTGGCTTAAATTAATAGAAGCCCTCTCAGTTTTGTCCTTGGAGAAGGAAAGAAGTCTGATTCAGAATTTGAAGTGTCATGCACTGGAAATTGTGCAAGTAGAGGACAGGGAAGCATTTTTCCTGTGAAAAGTGTATGCATTTTTGGTAAGGAAGTTCTTTTTGCTGTAGAACATAGTACTTGTTGATTTCAATGCTTACCTTCTCTTCCTATCAGTAATTTTTACATTAAGCAGGTATTTGTGCCTGACTTCTGCTTTCTGTTTCACTTCACCATTCACCTGGGAAAAAAAAACCTAAAACCCAAACATAAAAAACTCCAAGCAAGTGGCTGTGTGACTGAAAAAAGAACAAAAACCTGCAACTCTGCATTTGCAGGTGTGATTTGATTTAAGACTAGTAAAAGCAAATATTTCCCCATTGGCAAAGTTATTTAATTTTGTTTTCATTTCTGTAAGCAGAAGAACATAAATTAAATTAGCTTTTGAGTTTTGTATTTCAAGTTGACCAGGTCTGTTACCACCATTTAGTCCTCAAGAGTGATGAAATAAAATTAGCACGGCAAAACATTGTTAGGTTATTTATGAGATGTGATAACTTGAACCAGACTGTGTATAGATTGCCTATAACTGACTAAAACAATCCTTCAGAGCAGATTAATGTCTAGCAGGTGCAGAGCAGAAAGATGATGAGCAGGAGAGGCCAATGGATTATTGCTTTGTAGCCCAGATTCTGCTAATGCTTCCCCTTTCTTAAAGCTTTGTCCATGTGCATATCTCATTCAATTTAGTTTGATTATATGTGTGTGATCTAAAGAAACAGCATAAGGGTTTTGCTGGATCGGAGCTTCTGTCCTTTCTGTTAATGCAAATATGAAGAAATGAATTTTTTTGGCTTGGTTTTCTGTTTCAAGTGAATTCCAGTCTGTGGCAATACAGAATCACAGAATATTCTGAGTTGGAGGGGACCCCCAAGGATCATTGAGTCCAACTCTTTAAATAAATGGCCCATGCAGGGATCAAATCCACAGCTTTGGCTTGCTCCAGCCAACTGAGATAATTTCCAGTAACCCTTCAGGACTTGCCACTTTTAAGTCACAGCAAAATGAAATGTTCCTGCTGTAGCAGTTTATAAAACTCACTTGTGTGTCTCGGGAAATTTGCAATTTGACATAAAAGGAGCATTCCATATGTTGGGAGTTTAATAAATGCCATAAATTACATCATAAATGTAATTGCTGGAAAGAGTCATTAGATTTGAACTTTACTGTTTTTTAAATAAGGATGCACAACTGTGGGATGTATTTTAGTTTCTAAGTGGAAGCTCTGCTTTCCATAATTATTGGTTTTATCTAGATCCTTGTTATGATAGACTGCATGCACTCACTTTCTTTTCCTTCTATGTGGATATATATATATATATATATATATATATATATGTATGTTCTGTATCAGTATATCAGTGAGGTGTGCAGTACACAGACACATGTATATCATTGAGAGGAGTAATTCCTGGGGATATGAGTCTTCAATCACTTAAGTTTTGCTTTATTTCTACACTTAATTATACCAGAACAGAAAGTGCAAAGAGCTTTAGCTGAAGTCCTGTGATGACTATGACAGAACTGGGAATAAAACATGGCCTTCAAAGCAAGAAGCTGGTCAATAGTATGAATTAACTATTCTAGCCCAAAGGTTAACAGCCACATACCGGCAGAAAAGCTGTACCATTCACATAATTTCAAAAATGAAGAAGCATAAAGTTTGCTGGCATTTCTTGTCCCCTCAAGATCCAGCTGTACTGTGACATCACTATTTTGTGTTGGAATAATACATTATAGACTAGATGAAACCTTAGATAGAATATGGTATGTATGTTAGAACATCTCAAATATGTTAAAGAGTGTAAGTATGATGTGTTTTGGAACTCTGTTTTCAACTTGTGCTTGGAAACAGTTTTGGTTTAGATGCTTTTATGGAATCCCAAGTACACCTAGTGATGTCATAGCCACGCTTTCTGTGTGGACTCTGCTTGTGTATTTGGACAATGGGTGTGTGCAAACCAGAAATGGACTAGGGAGGAAAGGAATATCTGCAGGATGTTCTATTTATACATGTTTCACTTTGTCAAAAAATGTGTGTCACAATAGTCATGTGGCTACTAACTTTCTAGTCTGCACCCATTCTTAGAATGAAGATTGGATTCTATAATACTCCATTCTTACCATTCAGTCATTCATTTTATCTACTCTGACCTCAGGGTTCTTCTTAGTGTAGTTAGTGAGCTCTTCCAAGAGGTACATTTCGTCATCACATTTACATGAGTGCTGTAATTCACTCACATCGTGGAAAAGTACAGATACTGTCTAAAAAGAGTTCTCAACTTCTAAGAAACCTTTTCTTTCTCTCAGCAACTCAGGAACTGCACGTGATCTTTCTGAGTGGCTGTGTCTTTTCTTTGGCCTCTGGCTTTGCACATTTTTCCAGTCTTCATGTGGTTTTCATCCTCCTGATGCTGTTCAAGAGCCAGGGAGCCAGATTTGGCAGTCTGCAAGGCTGGCAGACAGGCATTTCTCATGGAATGGTGAAATTATTAAAGCCACAGGTTTTTTTTCTGTTTTCTCAGAATCAAAACTTGCCCTGTGTTTAACTGGAGCAGGAGATCACACAGTAACTTCAAATAGTAAAAGTCTCATGGTTTTATTATGAGAGAGAAGTGATTAGGAGTCATCGCTGTGGTAATCTGCTGAGTGTTTTTAGAACTTGTTGCTACAAATTCATTGACATTATCCAGATAAAAGATAATATACAAAATCTACAGTACTGTAATGGACTTCTTAACATATTTACAAAATAAATTGTTGTTTGGCTAAGATCTCCTACAAACTAAAGTTTAGAATTGGTTCATCCTGAGTGGAGTATAGCCCCTTTGAGAAAAAAAGGAACTTTGAGTGTCAACTGCTCTTGACCTTGAGATACTGAAAGCACCAAACATGTATATTGATTGTGCAGGATTTTTTTAAATGTTTGCATTCATATTCCTCAAGTTCCAATGTGAAGAAGAAAAAGTCTCTGTTCTGATGGAAATGGTGTCAACATTCAGCTGTTTCACACAGCCTATAACAGTGTCTTGGTGGGTCATGTCCAAGGGTCCGCAGGGCTGAGGACAGGCTGGTGTCAGGCTGTGCATTGTGTGAAGCCAGCAGTGTAGGGCAAGAGGAGCAGACAGCCAGCTTGGGGCAGTTGATTCTGGGGAGTTTACACTCCCCATATAAATGTGTTTGAGGGTTTTACTTTGGACAAGTCATGTGTTCTGCTGTACACTGGACATCCCAGTGCATGTGTTTCAGAGCAGCCTGCAGGAAAGGTATCTGCAAAATGCTCCTGTCTGGCTTTGAGCCCTTGTGGGGGCTACTCCAGGACATGCTGGTTTGTCCCAGCATCCGTCTCACGCTTATGACTGTACTTGTCATTGCTCTGCCCAAGTGACGCTTGTAAAGAGATTTCACATTCAGAAGCATGTCTGATTTCTGTTCTGCATCTGTTCTGGGTTTGTTTTCTGTTAATGCATTTTCATACATGCTACCAGTGCAGCTACTGCTTGATGACTTCCCTTGACTTCTTTTTGCCACTGGCAGCTGTGGCAACTACTCTGTGAGCACACTCCAGATGGGCTGGCTGCCTCCTGCTTCCTCCCTAGTGTTATCTGAGGATGAAGACACGGACAGTGTTTTAACCTTACAAGTTTTTGCTCTTCTGTGTGCTCTGCCCTACACCCACTGGGGAAGGTACCACGGGTATGGGACACAAAGTTGGACGGGTAGGGTTAGTGCTTGCCTCTCCGCACTGGGGATGGTGTGGTAGGTCAGACTTTGTTGTTGTGCAAGCTACTGCTGTGACTTTGCCATTGTTGGATGAAATTCTGGGAGTCCAAACCTATGTTCACAGGTGGCTGTTGCCCTGTGTTGTTCCATGATTGTAGTACCAGTTGGTCAGTGGTTAGGCAGTTTGGGGAGGGAGGACAGCTTTGCAATGTCATCCTGCAAACACTGTTCCAAACACTGCTCTTGCAGAGAGGCTCAGCAGAGCTCAGTGTCTAGAAGAGAGGAGAATCCAGTCTTTTCCTGGTGGCATTTAGCTGTTTATCTCTTTTATATGGGCATAGTTACTTTGTCTCTTGCCTGACTTTGAATGCCTGTTTTGACTTTTTCTCCTTGTTGGCAGGTGCCTTTGGCTGCTGATTCAGTGGCCCTCAGGAATCATTACAGGCTTGGGACTGAGTTTATGCTGAGGAAAAACATGGCTGAAAAGTAGCAGCAGCAGCAGCACACCATGTGGGAAAAGGGAGGGGTAAGAGTGAAACTTGTGCCCTTCTCTTATGAGAAGTGATAAAGGAAGGAGAACTGACAAAAGTAATGGTGAGAAAGTCTGTCCTTCTGCTCCCCTAGCTTTTAGAGAGGAGATAAAGGAGAAGGAAGGGGAGTAGTACATTCTGATCAAGTCCTGCAGTATGGAGATCATCTCCCCCCCTATTCTCAACAAGCAAACATGTATTTCTCCCTGGGAAGCATCTGTTCCTTCCCTGCTTTTCTTTCAGCTTACAGAGGAAATGGCCTGCCAGTCCTCTTCCTAGGCTTTTGGCTGAAGCATCCCGTTCAGAGGACCGTGCCCTGTCAGCTGCTTGATGGGCTGTCAGCACTCAGCTGACATGTCAGCTCGTATGAAGCTCCAAAGGGTCTTCACAGCCAGAATCCTTCAATCCTAGAAACTGCCTCCACACTCTTTCCCACAAAAAAAAACCCCCAAAAAAACCCACCAAAAAAACCCCAGCAGTCAAGCTATCTGTCAGCCTTGTGATGAGCTATAACATTCCTAGCCCAGGCTCTGTGCCTTAGCATTCCTGCTGCTGTGCCCCAGACAACACAGACACTTCAGGATTCTCCACTGAAGAAGTGGAGTGGAAAGCACAGCTGCAGCTAAACAGCAGTGGGGCAGAGAAAGGGTTCAAGTAACATATTGGCTAACTTTATTGTCAGACAAGATGAACGTGGCCCAAAGTTACAAGCAAAGTGGTAAGAAAAACGTGGAGGGAAAGTGGGATCTGGAACTCCAGGAGCAGGGACAAAGGCAAGGAAAAAGGATGATGGGCTGCTGATATGGCCTGCACCAGAAACATTCCCCCAGGGACCAGCATGACCAGAGAATTAACTGGAACAAAATTTAACTCAGCTTTGGTGCCTAGCATTGCACCTCCAGTCATGGAGAGAATGTGAGAGGTATGCACCCTGTCTGTGGGCTGCGTGTTGAAATTGGGGGAATAAAAGCAAATCTTCCAACATCCTTCCACTGAACAGCAACAATTCAATAGCATTGAATTGTTGAAATGGGGAATAAAGCAAATCTTCCAATATACTTCCACTGAATAGCACCTCCCTGGTACAAAATGAGGCCTCCATGCTCTGGCTGTCTGTGCAGCAGATCACACACAGAGCTGGGAAGAGTTCCAGGAGCAGGACCACGTTGGTGCTGCTGTTCCCCTAAGGGGGTATGGGACCAGTTGGCTTTTCATGAGTGCAGTAGGAAAGGGCACTGCCCTGAGGCCTCTGCCACCTATGTCTTCCAAAAAGGTAGAGCCACCCTGGGCTGGACCAGTTGTGGGTTGTGGACATGGAGATCCCCCCAAACATTGTGTGTAATGCCATTGCTCTGTTCTCCTGTGTTTGGACAGGGAAGGGATTTCACAGCAGCACCTCACTGTGTCTGGAAGCCTAAGAGGGAGGTGTTAGCTTGACACTTACTATGCCCTGCTCCCTTGATATGAGCACTCATGCGTGGTGGAGAGAGGAGAAAGGGTCTTCAGAAAGGAGTGGGCATGAGGAGAAAATAGAGCAGATGAAATAGGGAAAGAATATCAAGGGAGA
Source organism: Melospiza melodia melodia (assembly GCF_035770615.1). Taxonomy (NCBI): domain Eukaryota; kingdom Metazoa; phylum Chordata; class Aves; order Passeriformes; family Passerellidae; genus Melospiza; species Melospiza melodia. The sequence goes on along the minus strand of NC_086194.1, from coordinate 36,212,671 downwards.
AGAGTAGTTGAACACAAACTAAAAGAATTTGAGGGGTCGTGAGTGACTGTAGAAATGGAGGAGGACAGATAGCATTTGACATGTTGAGCAGGAAGAGAAGACATGGCCTTGCATGAGCTTTCAGTATTCTGGGAGCTTTCCAGTGCCAGAGGGATGCCTTTTTGTTGTGTTGTATCAATGAAGCCCGGCAGGGACTGCGGCTGTCACTCTGACAAGATTTGCTATCAAGTTCTGCTTAAATAAAACCCATCCTATCATGCATGGGCAGGCACATGGTCTTTTACTGAAGAAGACAACTTACATTTCTGGATTCAGATCCCTTTGGGTCTTTCATGACAACTTCTTTTTTATTTTTTTCCTTCTTTTGAATCTCAGTGACAGGAAAAACGTCCTCTGAGTGTGTTAGACTTATTTCATTATTGAACAGGGGAAAGCTTACTTTAAACCTTAAAATGCTGTCATTTCTAGAAAAAATCAACAGTCAATTTAAATTTTGTTTGGAGAATAACCTGAGAACATTTACATAGTTTTAATCTATCATGGAAACTGCACAATTTCTCACTTTCTTTGCCCTGTTCTGTAAATACGTAGAATTGTTGCTTTAGCAACAAGCATAATTGTGACTGCAGTTTTAATTAAGGTTGTGAATATTGTACTCAGCAAAATAATGTAGTTTGCAAACCTTAATTATTGTCTCAATCTCAACTGTTCTCCAGGTTAGTGTTCTCACAGCATTTGCAAGGGTTTTGTGTGCGAAAGCCTCACCTGCATTTTCTTTACCTTGACTTGGTATATAGAGAGGCATTGATCCTGTGCCTGTGAAGGTGCTTTATCTGCTTCAGGCCTTTTGTACTGTTTTGTTTTCCAGTGCCTGTGTGTGTGTGCACTGGTGACAGCCTAGTAAGTCTGTAGAAGATGTAAATATACTGCCAAGCAAACATCTCACACTGGGCCTGGTATAAAACACCTTTTTGCCATAGGTGTCAGTTCAGTGCTGTATTCTGGATGCCTGCTGGTTCATGGCTAGTTTTTTTTGTCAGAACTCTTCAGTGTAGTCACTCGTGAAATACCATTTGATCATTACTGTCTTGCAGCCATAACATATTACAAAGCTGATAAAGATTGATCCAGGCCTCCAGATTGTGGCCTTCTCTTTAAGTGATGAGGCAGCCTGAAAATATGTTCATTGCTTCTGTAGAGGACAAGAACTTATTAGCATTTGCCAAACTCTGTGCTAGTCTTGCTTCCAGTTCCCCAGCTAGCTCCTTTGGCACTTGTTCAGCTGTCTTGGCAAAACCCTGGCACGTGTTGCATATTTTTGTCCCATGTTTTAAACAGTCTCAGTGACTTGGTTTTATCATACTGCAGTCATACAAGTGTGTAATTTCCTGGACTGAGAAGTGACACAATTACTACATGAAATTGCAGCCTGCTTTCTGTAAAACAACTTGCACACCCAGCATACTCTTGGTTTGTGTACAGTAATGGTTTTACAAATTACTTGATATTTGTGACACACTATACTGTGTGATAATCTTAGGAAAAGCAGGGGAGTTTCCAAGATATGAGGTGGTGTGTGAGAAGTTTTGGCTGAGTCTGATGCTTGCTCAGCAGCTGCTGTAGTGAAGTGGTGTGGCTCTTCCTGATACGTGGTAACCCATGGACTGTGATAAGGTCTTGCACAGGAACTGCAAGCTTAAGGCTTCCCAGCCAACTGGTTTTTGCAAAACCTGCTCATTTCATATAAATGAAGCTTCTTTAGTTGAATTGTGCAGAACTCGCAGCTTCTGTCTCCCCCCAAATAATCATCCTCTCAACTTGAGACTTGCAGTGATTAGCTACAGATTCTTCTGGTAAGAAACAGTCCTTTCAAGGGAAAGAGAATCTCATTAAGCCTTTGCTGTGAGCTGCAGCTCTTGATCAGCCCACGAAAGACAAGCTTGACAGTCATCAGGTGAGTTAAGAACTGCAAAAATATTATCTGTCTCTGTTAAACAGTCATCAGTTGAAAGAGTTCATCTCAGTCTGAGAATACAGAGACTTTTGTGTACAATGTGGCACATAAAAAATTAAAGACATCAAGGATGTGAGAAGTCCTAAAGGTGCCACACGTTTCCAAATGAATTGATAAAAGGCCTTAAATCTGAAAGAGAATGAGGTATGAGGTTTACAAATAAACAGGTGGAATTTTTGAGAAAGTAAGAGATAAGCCAGGACATGGTTACTAGTGAAGTATAAATAAACAGCAGTCTACTGCTGTAGTTCCTCATTTGCTAAGCCCTTTGTGGTGTTCTTCTATTTGAACAATTGTTTCCTGAATTTCTTAATAACAACTGGTAAAAGAATTGACAAATAGCCCAAAATTGCATGGGTTAATTCACAAGCAGTTATTGTACAGATTACTAGTAAGCAAAAAAAAAATTAGCATCTACTTCTGTCTCAAATCACAGAACAAAAGAACAAAAAGAGAGTGACAGAATAAATGGTCTTTTGTTAAGTTATTGTTTCATAAAGTTTGGAACTGTGTCAGAATTGCCTTTTTTTGTTTTGTTTTGTTTTTGTTGTTTATTTACTTAGGAATGCTCAGCTCAGATGCAGCATCTGTCTTTCTTTGCAGTCCATCTACCCTATTTTTCCAGCTGGGTTGAATGCCTTGATGAAGCCTTTCAAGTAATCAAATAGATAAAATTGGACATATTTTGTGGGATTATTTTCATTGTTCTTCACCACATGTTCAATGAATACAACACGTTTTAATTGTAACACTTCATTGTTAAGCTGCACTCTTGCACTACTTGTTGTCGTTGTTTGTTTAGTTTGTTTTTTTTTATTATAGTAAATTTTTGTGAAAAATTGGTCTTCTCATCAACAGATACTTTCAGAGTACCCTTCCAGAAACATTGGTGGAAGCTTCAGACTACTTTATCACTGATATTTCATTATTAGCCAGTAGCAGGTCTGACCTTTTTTGACATAGGAGAAGTTAGAAATTCTATTTTGCAGAATCCACTTAGGACTGGGGAGAAGTGAAAGTGACTTTGACATGGGCTGTCATATGATTAGAAGTTAGAGCCACGTGCAGCTGCCTGTGACCTCTCTTTGGGTTGCTTTATCAGGAGCAGCAAGAAGACAATATTAGCCAGGGCACAGAGGCACTGTGCTTTACACTTTTCCCCAGGTTTGCTTCTGAGGTATTGTCTGTGCAAGGAGGAGCTGACAGGAATAACAGCCTGCAGTTCTGTTGTATGGAAACTGTGAATATGCGTTGTCACACTGCACTGTGCCACCTGTAAAGGTCATTTTCTGTTCCTTGTAAATAGAATGGTGAAAGTGACCTGCTCATTTGCCTCTGTATTCTATTATTTAATCAGTAAGAATGTGCAGTTAAGAAACTAATTTTTGATGTTACTAACCCAAAAGAGATCCTATCCAAGGGGTAAAGGAAGTCTTAGATCTTAAGACTGTGTAATGCTTTTTAATTACCACCTTCATACCATGAAAGTATTCTGTCCCTGTTGGACAGGACATCTGTTACATCTTTATTGCATATACTTACTACTTTGATATTAGATTATATTTACTTCATTAATTTGTTCCTTAGCAGCTTTGAAGATAAGGTTTCTCTGCATCTTTCCTTTTAATTTCCAATAAATGTTGAAGTTGCAGCACTTTTTCTGACAGAACGACTCTGAGAAATAAGGGTAAAACAATGCCTTCTCATAAACTTTTGGAGAAATATTCTGGTACTGTTTGCAAACAAAATTGCAAGAACAACCATTTTATTGCAAACTTAAAAAAATAAACTGAAAAAAATATAATTTGCTATGGCTGTTCCATTGTAATGATGCTTGAATTTGTGGCCATTTTCCCATGACCCTTATTAAGCAATGGATTTCCTTGCTATCAGTATCACTGTGTGGGAATTCTTCACTTGAAAACAGAAACTGGCCACATTTTTCTGAAACAAGGGAGTAGGAGTTCAAATTCTGCAGTGTGACAGGAAAATTTGCTCTAAGTAAAAAAAGCAGGATTTTTTTTGCCAAGAAAAGCTTTTTTCTTTAGTAAATCCATCACCCATGCTCTAGCAGACTTGCCTAAAAAAACAAAACAGTACTTTTGGGAAGTGCTTTGTTAACTTCTAACAGCCTTTTCCACTACTCTTTGGCTTTCTATCAAGCATTCTTGCCAAGTTGAAGTGATGTGGTGTGTTTGGCAGTGACATACTGCTTTTAGGTGCCAGTGGTGAACTATTGCTTGCTAGTAGTTTTCAATATTCTGTGAAAGCCTTATCACTGTTAAATACACTGTTAGAGGTGTTACAGAAGGCAATATCCCATAATACCTTTTGCAGGATTTTCTTTTGAGGTCTTTATTTTTGAAGGAATTTTTTTTTTCAGAGGGTTTGTAGGTGGTAGTGTGATGAATTTTCTGTTTTGTTTCTGAACCGGTTTCCTAGGGAAACGAGAGTTAAAAAAGGCTCACAGTCTGTCTGTCTCATTCCTCCAAATAATTATAACCACACAATTTCAAAGCAATTTGTGAGAAATTTAGGCTGCTCCTAGAGCTGTGGAAACTGGCAGTTGGGCAGAAGACTGAGACCTCTATTAATAATCAGGGAAAGGCAAGGAGAACCAAGATGTGCACTGGCAGCGCACTGGCCAGTGAGCTCATGCATTGCTCCAGTGTAGCCACATAATTGGTGTTTCTCATCAGTTTGAGGAATCCAAGAGGTGGGAAGAAAAAAAAAAACCAAAGGAACATTTGAGGCTGTGGCAGCAAGGTTGAAGAACAAAAGCTTCATTAGTGGGAATCACTCTCCATTAGCTAATGGAGAAAAACTTGAGTATTTGAGGGAATTTGTATAATAGCACAGGTAGCAAAAAGTCAGGGAGAAATATTTTATCTTGTACTGATCTTAATCAGATCTTTGATCACTCTTGTGTACTTACAGAGTCAGCAAATCCAAAAATGTATGGACAGGAAAGTAGGTCCTCTTTGGAACCTCTCACCTCATTTAACACTTGCCTAATTCATTGCAAAATAACCCATCCATTTGGTGGTTCTGATTTTATATATTCTGGAATTAGTTTATCTGGTCACTCTAAAAATCATCAATGGGGTGATACATGACTCTTCCACATGCCAAATTAATCAGGAACCATTGGGAATTTGCTTGATAGAGATTACTGCTACCCTGCATTTTTGAATTTCTCCTGCAAACCTGTTAAGTCTGTCGTGGGTTTCCTGTGATGACTTTGAATAACAAGGATTCGGACCTGCAAATTTTGCTGCAAATACCAGAACAGCTTCAGTTCCAGCTGGATGGCTCCCTTTGGTGCTGTGGGGTAGCTGAAATGTCCCAGTAGAGCTCACCAGTGGCACTGAGGGAAAGTCTCATGAGGGTGACATGAGGTCTGCTGGGACAGTAAAATATTGACCTTGCTTTTGTAGACACAGACTTTTCAGATACCCTGACAAAGGTATTCTTACAATTAACAGTGATGTGAATATATTCTCATTATCAATACTCAAAAAAAAAACAAAATTAAAGTGTGGGGCAGGAGAGCTGAGAGGAATAGTAAATACTGTAGAATATTTTCCATTTGGCTTTTCATTGATATTTTCCATTTGTTTTTTCATTGCAGTTCCCCAAGCAGGCCTACCAATTGGAAAGTAAGCCAGATCTAATTTGCTTGTATTCCTTTTTAAAATTTGGTGTTTTCCTGGAAATTTTCATGGAGTTAAATAGCTCAGTTTTGACTCTGTTTATAATCTAACAGGCTGTTGTGTTCTGAGTCTTGTGTCCACAGAAGTGTTCATCTTAAAATTACTGCGGGATAATGTGTTTTTAAAAAATCCAAATGCATTATAAGCTCTTTCCTCTGAAATTAATTTACCTGCCCCTGAATATCTCCTGTTTATACTGAATTAATACTTATTTAATCATGTAGCATCCTCTTACCCAACTTTCTTTTCAAAAATGACTAAACCTGGGGCCAAAATCTAATTGAGAGTATATCTTCAAGTAACACAACTAACACTGCTTGTCTGGTTATACAACCTCTGTTACATTTCTGGCTGCTTTAATATTTATTTAGTTTTGTCAGTAAAGCTAAAAACAATTTAACAGACATCTGTGAAAAATCACAGCATTTTCTAAATAGGGGATTTTGATTTAATAGAGACCAAAAGAATAGTGGGGAGTTACACTATATATTATCTTCCAAATGAAAAACATGTATCATTTGGAAGTATCTTCTCTTTATCTAAAATATATAATATTTCAAGCTAGGAAAAAGATAGAAAGATGAAAGTCACTAGGATACTTAATCTAATTTAAAATATTAAGTGCTTTGTATCTTTGACTGCCTTTTGAAGAAAAGAAATATCATTGATACAGTCAAGAAATGAGAACATCTGAAACACGGTAATATATGAACTTTAGAGACAGGATTAGGAAAAATCCCTTTCTAGATTTAAAAAAACCAAGCCAACTTGGCACACAGTATCATTCTAAATAAGATTTTATAAGAAAGTCTAAACCATCTCTTGGAACAGAAGGGGAGAATGCATGTGAAGCACTGGCGATGTAAAATGACAAGAAACAGAAAGCAGCAGGTAATATTTGAATAAAGCCTTCAAGCATTTCTAAAGCTGTCTGTCCTTTTCCGTATATATAATGCAAAGTGTTTTGTATAAAATACATACAGGCATGACCTGCCAAGAGGATTTTGGTTTCCCTGGAGACTATCAGTTCTCAGTTGCAGGGGTTGGCTTGGGGAATAAGAGCTATCTTGATAGATCCTAACCTTTCTTCCTGAGGTTATTGGATATGTTGATAAAGATAAATCTTCCTGTGGAAGACTGAATTTATAAAATTCAAATTTTTAAAATGTTCTGTCTAGACTCCAGCTTTTTCTCCTGGCATATATTTATTGTATGAAGCAATTACCTTGTTTTTTGGGGAAAAAAAGAGAAAACCTTGATGGTAATACTTTGGTGTGCCAAGTCATTGATTTTAATCACAGTTATCAGTGTGTTGTGAAAAACGTGCATGAGATCATAGCAAGTGCATTCAGCCACAGTTACTACTTAGTTGACTTACTTCTCTTCCCTTTTCCTCAAATGTTTGAAATCCTCTTGTCATTTTTCAGTTTGGAAACTAGGCTTCAGTCAGATTTGTAGTTTATAACTACCTTGTGAGTATAGAAAGAAATCCCATATAATGAATGCAGACTACTTCTCTACAATCTCTGCTTGGTTAAAACTGAAAACAGTAATCTCAAGGTTGTTCTCAGTTGGTTTGGATGGAAATTCATAGATGGGTATATGTACCTTCCTGCTTTTGACTTCCTTAAAGAATCAGCATATGCAGCATTTTATTGACAATAGGATATAGTGATTTGGAAAGCTAAGAAATGCTAAAAATTCCATTTCAGAGGAGATTTTTCTCATCCAGCAAAGTATACCATAAAATGAATAAATTCTGCATAATTTGAAACTTAATAAAGTAGACAATTTTGTACTCATCTGAGGGTATTATCTATGCTTTTTACAGGTTTTTTTTTCCTTACTTCAATGCTATTTTCTTACTGCTTGCTTTTTGTAAAATTTGTAAAGCAACCAGTGCTACTTTATTATATTCTGCAGTTCTAAAATCTGAAAAGAAAATTTGCCAGAAATAATGGAAAGAACATTGAGGTGAAGCATAAAACAGAGAGGAGAAGGAAAGAAAAAGGAGGGGTTATGGCTGGGGAAAAAGACAGAATTTTAAAGAGTATGGGAGAGAATGAAGGTTAGGTAGACTGCAGAGTTTGCTGTGAAACTTGCCAGTATTCATTATTGTTGCTGCTAAGAAAAATTACAGGCACATTTGTTAGAGAGGGGTCAAAGCAAAAAGTATGCATCAGCCCTCCAGCTTTTACAATGCCACCAACTTGTAAGATATCAGAAGATCTCTTCATCGAGTTGCACTATTTTTTGCTCATTGGGTAGCTCCCCTTACTCTCCTTTTTAAAGTATTTGATAAGTGGCTGCTTGCTGTGAGAGACATGACTTGCTGCACTGCTGGTGGAAGTGATGGGAAGTCCTGTTTCACTGCTGCTTAAGCTGTTGAAGAGAACAGCAGTCAGCGTTAGACTTTGGCAGCTGAAGTATGGCCATCAACAGATTCATTTTGTGTCTGAACCACATTTAGGAGAGGGAACCAGTACTTTGGGGGCTGTGGGGGGATGGGAATACATGTGTATCAGCATGCTGGTCCCTCCTGTACTTCAGAATTAAACCTTTCTCTCCTCTGTAGTTCAATGCAATACTCATCTTTAGGAACTTATGCAGTCTCTAACAAGTCTATATGGATAAAATGTAACTTTGAACACTTCCTCTGTTTTGTTGGACATAATTGGCATTTCCTTGGTTTTGTGATATGTAAATTACCTGTCTTTGTTGTCTCTTTGTCTCTGTGTTTGGTCTGGATCAATTTAGGGAGTAGAACCAAGGAGGAGGGAATGGCAAATAGAAAAGATAGCATTTTGAAGAGCTGTTCAAGTGCAGAAGGGATAGGATTTCCTAGGTTTATTTCTGTGCAAGTTTAAAGGAGAAGTCCCTCCCCTTTTCCACTGTTTTTAATTTTTCTTTTTGCACAGTCATTAACCCTTTTAACCTCTAGTAGGTGGTCTTCTGTTTGCTCATTTTGTATAATTCTGCCCACAGGCTAATGGGTATAAGCTGTGAGTTGTTTAAGAAGTGCTTGTTATTTTTTTTTAGGTTGCTAAACTTCTGTTTAGTCATTGTTTTTAACTTAGTGGAGGAGATAGCTTGGGTATTTCCTTTTTTTTTCTGAAACACCAGAAGTGAAGCCGTCCCATGCATAACCACATCATTGTGGCAAATATACCCTGTTCTTAGGATACTTACCTTATACTTGAAAGACACAGAAATGAACCTTTGGCTGGGCAACAAGCAAGGTAACTCACAGATGCAATGAGATTGGACAACACATTTGATCAGATAAGTTCATGTAGTCTCATTGCATCTGTGAGTTATCTTAGTACTTTGTCAGTTTGGCTAATGCATGTATCTGCTTTTTGCTAAAGGGAAGAAAAGAGTGTTGGTGTATATCTGTGTGTACCTTCATACATGTATATGTACATTTCTATGTATTTACATGCTTTCTGAAGGTGTATATGCAGTTTCACAGTCTTTCTGTGGATTTTGTCCCCTCTACCACTTTAAGATAAAGTGCTTTGCTTTTGAATATCTTTAACTTCCATTATTACATTTTCACTAAAAGTAAATAGTAGGAGCTTATTGAACAGACACCTTCATTTATGAAGCACTGACTGCTCTTGCATATCCATCCTTACTTTCTTTTATGGGGACATTTATTGTATTTGTCTTCAAGATTGAAAGAAAAAACACTGAGAATGTAATTTAGAATAACTGAAAAATCCATGAGTTCTATTAACATCCAGTATCTTGCCTCTGTTAACAGTCTGAGGAGTAATGCGCCAATACTATCTTCTCTTTGAAATTAAGGAACCTATAATATGCACCTCATGGAAGCTCAAGCTCTGCTCAAAAGGAGGGGAGACAGTAGTACAGCTTGTATAGTTGTTGCTCCAAAAGCTTGAGCTATTAGCTCATTGAATTCTAGAATTAGTGTCTTTCAGGTAATTCAAACCATGTTATAGTGTCACAAGCACCATTATATTTTCTGCTAGGTTAGTTTTACTGCTTTAACATCTGTTGGGTAGGTTTTAGTTCAGAAACAATTATTGGGAACTCATCACAAAACTTGCTAGAAATGTATTTTCTGTTTTATGTTCTTTAAGTTACATTACTGGTAGGTTTGTCTTTATTTTCATTAGAAGTACTTTGATGGCTTTGTGTTGGTAGCAAGAAATTATTTGTGGGTTGAATGAGGAAAGAATAATTATAGTTAAGTGAGAGTAGCATGGTTGCATTGTTCTGGCCTACAAATAATTTGTGCTGCATGAAAGAGTTCCTTAGTGTTTGTAACAAAGAATGAAAAATTTACAATCCATGGCTTAATATTTTTTTGTGTGTGTGAGAGTGACACTGAATGGAAATAACCTTCTCTCAGGATGAGTCTGCAAGTGTTTTGAGAATATTCAAGTACCAGTTTGCTGTCTCCCTCCAGAGTAACAAATTGGCCTTAGCAAGCCTGAATAGTTGGAAAGGATCATGATCTGGATTCCTTCAGCTGTTCCAAACTAACTGCTGAATAAGTCAGTGAAAAGTGCCTTAAAAACTTTCTTATTTATAGTACAGAGAGGGGATATTTTCCAGTCTGTTCTGCATTATAAGAAAAAAGCCAACACTTCACAATAGGTTGTTACCCTGCACCTTCCTTCACTTAGATTGTGATGATCCCCAGCTCTCTGAGGGGGGCTATGGTACCATTCAGCCCTCAGGGCCTGCACAGAGAAACCTAAGGACTCTGGCAAACCAAAGGTGGCCTACAGGATGGTCCTTCATTTAGCAGTCAGTGCTCAGCTCACCCAAACCAGCTGCTCCTAGACACACTGGTTTGTTTGTGTATCCTGGTTGTTGTGACTGTGCACCTTCTGTCAATGCAGTTCTACCTTCCATCAGGAAATCGCAACTCCAGTAATACAGGTAATTCCAAAATTTCAAGTGGAGTGGAAATTCATAGAAACACTGAAAATAATGTGCTTATTTAACCACTTTGATCTTGTAAAACATGAATACATTACATTGATTTCTGAACATTATCCAAATTAAAACCTTTGCTGCAGTTGATGTGTTCTTACCAAATGTTTTAAGGTAGGTGAAACTGCATCTTCTCAGGGTAAACTTTTTAGTTAAATTTCTTTGACTGGTCCTAATACAGTGTTTTGCTCTTCTAGAAGTTAGTCTACTGTTGATTTGATTTCTTTAAATTAGATTAAAGTTGCTGGAAAGAAATTGATATTGAATTAAGGAACAGCAGTCCTCATACTAAATAGAGGAAGCGTGCTTGCCTTGCAATTCTACAGATGACCAGGACTGTTATAAACAGTCATAAATGTGCTCACAAAGTGCCCTGTGTGAAAACATGGAAGATTTTCTGGACTTGAGTGCTCTCCTACGTGCTCTGTGTAATGCAGGAAAGAGATTTGGGTGCTTTGGAAGGACAGGAGCACAAAAATTGTGCTGAGTAGGGAGGTGCATGGAGGTAGGGAGTAGGAGTGACAAAGTATGTAGTGTGCCTGAATGTTTGCTTCTTTATAGCTCACAGGCTCAGTCCTGCTCAGAGGCAACCATGTGGCTTTGGGCCCTCAGTGAGGAGGGAGAGCTGCACTGAGGTCACCCCTGTGGCCCTTCTGTCAGGAACTTCCCTCGTCTGAGGAGGGCTCCATGGACCCTGGGCTCCCCTAGGGAGGAGACAGGAGGACATAATTCTTTCTGTGAGTGACCTGAAGTGCCTGTAGTTTGGTGGAACAACCTGCGAGATTTGTGATGCTGGACAGAGGAGGTACAAGAGGAGCATGAGTAGGTCCATAGTTCACTGGCTATGGGTGCCTCGAGCAGGGATTGCTCACAGGAATGGCCATGGATTGGGAAACAGTCTCATCCTGCACTTTGTAAAAGAAAGCAGTTGAACCTGTATTTCTTGAAGGGTCTGAGCCTGATAACACGTTAGGCCTGGTCATATGACATGGAGTGCAAGTTTGTGGATGACAGCAGGCTGAGTGGTGCAGGTGACACACCAGAGGGATGTGGTGCCATGCAGAGGGACCCTGCACAAGCTAAAGGAGTTGGCTCGTGTGAACGTCATGAGGTTAAAGGAGCCAAATGCCAAGTCCCACACTTGGGTCAGTGCCACCCCGAGTACCAGCATGAGCTGGGGATGCAGGGATGGAGAGCAGCCTGCTGGGAAAGGCCTGGGGATGCTGGGGATGAAGAACTGGAGGTAACCAAGCAGTGTGTGTTCGAAGCATCCAAAGCAGAGTGGCCAGCAGGTCAAGGGAAGGGGTTCTGCCCTTCTCCTGTACTCTGGTGAGACCCAAGCTGCAGTGCTACATCCAGCTCTGGGGCCCCAGCAGGGAAGGACATGGACCTGTTGAAAGCTGCTCACAGGGCTGGAGTACCTCTCCTGTGATGAAAGACTGAGACAGTTGAGCTTGTTCAGCCTGGAGAAGAGAAGGCCCCAGAGTGACTTTATTGTGGTCTTTCAGTACTTAAAGGAGGCTTGCAAGAAAGATGGAGACAAACATTTTGGTAGGGTGTGTTGCAGTAGGAGGAGGAGTGATAGTTTTAAGCTAAAAAGATAGATTTAGATTGTACTTTAGGAAGACATTTTTTTACAATGGGGATGGTGAAACACTGGAACGGGTTTCCCAGAGAGGTGGTGGATGCCCCAACCCTGGAAACATTTGGGATCAGGTTGGATGGGACTCTGAACAACCTGATCTGTTAGAAGAGGTCCATGGGCCTTGCTGTGGGAATTGGAGCAGATGATCTTTAAAGAGCCTTCAACCCAAACCATTCTGTGATTTTATGAAATAGGAGTAATATGGATGCAGCTACCAGGTAACTGAGTTGCTACATCACTTAATAGTGTGAGTCTGTTGAGTTTGCCAATCTGCCTTTGTTTCAGACCACATGATGTGTCACACCTTGAGCAAAGTGTTTTCTTCTGTACCTGGTGTGGACAGAGAATGTGTGCAATCTATGTAGACCCAGATTTGATCTTTGGTTGTTTTAATGCAAAGGCAGAGGGACTGGAACTAGCTGATCTTTCAAGTCCCTTCCAACCCAAACTATTTTGTGATTCTATGAAAAAGGCTTATTTAATGTTCCATAATAAATTGAGGAACATTTAAAATGCAGATGAACATGAAAACTTTAAAAGGTAACAAGGAGTGGTTAAAAGGAGTCTCCATTATTTTTGTGGAACATTTTCACCTGTAATGTGAACTGTCATTAAGGGCTCCATCCGCCTTTAGCAGCTGTGTCTGAAATAAGAGCATAAAGGCTTAATCAGAAAAACATGTTGAAAAATGAAGACCAAAAAATCCCAACACTTAATTGTTGTGATAAGCAAACTAAGCTAATGTTACAGGGTAGTAGATAGACAGGATAATAGAAATTTAAAGTAGAACTATATGCTTTCTCTTTTAAATAAAGTATTAAGGATAAGAAACCAAGAAACCAAGACCCAAATTTGACCTCAGATCTGACCATTTCAGTAAAGAGAAATTAAATAAATGCCATGTTGGCATTTAACGTTTCAGCTTTTCTGGGGCATAGCTATCATTCACATAATAGGAGATAAAAAAATAATAAAGTTCATTTTATCTTTGTCTTAAATGTAAGTGTCAGGAAGAGGAAGTTGCTGTTTATCAAATAGAATAGAGTTAAAATCATGTAATTCTATTGAGTACATATATTATATAAAGATGTCTTGTATTTGATGATGGGTATCATTAAGCATGGGCTAATAGGTAAATCCAGGGATTATTTTATAAGGCATACTATACTTTTCTTTCTTACAGTGTTGGTTTACAGCATCTCAAAGGTACCCAAATCTATTGTTATTAAAACAATCACAAAAATCAGGCTACTTTTTATAGACTGTAGCTGTAACTCCCTTAGTATTTGATCAGGAGGTGTCTCCCTCATTAGTGTGGACTATAGCACAGTTGTCAGAGGTCACATGAGATGCTTCAGTTTAAAGCCAGTCAGTGGCTGTTTGTTCTTGGTGGTAGAAGCCCTGGATGATCCACTGGGAGGGAAAGAGGAGCTCCTTAACACAGGAAGAAGCCCTCTTCAAAATCTGTCTTCCCAGTCTTGTTTCTCAGCCTGCTCTTAGTCCCTCGGGATCCTGGTAGTAGTCTATGCCTCCGTTCTCTTTTTCCCATAAATTGCTTTTTGGAGCTACAGAAATGACCACTTTCAAATACACATGAAAACCTGTAGATTTTTATGGAAATTCGCTCCTCTTAGTGATTTCTCTGTGGTAAGATGAGGGTAAGCGAGAATATCTGGTCAAGTTTTTCCATTAGCAGCAAAGAATGCACAAGTCCCTAGACCCAGGAAAGTCACCTTACAGATATCAGTTGTATAACACAAACTTTTTTTCTTTTTAAAGAGTCTGTGAAGTTGCAGTCTTCTGTATGTATCAGGCAACAATCTAATTTATCTGGTGATCCAGTCCAAAGGCAGCTAGCACTGCTATCTCCACATTCAGCCTTAACCAAAATGAAGAATGTGTCTTCATTCATTTACATTTAAGTTTCTTACACACTCATCTAAATGATAAAGAAAGGAATCTTCTGAGGCCACATTGAGAAATACAACAATAAATGTGCAAATATGGACCAGAACCTAAAGCTTAGAGCCACTGCAGTTCAAAAGCAAAAAAGAGGCTGATAAAAGAAGTCAGCATTATCTTTTGGCAAAATAAAGGCTTATAAGCACTGGTGTTATACAAGTTTTTATTTAGTTTTTCATTTGCTCTTTTACCTTAAACTAGTCCTGCTTGTACACAATTCTGGGCTTCCTTTTACTTCTAAAATGATATAGTTAGAATTCTCTTTAACAACTAAACCAAGCATTTTAATATATTTTACTGGAAATTAGGTAAGGCTTTCTGAAAATGTTAGCATTTTTCTAAGGTAAAGTAAGGAAAGTCTAGATTGACAACTGATTTGATAAATTAGATGTTTCCAAGTAGGCCAAACTTACAGGTATGCACTGTAGAGGAATTAGCTGAAGAAATAATTGAAATTTTATAGTTTAAGATTGAAGACTGTTGAAGAATGAATACAACTCTGTAGCAAAATGTGATGTCCTTTTTTAACCTACATTGAAAGAGTTTTGTGAGATTGTTAGCTCGACTTAATGCCCAGAAAGATACTGGAAAAAATGTGTTATGAAATACCCAGAGGATGATGTGTAGCAGGGATTTCTGGGGAGGAATCTGCACAACTCAAACCAGTTGGAGAGTAACAAGAATGCACAGCACAAGTCTGTAGGTCCAGAAAACTCATAGACCTTGTGGGCATCAGTTGTGTAACAGGAACTTGTCTTTCTGCTGTGAAGGATCTCTAGTCTGAGGAGAATTTAGCAGTAGTTCAGTGTCAAACCAAAAAGATGTATTAGCTGTAAGGCTTAAAATTGTTCTGGTCAGAGTCTGTTAAAATTCATGGTTTCCATTAACTATTACAGCAATGACTGCTGAGTATGTTTATTACAGTTTGCCAGTCTGAGAAGTGCTGTTCATTCTGTGAAAGTCAGAACCCAGAATGGCCCTTGAGAACTGAAAGGAAAAATCCTAAAATTCACAAAGAACAGGAAAATTGGCCTCTGTTAGTTATGGGGAGAAGAATTTCCTTTGTTTTTTTTTTTCCCCTGGGATGATGTAAACTGACATAAGATGTAGTAAGTGTTAAGAGTTTTCCATTCTACAGAGCAGTGGTGAGGCTTGTGCTGGATCACTGTGGTCAAAATTAGGTACTATACTTGAAGAAAACTGTGGACAGTTGAAGAGAATCAGGAGAGAACATCAAAAGTTACTTAGAAATAAAGAATACAGGAGAACAGGAGCATTGAAAGGAGTGAGCTTATACAGTATAAAGAAAGTAAGATTCAAGCATGAATGGTGTTAGGAGTTATGAAATGCTGTTGCAGAAAAGGAATACTCTTGTGGGGAAGTAGCAATCATGAATTTAGGAGAGGGAAATTTAGGCCACGTGCTAGGAAAGGGTTTTAAGTAGGAAGAATAGAGAAGTGCTGAAAAATGACTTCAGGGGCTTGTGGAATTTCCATTACTAAAGGTTTTTAAAAATAGATGAGAAAAACGGAGAAACAACTAAACTAGAACTGATCCTGCCTCTAGGTAGCAGGATGAACTAGCTGGATGATCCCACCCATTTCTATTTTCTATTAAGTTTCTTTTTTAATCAAGTTACATCCCAAGGCTCAAATTACATGCATTTCCACACTTTTTCCTCATGTTTAGCTTTTAGGAGGAAGCAGCCAGTCTCCCATGTTAATGACTAGACTTTTTACTAATCTTACTCAAGCTATCCTCAGAAGAATCCTGATGCTACATACATACTCCAGGCGAGCATCAGTTTTCATAGGGGATGGTTAAAAATTGGAGCACTCTGAGCAGAATTAACAGTACTGAGTAGTGTTTAGTCATTCCATTGTATCCAAGTAAACCCCTCATTTAGAAATTAATTACTTGCAGTGTAGTCAAAAATATTTGGAGTCTCTGAGTACAAGAGGAAAAATGGAATTCTCTAAAATCTGGGTTTCCCTATTTTTATCCCCAGTAGGCTCCAGTAAGTAACTGTTTGGTTTATTATTTATTATGCATTATTCATTGTGCCGTCTCTTTTTATGACTCTGAAGTGATTTGTATGCTGTTGTAGAAGGTAGAGCCCTGTTGTCTGTCAATGTGCATGTTGCTTGGATCTCATTTTATTTGTAAAAATAATAAAAAATTCTACATCTTAAACTCCTGGTCAAAAAGTTCCATTATTCCCTTCTAGAACCTGGTCTTACATGAGGAAAAAAACATACTAAGCAGATCTATTCTATTATTATTTAAATTATTCCTTGGTGTTATTTGGTTTGAATATTTATTAGTTTTTTGATAACTCCTTAAATTATTCATAAAGGGTAGCCATAGAGTTTGATGGAAAAAGCAGTATACAATGAAACCTTATTTTGCATTGCCCACTTATTTCATACAAACTATTCTCCAGTGCTTTTTTTTTAGCAAAGGCTTGGAAGGTGCTGGCAGCATTTGTTGTGTTTCTTTCCGCATCCCCTCCCTCCTGGTTTCTTTAGTGGGAGGGAAGAACACCCAGGACCTCACCACCCTGTATGCCCTGGTGTGGTTTTGCTGACATAATAAATATCCTCCAAGCGAGATGGAAATGAAGAGGCAAAGGTCAGGAAAGAGAGATGTCGTTTCCCATAAAATATGAAAAGTGTATGAGGAATTACTGATGCAGAGAAGAAAGAAATAAAAGATTGTTTTAGGTGATTTATGGGATTTTCTTTTGAATCCCACAAGACTCCAAAGAAATAAGGGCAATTGCTATACTGACTGAAATATCCATGTGTATGTCAAGTGTCTGACAGGAGTCAGCAACAAACACTTGACAGGATGGCATAAAACCTTGCAGTAAGCAGATTGGGGAAGGATTATTTTCATATACTATGTCTCATCCTCACCTCTAATATGTATGGGTTTGCTTAAACCCTGAGGTATAAGATTTAGTGTTTATTCTAAAAGGTTTCTCATTGCTATAGGTATGCATCACTCAATGTTCCTATTATCAATATACCTACAAAATTATCTTCAGACATTTTGGCAGATACTTGGTCTCATCAGCACCTTGCATCAGAGATATCTTAGTCTGATTTTGTGTAGATTGATACTTCTTTTTATAGCTTTTGAATTTGACATGTTCTGCCTTCATTGACTCTTTTCTCTTGTTTTGTTTTTTTGACTCATGGCTTACTCTTCTTTACTTGCATTACTGTGACAACTACTAAAACCTAGAATATCTTTTGACCAACTGCTTTGTTTTTATTAAATTCTTCGACTAATCTCTGCCAGGCTGTGTAGTAGATTTGGCATTTTAATGTATCTAATTTCTTGTTTAATTGCACGAGTCTCTTGTGTAATACAAGTCCTTCGCCAAGACAGCCTGCTTAAAATATGAAATACAAAATGGGTCTCAGGAAAGGTCAGTTTTGGTGTTCATATTGTAGATCAGTGTGAAGCTTACTTGACTCTGAAGAGTCTGGATTTTAAAATACATGATAGTCTAGTGTCAGATTATTGACCATTTTCTTTTTGTTTCCAGCTGAGCTGCCAGGATCATCTGCAATCAAGCTCTCCTCCTTGTATGATCTTCCAGCTCAGCTGGAAGAATTGTACCAGCAGGGCTTTGTCTTGGCTGCTGTCCACCCTTTTGTGCAACCAACTGATGAAAAAGAGAAAACTCCCCAGGAACAAATCTTCAGGGCCGTGCTTATCAAGAAAACAGAAAGGTAAAGCACTTCCAGTGAACTGGGATAAAAATAGACAATGTGATTTCCTGCTGAGTTTTGACCCACATCAGGAAATTATAGCAGAGTTTACTGTGCAAGACTTGATTTTTTTTTTTTTGTGGGCTTGAATAGGCTTAACATGTTCTTCATGTTTACAATTTGTCTGCAGTTTGGCAGGCGACTTGGAGAATAACAAGTTGAAATATGCTCTGTATTTTGGGATGTGTTGTCATGAGAGGCAAACAAACAAGCCCTATGCATGACAGTTTGTGAGGATGGTCTTGTTGGTACCCTTTAAAAATTTATTAGATTAAATTATGACAGGAGAATTGTTTGCTTAGAAAAGGCATATTTTGTGTTTAGATGGTTACAGTTAACACAATTACTTTGAGAACGCATACTTCTTAAATTTATGTGTAGAATTTAGGCCCTGCTTTCCTCTAAACAGTACAAGTTTTAGTCAGTGCAAACTCCATAAATAAAAAGATTGCTTTCCTGCTTTTTGCACTTATTAAAATGCATTAAGAATATCTTACATAAAATCTGAAGATAGATAAAGAAACAGGAATTCTGATCTTTTATGATTTAATTTGATTTCTAAAAAAAAATCTATAGGATGTGCTGTTAAATAGCCCAGATGAAAATTGAAATGTGGATATTTGTACACATATGATTTTTAGTTAATGATTTAAAACCTAATTTAATATTATCTGACCATCCCCAATTCTGCAGCTACCTGTATTGTTGCAGCCATTCTCTCCAGTTTCCTACACCAGCTGCATTCCCCAGTCCAGCCCTTCTTACCATGACCAATTCTGAAGGCTGGCAGATAATTAAACCTCCATCTGGCAATCCTGGTCCCTCTCTTTGTGCTGATGCTTGAAGAAAAGGATGTAGCTGGTTTATACGGTGGACTTGAGTGATGGTGGGCTGAGACTGCTTGGTTTTGGGGCCTTGTCTTCCCTGCCTGCACATGCTGCAAGCAATGAAAGTGTTTACATGCATGAGTTTGTAACGCTAAATAAGTGCTTAAGGACTTCTGTTGGTTAGGGGTCTTGAGGGTTCAACATCTTCTAGGTCTGAGCTCTGAAGGCCTGTCAGGGAAGAGCCCATTCCTTCTCACTGATGTGGTCCTCAAGCCAGAGTGCTCAGTGTCACTGCTCTCACACTGTGTCCAGTAGTTCACTTCTGTGCAGAGGGATTGTGGAGGAGTACAAAATATTAATTGCCTGCTCACTCACTTGGGTGCCAGTGTCACAGGCTTTAGACAGCTGTAAACGACTGTACAAAACTGAAGACAGGAGAGAGTCCTGAACCAATTATATTTCCTTTTACAGTCACAGTCCATTTCTCTGCATTTTCTTATCTGTCATTTTTGACTGCCTAGGGAAGCGGAAGGGACGTGGTGAAGCGGGAAAAAAACGGGTACCAAAAGGGAAATTACATCAGTTTGATGTTTCATGTAGCTTAGATGTTCCTGAGTTTGGCTGAGAGTATGGAAGCAGCTTCTCCCATAGTGTGTGAGTACAACAAATACTTGCATTGCCAAGTGTGATGAAGAGAGTGGGTGTTGCACAGATTTCAGATAACTATGGCCTGCATAGAGACCACTTGTATCTGAACTGCAAGTTCATGTCATTCCACAAACAGCTGGGGACTGAAAATATCTAACAGAATGAAGAAAAAAGACCTACTGTAATTGTTTTAATTAACCTTTCTCATCACACTGCTGATAATGATGAAATTATATTTTTCCCCCTGAGGACTGTCAGGTGTCTTGTCATCTCAAGGCAGTCTCTGTATATCACAGTTAAATCATGGGTAGAAATTAGATCTGCTTAGGCTAAGATCAGATGAATGTTTATTTCTGTCATAAGATTTTAGGAGTAAAAGTAGTCCAGCCACAGTTGTAGGATCACTGGTAACATCATTTATGCTGTGGAGTACAAATCCATCCCTTTGGTGGTATGGTATTTATGGGGAGCCGAGAGTCATAAAAAACTCTGTACCTTGGTGTGGAGCCCATCCTTGGGGGGCCTGGGCACTTCCTGCAGAACACCTGAGGCTGCAGCTCTTTTCTCACTGCAGGTGTTTCACCCCAGGTGGCTCCAACACTCTGCACTTCATCTGTCCATTGTCTGGCAGATACAGAGTGTGTTTTCCACCTTCCTTTTTTTGTTCTCTGAATGGAACAGAAATGAAATTGTTGCATTAGTGCCTACAGTAGTTAATGCCAATTCCATCTATACAGAGACTGAATGCTTGAATTAGTCTTTAGTCAGTGTTGCATCTTTCAGTGTCAGTTTTATGGTTTAAAATTAATACTGTTGATTTGTGCTTTGAGGACTTAGTTTTATAGCTCTGCCCCCCCAAAGGTAGGAACAGGCTGTGCCAGCTACAGCAGGTGAGGGATATCAGGAACACCATGCTGCTGCTGTCAGTGAGATTTGCAGTGCCTGAATTTGCTCAACAATAAAATGGAAAAGGTAGTGCTGAGGCACGTTGTGCATTAGAATTCATGGAAATCACCTGTTAGTGTTATTTTTATCCTATTTTGCCATTGTCGTGTAGCTTCACAATATTCCTAGTGAATTTGCAATGGCATTGTACATTAAGGTGACTTTTAAAGTCACTTTGATAGCTTTCTGTTTAATCTGGTATTGCTGGCTTTGTTATCTTGGCTATGTAATCATTTGTGGTAAATATGGAAATAGGAGTCATTCCTGCTGTAGGACGTTTGAAGACACATCCCTATCATGTACGGAAGGTGTACATGTTGAAAATCAAGGATTATCCACTGAAAGTGTTAGGGAAACTGTGGAATTAAGGGACAGCTTTTTAAAAAATCAACAATGTAATTGTTTGCAGTGCAGAAGGCATCACGTTCAATTAAAGTAAGTGAAATAAATATAGGGGTGTTTAACTCTTTAGAGGCACTGGGCATGAAGGTAGCCTAACAAGTTATTAATAAACTCTGCCACTACTCTCATTAAATTTAATATAATAAATTTAAATATTTCTGTAGCATCTAATGGCATGGTGTACACTAAGCAGTTGATTGGAAAGTGGTTTGAAAGTCACATAGAATATAGTCAGATAAAAGAATAATACATTCAATGCTCATGAATACTTTATTTCCCCCTCTAAATTTCAGTGGACTTAACTCAAAGGCAGTTGTCTGTTCTGTTGTCTGTGCTGAGTTCTGAGGTATGTGGGTTTCTTGAGGAAGAAATCTTGAAGAATCTTGTATCAGTTGTGTGAAGAAAACTCTGAGCCCTGGTTTTTGCAGATTTTTATTTTTTTCTGAATTTAGGGGAAAGCCCCAAGAGTGAAGCGTAGGTGTGGCCTGCTGTTCACACTCCTGCTTGAGAAGAGTAGATTCACACTGATTTACACTTAGAATCTCAGGAAAGGGAATAAAAGCTGGTACCTGAAAAGTGTGAACGTGTGACAGTGGCGCTCTGCTGATGGAAGGAGTGGGGGGAGGTCTGTGTGTTTGGGAGGTCCTGGCTAACCA
Organism: Melospiza melodia melodia; assembly: GCF_035770615.1. Classification (NCBI taxonomy): domain Eukaryota; kingdom Metazoa; phylum Chordata; class Aves; order Passeriformes; family Passerellidae; genus Melospiza; species Melospiza melodia. The sequence continues at coordinate 36,191,109 of NC_086194.1, read as the reverse complement.
AGATGAGGAGAATAACACATTCTTACATTCCCCCAGGAGCAGAAATCAGTAGTTCTTTGTGTCTGCAATAACCTTTTTCTCCTTGACCTTTTATTTCCACACTCACTGGCTATTTTTTTTTAACAATCTCTGTGCAGGTATCTTGGGTGCATTCTTATTTTGGACAGCTTGTGGCTGTTGCAGGTTATCTGTTTCCTATAGAGAAATTGCTAAGTCAGCCCCTGTACAAAATTACAACAAAACCATAGCACAAAGCAGCTTTAACTTGTTCCCAGCAATCTGCAGTGTGATACCCCTGTCTGGTATCTTAAAGTTTCAAAATTCAGTGTCAGTTAAAATGTTTTGATGTCCCTTTCTAAGTGTTCAGCACTGGAAAGCAACCTCCATTCTCTTTTACCAGGAAAGGTACAGGATCTGGGGCTCATAAACTGTCTGCTTATAATAGTTTTGACATGTTTGCAGATGCTTTATTGCACCATGATAGAGAAGCAGGGGGTATAAATGGTATTCCAAAGAATTTCTCTCCATTGTTCCAACTGTGTCTTAGGATGTACCATCTACAGGTTTTGCCTTCAGTCAGTAAAGCAACCAACAGGGAAGCATTGCACTGCAGAAGTAGACTAAGTAGTTTAATTTAATCATAATTTTTTTAGAGTTTCTAAATGTTCTAAATTTCTGTTTTGACCTCAAACAGCTTTGCAGCTGTTTTCCCTTTCTGCAAAATAATGAGGTGTCGAGTGTTGTAGAGATTCATTTGATGAGATGATTCTAATTCTATTTCTATAATTCCTGTATCTGTTAGTCCTGACAAATTCAAACTATCATCAGTTGGATAACAACAACTCTATTTATCTGCGAAGGAATATGACAGACTGAGTTCAAAAGTTTAATAGTAAACAAAGATTTTTACAGTTTCCTGATTTTGCTGGTATTTCTCTTTGGTGTTTTCACTTTGGTGAAAGTAGGTACTTTGCATAGATAAAATATATTTTTATTTTGCATATAAATGCATCTCTGTGTGTATGTGTCTATTTGGTTTTCATGTAGGATTTAAGCTTGAAGATGAGAAATGTCTGAATTTGCCTTCATGAGCATTAGGGATCATACAGGTTTGTGTGCAAATGTAGTCTGTGTTGTTGCTCTCAGCAGGCTGATTTTAACTTAATGAAAAGATAATATTTATTCCATGCCCAAGAGTCAACAGTTATCTTCTTTTAGCTCAAAGGACAATGGTTTGAGTTTTGAAGGCTTGTTATCTGTTACAAGTTCAAAGAAATACTTATTTCCTCACAATAACTTCTAACAATGACCCAAAATAAATGTCCTTTCATCTGTATTCTGAAAATTATAAACACTGCACATTAAAGATGCCTGTGTACCAATACATGCCCAAACTTCTCTGAAGAAACTTTATATACTGTCATTAAAAAAAGTTTATAAATTTTACTAACAAATAATATTTATTCCAGTGATAAGATTTCCTATAATAAAGAAAACGCTTAGGTAATAACATTAAAAAAGTGTCACATGGGTTAGATTTGGCTCTTAGCATGCAATATACCTGCTTCTATTTTTATAAAAAATGGTGTGTGGTTTTTGGCTGGGCATCATAAAACCTATGGATTTTTAGTTGTTGAGTTCTTGGTTTTCAGATACTCTAATTTTGCTGGAAATTTAACCTGAAATTGTAGAGATACCAGCTGCTCATGTTAATCACTTTGGTGTGGTTTTACTGTTCTTGTAATGTGGACCAGTTTGTTATGAATGTACAGTTCTATTTGAGTGGTAGAGCTATTCCTGTGTAGTGGAAAATCTCAAAACTCTGCTCATATTCTTAGCATCATCTTAATGAAATAGTAATTTTAGAGCATCTCTGCAGTTTTGCAAGTGTGTTTTGGCATGCTGAGCTCATGGGCATTGGGAACTTCAGGAAGATTAGGACCAAATGTTGGCTTCTTCAGTTCCTTCTTGTATCTGAAAAGGGCTGGAAATCCAGTCTGTAAGGGACACCAAGTTGTCAGCTTTAATAGTTACTGCGTGAGTTACTGGTTTTCCACAGCTGGTTATGGTTTTTCTACCATGAAATGGTGCTTAACAGCAAACAGCTGTGCAGGAAATGACAACCTAGTGAAACAACCATTGTAACATATTTTTGGCCAGTGAATTTCCAATTATAAGTTAAAATCTTATTTATTCAATGTACAGTCTTCTTGTTTAGTGGCACTAGAAGCCCTGTTCAGGATTCAGGATTACACTTATTGGAAGTCTGTGGTCCTCAGCCCTTTCCATATTGGTAAAATTTAAGGGTACCCTCTACCCCCACACCACCAGGCCTGTGAATGCTGACCCTCTGCTCAGCATCAGGTAGTCTGAAATTCCACCTCAACTCTTTGCCATCCTATGATTAAGGTTGTCCATGGTGAGCTCTGAGTTTACCTTCAGTGGCAGAAGAGCCCTTCTCCAGGAAAATTGTTAATGATAAACAAACAATATATAACAAAAACAAATTAAACCCAGGGTCCTTCCTCACTGCAGGGAAAGTGCTGGTGTTGTTCACACTGTCCCTTGTGTTCCCTCTCAGGCATCCCAAACGTGTAGCAGTGAGTACAGGGTGTTGTAGTGAGTCTGGACGTAGCAGCTTCTCCAGTTCATCCTGCCTTCCAGGAAGGGCACAGCATTTGTGTATCCAGGTGTGCTGCTCTCAGAGCTGGACCTTTTTTAATAACCTAGCCATTTTTTTAATCAGAGGAATAAAGGTAATACAAAACACCCAAATGTTTGTAGGATTGAAGGGAGGAAGATTCAGTTTTCCAACTTAGGAGGAGGAAAAGAAAATTAAGAACTTGATGACTGTGCATCCAGAAGAAAAGGAAGATCTTCAGAACTGCTGGAGCTTACATATTTTTTGACTAAACTGATCTCAGCATTTCTCTTTTCTCCTTTTTGTTGAGAAATATTTTATGATGGGAAAGTGAAAATCAGCTTTACATAAACCATTGCTTTAATTTTAAAGTATTTTATATGTTGGACTCCCAGTAACATCCTGTGCTATAAAACTGGTAAGAGACTCCTGGGTATGGATTATTGGGTTATTTCTCACGATTGACATCAGTCTTTTTTCAGAAGAGAGCAGATGAATGCAAGTGCACAGAACTGTGCTCTTAGGACTTTTTCTCTGGCTTCTGGGATCTTGATAGATTTTATGGGGGTCCTGCTTCATAGTTTCTAATGAAAGTGGTCCTAAAAGTAGTCCCATTAAATTAATAAAACTAAGATGATATTAATTTCTGTTAATACAGAATTTAGCTGTATCTATAATTATCACTTTCTCTATGGCTGTACTAATAATATTTGAAGAGTTTAATGAGAGACTTTTATGATATTTATGACTACTTTTTGATACACATATGAAATGCACTGTTTATTGCATAGAGACTGGAAACAATTCCTTGCCCACGTAGCTTTACTCAGAAAATTATTTTTGTGGTCTTTGACATCCACAGGTATTTATTATTTTCACATGAAAAGGTATGGCTTTTTTTCTGTTTGTTTTTGACAGAATAGCAGGCTTTTAAATCTTTCCTAAAAAGGTAAAAACTACCAGTATAAACAAAGACTTGCTTTTAACAAATACAGACATAATTTACTTGAGAGCATGTATACTTCTTGGAAATAGAGAGTCTTTCTATTGGAAGATATTAACTAAGGATTTTATAGCCTTTAGTAGGATCTGTTAAGTGTGTTCTGTAAAATAATGTTCATAACAGAGTGCAATCATATTTGATGCCATTTCTTTCATGAGCCCTAGTGCAGAGGTAGCCCCTAAACTGCTACAGAAGGAGTAAATTGTCTCCAATTAAATATTTTCAAGCAGCAAGTGTATTTTAAAGTTAAGTGCTTTTTAAAGGAGTTAAACAGGACATTTTAAGCAGCTGCAGTAATAAGCACTATATTTTTATGCATATAATCTGTATCTCAGATAACTCTTACTCCTTTCAGAGAGGTTGGAAGCAAGTCCTCAAAAAATTGCACAAAATCAGAGCTCAGAGAGCTGTTCAGGGGGAGGAGAGGAATTAGGAGAGAGTGGTTCAAGGCCAGCTTCTCTCTTCCTTGTACCTGTCTATAAACTATCAATACAGGTTGAAAAGGATTTTTTTTTCAGGTAGCCAGGGTATTTAAACTTTAAAATGCAGTCTGTCTCATTCTTTCAGAGGAATTAGAATAGTGAATTTTCATGTAGGTCACAGCAGTGCCAGAGTTATGAACAGCCTTTGCCAAATGGGTGGGCACATAAAATAGCATGACACATACTTAATTTCCTGGATTTGATATCTTGACTTTGAATTTGAGCTGCAGCATTTTACAGTCTCAGGGAGGGGAGTGGCTTCCTCAGTTGGGCTGGAAGGGAGCTTCTATCCAAGAAGGGAAATAGTGGAGATATTTGTTCCTTGCATTTATAGTGTTATGCAGTTGTCCCCTTAAGATGGAATTGGTTGTCTAAAAAGGGCTTGGTTCCTTGCTGCCTGTTGGTACCACGCCTCTGGTTTGTAGTTATACAACAGCCAAAGCACTGGAGAGTTGCATTTGCTCCACTTGATGTTGTATGGACTTGACTTTACAGTGTTGAGTGGCAGCATTGATAGTTAATTGATTGCTTGAGCATTAGAGTGCCCTAGTTCATATTATTTCTGTCTAGAACGTGGCTAGATAACATCAGGGCTACTTTTCCTGTTTGTCATATTCAGACTAAAAAAAAAAAAAAAAGTAGGTCTGGTTGTAAGTACAGTTGCAGGGAGGATTTCTACATCAGTGGCAGAAAATCTGCACAGGATGGATTTTCTTATCTAGGACTTTAGAACAGCAAAAATGATTCTCTGTAGTACACATGTTGTGCCTCTCAAAATTATTTTTTATTTTCTTGACAAAGTTGTTCTTGCTCTTAAGTTAATTTATGTGTGCCTGTTGCAGAGGAGTTGTTCTGGAATACTGTTAGCCCCCCAGTAATGACCTGTGTAAATTCTATAAAGGTGTTTGGAGAGTTTTCATGAACACTTTAACTTCTATTTTAACACTTTGTTAAAATTTTTGTCCAGAATGAAGTAGAGAATGGAAGCACAGGTTGTAAGAAGAACCTAGAAAAGAGGGAAAAAACAAATATAGAGAAAGGTCTTCAGTGTTACCAAACAATGCACAGTCTGCTACCACCTGTTCAGGTAAAAGTGAGATAAGAGCAATGAGGTGAGAGTGTGGCCTGTGTGAAAGTGGGAGGATCAGATGCAGCAGATGTCTGCAGCATTGCCTAGGAAACACTGGCAGTTTGCAGTCAGCAGCCCACGCACCGCACGGCTCCGGGGAGCTGCAAGTGTCACGGGAAAGCCCCTGGGACCATCTGCAGCTGAAGCTTTGTGTCACACAGTCCCAGTCCCCAGAACAGGCCTTTTGCACAGGCTGGCTTTTGCAAGCATGGCAAGCCCGCCCAGCCCCTGTTTTGCTGCTTCCTCAGCACTCCCAGTTCAAACTTCTGTGCCTTTCTTTCTGTCCTCTAGGTAGCCAGGCATCAAACAACTGCTGGCCAGGATTAGTTTTTCACTTGGAACTTGATCTTTTGATTCTCTGGGAAATGTTAGTTAACTGCTTTGTTAGTGATCCCAAGAATGACAAGCTTGCTTTTATTTTTAATGTTCTTCCATGTGTTCTTCTGAAAACCTGAGAAAGCAAGTGATTGTCTAGACATCCTCTATTGGTCAGGTGTATCAGTTTCCTTTCATGGGAGGCAGGAGGAGATGAAAACTGCCTTCAGTAGCACTGTCTGCAGACTGTTCCTGAAAATCATTCAGTATAACTTCCAAATATTCCCTTGGCATATTTTGACCAATACCTTATTTCCACAGTGCTCATTTGTTCAGCAAATGCATATGGCAGATGGCATTTGCTTTGAATTATTTTAGGAGTTAGTCTCTTCTGAAAGAGAAGGGGACTTCAGGCACAGCTTTACATTTCTTGAAAACAGAACATAAGCTAAGACTGAAGGTTAAACTATTTTGATTAGCCCCTGATTTTAGATGTTGTCTTGGAATAGTTCTAGATAAAGAGAAGAGGTTTCTTTTAATTGCTGTCTGAAATGCATGTTATGGGGTGCAGACCATCTGTCGGACCATAGCATTGGAACTTTCTTTTTGTGTATCCTGAGCTTTATCACCCGTGCATCTCCTTGGTGTTGGCCGTAGATGCCAGGCTGCCAAAATGTTTCTTGGACAGAAAAAGAAATCTGGAAATCCCTGAAGCATCCCACCATTGGTGGTCATTGGTGTGATCTGCTCCCCTAGCATGTGGGTCACATACTGTAGCTGCCACTTGTCATGACTGTACTGACCTCAGTGGGAGGAATGTATTGGAACCGAAGTTTTGTCTGAAGTTTGGCTCTGCAGGAGAAATACATATAAATGGGATGTCTGGGTATCCAGTGTAACAACAGAAATTGATTCTTCTTTTCTGTCTGCCTCTTTAGGTCTTCAAAAGGTGACGTCAATAGTGAAGGATATGTGTTGGAGGTAGAATGCTGCTCCTCTTTAAACCACCTTTCACAGAAAAAGGAGATGCCTGATTTTATTAAGAAAGTGAGTAAAAAGAAAAGGGGGGAACCCCCCAGAACACAGTATGCTTTTATTTGCACTATAATTACTGTTTCTAGTTCTGTCAGTTTGGCAGTAGGAATATGTATCACTTGGACATATGTATCACCTGGAATACTGTACTAGAATTTGTTGTTTTGTAATTTAAAGTATCTGAACAGCAGTTATACTTCTTGAGAGAAACAAATTTGATCCTATTGTTATTAAAAACTTATTTGTAGTGTCACAGGAAAATGACCTCCCACAGATGATATCAATGCAGAAGATGGTCCTACAATGTGCATTTTATGTTGAAACAATATATATAGTTTCTGGTTTTAGTATCCAGATATCCTGTTGGATAGTGCTTTACCTAAAAGGCCTTTTATCCCCCAGATTATTTAATTTTGTATCAGTATCACATGGTGTTTCATAGAGCTGGTATTGGTAACCCTAATACTTTTGTGAACCAGAATACTGTTGCTTTCAATTAAGTATTAAATGTATATTAGGGAATTGGAAGAGAACCCTGCGATTCTTTATCTATGGCCTTCTTTTTAAAATTATTTTTGACACTATAATATTCTGCCAGACTGGAAATTAGCAGGTTATGTCCATTTTAGTGAAAACAGATCCACATTGTGCTTGTTTTAAATTCTGCAGCATCTGTTGTGTTCTGTTGCATGTTATATAAACTAGCACTGAGTAGTGTATTTATTTAGCCACAGGGTGTGAGTAGGCACACTTCCCTAGCTTTAGTCCATTTGCAGTGATAATAGTTAATAAAATTTTTAGAATAAACTACAGCACAGGCGTTATGAGCTTGATGGGGACTCAGCTTGACAGACTACACTGATCTTCAGTCTTCTATTTTTACTCTGAATTTTAAGAACTGGATTAAAATAATGTAGCTGTAACTAGTTGATGCTTAAATATATATAGATTTTGGTATCAGAACAAACTGAAGTTTTCTGAACACATACAGCATTCAAAAATGTGAGCCCAAATTTTGTTTCAGGTCGAACTGTGTCATTACACTACTATTCTGATGTTATCTTGGATTATTTCAGTATATTCATACTTAGGAAAAACTGGTGTAGTTATTGTGTACCAGTTTCAACATGTTTGATTTTGTTCTTCAGTTCTTTGAGTCAGAGTAGAATAATAGGCATAACTGTCACAACTGGTAGCAAAATTGTGCATCATTGAAACAGAAAATGTCTTTGCATTTGTAACTTCAGAAAGAGTATGGATAACATGAAAACAAAATGACAATCCAGGAGTCATCTTATTTCCATAAATATCCAATTCCGAGACTCTTTAGAATGCTTTTCTAGACATAGAAATGTTGCTGTTGATAGAAGCCATTTGATTGTGGGGTTATGAAGATCCCCTTTTGAAAGATAATAATTTGAATTTTAATAGCTAGAATGTATATTTACAGTTTCTCTGTAGGTTGAGTATGTCGCTCAGCCTTAGATGTTATTTGATGTAGAGAAATTTGAAGTTCTTTGAAGCTGTTGCTGTCAAGTGCATGCTGTGTCACTGTATCTGATTATGCACATTGTGAAAGTCTCAACACTTTCATGTAAATCTAACTCAGGAAACAAGACTTGTTTGGGAGTAGGAATTAATTGTCATATTAACTAATTTGTCTGAGCAACAAAAATATCCATTGCTTTTAAGGGCATATAAACCAGATATAAATCATGTTTACAAACAAAATAAATGGAAAAATAAAGGATGTTCTTCAAACAAAGTAGTAATAAAAAGCTGTTAGAGAAGGCATTTCCTTTCTTTAAAAAATGAACAGCCTTATAATTCTTCTCAAACTGTGGAATACAATTGAAGTTAATAGAATGTTTTAATTGAACAGGGAAATCCTTTTTTTTTTCAGAAGCTGTTCATTACAGAGCCTTTTAGCAGTTTTAGTATCTTAGTGTATTGCCAGTTACTGTATTTAAAAAACTCCTAACCAAATAGAATAGCCATATTTTCAAAATAGAATAAGAAGTCAAAATTTTCTCCCTGAGCTTACTAAAAATTTCCTATAGACCAAGAAAATTAATTTTATTCATTTTATTGTGCACTGCTGAGCAAGTATGACTTACCTTGAGTTTGAACATGGATGCAATTTTAATACGTTTTCTGGATTGACTTTTTGTTGCATTGAAATTGTACTTAATATTGAATATTAACTGCTTCCTTCTGCAAACACAATACAATTTTACAATAGGTAGTATGTGCTTTTCTTCTATAACTCTATATAATGTGTAACATGGAGGTTGTTTTACCTGGAGAATGCTTCTTGCTCACCAAAACAAAGTGTCTCAGTAGAATGTTGACTATAAAACATTTAGGAAATGCCAAAGAAGACTCTCTGGTCAAACCTTTGTTCTGTGGCTGAGATCTTTCTGTGCTGCTGGGCATCATTGCAGAGACAATTCTCCATTGTCTCTGCTGCTTTTCTGCCATGGTTTCTGGCTATGGCAAGACAGGGAACATTTAAATATTGGGGACATGATGTTGCATAAAATCTACTTTTCCTATACTTTAAAATCACCACAGTGTGCTTGTTCTTTGATACCCATGTGGATCTAGAGTGACTTAACCTGTCCTAAAGAGCTCAAACAGTCCCATGGTGTCTTTGATGCATAATTTGTGGGCAGTGAAAGAAGTAACTAAACTGTTGTGCACATATTGTACTGCTGTATTGGTATTAACACGGCTGTCTTTTGCTCTCAGACTAAACAGACATTAAAGATTTGCTCACCTGCTTTATAATAAGCAGAGCTAACTTTTGAACTTTGATCACCGGGACTCAGATCATTCTGAAATTGTTGAAAGTAGAGATGTTACTTCTAAGATACCATATTTTGTAATATTTAGACTTATGTCTCATGTCAAATAGGGTAGCTTTTAATTACTTCCTTAGTTGCTTTTTGTTTCTGTGTATCCTGTTATCATGTTTTCATCTGAGAGTGTTCTCTGGAGTCTATGGAGACAAGTAAGAGAAGGAGGAGCTAGGCTGACATCCCAAATAAAGATTTATTTTGGACACACAATCATATGTGAATGCCAGATATATTTCTCATGACCTCTGTTTTCTGTATCAATCTGATACATGTCTAGAATCTACAATCTGGTACATGTCTAGAACTAACAGGCCCCTTCCATTGATCCATAGCTGTTTTGGAGTTTTCAGAATTACTGCTGTCTTAGCTCATGTGCATTGTTTTCTGGAGAGGCATCAGTGTTACAGTTCTAATTGGTGAAGAATTTTTGTGTTAGTGTTGCTCTTAAGACACAGGTTCATTGTCCAGCTTCTTTTAAGTTGCAAGATCGAAGCAGGCTTGAAGTATTTAGGAGGACCTTGATTTCTCCTCTAAAATAACAGCTAAATACCTAGGGAAATTTAAGAGTTTTTAAAATCTTTTCCATAAATGCTTCTAGTCAGAGGAGTGATTCACTTATTTTCTACATATCACATCAGAATGAAAATTTGTTTTGTGTGATCAAAACAAGGGGCTTCTCATATCTGTATTTTGCATGAAAGCAATATGAAATGATTCTGAACTCTCAGCTTCTGAGGTTTTCAACTCTCTTCAGCATCTAATTAGGAAATGGCAAGAGGATATGGAAGATAAACATATCAATGTCTCCCTAATATTATATGATTATTTTTTAAGTTAACAGCATGACAAAGAAATGAGAAGACAAAACTCTGCAATTTCCTAGAAAATAACTAATGTAAACATTATTGATATTATAATTTTTACTGATAATAATAAGAATAATAAAAATGCTGGGATTCATATAGCTGTTCCAACATTTGTCGTATTCTTGTCTCTTTCATTACTTATTCTTCTTGTCTTAATCTTTAAATTTAGATTTATTTTTTGGAAAGAACAAAGAGGTGCAGCTCATGGGTTCTTAGGAACACTGGTGTGTTTGTGGATTTCTTGACTCAGATGCTGCAGGCTTACAGGGCTCTCTTCTGTGAAGTCTGTGTTTGCTTTGTTGGTACCAGGGGACCTTAAATGGTTGTTGTAATCCTAAGCATTATTCTTTATTTTACACATGTTTTAGCTGGTCTGTTCAGAAGTTTCCTGCAGGGTGTACAGTCAGAGCAGGTGGCAGTAAAAGAGAAAATGGGAAAAAATTAAGTGCTTAATACTGCTCAGAGGTTTGTTCTTCAAATAAATAAGCAGTTCAGATTTATCTTTGGGGCTAAAAAATGGCCCTTCTAGAGTCTTGTTTATTACCTCGAATTATTTACCTAGATGTGATTTCAATCTCATCTAAAATAATTTCTATCCTTAAAACAAACCCAAAAAAATCCCACCACAAAACCTTCACTCTCCAGGGTATTTGCAAGAGAACAATACAATATTATTTCTGTAGTGCATTGTAATGAAAACCATTTCTGAGCACTTAGCTGACAGCTTTGTTTTCTGCATGTTTTCAGTGCAAACAGAGCCCCTATTTTTTTAAAGTATTTGGATGTTAACTGTAGATATGGTCATGAAGTGGAACTTGAAACTCAACATCAATAGTTCAGCTGTTTGTAATCTGCTGTGATAATATTTATTAAAGTGCATTTTGTTAACATTTTCTTAGTGTATATATAACAAGAGATGGTAAAAAATAGCATATACTCTATTTTAAACAGCCTGGTGTGAAGGGAAACATCTGTTCCTGCTTAAGCTTCTTTCAACTTGTGTTCTTTTGACTAAGCCCTGGAAGAGTGGTGTTGATATATATCTTCCATGGACATTGCAAAACTATTTTCAGGATTCTCCCAGGAGCCTGGTAGTGCTTTTATAATCCTTTGCCCCCATCAGCTTTCAAGTCATCCCCTTGCCCAAGATAAAAATAGATTATAAAGTATGTAGTTGATATTTTTAATGATCCTACTTCTGTCTGGTGGGAAAAAATAACTTTTAAAATAACAATAATATGATAATGTTTTATACTGTGCTAAAATAAATTACCAGCAAATTGTTCAAATTGTAATTTTGGCTACGAGTAACAGATGGCTTGATGAAACAATGTGATTTTAAAGAAACACTCTTCAGTTGATATAAAAATAAAAGTAGTATTCCCTGCAAAGTAAATGTAAAGCCTGTAAGTTTGAGACTGAATTCCTACTTTTTAAAATACCGCTGAACCTTTTTTTTTGGTTTGTTTTCACTGCCTAGAACAGAGATAGACTAAAATCACTCATATGGAATCACATTATCGCCAGTTACTAAAATGGTTTTTAGCTATAACAATCAACTACACACCTCTGTATAATCTATAAATCTATATTTTCCTCTTGCTTATGTTCACCAGTTAGTGTAGGAGTTACTCACTAAAGATTGCTGCACAGAACATGGTCTGCATTTGGAAAATGCCAGGTCTCTACAGCAAGAGATTGGGACGGAATTTCTACAGACTTATTTTTAAAGTGAATATCAAATATTTAGTTTGAATGAGCATAGCTGGCTGCTCTCTAGCAGTTGTTCCCAATACAAATTATTCACAAATTATGTGAATAATTTCAGGATTTTTTTTCAGAGTTAGAGGAAATGTGGGAGTATGCAGATATATTATGTGGCTTTTGGACAAATACCACACTCACTGAATCTTTGTAGCGTGTGGCCAGCAATGTTCACTCTTTGCCTTCAGTGAAGGAACAGGTGCTAAAAGTGAGGATTGAGAAGAATCAACACATCCAGGACCACAGAGGATGAGAGTGGTTTCAAGACCTGTCATCTAATGAAATATGTTGAAAGGAGCAAGTGCTGCACTGCATGTGTGGCGTGGTTATATTGTTCAATGCTGTTCTGCATTGTCCTCAGGAGTGAATACAATGTGAGCCAGAGAGGAATTCCAGGTTGTTAATCTCACCCCTTTCTTGGCTCAAGTAGCAGGAGATGTGTAGCTTGCTGTGATTTAGTATCTCCTGCAGCACTGCCTTAAGATCCCACCTTCTGTTTCTTTCAGCACAGCAGTAAGTTGCAGTAGCTCCTCGCTTCAGTACATTTCTTCTCCCTGTGCTGTTTGTGGCCTTCAGTTCCCTTCTGCAGAGGCTGCTACCAAGGAACATGTTGTAAAACTGCAAAGCTTGCTTTCTTGTCCAGTGCCTTGTTCTCTGTCCTGTTCTAGGTCTTGTGCCTCTGCCACAATTGCAGTGAGATCTTAAAATGGCAGATCAATGGTTTGGGATTATGGCAGCATTTTCCAAGGCATCCCTCCAGTGTTTTATCCCTCATGGCCTATTTTGATGTAATTGACCGTGAAAATACTTGATAATTTGAAAACTTGAATGTAGACTGGGATTTCACTCTCTAAAAGCTACATTTATATTTGCTTCTATGTATACGAATGTGAACTATCTATCTCAAAAACAAAATTTGGTGAACGTCTAAACTGGAAAAGGTTAAAAATGCATGGGAAGTACAGGCTTAAACAAAGGAGCGTTCTAGTCAGAAAGGTTGCATGGTTTGGAAATGTGCAAGCAGTGAAGCAGTCCTGAGTAATAGGGTAGGAAATCTATGAGCAGTTGATACTTTGCTATTTGATTAGCAGATTTTTTTTTTTTGTAATGTGTTACTAGAGATACAAAAGTACCAAAGTTTCAAAAGTTCTGAGTCATATAGAAAGAGCTAAATCCTCCTTTAAAGCCTTAGCTAAGCTTAGTTGGTTTTAAAATAAGCAGTAAACTCTTGATGGCTGTTCCTGTCTTCTAAGAAAGGAGCATGTGAGACCTACGGAAAATGTAAGGGGCAGACTAAAAGCCTGTCTTAATTTTAAACATCTGTTTCCATAAATGAGCAAACTGGAAGGGGGATGTGCAGTGTTTATGATGAAACATATTTTACTGAATATTAATGAAGGAGGACAGATTTGGAAGGCTGTAGTCTTGAGCATACTTTCCCAGTTCCATCTCCTGGCATGCAGTACATAGCATTGTCCTCAAACCACAAGGTCGTGGTTTTTTGCATGAAGATCTCTGCTGCTGTCTGTTTCCAAAGGAGATTTGCTTGAATCCTAAGCAGAAGGTAGAGAAATGAACTGATCTGGTTTCGGGTGCATATTATGATACCTAATGCCTTTAACATTGTTCTTTTAAAAACAACAACTAAACAGACCTTTCTTTTACTGACTAAGACAGTTCACACTTGGTTTAAATAGACAGCTCTGAGCAAAATTAACCAGCTATTGTTTCCAAGGCCATATGTTTGGCCATCAGTAGGATTAAGTAGCAGTCTTCCAAAGTTCACAGCAGAGCTAACTAAATGAATCTGACCATCAGAAAATCAGTTCCTTGCTCCTGGAAAATGACCTTTCTCTAAGAGCATTTTTGATATGTGCGTTCTTCATAAATTGTTTCTGGGTTTCTATGAAATTCTTTCAGTACCTTGTTATATAATAAACCACCTAGCAAACCTACTAATGAAATGTTCAATGCCTAAGTCTTGAAGGTGTTTTTTCCAGGTCTTCAGAAAGTGTAAGCCTTGAGACCATTTTGGACTGCTGTAAACTCAAGTGCCTTGATGACATTAGTAAAACTGCTTTTTCTCTGAACATATCTCAAAAATATCCAGCTCCTGGATATTTTCCCTTAAAGAATTAAGGGAAATTCCTAACACATACTAAATAATTTGTTTGAAATTCTTGTCTGGGAGAGATCCTCATTATTAAATTGCTGTGTGTTGTTTCACATTTTTATTGATTTTGGTGGAATACTACCCTGAGCTTGCTGGAAGTGTTTGATTTTCTGTGTGCTGTCCCACAGGGATGTTATCAGCATCTCCTTGTAAGCAATTGCTGAAGCTGACAAAAGTGTATGATTCTGTTCAGCATGGGATCTATATCCTTGAGTTTCCATATTTATAAGAGTACCATCATGCTCACTGTCAATAGGAGATTATTATGGAGCTGACAATGGAGGAAGAAACACAGAAGCATTTTATGGACTGTACAATGGAACTGACAAGTGTTTTTACTCAGAATAGATTTGAAAAGAGAACCTGTATGTGACTGTTCAAAATAGCTTTTGAACGTGGGTTCTCACATGACTCTGAGAGCTACAGAGTAAAGCACGTACTTTCCAAAAAAGAGGATTTTATCATTCAGCCATGCTGTTGCCAGGTGTAGTTTTACAGATCTTTAATTTAGACTGTCATCCATTTTCTAATTAGGGTAGGGAACCTTCAAGAGAACCAGAAATATTTAAAAAGATGGGACATAAATTGCTACATCAACGTAATGTTTAGTGACACTGCTTTGTGCTGCTGATGGCTCCTTTTCTTCCAAATGCAGTATAAAAATAGTGGTCAGGCACTTCTGAAATAAACAATAACACTTCCCAAATGTTAAGAATGTTAACACAAGTGCCCCAGCTAAAATTCAATTAAGGTAGTGACATCAGGGTTGGACACGGTGCTTGTTCCTATTCCTTCTAAAGTTCGTGGGAAATTTGATATTTATTTCTCAGACAGCGAAGGCTAAATCTGTCATTTTTTTCCCCTTGGGGAAAATGCCAGGTTTCTAATCAAGCAAATTATAGGGATGACATTAAATTGTTAAACTGCCTTGGCCCTCTGTACCCATGAAATTTCACCCCTTCTTTAAGCAGATTCTATTTTTAAAGGGCCATAAATCCAATTTGTTGCAAGCCAGTTGCAAATGAATTTGGATGTACCCTCTTGAGGGTTTATCCAGATTGAAATAAATGAGTTAAGTTCTGCTTCTGTGGTTGAACAATAACGTCCTTTGTGATGGAGATCTGGTCTTGTGTTTGTGGTTAATATCATCCAAGCAGCGCTTTATGAGGCAATGAAAATGTTTCTGTTCCCATCTGGGGAAAGAAGCAAAGAATTATTTTTTTAAAAAATTTGTTGGAATTTCCCTTTTCAAAATTTCCCAAGATGTAAAGGGCAAGTATATAGTATATTTGAGGTATAATAATTGTCATAAAATAGTTGACGTTAGTATTGATCTCCTAGCATAAGGGCATTTTAAATCTAGATTTTTGTCTGATCTGAAAAGTGGTAGAGATGTAGTTGTTTTTATGTTTTTTCCTTTCATTTAGTCATACCATACAGTGTAATGCAGACCTTTGTTAGTGCTCTACACTGGCACATAAAGACAAGTAATTAAGTTATTTATCTGATCTGGAATATGTCTTGGGTGACCCTGTCCAACTAGCATCACGTTCTTCCCATTCAGCTTTACCCCTTCTTTCTCCCATTCTTTGCCTTCTTTCTGATTCCCAGCGCTGCATCTGCTGAGATGTTTTCCCAGAAGGCTGTGACAGACATAACTGTCTGTGTGCTCCAGCACAGGATGCTGCAAGGGGGCCCAAAACCTGCAGGTGGCTTACAGAAACAGTCCTTCTGTCCAGTGTATCTCCTGGGCACAGCCTCTCCAGTTACTGAGGTGTGGATTTGGTTTTGTGGGGCTCTTTTGTTTGTTTCTTTGGTCAGTTGGATAGTTTTTCTTTTTTTCTTTTCTTTTTTTTAAGTTCATAAATTCAATCTTTGAAATACAGGAAACATAAAATGTGATTCTATTGGATGGCATGATTCAGTTTGGATGTGAAGGCAACTAAAATTTCTTAATATTTAAGCTCTCAGCAGGATTTTGAAAAACAAATTGCCTGTGTAGTTTGAATGTGTTCAGCCTTTACACTTTCTGATGAAAGCTAGCTTCTTCATGGTTTTGTGAGAAGTTGAAAGGAGAGGCTGTGTCTGCTGATACATCACTTTCCTGTTCTGCAGTTTGCATCACACTTTTGATGTAGCATTTCCTGCTACATTTGCTTTCTTGAGAATAATGAGATGCTTGGTTCTGCCATATGTCATTGGGAAATTTTGAAAGATATATCTAAATAAGATTTTGTGTTCTGTATTGTACAGTATTACAGTATTAACAGTAATTAATTACAGTATTAACTTTGTTGGGAAAGGGCCTTGAAGATACAAAGTCTTTTTTCCAACTTCCCTGTAAAGCTGTTTGACCAATACAGGTAAGACTGCAATTTGGTTTTCAGTTTCTCATTTTGAGAACAAGAGCCTCAAAAGAAACACCTCAACTTCAGGTACTCCTTGGAACAATAAAAATTTTTTTGAGTAAGCTGTAAAAACATTGCTACAGTATCTGTGAAAGCTGTTCCTTCTCCTCCCTATCACAGCGTGGGAGTCTGATGTAGATTGACAAGCAGACTTTTGACCAGGAGCAGTAATATTACCACATATGTACTGTCCTCAAACTCTCTAACAGTTGCATACTAGTTAGATTTCTATAATTAGCTGCCCTGCAACCTACTAAACAAATGTAGTGTTGTGTCTGTACATGAGTGATAAGAGATTAAATGAATGTGTAACTCTATCACTAACTATATAAAAAAGTATTAATCAAGTTACAATGGAGAGTCTGGACCATTGAGCACATTATAGATGCATCTGTCACTGATACTCAGTTAAACCTTCCTGAGCAAAGTAAAAGCTAACTTTCTTTGTAGACAGATACCCTTTTGGCCAGGATACTGCTAATGGTATTTTTATTGTCCTGTTTAGAAATGAGCTTTACTTAAGTCAGCATCCCATGTTTCCCAGGCTAAACACCTGTGAAGACCATTGCCTTGTTTCCTGGAGGCCTCTGTTTAAATTCCTGTGATCATGAAATGAGGAGTTAATTTAACATGGAAAATGCAATATTGGTTTGAAAGAGGAAGTTCTTGTTGATTAGGCATCCTCTGCAGGTTTGTGTGTTCAGAGCAGCAACATGTTACCAGGAAGTAAATGATTCATTAAAAAAAAAAAAAAAAAAAAAAAAAAAAAAAAAAAAAAACAGAACTGAGCTTCCTCTTAAATTTGAAAAAGATACAAATTTCTTACTTTTTACTTGCTACTGAAAAAAGTCCCACTGAACTGTTTTTCCTCAGTTCATGCTAACTTGAGCATAGGCAAAGAATTTAGACACTTTACCTCTTTGGAATTGTGTTATGCAGACAAAGTGAAATTATTTCTCCATTCTTGAGGCATTTATTTCTGAAAGATTGATGTGTATTTAGACTTTACATTATGTGAAGAGTATACATTAAATGGAAGCCTTTTCATTTTGGTGAATGATTTTGATAAATGAAGCAGTAGACACTCATATGTTTTCACAGAAATCTGTCTCGCACTCACACTTCTCCTGGGTTTGAGGAGTGTGAGGCTGATGACTCCATAGTGCAGAATCTGCCTGAAAGAGATTTCTATTTCTGCTTCATCTCAAACCTTTGTTAGCTAATGCTGCCTTTAGCTGATTGTCCTTACTACTAGTCCAATGCTTTTTTTCCTTAGGATCTTTTGTGATCTGATTCCTTAATTTTCCTTCTTTACCTGAAGTTTAAAGGATTAATCATAGAGCCTTTTATGAGCCTTTTATTTTCCTTTTTTTTCTTCTTAGCTCATGTCACAGTGCCTTTTTATATTCTGAGTTCTGCATCTTCCCCAAAGTGCTGTATTAAAATAGCTTTGCTTTTATGCGCTCGTTATGTGAAAGTTTGCCATTTGTGTCTCAATCCAAAATAGGACAAACAACAACTGTTGTTATAGAATTAATAAGCTTTTCCTTGCATAAATGTCATAATCACACACCTAATACAGCAGAAGATGTAATAATTTCTCTGATTTCTTATGATCAATACAAAAATATTTTTGTAAGAAATACCACTTCTAGTATTTTATTATAAATTGTATTTGTCTCTTGTGAAGAAATATGTGGGTATTTTCTCTTTTTTCTTCCCCCCTCCCTTCACATTATATCAGATGGTTTGGGCAACTTTTCATCCTGCTTCTTTAAAATGTACCTTTTTATATAAATGCAACATGACAATTCCTAGTGGTAGTGGACAAAAGTAGCAAAATGACATGCTGGTTGCCTTAAAGGGTGTTATTTTCTGTGTTTCTATTTAGCTAAGACAGCTTGACGGTTAAAAATCTAATCTTCTTCAACTTGTAGATTCAAGATGCTGCAAGTCAAGGCTTGAAATTTGTTGGAATTATACCTCAGTACCATTCCCAAAAGAACTGCCTTGTCAGCGCCTCCCTGACACCTGCCAGTAACAACTCTGTGCAATCAAGAGATAATAAAAACGTTTCAAATTACCCCGAGGATCATGCTTCACCGGATGGCGAAAAAATAGACAGCACTGATGGATGCAGTACTCCAACTCAGAGTGAGCAAAGTGCTGACCAGTGTGCCACATCCAGAGAGGGCTGCAGAGGTGAAGGGCAAGCTACTGAAGAGCTGAATTCCAAATCTGTGAAGGGAAGTGAAGAGCAGCCTCAGCATGAGAACCTGAGTGTGAGAGAAGCAGCAGACAAGACGAATGGACTTGCAGAGAATGAAACACCAGCACGATGTTTAAAACCACTTACTGGCAGTAAGTACTGCAGTGACCTCTTGTACATAAAAGCCAAGTTAAAATTGCCTCAATTACGTTCCCAGCTCCTTTGGGGGGTGGGGATGCAGGGGGGACATTGCCACTGAGGTAGTGAAGAAAAGATGCCCCAAATGAGCCACTTAACCTGATTTCAGCATGGTTACTCAGTTCACAACAACTGAGTGGGAGTCAGATGGCAAAGGAAGAGATGATACAGGCAGGTGCAGCTTTGTTGTGGCCCATATGTATGCCTGATTGTGAAGACTTATTTTTGTCTGCTGTTCAGCTGAATTGGTTCATTTTTGTATTTGTTGCCATACCCTGAGAGCTCTTGATCTTTGTCTCCTTTTTGTGTGTTTGAATAAAAAGCCCTGTTAATCTGCCTGACAAGCTTTTGCAGCCATAGAAGGAATAATTCACAAAGACATCACAGTTAGTCCCTTTGTAGCAGGTGAACAGATAGCTGGAATTAAACCACCTCAGGAGCAGCATGAATACATGTGATCTGGCCTCTGAAGTCTCCTAGTATCCTACATTCAGTGTGGGGGTCAGTGCTTCAGTCAGAATTGTAATAACTGGAAAACAACAGTTATTTTTGTTAATGACTCATCTTCGCTAATTCATAATAAAATTTTTGTAATGAGGCTCATCATAATTTGGCTTCCAGTTACCCTTTTTTAAAATTTTATTTTATTTTACCCATATACTAGTTTTATTTCTTTCATTTCCTTCACAAGTTTTTCCTCAGGTGGGATTTCCACTTTTTAAATGTTATTTTATGCCATCAAAGACCACAAGTCTCAGCTGATATCTAAAATACACTCCTTAAGGTGTTGCTCAAAGGTTACTTACGTAGCAGGAACTGTAGTTCAAAATAGGATGTAGACCAGAGCAATTTAGAAAACTAAAAGGAAAAATATTCTTGCTCCATTTCCAATTTAAGCCTCAAAATACTTTTCTATGTTTGTTTAAATCCAAGAAACCCATGTTTACACTCATTTCTCTTACTGCTTTCCTTAATTTCTTTACAGGCTACAAATCTATGCAAGGGGGATGTAAGTGGAATTTCTAAAGCTGGGTCTGTCCTTGACTTTTATTTATCCCTATTCTCTGGACTTTTCATAGATTCAGTCAAACAATCCTACCCCTTTGGGAATTGCCTGTATAGGACCAGAATGACTTTGCATTGTACTCCTTGGATTATTGTCTAGTTTCCGTTGCAGTTTGGTGTAGTTAGCTTTTGGATCCAGTTTGGATCACACTCTAGTAACTTCCAACATAATTTCTTCAGTTTTTGTTGGGCAAGGGGACACCCAGATAGGGTCAAAGCTTAGCTGTTGTTTGAGCAATCTCTTCTCTTCTACAGCCTTAGAGGGGGGTTGTCCCAACACTTTATTTTACACATAAAACCTCTCTTAGTTTTATAGTTAAAGATTAGTTATCTGCAAGTCTAGCCAGATCAGTTCTCTCTTTTTTATATGCTATCTTTGAGAGAGTTAACTTAGCAAGTTTAATCATCTCTTTGGTGCTATTCTTCTCCTTATTGAACACTGAAAATTTTTTGCTACAAGTAATCATGTTCTTAATATTTCTGCATAATGTGAAGCTGATCACCTCCAGTCTTCCCAACTTTTGTCTGTAACACCCCAAGATTGCTGCTGTTTTGCCAGAAAAGAGGGTTTATGTCAAAAATGTATTTTAGTTTCCTCAGTTATCTTTCTTTGAGTGCTTTTTAGCTTTATTTTTCATGCATTTTTTTATTGCTGTTATGCAAATACTTTCCTAGACTGAAGGTCTGAGAAGGCAGTTTTATGTGATAGCTCATCTAAAGTAGAATTTTTCCAAATCCTGTACAACACTGCTGATTTCTTTATTACTCCTGAATGAATTTTTGTTATTACAGCACTCCCTTTTCCTCCCATGGAAAATGTATTTCAGTTTTTTGGCACCAGTTCTCCATCCTTCCTTGGGAGTGTGAAGATTGAAAGCATCAGGTGATTGTTTTTTTTCCCTACGTATTCCATGGGAAGTTACCACTTTTGAATTGCTTCTCCCCTACAAAAAACTTCAGGAAAAAAAAATTTCTTACTATTTGTGGGATCTTAAATATGTTCTTTATTTTAGGTTTTATGCTATTCAAGTGTTACTTTTATGCTTCTTCACTTGATTCCTGAATGTTTTGTAGTGCTCATTTGCTTCCCCCGTTTTTAAAAGGCCTTTCAACACAATGTTGAATAATATTTGGCTGATAACAAGGCACAGATATTCCAATAGTGTGTCCAAAAGTGTTGTGTTACTTAGAACCAAACTGAAGAGTGCCTTTGGCCATGCTTGAGGATCTGGGGTCGCTGGTGAAAACTGTTGTCAGTAGTGATTTGGGTTAGAAAATACCCTAGACCAGGTTGTCCAGGGGTGGGGCAGTCATAACTTCCCTGAGCAATCTGTTCCAGGGCCTCACCACCCTTACCATGAAGAATTTCTCCCTAATATCTAATTTAACCCTGCCTTCTTTCAGTCTGTAGCCATCACCCCGTGTCCTATCACTACATGCCTGGTACAAAGTCTCTCTTCAGCTCTTTTGTAGGCTCCCTTCAGGTATTGGAATGTTGCTCTGAGATCTTTCCAGACTGAACAGCCCAAACATTCTCAGCCTTTCTTCATAGGAAAGGTGCCTCATTCCTCTAATCATCTTCATGGCCTCCTCTGGACCCATTGCAAATGTTCTTCCTGTGCTGGGAGCCCAGAGCTGGATGAGTGCTCCAGGTGGGGTCTCACCAGAGCAGAGCAGAGCAGAGGGGCAGAATCCCCTCCCTGGCCCTGCTGCCCACACTGCTCTGGATGCAGCCCAGGGTAGGGTTGGATTTCAGGGCTGTGAGCACACATTGCTGGGTCATGTCCAGTTTCTCATATCAGTGTCTCAGTATGCACCAGAAAGATCTCATTTTCCAACAAAAGACTCTTCTGGGGGTCAGAATCAAAATGATGAGAGAAGCATTCTGTGTGTGCTTTTCTGAGGTAGGACTATCATAATTTCCTTCTTTCTAAACAAGTGGTGAACAGCAAGAGGATTCACATTAATGTTTGTTCCTTTCTACTCTATTTAAAATATAGTTAATGTCTGAGATCATTAGGTCTCTTTTCATGTTGGTTATGAGCTTCCAGCTCTTCTCTTCCAGTGCTACCAGCCTGTTTTTGAACATCTCCCTTCTGATATCTTTTTCAATTTACACACTGCTTCTTGCTCAGTGATGTTTGTTAGAGAGCAATCTGAACATTTCTCTTGACATCGCTTTCTTTACTTTTGCTTGAGGTTAGAACCTAATAGCTTGGAAACAAGAGGAGCTTATTGAATGAAGGGATTTCATGTAATGCCTTTACCTTTCATATTAATATATTTGGGGAGAATGTTTGGCATTTGGAAGTCAGTAAAAATTCTACCATTTATTTCCATGTCCATTAATAAGTAAAATAATGTCCAAAATTTTTTGTTGGTTATTTTAATTATGGTTACACCCTTCTGAGAAGGATATCTGCTTTTAAAGTTGATTGCAGTTTAGGACTGTGAAAGCTCAGCTTTGCTGTCAGCAATGACTTTTTTCCTGTAAAAAACTGCTCCTAAAATATACTGGAGGAGACATGGAAAAGAGTCTAGAAGATGTGCTAATTTTTAAGACCCTTCACAATTCCATTTTTAAAATTCATTTGCTGTTGTGGTAATGTCTCACCTTGGCTCAGATCCAGAGTAAATCAACAAAGCAGCTACCAGAGTCTCCACATGAATGATTCATTGCATTTTCTTGAGATGAGACTGCCATTGGCTTTTTCCATGCTTTTGTGTTATCAAAACTGAGTTATTTAATACTTTAATGGCCGTGATCTACAGAATGCAGTTCCTTCTAAATTTGCAGTAAGATTCCATGTTTGAACTGATGATTCCCATGGAGGAATGTTGCATCAGTATTCAGGTATTACTGTCTTTAAATGTTTTATTATCAACAGTGAATCCATTGTGAGTAAGAAATACTGTAAAAGCAAGCAAAATACTGTATTGGGTCTTGAGAAAGTCCTGCTGTGTTGGACTGCAGAAGTGTGTTGAGGAGATAACCACATCTCAAAGAATTGTTTGCTGTTGCATAATGTGATTAGGCAACAGCAAACAGTGGGTTCTGCATTGTTTTGGGTGAAATTTTATGATATGGTTGTTGCATTATTCCATTTTTTTACTCTTTGGTAGAAGCAGAGATCTTCGCTCTCTTCAACAAGCCCCAAACTCCACAAAAATGCAGCCAGTATTACACAGTGACTATCCCTATGAGGATCTCCAGGAATGGGCAGACTGTCAACAGCTTAGAAGCAAACTGGCTGGAGCACATGACAGATCACTTCAGGAAAGGAGGCTCACTGGTCAACGCCATCTTCAGCCTTGGAATGGTAAATGGTATGGAAATTACAGAAAGCATTACGCTGTGATTATTTTCCTTTCTCCTCTAATGGAGGTCATTATCTTTGAAGAGAAGTTATTTGGGAGCTGCTTTAATATAGACTTGGGGTAGATTTGTATTAGATCAACCTTTTTGTGAAATGGAATGAAAGTACAGAAAATATTTTGGCATTTGAATAAGGAAAACAGATTATGTATTGTATTTTTATAAACATACTAGACATGATTTTGTAATTGCAGAAATATACAGAGTTAATAAACAGTACCAAGTGGAAAGAATTAAACTAATAAGATTGCAAAACAGATGACCTAAATAGAAGGGTGACTTTGCTGTCCAGCCAGACACTGCATGTGGCTCTGATTGCAGGCCGGTACAACAACTTGAGTGTTATCTGGCCAACAAGAAATCAGTTAATTCCTGTTCTCACAGAGACCCTTTCTGCCTGGATGGCACACTGTTTTACAAAATTGTCTTGTGTGTTTGTTTCATCTTACCTGTGAGTGATGGATAAAGGTCTGTTTTAATTTAAGAAGATTAAAAATCCTAGATTTTTGCATGTTGTGGAAGAGTGGCAGGGGGTCCAGCTTAGTACTGTTGCCAGTCTGTACCACACTCGTGGCCATCATGGCTTTGAAGGCAAGCCTGTTGTACAGAGAAAAACTTGGGTGCATAGATTCATAACCAAGAAGCCATGAGAGCAATTCAAGGGAAGTATTTGGACATAAAAATGTTGATGTTGCAGCTGGATTAATTTTATTGGAAAATTATGTGACTGGTATACTTCATGGTTAAAGTGCTTATGGCTGAATCATTCGCCTAATTTTGGTTAGTTTTGCATTTTTCAAAAGGACTGTGGTAACCCAGAGATTGCACATTCCTACTAAGATTAGTTGATTTGTACATCAAAATTACAGGGGAGCTGCTTCCAGAGCATCTTCTTACTGTTGGTCTGAATTCCAGAACCCAGGATAAAAAACAGGAATATGACTCAGTTCTGGTAAAAGTCAATCAGGAAATTAACAGGCAATCCTAATTTTTCATTTTACAATCAAGCAGCAAAAAAAGGGAAGGTCTAAAGTTCAGCTGGTGGAATGCTTTCACACAGCTTCCTGGAAAGCCTTGTAATTGCTAGTTAACTCGCTTAAAAACAAATGGTCATTTACTTTATGTATATAAATTGCACAGAGGCAAAGCTAATTGGCTCTATCAGGCTCAGTTATCAGACTCAGTGGGTTTTTTTTAATAAAATCTCCTTGTCAGTTCACTCTAAAATGTTTTAAACACAGCATTTTCCATTATTTTAAACTTTTAGAGTTCATTTACATAGCAGAGCCCTGTGGGAGGTTCATGTACTTGGATACCAGAGTGAGGAGTGCTGGATCTATGCCTGTGGACATAGATACAGTAGGCTTGAGTACTGGCAATAAAGTTTCAATGCAGTCAGCACAGCAAATTATGTAAAAGTGGACAGATTCAGGATTAAGTTAGATTAGTGACTGAAGAAGAACAATTAATAAACATTTTTATTAGCATTTCAGGGTTACAGGAGGAACAAGTTTTGAAATCAAAAAGCTGAAACAAGGTTTCTGAAAGTGTATTATGCTGTTATAAGAACATTTTTCTAAGTTGCTATTAATTGCAGTTAAATGTTTTATCATTTAAATCCTAAGTTTTTTCTATACTGCAGAGAAATGGAACAGCTTTGTCGCTCATATGCCAGTCAGTATCAAACCACACAGGGCAGGCACAAGAGGAGAAGTAGGGGTCTGAGGGCTTCTCAGCTCCTCACTTTTTTCTAGACTTCTGTGGCAGCCTGTCCAGCTCTTCATATCTAGTCTTATTCACTGATTAATCCTCTTCCAAATTAAGGTAGTATCAGAAGACTTTCTTTAATTGGCTATATCACATTTCTTTGTTCTGGGGGCTGATTTACTTTTTGGCTTAAAGTATGAATTCATTATTTTGCTTATTAGACTTAAAAAGCAGGGTTATTATCTTCTTCTTTTCCCCCTTGTCCTTGGAATACCCAATGAAGTGAAGATTTCCAGATTGTCAGTAGTCATAAATCTGTTTCTTCCTTCTGCTAACAGTTTAATAATTAGTCTTTAAAGGAGTTTTAAAGTTCACGGGTAACAATTGTTTCTTTTTGCTTATTGTACCATATAATTATAAACAGAAATATAACAAAATTGCTGATCACAATATATAAGCCATGCAGAGTTACACCATATATTAAATGTATTCAGATTTTGCTGGTAAGTTGGAAACAGTAGCCTGCTTGGTCCTTGACTGTTCTCATGTCGGCAGATAATAGTTTTTTATTTAAATTTGCACCTCAGTTACTTGCTGGTGTTTTTCCTGCAGCTCATGTAATTGATAATTCTGCCTGTAGTCCCAGGTGTAAACTGATCCTGCCTAGTGATCTAGAGTGACCGTAGGAATTCACCCTTGCCCTCTTGTAGTGAGAATGGAGTCTGTAGCAGCAAGCTACAGATTAATACCAAATGGAAAGGAAGTAACAGGTGGGTCGTCTTCTTTCCTGTAACAGCCAGTCTCCAATCAGCGCTGTGAGAAGGCAGGAAGAGTCAAACCTCTTCAAGGTTATATTTTGATGTCTTAACAGAGTAATCACAAGCCTGCTCATCTTCAGTTGTTTTGAACTGCAGCTCTTTAAGTGCCTAGCGTTTTTGTATTTGTTGTACCATTCTGTCTGTGAATTTTCTGCCTTTCAAACCTAGAAAAAGGCAGCCAAAAAACCAGCCAGAAAACACTGACAGTACTTAAACACAAAGCAAATGAAACAAAATGTGACTTTCTTGGAAGAAGAAAGTAGTCAGGTTTTTAAGAGGGTCCGATTGATTGTCTCTGTCATCTGTCTCCGACAGAGATGAGCCGCAATGCCTTTGACCGATTATTGTCACCTTAGCCACAGAAGTACTGGGATTTTGTCATCCATATGGAATTATTTTCTCTGTATGTGCTGAAGGTGAAAAGATTCAGAAGGGGGGAGGAATGCAAATATGCAGCAAAGGCAGACATTCAGGTCACGTGCCCCATAAAGCCACAGAGAGCTAGTTTTCCTCATTGAGAGCAACAGCAGCCTAAAGATTAGTTTTCCTCGATAGGGAGAATTTGTAGTTCAAAGACAACAGGAGGAAAATTGTCGCCTGCCAAGACAGCTGTCATGGTAAAGTAAGTAATCTTTTCCCATATACCTCCTGTAAATCAGAAGCAAGAACATCAAAATACATTTTTGTCAATCGAGCTACATCAAATATTTATACAACCCAGTGAAAATAGCTTTTTGTGCACAGTAGGAAACCTTAATAAAAGATGCAGTGGTAATGGAATGTTTTCAGAGGAAGGACATTGATTGTAACCTCTACTTTTGTAGCCTTTTCTTTAAGAAAGAGTGAAAAGATTGGGAAATTCAAGAGTAGAAATTGGGAAGTGATACTACTAACAGCAAAGTCAAAATGTTTTGTTTTATTGGTATTTCTTACTGCACTATTGCAAATGGATGAATATTTGGAATTTCTAACAAACTTTTTAACTTAGGCTATGTTCCAGGAGCTGAATCTTGAAACAGGAGATTAACAAAGGAGACTACAACTGCATCAGAATTAGGAAATATTTTATATAGCAAGCAGTAAAAACTAGAAAGACCTGCTTACCATGTAAAACTTTAGATGAGTTATCTTTGTAGGCAGGCTAGGTGACATCCAGCTGAATAAATGTATCTGTAAAGTCTGCCCTGCAGGAATCTGTGTATCAGTTGTCACCCTGAAGTGCCAATGTAATCAATGGAAATCTAGGCTTGGACTGATATAGTCAGTAGGATTTGTGTTGTGGTCCACCTCATCCTACATGAGGATATGCAAAAAAGATCAGATACATCTAGATAAGACTGAGATACTTGGTGCTTCCTTTGCCTTAGTCTTCACAGACACAGGCAAAGTTTACACCTGTCTGTAAAACAAAGGCCAAAAGGACAAACTAGGGACCTACAGGATGATCAGCCTCAATTTGTTTCTGGCTGGATCACTGAGTAGGTCCTCTTGGAACTCGTGGACACATGAAGGAGAGGACAGTGACTAGGGACATTCAGCATGGATTTAAAAAGAGTTGAACATACTTGAAACTGATTGTCCTCTATGATAAAATAACAATTTGTAGGTGAAGAGAAAGCAGTAGATGTCATTTTGGGTGAATTCATCAAGGGAGTTTGGCAGTGGCTCCCACAGTATTTTCTATCTAAGCTCGGACCATGCAGCCTAGGTGGGTAAAAATCTGGTTACATGGCTAGACTCAGAGGGGTGTGGTTAATAGGTCACAGTTTACCTGGAGTGAAAAGTGGAGTACCACAGAGATCTCTCCTGGGGCTTGCTGTGTTTAACAATTTTATCAGTGATGCACAGGAGGCAACGAGGCTTGCTTTTGTCAAAATTGTGGATGATCCCATACTCAGGAGACAGCTCATGTGCCTCAGAACTGGACTGCTGTCCCAAGGAACCTGGGCAGGCTGGAAAGACCTGACAGCAGGAGCTGTTTGAAATTCCATGAGGACAGATGTCCTGATTCTGGGAAGGGAGAGGCTTTTTCACTAATCCAGGCTGGGGGCAGCTTGGCTGGGTAGCAGCTCTGTTGAAAGGTCCAGGGGAATTTTAGTAGGCAGCAAGCTGAAGATGAACCAGCAGCTGAGAGAGTTAGTTCAGCCTGGAGAAAGGACAGCTTTGGGGGACCTACCAGTGCCTGGCAGTGCCTATGAGAAGACAGTCAAAAAGGTGGATCCAGGCCCTTGATTGTGGCTGTGTGGTAGGAGGATTGGAAAAAATGTACATTAATTGAAATGAGAGGTCCTTTTTGGATATAAAAAACCTCTTTCTCATAATGAAAACAGTCACTCTCTGGAAGAGGCTGCTCAGGAAGTTGTGCCATCTCCATTCGTGGAGATTTTGAAGATGCAGCTGGATAGAGCCATGAGCGGTATTGTCTGCAGTTGTATTGAACCTGCATTGAGCATGTGGTTGGACTGAAGGCCTCCTGGAGGTCTCCATCCAGCTGAATTATTCTATGAGTCTATGAAACTGTTGGATCAGGTGCATCTCATCTAGTGGGCAAGCTCTGGAACATGTGATTGTCAGCTTAAGTTGCCCTTAGATCTAGAGCCCTGTGTGATAAAGGTACTGCAGACTCAGTGCATCTGGCTGTTTCTTTGCCCTTCCACACCTCTGTGTAAGAGATTTTCTGAAATGCCTGCTGATCCTGACAGCATAGCATGGGTTTTAAGTGCCTTTTCTTCAAAACATGACCCTGCTAGCTTTCTCTCTGCTGTATTCTCCTCCCCATTATTCTCAGCATCCCAAATGCTTCACATGCAAAGGAATTAATGATCCAATTATTCTTTCCCGTGCCTCCCTTTTTCTCTGGAAGTGTAGTACATGACCTGTAAAAGGTAAAATTTGTGAGATGTGAGAATTGGCAGGTGTGCATTCATGACGTGAATGTTTAAAAGACTGTGGCACAACTGGTAGAGAGAGGAGATTGGTTCTGGCTGGGAGGGAAATCTCAGTGATTGTCATCAACCAGTTTCTGTAGAGTTTTTCACCAGCATCACTCTGTTGAACAGACACTCTTCTTTGCATTTGCAGCTGTCTTTCCATCATCATTTTCCCCTTCCATTTTTCTCATTTTCCATGGGTTTCTTTACTAGCAAAAAACCCCATTAAAAATCAATGGCTTGTGTGATTGATGGATGCAGCCTTCAGAAGCAGTCATTGTACTTCCAACAAGGAAGCAAAATCTTACAATCATTTAGGCTGGAAAGGACCTTTAGGATCATGAGTTGGACCATAAACTCAGCACTGCCAAGTGATGTTTCTGCTGCCTGTAGGGTCTCCCGAGCTCAGCTATTGGTTTCTAAAACATTGCATATGTGCCATCATACTCGCATATGTGGAAGCTGTGAATTGCATGAGTGGAATGTTCAGCAGAGTGAAACATAAAGGATGATTTACGAGTGAGTGTAAACACACGCCTGCTGATTGTGTTGTGATCGCCTATTAATTAGCTGGCAAACACGGGGCGGGGGAGAGCTCAAGCTGCAGTTGTGCCAACAGTGTGACACTGAATTTCATTAAGGGGATTCACAATGCAGGAGCAGTGCACTGCTGCTGTATAAAGCTGCCCTGGCGAGATCCGAATGTCTGTGTCTAGCAGGGATCTGCTTTCAGTCTTAGGTGCTCTCCTGTCATCCCTGCTTTGGAAAATTAAAGGACTGTTTGTACATTAGCATCCTGAAATAGATTTGGATATGGGTTTGGGTGTTGGAGTGTGATATTTCACAGAAATCGAGTTGGTTCCCCCTTTGTAGTGTCAGGTCTAACAAAGTGCTGCTTTTGAATGAAATCCAGTAATTAAATCTTGGACCCTTTGATATGTGGCAAGCTTGCTGTCCCTGTGTTTTCAAACCTGTAACCCAGCTACTTAGTGATCTAGCCTGTAATTTCCCAACAAAAATGTCTGTTCTTCTCACTTGGATGAGAAATCTGTCTGGATGACAGGAGTTACTGCTTTGTAGTCCAGCTCATCCACCTTGGAGCAATGTGTAATCCTAGCTTGCTGTAGTGCTGAGGAGTGCTCAGCTCTCTTTATTTTAAATAGAGTTGCAGGAAACCTGCCTGTGAAAACAGTGTGAAAGTAGACAGAGTATTTTTCTTTCAGTCTCCCAACAGAATCTTAAGGATAATCCCTAGTAAGTGCTTTACAGCTTTTTTCCTTCACAAGTGAACCAAAAAAAAACCCAACAAACTGCTTAGTTTAGCGACAAGTATTTTCATCTCCTGACTTGCAACTTAATGACTCGACTGTAGCAGCAGCAAAAGAGGATAAGGGACTGTGCAAATAGAAACAGAGGGGTTGTGCATTGACACCTGCAGCAGCAGTCTTGCTGCAGTGTGTGTGTGTGTAGACATAAGCCTCCAGATGTAGGAGTCTGGTCTGTTGTGGGCTTTGCCTGCAACAAATTTGTTATTTCCAGATAATAAATTGAATTTAGATCATATAATGACATTGTAAGATGTTGACTGAGATTGTGTCTGCAAGAGGTAAGAAGCCTCTTAATCCTCCTCACTGCTTCCTTTGTGAAAATTGTTTTTGAGTTTGATATATGTTTTCTCTTGGAGGCAGCAATTCCTTCCTGCTGGCATTTCTTGACCTCATAACATCCAGCAGGAAAGCAGGATGACCCTGATGAAACACCTAAGCAGGCTTATCCAGAAAACTCCCCTGTCATTTCAAGAATCTGTCAGTTTGGCATCTGTGACTGCACTTAAAAAACATGTATTATACCTGTTCAAGGAATATAGTGTTGCTGGAAATGTAAGGAAACGATCATGCAAAATACAACATTTGGGGAGGGGATAAGCAAGGTCTTTATAATCAGTCCTATCAGGGTAGATATATTGTTCATATTAGAAAGGCTGAAAAAGACGCATTTTGACAATGTGAGAAGAGTTTTCTCTGTTTGTAAAGTTCACAGTCCTGCTTATTTGCAGTTTCCCTAAACATAATTCTGTTGTTCCATCAATCAGCTTATTTTAACAAAGAAAGATAAGGTTGGGGGTTTTTTTCAGTTGTTCTGTTTCTGTTCTGTCATGGAGCTGACAAAACCTGAGTTCTGGTGTATGGGAGTGTGTGGCTGAGTTAAAGGAGAAAGTGCTGCTCAAGTAACTTTAAGAGGATGTGTTGTCTGAAAAAAGGCTGAACGTGTAGGGAATGCAAATGAGAACAGAGAGGCACTAAACCAGATGGTCAAAATGCCTTCATAAATTGATTAAATAGTTATGAATGTATCTTTTCTTTCACACTGTTCAGATATGCCAGATCATCCTTAGTCCATGTAGATCACTGTATCTGCAGTGGCTGATCCATATGCAGGGTTCTGTCTCGTGTGAATGAATGAATATAGTCACAAGTATTAATATCATAACTATCATAGAAATAAATCAGTATACATTCAAAACCCCTTGAAAATAACACGTTGACATAATAAATGGTCATTAGTGTGTTTACAGCTTAAAGTACGTGAGCAGTACTGCTGAACTGAGGACTGAATCACTTTTGCCTACTCAGAATGGGAGAGCTGTGGTTTCTGGTGGCAAAGGAATAACAGACTGGACAGCAATGTGTGCCGTTAGGGAATAGGATTGCTCTTAAAACTGCTAGAGATACAAATCTCATTCATTTAATAGAGCTAGATTATCAGAGAATGTCTATGAACTTTATAGTAACATCCTTGGAAGAATATGTTGTTAATAAATTCAGATGCCTCACTACACATGGAGTGTCTTCTATGAAGCTTACAGGCAGCCCTGTGTTTTCACAGATTCTTTCCATGGGACAATGGATGGAGTGTTTCTCTTCGAAGATTTTGCTGTGGAAGACAGTAAAACCACGCGGGGCTATGATGCAATTGTGGTAGAGCAGTGGACTGTCTTGAAGGTATGTGTTTTTCTTCTTTGACTTTTTTTGTAAATCAAAACACTCCAAGACTGTGAGGCAGACTCTCATGTACTGCCCTGTGCTGCACCGGTACCAGCCAGGCAGCCAAAGTGAAGGGATGCAATGTTAACAGTGATGCCAGTTCACCACACTGGGTTTGTACAACACACTTCTAATCTCAACCTCGTGCTTTTTTTGGAGGGTAGGAAATGTGAGTGACAGTGAGCAATGAAACTCGGGGCTATCTGTCTCCAAATTACAGATGTCTGCTGGATTAACTGCACAGAGGATCTCCATTGGTTGTCAGGGCAACATGATCACACAAGTCATTGTAGCCTCACAGTTCTAAAGAAGGCAGCCCTTTAGGTAGGCAGGCTTAGCTGCAGCAGGAAAGCATGAAGAACTGCCTTGCCTCTGTTTGTCCTCCTTCATATGCTGAAAAAACTGCATATTCTGGGTAGGCCCCTCTAGACAAACCATAACTTGGCCTTCTGCAGATCCAGGTGCCCACACAGATCAGTAGAAGCACTGCTTAGGCCAGCTTGGTCAGTACCAGTCTTCCACAGCAAATTTTATACGCACAGTACTTCTGTGTTTGAAAAGCTGGGCTTAAATTCTTTGTGACTTGAAACAAAAAGAACGTGGGAGGTTGAGGGAAGAAGTAGCTGCATTACTTTTAGGAGGTTTTTTTTGGTTCTGTTGTTTGCTAGAAATAGATGCTGTGTATCTGTAAAGGCAATACCTGATCACTTCACTTGGAATGTGTTGTAAAGGGTGTAAAATCCTTAGACAGATAATCCCTTATTTTGGCACACACATACCAGAAGAACAGATTAAGGGAAAATGGGACAGATGTTAGAGTAAGTGTGTAAAATTCCAGGAGACTAAGATTAAGAGCTTTGGTAGTAGATGATGGTTTTCTAGTGCAGCAAGAAATGGCCAAATAGTAACGACTACAAACAACTTGCAGAGTTGCAGAGTTAACAAGCTGTGTTAATAGCAGCTTTTCTTGTTGCTGATGTGTGTCTGAAAAATGACTCCTTTATTGCATTAAATGCTATTCCATTTATGACAGACATAACTGTAAATTCTTGTTCATTTTTAGGGTCAAATTGCATTGCTGCCACTCAGGAACGAGGTTTTGGGGTAATGACAGATGGTTTCATGAGTGCATTAGGTCAGGGCTGATCAAGAAGGCAAATGTTAAGAAGCATTAATGTTAACCATGTGTTTAAAACTGTTAGGAAATGAATAGAGTTTGAAACAGCTAGTATATACTACTTCATACTACTGTGTAGGCTGTGTTTGACAGCACCTTATTTCAGAAGGCTGTGTTAGCTCAGTAATTGTTCAGAGAAGAGAGTGGGCATGGTCAGTGACAAAAACAGCTTCCATATTAGGAAGACTTTACATGTGTGTCGTTTCAGCCTGGAAAAGAGAAGAGTTGCAGGGAATGGAATGGGTAGAGAGGTCCTAAAACATGGGAAAGAGGCGAATAGAGATTGTTTGCCGTCTCTTCTAGTATAACAACTAAGTGCCAAATGGTGCTAGTCAGAGCCAGGTGCAAAGCAAACAAAAGAGAGGGATTTCAGATAATTATTTATGCAGCAGATCTGTGGAACTCCTTTCTGGACAAGGTTGTGAGTCCAGGAAGTTTAGAGGATCTTGTGTTCATACAAGCATTTCAATTCAGTTCAGGAGTGCCTTTTTGAAGTGAACCCACTGATCCATCCTCCATATGCCTCACTTCACCTCGCAGAATGGTCCCACAGTGCACAAACTGGATTTCTTTTGGTAGAAACAAAACCACACATGCTAAGTACACAAAATATTTGGGGCATGCTTGACTTAATACATATTACTTTTCCTTAACCATCACCTAGAGCCATGTTGGAAATAGCTTTCTGAGTTATAAATGAATTCCTGGCCAGAGCCAGTTTGGCTCTTAAACAACCAATCCAAGGTTCTCCATCTCAATAGGATATCATAACAAAGTTTGGCATAATGTGTGGGCACAAGACAGCTTCTGTCAAGCTACATGACAGGGATAATGGGGATCCTGTGTTGGCAGAGTGCTGACCAGAACACCAGGACTCAGCAGAAGAGTATTTTCTAGCAGCACCCTTTGAAGTGTTAGAGGCCTTAGGTGGAGTATCATTTGCTTTCAATTCTAGCAATTCCATGCTGGAGAGCACAGCTGGTCAACAGATTAAGGATTGAACCTCCCAATGCCATCTGGTATGTCAGGAGATGCTGAACTGCTACACGCCATGTGTTTGTGAGGGATAACGCTGAGAATCTCCTGTTCCACACATAATATTTGGGATGTGCAATTTCAGAAACTGACTGATAGCATATACAGAGCTAGTCAGTGTGGTCAGATTATTCTCTGCTGTAATTAAAAATTTGGATACTGGGTTTTCCCTGGCAGTTTTGCTCTTCTGAAATCAAGTGTGGCTGTTCTGTGGGCATTATGAAAATGTTCCCCACCACCTGAAAGAGGAAGAGTATGGGGAAGAAGAACCTTTCTGAAGGAAGAATATTGAGACATTAGGGAAGTCTTGCAAAGGTCTTACCTATTTGGAGAAAGAGCAGAGCTGGCCACTTTGGTTTTCTCCTCCTGCATTTTTACTAACTGGCAGGCTATATCTTGCCTCATGCTTTCTGAGACTTAATAGGTGTAGGTAGGTAAAGTCATGGAATCAATGAAAGGACTGGAAGCTGGGGGATCTGTAGGCACATGCACAGTGTTGTACTCAGAAGACCAAGTGTTAAACCTTGTTGGAATTCACCTTTATTTACCATCAACATGGAATAATGCAGTGGCAGAGGAAGGGACTGTAAAATGGGGAAGGAGACAGAGTTTAGTGGTGACAGAAGATGTCCAAGAGCCAGTAAAGGCTTCTTTCTGTTAGGAGTTTTACAAAGTATAGTTGTTACAGACATAGTTATGGAACAGGTGGAATGACTCATTATGTAGAAGATTGGGGGTTTTTTTGATGTGCATTCAGCTCTCATCTACATTAACATTTTCCATTTGTTACTTCCATTTCTGTCAAGGCAGTCATAGAAACCCTGATGGGTAGCATGGCATAAATGAATATAATGGACCTTAACAATTTGTGTCGGATTTGGTTATCTGGGTGAGCTTTGGAGTTATTCAGATGTGGTCTGAACTGAATGTAAATTTATTGTGCTGTACTAATTAAGAAGAAGAAGAAACAAACAAAAGAATCCCATCCACAACAGAAGAAAGCGTTTTTAGAAAGGGAGACATGCAGAATGTATCGATGCCCTTTGGAAAGAAGACCTCTCTAAATGAAAAGGTAAAGGGTTGCTGTTTAACCATTACCACAAAAGAGAGGGGTTGGCACACCTCTTAGCAGGGAAAGTGCTGCCTTTTTAATTGCTAAGGCTAATAGAGAAAACAAGCTGAACAGTGTGATGCACTCAGTGTGTGTGTAAAATGTCAGTTTGTAGAGGATGTAAAGCTCGCAGCTGTCACAGTATGTGGTCCCGCCAAGCAGCAGACAGGATGTAATAGCTCCCAGTAATTTAACTCTTTCTTCTCAAAAGTAGAGCTGTGGTGTCCTCTGCAAATGACCACAGGACTTGTTATGACAAAGTACTGCACTCATCCTTATCACTTTAACTCTAAAAATGTCAGGACGTATTATTTCCACTGCAGTCTCTGAGATCTGACCCTAAAACTTGTTTGATGGTTTTAATTCTGCTTGTGTAGGCAAATGTGGGTAGACAGTTCTGATTAATCAGAGCCTGCATGATTTCCATCTCCCCCTCTCTAAATTTGTCACCTTCCCTTCCCTATTACCCAAGACAAAATAGCTAATATGTCTTTAAAATAGAATGCTAAAACATTTATTTTAGATTGCTGCATTGTTATGCCTCTGAAGCTGTGTTCATTTTGAAAATATTGTCCTTAATTTACACCCATTTTCTCATTGAAAATCTTGAGTTGCTGATTCATCATTTTGTGTTTGCTGCTACGCCATACCTTTGGTGTACTGACATGAATTAAAATCTCAAATACATTGTGGTGTTGCCATAGACTGTGGTGTTGCCATTTCCCTGGCAGACTTGAATGGGGTCAGTCTCCACCGTAGACATGGTAAACCTTTTAAAGTGCGACATAACAAAAGATTTAAAAAATTATCTCTGCTGAGCCTAGGTTGCAAGTTGCTTTAATGTAAGCCTTGAAACAAATTCTCTGGAAATAAGGATTTGATTTGTCTGTAAATCTGATTTAGGTCATATGTCAGTTAAGCCATGTTCTGCTGTCTCTGGCCACGAGAGAAATACATGACCAGGTCAGCCAAGGAGCTGATGGCAATGGGCATGAAAAGCCCAGGGGAGTCATGTGTGTGACCCTCTTTAGCACTCAAAGGACAGATGTGCTGCCTGGGCAAAAGATTTCAGCAGTGTCTGTTGCTGAATTCTTGTTACTTTTTAAGAAGAGCTGAACAAAAACCTTTAGGAGCCTCTTATCTTCCAATAATTTGTTTTTATTAATTCTTGTTTCTTTCCTTTATATAACGTATGAAAGGCACATTTATACATATATACATATATATTTTTCTGCCGAACTCAGTAGACATAGGTTTAAAATGGATTAAAATCCACATGATTAAGATCCATAGGGTAATATTTTCATTGGTTTTGATGATTAATGTAGTAACAGAATTTAACAATATGAACTTGGAACGTCCCTGATTATTTCTTGTGGCTCTGGTAGCATTGAACATCTAACAAGGTGAATGCTTCTTCCATGTGAGTAAGGGCACTTGAATTAAAGAAACTGAAAATTCAGCACAGTATGGATTAAAAAATCCTTCCCAGCTGTCACGGTTTTCTAAGAATTAGTTGTCTGCTCACCCATAAACCTTCAAGAGAAAAGTGAACATCCCAGATCTAACCTTCCCAGTTAAGAACAAGCTGAGAAAAAGTATTTCAGTCCTCTTTTATGCTTGCTATAAAACCATGCAGGGCACATGTTCCTTTTGCTCAGCAGCTGTCTCCAGGCAGGCAGCAGTGCCCTGGGTGGTGCCTCAGTGTGAGCTTGTTGAGGGGTGTGGGTGCAGGACCCCAGGGGCCGCACACAGAGCCGCCCGTGGGCGAGGGCAGCGCAGCGCCCGCCTTCCTGCTGTGGCAGCCGCTGGCAGCGGAGGGTCCAGGCTCCAGCTGCAGTGCCGGCATGGAAATAGATCATGACTTGCATAACTGGGGAGTGCTGCACAAAGCCTTCTGGTAAAAGCCACATGTTGTTTGGGAATAAATTATAACCGAAGGGGATTGTGTTGGGAAGGCTGCCTGGGGATGATTAAGCTGAGTGTGTAGGGCACACTGGAGTGTGTAAGTTCTCAGGTAGAGGTTTTCTGTGTTGTATTTTCCCCCCAGAGAATTGATGGGCAAGCAGTAAAATCAGTGTTCACCTTAAGGTACGCTTCAAGTGTTGCAGGAATTGTGAAAATAAAGTTGCCAGAATTATTGAAGGAACTGTACTGATAGAATTGCTAGATACATTTATTTCTTGTATCTCTGGGACAGTTACATGGAGTTGTTTCATCATTTGTACATTGTCTGTGAGGTGGTGAGTTCTCAACATCTCATAGGATGTTTCCTGTATGGAGAACCCTCTGTGTCAACACTTCCATGTTGTCCAGCTTTTGCTACTTCTATAAATGCAAAATTGTGCTGCTTTGCAAACGTACTTCTGTGTTACAGGTGTAGGCAGTATCAGGAGCACTCTGATATTTCTGTTAGTTTATATACAAGCTAGAAAATAGGATTGGCATCCACTGAGAGAAGCAGGCATTGTGAGCACAGAAAGGTTTTTTGGTTGTTGTTTTAATTTTACCCTAGATGTGGAGCCAGCTGTGAATGGTACTCAGCAGCCTGTGTGTGTACTGAAACTGTGATTGGATTTTCTGAATTGCAGAAACACTCTCTTAACACAATGCTGCCTCATATAGTGTAACAGCCTTACTATATTCTCCAAAATATTCCACATTGCAGGAATTGACATATATATTAGTAATTGTAAATAACTCTAAATTACATATGCCCAGAATATTGAGGGAAAAGCCTGCCTGTGGATTTATTTATTACTCCTTTTGTTTCTATTACCTTTCCATTGAGGTCCCCATTTGGCAGCTGCTCTTTGGTCAGTGACCCACCTGCTTCCCAAAGCTCCTGGTGGTTTCCAAGGATGCAGGAGCCATCCCACAGCCCCCTGCTCCACAGCTAATGGATTTGTAGCAAGTGTCTGCCAGCAACGTGCTGTGGTGCGTTACACATGGAGATTCAGGAGCAGCTCAATACTAGAGGAACAAAGTCCAACTTTTTTATTGCTGGAGCATTTGTGAAACTTCCCTTTTGCTTCCAATAAATGTTTTTAATGGTTCAATACTGTTACACTGTCAGCAGAAATTATCTCTTGGAAGAAGTCTGAAAAGGAAAAAGGCAAATAATTCACAAATTTAGAGCTTGAATTTAGTCCCCACGTCAGCTGTGTTACTGCAAACATAAAACAGTTGCAGCACACTTTTACTGGGTCATTCTTGCACAGTCCAGGTATTCAATTTCTCTTATTGCATTTTCTTTCTTTTCCACTAAGGTGCAAGTCCTGCTTTTACCACTTCCCTTTCCTCCCTTCAGTGCCCAGGGACAGAAAAGCTCTGGCTTTGGCAGAGCTGGGGAGTGGTAGCCAGCCTTGGCTGGGGGTGTGTGGTGCTGCCCTCATGGCATCCCTCTGGTTTTTGTAAGGAGCTGGGTTTGAATGCCGTGCCCATTTTCTGCAACAAACAGTAGGTTACACTTTCAAAGCAACTTGTTTTTTTTTACTTCCCATCCTCTTTGCCATCTGTCAGTAAATTTTGGTACGCAGTCTGTTAGGATTTGCTGATAAAGGTTTTATTAAGATTTATTTAATGGGATTTTCAATCTACCACTCTTTAATCCATGCTGGAAAAAAATATTAAATAGTGACAATCCATAGCTGCCTTGTAACTAAATCACGTTCACTTAGCCCAGGAATAGCCCAGGAAAGAATGATTTCTGAAGAACTTCTGTCTCACAAGAGCTTAGTAGTTGTCTTGTTTATTATCTTGCTGTGGTTAAAATTGCCACAGTAGGGGGGGAAAAGAAAAGAAAAGAAAAATTGTTAATGCAGTTGTTTGTGTGGCTTGCCCTAGATATTATTCTTATCATTTTTTCATCTTTTTTTTTTCCCCTCCTAATGAGCAGAAGCAACTGTGAAAGGAAAAAATGCTGGAAACAAACAATACAACTACAAATAAAAAGAATTCTTTTCATGTGATGCAAGTCAAGGGAAAATCCTAGCTCAATATGCTCTGGCTTCTTGACACTCAAGGTGTGATCAGAGATTACTTATCATCCACAGGAGAGTGGGAAGCAAGTTAATTAAAATTTTCCACCCTTTCAGTGAACGAAATGTCTCCCAGTTTGAGATGCATTGTTTGAACACTTCTTTTTCAGGAGAGCTCTGGCACGGTTTTTTCTGCTTCTACTGGTGTTCAAATCCAGTATTTGCTAGTTAG
This sequence comes from Melospiza melodia melodia, assembly GCF_035770615.1. Taxonomy (NCBI): domain Eukaryota; kingdom Metazoa; phylum Chordata; class Aves; order Passeriformes; family Passerellidae; genus Melospiza; species Melospiza melodia. Next base: position 36,151,550 of record NC_086194.1, on the reverse strand, counting down.
AAAAGAGCATTGCACTTTTATTTGAGGGAATGGTGTGCTTGAAATTTCATTTCTATTGTCTCTAATAATAGTAGATAAAATAATTACTGTATTAAATGTAAAACGAATACAAGATTACTCTTTTCCTCTGCACCCATCCCCCAGTATGTTGTTTGTTTAGAAGCATTTTTGCTTTAGAAAGCATTTAATAGGACACCAATTAAAGGTCTGTATAACTGTGACTCCTGCTGGCACACAAATTCCAGTCGTGGGATAGAGTTACAGCCGATGATTCAGGAGGGGGAGGGAGAATAATTTCATGTGGTCTTAAAAAAACCTTCAATTATCTGTATTTGCAAGTCAGGAGTATGAAGCCCATGTGGATTAACCTGTTTATTTTGGAGTGACTCCTTCCTCTTGTCTGTCATCTTCAAACTCAGCCAATTATTTGGAATAGTCTGTTCCCCAAGGAGCTGGAGATGAGGTGCAGTGTCTGACTCCAGTGAAGCATCATGGAGTTGGAGGGAGCTTCTTAAAGGGCCTGAGGAGCTCAGAGGAGGGAACACCTCTGCATCATGTACACACCTCCTGTCTCCAGACAGCCCAGCAGGCACACTGGGGTGTTGGGTACCAGCACATGGGAAAAATGAGAGGTCATCTTTTGGTAACAACTCTGTAGAACTCTTTAAATAGGTTGGTTTTTCTGATTTTTTTTAAGCTGCCAGATTTAAAAAAAAAAAAAAAGAAAAAAAAGTTTTTTAGGCCTAATTGACTTAAATTTATTTTCTGGTAACTTTACCCTTTTGAATGTGCTTACCTGCTTGTTTCCTTTCTGCACCACTGGGTTGGGAAATACACCATCATCTGCTGCAGATGGTGCTTAATCCTGACAAGTCAGACAGGTCCAAAGCCAGCCCTGTCTCGCTGCTCAGAGCCTGCAGGGACAGGGGGCTGTGGCAGGAGTGATGGCATGTCCCTGAAACAATTTGGCTTCTACAGCAGCCAAATGAGCTCTGCGTGGTATTGATGTCCTTCCTCATTGCCATAATCTCCCTCTGATTTCTGACATTTGTTGCACATCCTGATGCAAGAAGAAGGTTCTTCCTGCTAATCACCCACCTCAGGCCGTGAATTCAAAATAGAAATCCTCTCTACAACACAAGATATTCCTCAGGGCACAGGCAAGCTCTGCTGTGCCAGTCTTTCCTGATCTGCTTCCCTCCTCTAAATGAGTGAGCTCCTTCTGGTTTTTCCTCTGCAAACACTGTTTGATGGAGGGAATGTTTTAGACAGGTCCTTTTATGTGGCACCTCATGAAGAGCTTGTGATGGTGGAAGCTCTGACCTTACTCTTAATCATCGTCTTGCATATTTTCATCTTTATTTTTTGCAGGCATTGTTGACCAATCTCATAAATCTCAGTGTGTTATTAATACATCTTTTTGAGGCATTTCAGCTTGAAGGCATCTAGATATGTTATGATTTTTTTATTACCCTTGGACACTCTATTTTAAAAACTGGAAAGAGTTCACAAATATCCCTCTACCAGAGGGAAATGGGAGTCAAAGGAGACTGAATCTACCACAATCCCAGCTGCAGGATGAGTCTTGATGGCTCCAGTGGACACTAATTAAGGGCTGTGTGGTATTGCCCCTCTCACAGAGTCACAAATTCCGGTTGTACTGGGTGATGTTTTAATGTAGAACTACCTCACTAAGCCCCCACAAGCCTCTGTACAAAGTAACATTAGCAGTGGTCTCTTGCAGGCACTTTCTGGGGTAGAGATTTAAAGCATTTTCCTTTTAAGCAGGACTGATACAGCTTCTTCAGCTATTTGCACTTGTAGTCATGATCAGGTTTTTAATAGGTACAGTCAGGCAGCCATTCAGTTATAAAGATATAAGTGACCTAAATTACATTTGTTAGAAGAAAGGAATAGCTGAGATTGTAATTCACTAAAATACCTTGAAATAACTACAGAAGGATTTGGATTAGTTCTGATCAAATGACTGTTTCATTACTGTGGAATAAATGGATTTTTTGGAGCTGCAAAACTATTGTGCCTTCCCCAGTGTAGTGAATTGGCAGTTAAAACTCCTTTCCTGCACGTGAAACCAGTGTAAGTGCCTGAGCTTTTTGGCAAATGTAATTGTTATTCCAATCAAATTTAGTTATATTTGTAGAGACTAGTAGTTACCATTTGTCTGCTTTGTGTTTATTAAAATTAAAAACCAGTAAATATGCTGTAGCATCTATTCATTAAATTACTGGGAGTCTTGGCAATTAGACACCTCACTGGAATAATCTTTGTTGAAACCACCAGTGGTTCTTTCTGTGTGGATTTCAAGGTCTGCCATTTAGTTGAAATGGAAAGAGCAAGGCTCTGCTGGGTAAATGTGCAGCAGGAGCCAGACTCCTGCACTGAAAGGCAAAGCTTTTGGTCTCGCCCACAGATTTCCTGATTCAAAATAAGAAGGCAGCAATGCTTATTTGTGAGCAATAAAAGGCACAGAGTCGTACTTAGATTTTTTGTTGCTGTTGTTGGCTATTTTCCTTTTGATCCATCATGGTAAAGTAACACAACTGATTTCAGTGCAGATATTCAGGATTAACTGAAGCTTAGACAAGTGCAGAATCCAAGCAAAGCAATGCTGTCATTTTTTAACTACTTGAACATAATTTTTCTCGGGAGGAGATAATTGATAACATACAGTGAATTTATCCTGTTCGGATCTGGAACGATCTAAAGCTAGATGGATGAGTCAGGCAGTGTAAGAACAGGATCACAGATGTTTACCATTTTAAACAAACTCGTTTAACAGTTTGGGATGTATGGGCGGTCAATCATTTGTCTCATGTTTTTGAACATTTTCCTTCCTGCCTAGCTGAACATAAAACACGACCCACTTTGGTGCAAAACCCCATTTTCCCTCTGAGAAAACACACACATGTATTTTTTCTTGGGTTTATTTTTTGGAGTTAAGCTGAATGTGGCACTCCAAGTGCTGATGCCAACTGTTGCTTTTCCTTCCCCAGGGAGTTGAAGTGCAGACAGATTACGTTCCGCTGCTGAATTCCCTTGCCATGTACGGCTGGCAGCTGACGTGTGTGCTTCCCACTCCCATTGTGAAGACAAACAGGTAGGGAGGGGTGGGTGCTGCCTTTTGGCCAGGGAAGGTGCTGTACAAGCACCACAGTCTGCACAAGCAATTCCCTGTGCAGTCAGTGTGGGTTTCCTTGCAGAGGCTGCTGCAGCTGTTCTCGGGGTTTTCCACGCCTCACAAGGCACATGTGGCAGGAAGCACATGTCTGGTGGGCAGAAAGACTGCAAGGTGGAAATGTGCTTTCTGCATGAATTTTCTGGGTGTTGTTTCTGCAGCTCTCTAAACTCTGTGACTGTAAAATTCCTGCTCCGGAGCTTCCAGTAAGGTCCTTTAGAGCAAAGACAAAATGTGTGATAATGCTTGGAGTGAGATATTGTCTAGCTGAAGAAAAGTAATTTTATTCTTAATAGATGTCTGTCTAATGCTGCTGGTACAGTCTAGCTGAGCAGAACCCTGGGAGATTAGTGTGTCACTGCTCGAGTAGCCTTGTGTGCAGATACAATAATTCTGTGGTCTACTTTGCTCTTATTTATATTCTGAGTTTTTAAATATAAATGCAAATCACTTAAAAATAATCTTCATAATTGGTGAAAAACAATCATACCACTTGTTAATCATGAAGATGGTGCTTTCTGAATTTTCACTGGTCAGGAATATATTTACTTGTATATAGACACCAATATAATCAGTTGTGATTTTCTTATCTTAATTAATATGCCCAGCTCTTTACAAGATTTGGATGAAGACTACTCACTCCTACACATATAAACCTAAAAAGTAAAAGGCCATCTGTGTTGAGGGAGAAACTGTATTTAAGTTTTACATAAATATTCATTCATAAGAATGAATAGAAAATCAGTTATGATTTGTAATCCCTGACTCTTAAAAGATAGATATATAAAAGATACATACATATATATATATATATATAAATAAAAATTTCTTTCAGCTTTCTGTATCCCACTAATACCTTGAGTAACAGAGGAGGTCAGTGCAGAAGGGCACCCACCTGGTGGTTGTTCTTCCTGCCATGCTGCAGACCTACAGGGAGCACCCAGCCCCATTCCAGATCAGTGCCCCTGGAGGGAGGGAAGGAACACTCTGGTGTTGCTGGGGCACTGGGACTCTTGGGTTTCTTCCTTTTTGTCCCAAACAATTTATTCTGTGTTTGCACACTAATGCTAAAACATTCCACAAAACTGTGTCATAGGCTGACAGGCTCTACCAGTCTGAACATTCCCCTCTCCCTGCCCCTCAAAATTCCAGGCTGCTCAGAGACACCAGGGACAGGCAATGTGAGGATCATTCTTCATTTTGTTCTTCTTTGACCTGCAGAAATAAGTGACTGAGATGGATTTTCGCTTTGAATGATGCTGGATGTGAATTTAATTCATTCTCAGGAGTGTGCATTTGTTTCTTTTCAGGGAGGGGAATTTATCTACAAAGCAAATTGTATTTCTTCAGAGACCTTCTTTGCCCCAGAAAGCAAAGAAGAAAGAATCTAAGGTAAATAACCTTGAGTTTCTGGTTTCTTTGGGTTTTGCTGGTGGTATTTTTATATTGAAATTGATTTCCCATAGAAACAAAATGGCCTATTCAATGTTTCTGTGATACACTAGGAAGACAGAAGGAATGGAGCTGTTCAAATGAAAGAAACAAAAAATGCTCAAATGATGTCAAAGCTTCTAGATTTCATTCTCTGATGTACTCACAGTAGTTTAAGAAATGCAGATTTTTCTTCATGTAAACCAGCCATAATCCTCCATTTAGACCTAAAATTCTCTCATGTTCAGGGCATGTAAGGTGGAACCAACACCATTTTCTCTCACCTATTTCCTGTATTTTCTGTTTAAACTGCCTTCTTATATCTCTATTTCTCACTGTTTTGGTAGAACCTGGCACATTGTAGGCCTGATCTGGGCAGGTGTTTCTGATGTGTGAATATTAATGGATTCTGCTGTAATTTAACCAAGAAAAGCCTCTAGAATCCAGCTAAATTATCCAAAGGCATAGCTGACAACTAGTGATGTATGGATGTGGATGCATGTATGTATTCCCACTTCCATTTTTAAACACACAGCTGTGGGAACCCCTGCCCAAACCTGTCATGCCATACAGCTGGAGAGAGAAATACAGGGACTGTAAACAGAAAGTGATGGCCTTCCTACAGTGGTCAAACTTGCCTTGCCCTTTCAGTATGCAAGGGATCAGAAAAGCCAGATGAAGTTATGGAAAAGACCTCTGGAACCACGTGTCAATGAGGTTGTGACTCATGCAGCCTTGTTTTTGTTCTGGCTCTGTGGGCTTTGGTGAGTGCTGCCAGCCCAATGTCACCTGCAGGAGTGGGTGCTTGAGGCCATGCAGAGCTGAGCTGCAGCAGGAGATCAGAAATGCTGAGCAGAGCTGAGCACCAGGAGCATTTACCCCACAGTTTAGATAATTGCAGGTAGTGGTCATCTATGGAGCCCTCGCTGTTTTGGAGCCTGGTTCTGTGAAAGTTGTCTTTGTGATATAGTGCAGACCAGGGGAGTGCTTGAACTGACTGAAGCAGGAGAGAACTGCTGGGAGTGTGACTGATTTAGGATTTACCCTCTCTCATTAGCAAAGCTGGAGCCCAGAATACTGTGTGAACTTGTGTTACAAAGCCCACTTTCCTTGTTTTCTCTCTCTGTTTTCAGGTGATTAAAGGGATCTTGGGATGAGTGTTAGAGTGCCTGTATTTGGTCATTCTTTTCCTACCACTGTGTTGTTTTAGTGGAAGGGATGAGAACCCATATGTGGTTGTTCATCCTCAAATAGAGAAAGAAGTATGATGCTGATTTCTTGTATTATAATAACACACACATACCATCCAGATGACTTGAAACTTTGTTTAAGTTTTTTTCATTCCGGGTTATAAAAGCTTATTTAACAATGTCTGGTTGACAAAACAAAGGACTCACTTGTTGGCAGTGTTAAATATACAGGCATATTTGAGGGCAAAAATCACAACAGCACATTTTCATACCAAAGGTCAGGGAAGGATGACATACCTTGATTATAGTTCTGTAAAGGGATGTAGGACTGGTTCAACATCCTTAAGTGGTTGTTGTGTCACATCAAAGATGCCAACCCAAGCATTTGAGTAAAAGTTTTTGAATATTCACATACAACATCCAAGGCTCTCAGGGATTTTTTTAAACTTAAGCTATGGCATGTCTAAAAATGTTTATAGATAGCCCTCAGAGGAGGGGAAATAGGATGATAACATTAAAAGGATATTGCATTGGTGGAAAATGTTCTGTCCTATCTTTGCACATCAATGAACTGCTGTTCAAGGTAGTCAGACAAACAGAGAAGAAAATATGCAAGGAGTAGTACAACTTCTCTCTTCAGTGATAAGTACTCCTATTACTGTAATATTCAATCAGGGATGAAGTAACTGTGTTCATTCACTTCATAAAACTGATGCTTATTTCAGCAGAAACTGGCTGAATGCATTTTTGTGAAATAACGGTGTAAGTACCTGACTTGAGTACACGTACACACACTCACAAAGCCTCCTACAGCTGGATCTTTATCACATTTAGGGCCCTGATCTTACCTTCTGTCAGAGAGAGCTTTGAGTTAAGTGGAGTAGTGGGTGCCCAGCCACTTCTGCAAATCAAAGAGGAAAAAACTCAGGTGTCTGAATTTTAAACAGCTGAGCTCTAGAACTGAGATGTTATCGTTCCTCTTTCTCTAAACTGCAGTGCCATTGAAGTGAAAGATGACTTCCTCTAAGTAAAAACAAGAACAGTTTTGTGAAGGCCAGTTTCTTTCTTTTTTTTCCCCCTTCTCCTTTTGCATTAAGTTCTGGCTACCAGGAGGAAAGAACATAGTTCCAGCTTTGTAATCTAATAATAAGTTTTGAATGGCTTTTTGATTAAGGAATAAATAGCTAGATCAAAAATTTATGAATACAAAATCTTTTGGCCAACTTCAGCACAAACCCAGTTTCACTGGAGAAAATGGCTTTTTTTGAACATGGCTGGGTTTGCTGAATGTCCTGATGAGATTATTTATGCCATCCAAATATTGCCTCCTAACCCATTCCTGAGCTTCCATCAGCAACTGACCCTGCTGAAAAAATGGCGGTGCACATTCAGAGGTACTAAGCAAGCTTGTGTAGGATGGCTTAGCCGTGGCTTGGAACCATGGAGCAAGTCCAGAAGAGGCCTCAAAGTTGGTAAGGGGACTGGAGCACCTCTCCTCTGAAGACAAGCTGAGAAAGTTGGGGCTGTGCAGCTTGGAGAAGAGAAGGTTGCATGGAGACCTCACAGCAGCCTTCCAGTATCTGAAGGGGCCTGCATGGAAGTTGCAAAGGGACTCTTTGCCAGGAAGTGTAGTGATGGGACAAGGGGTAATGGCTTCAAACTGAAAGAGGGCAGGTTTAGATTAGATGGTAGAAGGAAATTCCTTACTGTGAGGGTGGAGAGACACTGGCACAGGTTGCCCAGAGAAGTTGTGGGTGCCCCACCCCCTGACAGTGTTGAAGGTCAGTTGGATGGAACTTGGAGCAACATGGACTTGTAGGAGGAGTCTCTGCCCGTGGCAGGGTAGTTGGAACTAGAGTACCTTTAAGGTCCTTCCAGTCCAAACCATTCTATGATTCTATGACTCTGTGGTCTGGCTTTCCTTGGGGAAAGCTTGATTTATTTTTTGACAAATGAGGCAGATACAATAGTGACATATTTGTCAGCCTTTATACCTGTCAAGTTAGTATTTCAAGGTACTGCTAGTTCCCTTTTTGTTTTTTAATAGTAGTTAAAGCAATTCTGAAATGGTGGCTGTGGCAAGTCCTGTGGAAATGCTGCAAGTAGCAGCCTCACGCTTTCTCATCAAATGGCATTCCTACAGATGGTTCAGAATGTTTTACTGTTTGGGTATGGTCGTGGGTGTGGTGTTAGTTCTGCTGTTAACCTGGTGAAAAACACTGGAATAATGCCATGGGATTGCTTCTTCTGTCTGCACTTAGGCAGCTTTGCAGATCCTTCCCTTCCACACAGTGTAGAGAGGAACCCACCAGGCACCACAGCAATAGCAGAAGCAGAAAGCATCGAGCTCTTCTTCCTCTCTGTAACAGAGATATCTGTGTGGGCAGAAATCATCTTAGGCCATCTGATTTGGTCAGGCTACTTCTTTTAATCTTGGATCTTTCTGGTCAAATTCAAATTTAGTTTTTGAATTAAAGCTAACTCAGCAAAACATGTCTACTCAGGAAAGTAAATGTCCACGTGAGACTGCCTCTAATGATCTTTAACATTTGGATCCCTTCTTTGTAGTTTCACTGGAGGTTCTCCAAAGAAGACATGCACAACAGAAAAATGAAGAATTCCACAAAGGCTAAATTAAGCACTAGGGAGAAGCAAAGGGCACAGGAGAAGCAGGAATTTGAAGTCACAGAGAACACGAGAAACTTAGAAGCACAGATCTCAAGAGCGGCCAAGCCTGATCCGGAGCAGCAGCCGGATGATGTCATAGACTTGGGAGAGGAGGTAGCCGGGACCAACGAGAGCGGTGCCCCCCAGGACAGGGGGTCAGCAGAGACGTGTCCTGCCAGCTGTGACACAGGTGACAGTGCTGGGCAGGCCTGCCCCAGCCCCAGCGTGCCCGGCTGCCCCGCGGGGGAGGCCGCGGAGGGCGGGGGCTGCGCACCAGAACCGGACGGCTGCGGTGGCACTGACGGGGCAGCGCTGGACGTGGACTGCTCCTGTGAATAAGACCGACCCTCAGGAACCCTGTGAGAGGCTGATACTTTGCCAAGACAAAAGAACAGATTTTGATAATCCCCACCACTAACTCCGTTGCTCAACTCAGCATTTCTTTTGCATTTCTTTGACTTACTTTGCTCCTTAGCACTCTGGTATCTTAATGTTTTAAGTATCTACAGGGCCCAGATTTTTCAACCCACAGAAATTGCAAAATTCCTTTCAGTGTACATAGTGGGAAAGGCTCTCCTGAGCTACACTTTAAATTAAAAAGTAGGGAGGGACAGAAATCATACCTTTTTCCATGAGCAACCTTAGCAAGCTAGCTTTGAGCCTGGGTCAGGGCAAGTTTTCAGTTTGGTCAGATTTTACTGTGTAGTACTTTCTTGTCCATGTAGCTTTTCTGGAGAAGTTATTGTGCCAGATGTTATTTTGTCACTAGGCTTGTAGTGTCATAAAAATGATATTTGGACTTCAAGAGGTTGAAACTGAGGTTGGAAAGCTTAGATAAGATAGCTGTTATCTATACCTTTCTCCAGGAGCACACTCACTGATGATGCTCTCTTCTGAATTGTATTAACCCTTACAGATATTTAAGCCGTAAGTAAATCGTGTACCTGTTCAGGCACAGTGGGTAAGCAAACCCCATGGTGAATTTGTGAGGTGGATGATTGCAGTACAAAATGCAATTTCCCATTCGGTCTTTACCAATCAATAGTTCATCAGTAGCTGTGGGGGCTTCAGAAGACAGAAATGCAGGAAACGAAAAGGCAGGTAAAAAGTACTTCTGTCAGTGGTTATCCCCACTAAAATGGGAATTAGATGTTACCTCCTGACCTTCTCCAGGTGGTTTAGCACCACTTCCTCATTGTTATGAAATACCTTGTGGTAAAGAACTGAAATTTTACACAGTGGTCTGTGGCCAACAAATGTCAGTAAACGACCTTCCAAAATGAAAATACCTTAACAGACTGCTTTCTTGGTACAAGTAATCATATTCTGGGACTGATACCTAAGGGAATTCTGTAAAATTACCAATATTTTCATGTTTGAAGCTACATAAAAATATTTACAAGTGAATGTACATGTAATATAATTTCTGTGCCAATGTTCTCCAAGTACTTCGGTATTTTTACAAATGTAGGAAGGAGTGGTTTCTCTCTTCTTAACCACCTTCATCCTTATTTAGAAGTGGTCAAGTAATCTGGTAACAAGATGAGAAAAACATTGTAAATTCTCCTGCTTTTCTTGTTTTAAAGCAAGAGGTAGAGCTCTGTGATTTGCTGTTTTTTCCCTTGACTGATTTGTGCTTGATAATTTTCCTTAGTCTTCAAATCAAAATGCTGTAAAAAGGACTATGTTCTGTATCAGACGTGTACCTAGAGTGGTTCAAAAGCATCTTTCATGCCTAAAAATTACTCAGTTGGCAGAACATTGCAGAGAAGGGAAAAATTACATCACTTAAATATTCATTTAATTGGGATGAAAGCACTCAAGTTTAAACCATTTGATTTCACACACACAAAGCACAGTGGTATAGTTTTGTCATTGATTAAAGAATGGTTTATTTTGAATCAGTGGTTTAACCATAGGACTGTAAGTAACTTCAGTTTCTGATACTATTTTTCAATTGTTTCATTTGGTATTTTAAGATTATACTGGGGTTCCAATATCCTCAAAAATAGGTTGCTGCAGTTGTTCTGCTTAAATACAAGGTCTCTGCTCTGTACAATTTTAAGTTCCTGTTTGCAGATTTTTTTAGCATAAGATCCTTTTACTGATGGTTTCTATCCCAAGGACCAGCTTTGTATTAATCTTGTTTAAAAACTCACAATATTTAATGAACGTTTTGCTAGTAGAAAGTGTTGTAGTAGAAAGACCTCTCCAAATACTTTTTAATAGAAAACGTTTTTTGGATTGCAGTTTGACCTTGTTTAACTGAATCCCAACTGCTTACAAAACTAAAGAGAAATAAAGGTCATGAGGAGATTCCTTATTTGTGGTGTTTGCACAAATGCCAGTTATTCATCCCCAAAAGGAGGAACTCAGTTCTCGAAGTGGTGATGAGGGGAAGCTCCCTACTATTGAATTAGCAGTAGTTCCTTGTGCTGCAGAACTGGCTACTTGGTTTTCCTTTCCCAACACAGCATGGAAGGGCCTGTGGGGAAGTTGCACGTGTTTAAGTGAAGGCTTGATTTAAAACTGTTCCTGTAAAAGCTGGGTTACGGTTGGGAGGAGTTGAAGAGAACTTGTATGTTTTTTCAGTTTCAAAAGGGCAGCTGCTTTGGGGTTTAAAATCTCATCATCAGTTCCAAGTTGTGATGTTGAATTACTCTAAGCTGGTTCAGCTGTCTGAAGTTGTGTGCATGCCCCTGTCCCAAGGAGAGTGAGAGAGCCTGAATCATCTCTCAGACAGATGATCCAGATGTGATGAGGCCTGGGGAAGGCAGGTCTGCAGTGCAGCAGCAAGGCTCCACAGCTGTTATCTGCTTTTTATCTCAGCTGCCTTTGCCATTTTGGGCCTGAAAAAGCAGGACCACCAAAGTGGCCAGGGAAGTGAAAGACAGTGGTCAGCAAGTGGTCATCTGAACAAGCCACCAGCTGCTAGGCTGGAGAAGTTCAAAGGAGAAAATCCAGCTCAGACATTGGAATGGGCTGCCCAGGGCGGCGGTGGTGAGGCAAATGGTGTCCCTGGAGGCATCACATCTCTGGATGAGGCAAATGAGGAATGTCAAAGAGTGGATGAATTAAATGAAAGATGGAAAAGGATTTTTAAATTGTAACAAACAGTGGGGAGCAGGGGCAGAGGAGTACAACTATGATGGGCAGGGTGTCCAAACTCTTGAAGCATCATAATGACAATAGTTATGTTAGGAGGGGTGAAGTGCACAAACCATGGGACTGGTACTTCAGCTTGCATTATGTCTTTGATTATTGGATCTGTGCTTTTGAAAACAGTATATATGAAATAGCCCAAAGTAGCTTTAATATATGTATGGAAATGAAGCTAAGTATAAAACAATATACCCATTTCTGCCTAATCTGACTCCTCTGTCAGCCTCGATTTCTGAGGTGAGCAGAGGAAGGAAGGGGCTCTGCATTTGGATACCCTACTTCTTCCTTGTAGTTGCTGTGATTCTACATTTGCCTCAGGGAGCCAATTATAGGGCAGAAGTGAAGCATGATCAGCCTTTCATGCAGGAATTTCATCCTCCCAGAACTGAAGAGTATAAGAAGAGCAGACACTAATTTCTTGCTGATGAATGTTTCTCAAAAGTATGAGAAATGCCACTGAACAACACGCCCATGAATTGTAGTTGCAGACACAATTCATATGTCTCTGAGGCTGTTAGTTATGATGGGCCCTTGGCTTTAAAAGGCGATCCCTGCCAAAGCCTCCATCCTCAGGAAAGTGCCTGTGGTGCTGGATGTGGCAGCAGACTCTAATCAGTACCTTACCTATACACTGAAGGGGGAAAAAAGGCTTTTCCATTTTAAGTGCTTTCTGTTACTCACAAAAGCACCCTACTAACTGAAATGATCTAATGATAACTGAAAAGCCACTCTTTTTCCAGATAATTGATGCAAGTACTATAGGAATATTTGATACTCATTGTACCAGATGAGCTCATGGCAAACTGGTATAATACATGTCACAGGAAGAAGAGAAAGTCTGATAAGGCTGCAACATCAGGTAACTCACACACCATGTTCTCAAGTTTAAATATAAATGTATACGTTTATATTGGAGAGATGGACACATCTCTCAGTCCTCACCCTTTATTGCAAAAAAAAAATAATTTTCAGTCTATTTTTTCTCCTTCTACTTTTTCTCCATCAGCTCTTTAGCTGATGGCACAAGTGTAAGAGGAATAAATATTTTCTACAATGACAAGATTCACCAAAGTGATAAGAATATTTCTCCAACTCAGTAGCAGCTGAACAGCAGGGGCTGCTCTCTGTTCCCACCAGTGCAGGCCAGTGTCACATTTATTGAATTATTTGTAGACCATGTGTTTATATGGGTTAATGTTTCTGGGATGTGATTTATATCTTCAATTACAGCAGAGACAGATCCAATAACAGATTTTAAGGTGAAACTGACATCTCCCTAAAAGACCAGGAAACTCTCCGGAAAGAGAATTCCAAAAGATCCTGAAGTGTCAACAGGAAAAGGCTGTGGAGGAAGCGGACATCAAGAACTTTCCCAATTTCTTGGCTTAGAAATTTATCGCAAGGTAAGAAAGGACTTCTTGCTCACAGTACCAGAGGCTACCACTATTTGGGGGGGCAGGGGGTATGAAATAATTGTTCTTGTCCATGTTTGGGGGCAGTGTTTGTGTGTGTTTCATCCTGCTCTCCAAGTGGGTGAGCCTACACAATTAGAGAGATGTGTCCTTGCCCCACAGCACTCAGGCTGAGTGTAACAGGGCATGACAGAAGGAGGTTAGAGGGAAAAGAAGATAATGACAGAAGCAAAGGGTTTCAAAATGCCTTTTGTTAAATGGATATTTTGGTGCAGGTCTGAGGAAGGTTTGTGAAAGAGATGTAATTTGGGCTGCAGAAAGCCTCTGCATTAAGGGAAGAAAAGGGTATACCAGTTTATAATTCATGAAATTATTTAAAAGTTATAAGAAAAACAACATTTAAAGGCTTCTCAGAATCTTTTTATCATGACACTGTTAAAACACAGACGAGCCTAGTGTGTGGCTATTTTAGGGCACCAGTACTTCCTGATAGCAATGGATTGCACGTTCCTAGGAAAGCCCTGCTTCTTTCAAGCATCAAGCTCTGACATGTCAGCTGTGATCTCTGTGAACACAAAACCCCCTGGGTGTTACTTTTTGTGACAAGCACGCTGTCCTATTTACATTCTAGAGTGAACAAACAAGGAAGCATTCATTGAAATAGGGGTACTCAGAAGGAATCTTCCTGTCATTTGAGGAGGAGGGATTGAATGAGACATCCCCTCTGGGCCTGCAGTGGCTGCACAGGGGGGCAGCAATGGCAGCAGGCAGTGGCACTGCATGGAACAGAAGCAGAGGCCTAAGTGTAGGAAGCAGAAGGCACAAACCTGGGGGCAAAGCCTCAGCACAGTACTGTCCCCAAAAGCCAACTTTTAAAGGTCCATCAATCAGATCCACCCCTCCTGATGGAAAATTGAGCCTGTCTTTAAGTTCTGTGTGTGCTGAGTAGCAGAAGGTATGGCCTGTTCCCTTCAATACCCAGGAAGCACTGGCATTATTTCATTTGTTTATCAGCTCCTGCCACAGTCCCAGGAGCAGCTTTGTGTTGCACTCAAAGCAAGGCCTGGCCTTTCCCAGCAGGGCTCCCTCTCTGCACTCTGAGGATGAGGTGCACATCATAACTTGTGGCAGTCAGCAGCCCCCAGGCCGTACAATGCACCAGACTGATAAAAAGAGGGTGGAACTGGAGTATGCTGCAGTTGAAATGGCTTCTTGGGAGAGAGCTACAGCTGGGCTTGAGGCCTCCTTAGGCAGCCACAGGGACATTATGCTTGAAAAACAAAGTGCTTCCCACCAAGGCAAGTGCAGCAGGCTGGGGACTGGCTGGTGGTTCAGTGTCTCTGCAGCCCCTATTAAGGCAGAGCTGGGAGACACTGATGGCAAGGAACGTGCTGCATTACCTAGTTTGCTATGTCTGAAATGTAACTGAAGGAAAGGAGCTACTGACAAGGGAAGGCCTTATCCATTTAACATTTTTACTAAGTCAATATGAATTTAGTATTTTTGATATTGTTCCTGATTGAGGTCTTCAAGTGTGCAGGAGAAATCTCTGCTACTTAAGGACTTGAACTGTCTATGCAGATAATTTAAAAACTCATTATAGACTTTGTTGGTCTCCTAATTTCTATGATGAGTTTTTCTACAAGTTGGACAAAGAAGGTTCATTCAGGAAGGGCTCAGGTATTGGCCAGTACACCTAGAGGTACACTCATGCCTTGCATGACCAACCTCTCCAAAGACCTTTCTCCAGGCAGTACGTGCTGGAATCCCCTCCAGCTCTGTACTTCATGCAGCAGGACTGTGGAGATTTCCCAGCTCAGCTGTTGCTGGCCAGTGCTGCTTTTGAGCACACAGCCCATGCAAGCACAATCTTGGCAGAACAACCTCAGCACAGGATACAGGTTCAGGGGAGGAATTCCTCTGAATGCTGCACTCAACACTTTCATCTCAGGGCTAAACAGGATTATGAGAAAATATCTTTCTCAACACAACTAACTTGTTTGCATAAACCCCATAAAAGGTGGGTTTTTTTTCTTTTGAGAAGAAGTGGCAAGAGAAGGAAGTCACAACACAGCAGCACTTCTATAAAAATAGTAAATACATTATATAGAACTGGGGGGGAAGTGTGTTGACTCAGATTCAGAGGTTGTGGCCTGAATTATCCTTACAAACATACCTGGTATTGCTGCACAACTAATTCTCTACAAGTGTTGAATCAGGCACTGAAAAAGTCTTTTAAAAGCTGACTAACAGGACAAGTATATAAAGTGAAAACATGCTGCTACCCATAAGAAAAGGCAAACCATCAAAAAACCAGAACAGTCAATGTCTTTAATATAAAATCACTTTTCTTTCCCCAAAGCAGCAGCACTGTATTACAGGTGTATTACAGATAATCATTGAGGACATCTTCATTAAAATCTTCAAAATAATTCATAGTCCATCTCTGTACATTTTATCAAAATGCACTGGAAAAAATACTATGATTTTCTTTTCAGCAGGTGTCACTACCACCATTTCTCAAAGAAAACACGGTTTCTAGGAACACCAATGTTAGTGAGTAGCTTGGATATAGATTCTATCATTGGAGGGGGACCACAGATGTACCATGAAGTATCATTAGATACGTGTTTCTCTAGATCCTTTTCAGATATTCTTCCCTCTGACAAAGAAAAAAAAGTAGGAAATGAGAACAGAAATATTAATTCTGAAGTCACTTTAAAAACAGTGTCTGAAGGTTAGAAGTATTTCAAGCACTCATTTCTTAAAAATGCCTGGCCTATTCCAGGATAATAGGTATTGAGATTTAAGGCTTCCAAAACCATTTTTTTTTCTGGGGATTTAGATCAGTGCTTGTACTTGGAATGCAGAGGGTATTAGTCACTGAAGAGAAATATGGCTTACAGACATATAAAATCCCAAATTCACATTAAAAATAGGTATCTCTAACACAAATACAGCAGACATGGAAACATGCTGAAGTATCTCATAAGCAGTCAGCTCATGCTTCCCACCTTAAGGAAGGAAAGTAAACAGCATTTGCTTAATAGTTTCTGGAATAAAGTCTGCAGTGGGAAATACCCATGTAAAGTTTAGGATTAACAGAGGAAAAAAACTGCAAAGAGTTTTCTGCAAAGTGGAGTAAGTACAGAGAAACTGTTTAACTCACATCTCATTTTGAAGCTTTAAATGTAAAAATGCTGAGTGATTATGCACAGCTTCATCCTGTAGGATGTAATCAAACTGGGGCTTCAGACAGGATCTCTGTACAATGCCATTTACCTGTGATGTGTGGCTGCAGTTCTTTACAGATCTGTGAGCGCTGCTGGGTGACGTGGAAACAACACCAGATCTTTCCAGGAAACGCCTTCATCAAACCAAGAATATTTTTCTGTAATGTTAAACACACTTGCTTACACCACAGGCCATTAAATCAAAGCAGATGTATGCACACAGTCCCAGAATGCCAGTGGTTATTACTGAGAGCCAAGACTTTGCATTTCAGCAGTGAGAACCTGATGGGTGTGATTCCACAGGTCTGACCTGCACACATACACAGAATTCCCACACTTGGAATGCAAATACCCTGCCAGCTATGTTAGTGCTTCTCTCCTTTTCTGACATAGATTACAATCTGTAAGATTTGGACTCAAGATCCACTTAGGTCATTTCCCAATTTCTTCCCCTTATGAATTCTCAGTATTTCCTCCTTCTACTTCCACAGGGGTCTTCCATTTAAAAAAAACCCTTCAGTATGTCTTTACCATTAGTTAAGAAGTTTTTAAGTCTTGTCTGGTTTATCTGATAAGGTCACTAGACCCTTTAGTGTCTTATGTTCCCAAGTAAAACCAACTACCATGTAATGCTAATGTTATTTTTACTAGAGTAGAAAGTCTAAACTCATTTTCAGTTCCTTAAGTCACAGCTGTGGTAAGTTACCACCAAACCCCCAGTGGCTTCAGTTCAAATCAGGAAAAAAAGAATATGTTAGTCAGATGCTGCAGTTAGTTCTGAAATTAAGATTTAGCTACTGTCTAGATTCTGCATTTTACAGGATTTTCACTGCTAGAATAGACACTGGAAATTCTTTAAAATATTCTGAAGTAAAAATAATTCCTAGGTAAATTTGCTCATTTTATTAAATGTTTACTTGTTAAGTAGTTACTACACTGAGTCTGCCCTGGGTTGCTTAACAAAAAAACCCAGAAAGATTCTGGGTGTTTACTTTGTAAAAAATCTGTTCCTGAATCCCTAAAAAGACATGGGATGAAGAGCAGCACATATTGCCACTGCTGTACAGTGTTCCACCAGCACCTACACTACTGACTCGCTGTCTTTGTACCCCAGTGCTGTTGCTTCCATCATTTGCACTAAGGATATTTCCAGTGCCTCAGCCTGTGACATGAGAGCACAGTGAGGATCAGACCCCACCATGGGATCTCCCTGTGCCCTTGTCAGCCCATACACAGCTGCTCCTTCAGGGACCACATCCTCCAAACCATCAGTGATAACCCTGGAGATTGCACACATCCTGTGCTGATGTTTGTCACAACAGCATAAAGGCTGCTAGGGATTCTGTTTCCTCAGTCCTCTGCACAAAAGTGAAGAATTTTGACAGCCACATTCGTAAGGGACATATGAAGAATGAAAGAGGGATATATTTTAAGCACTGTGCATGACACTGTTTTCTCTTTTGTCCCAAAAGCTTCAGTGCAAAAGTTCTGCTGTCGTAAAACTGCTTAAGTGAATGCCAGGAATGTCAGCACTGGCACTGGAAAAACCTGTGCATGCTTAGAACAGAATGGAAGATCAGTAGGTGGCAAAAGGAAGAGCAGATTATTCTGCTTATAGCAACAAACAAATGACTTTTCAAAGAAAAAAGTATATCCATATCTAGAAACATGATAGAAGTACAGAAATAAAACTAGTGATGGATCCTATACACAGTTTCTGGAATCATGACAGCTCTTCATCTTACAGTCAAAGCTTTCAATACTTAAAAAACCCATAAATCATTTTGGATGCTTCTTTACAGAAGCTGTGCTAATTTGACCCTAGGATATTGTCAATAAACCTTAATGGCTGAATGTGACATCTGATTGTTAATTGCTGAGTAAATGTTGATGAAGTACTGCAGTAAAACAAGCAGTTTTAAAAGCAGCTATAAATGCATCATTCATACACTAGTACTTATTAGTAAGTAATATATTATCAATAAAATTCTGCTGTAATTTTAGAAAGTATTCCTTTGGATAGAATTATTCTTTTCTAGTCTTTACATTCAATACAATCTCTACTTAGACTATGTGGTTACAGAATTACAGCACTATGCAGACTATTAGTGTGTATATACATATATATATAACCTTTAGTATACTATGATGCTCTTACAAGATCACAGTAAATTGCAGGGAAATATTAAAATTCAGGGGTAATTGACTTATCAAAATCAGTGGGAGCAGATGTGTCCAGTAACAGCCTTACTTTGTACACTGGCATAAGTAGTTAACAAAACACACACGGGATTTGAGGCAGGAAGTGACTTTTGTCTCTGTTTGTACAGTGTCTTACACACAAGGACTCTAGAATTTGGTAACATTGATGTACACACTAGCAGCTGAATAGCTGAGACCTGTTTTTTTAAAAAAGAACTTTTGATTTACCTTAAACAAGAGTTCGCTGGTATTTTTTGCACTGTAGTACAACTTCGCTGTCCCCAATTTGTGTCTATTTCCTTTACCCTCTTGGTATCCATGAAGATCTGCTATATGCAGCAGTATAGAAAACAATGGGTTAATTCCAACACCCCCTGCTATCAGCACTAGGTTTACAGGGGAGTCACCAGGCTGAGGATCAAAGAAGAAATCACCTCCCACTCGCAGAGCCACTTCTGAGTCAAGAGTACACTAGGATGGAAAAGAAGATATTTAATTTCAGAACTAAATGCAGAAGTTGAAATCTTACTCTTTTTGCATCCCAGTCACATGGTTTGCTGGGCTGTGATTTTTATTTTAATTGACCAGTGAAGAAAAAACAGAAGGACTTTAAAATATACACACATTTTCCAACTATCTGAAGTAACCCAGGGATCTAGGATCTAGTTCTACTGTCTCTAGGGATCTAGTTCTACTTTCAAAAGTTTCAGTCTTATGGTAAGGCAGGATGGTGACTCCCCCTTCCTATCCCCATAAGAGGTGAAAGAGGAACGATTCACAGTTTTCCAACAACAATGCGTGGTTATGAAAACTCAAGCTCAACATGTGAAATCACATTTCTACCCAAAAGCAACTTCATGCTAAAAAAGGCCTTCCTGTGAGGTCACTGAAGGTCAGAATAAGTTGCATATACAGAAAGTTTTTCCATTCCCACTCCTTAAAATTAAAAACCATTCAGAAGTAAAGCAAGTATCCACAAGAATACTTCTTGCAGAATCACTTCTGCAGTTGCAACTTCAGGGACTTAGAAGAAGAAAAATCAGGAGAAAATCTCTCTTACTCTTCACTTGTATGTGAGAAATTATTTTCTAAAAAAATGTGTCCAAGCATGTTTTTTTGATACATGGAAAACAAAAGCTGCAACAACAAAAAAATCCACTTGGGTCAGTATCTCCTTGGTAAAGCAGCAGTGCATCCTGTCTGAAGGGTGAAGCTGCAGTACAGAGAGGTCGGGTGAGTTCTTCCACATCACTGCATGCTGACAGAACAAATAAGAGCACTTAGGCCATGTACAGGTTTTAAAAAATAAAATGAAAGGGATAGGGAAAGCAAGGAAGGTGGGAATGGAAAAGAGAAAAAGAAGCTATAGGAACTGCTGAAAAATTAGCTTAGAGAATGAAAACACTTCCTCCAAAGAATTCTTCTCACAGCAGGAAACAGTAAACTGAAGCAAAGGGAGCTCCATTAACCAAGGCTGCACAGACAGCTAAGGTGCAATGTGTAACAATTCCACCAGGAGCAAGAAGGAGGCCCTTGGATGCAGGTAGTGCATAGAACACAGGGGTTCCTAAGATAGCAAGCATGATCATTAAAAACACCCAACAACTTTCTTGCTTCTCTTAATTATTGCAGAACTATTGTCTCTCCAGCATACTGTAGGGCAATGAGCATTCATTAACTGAAACTGATTTCTCTCTCCCTTGTGATGGACACTGCCAGCCTTTCCCACCATGTTTTACTCTGGTCTAGAGAAGCACAAACCCCTGTGTGTTCCAGATCCACGTGGCCTAAGGAGGACACAGAATATGGTACCCTTTGAGGAAATAAGCAATTTTAGGGAGAAATAATCTCACATCTGCCCCTTTAACCAGCCATAGTTCCTCAAGACTGGACATGGGATTTGGGGAGAATCTCTTAATAAGCACTCTTCCAGATATTTCCATGCTTTGGCCATGACAATGATAACAATAAGTTAGTATACTAAGAAAAAATAGTAAAATTCTATTTTACTAACACGAGAAAGTGTTGTCCTTTAGGCTAATTTATAGACACAGCTCAGGCAGAAAAGTGAAGCAATCAATACATCACATGGCTACTTTTTAAAGAAAAGGCTACACCTTCCTCAAGTTATATAAAACACATGGTGCTAAAATTTACTATTTTATATACAGTAATATTAAGAAATAAATACCTCTAAAACCACAAATACAGTGAGTAAATCAGTGCTAACTATTCCCATAACATTTTTAACCTGAGATACCAACTTCCTTTAGGACAATTTTTAAACAAGTAAGCACCAGTATTGTCACCATATATACAACATTTCTGAATTCTAGGTTGCTATTTTTTCTGCTTGTTTCCTGTAGAAAAGCATGCACTTTTGTTTAGCTAGAAGAGTCCATGTATACCCTGGAGGTTTCTCCATGGCATCAGGTTTGATGTAGGTTACCCCTTAACTAAAGATTTATCCTATAAATCCCACCAGAAAACTCAACAATAAAAACTGATTTACAACATCAAAAATTCTTAAATAGTTTCCAGAGACTTTGAAAAGAAAAAAAGTTGATAGGACAGATTACTGATGAAACATGTGACTCATCTGACAAACTAAATGTGGTAAATGATAAACAAAACACCACAAGGCCAAGTCTCAGACTTTACTTTTCAGACAGCGAAAATCCCAAGCCCTGTGTTATGTATTTATTACAAAAATACTGTGCATTTAAAAGAATACTGTAGATATTCTGAAATGTTTTATCATTTCAGAAGAACTGATCTAAGTATCTTCCTTGGCTCCCCTTTAATAATCTCTATCTATCTGTGATTTGTCAATGATCCCCAGTTTATCTTTACAGAAATAATCAGGGATTATGGAAGGTTATCAGAGGTAACTTTATACTGTGTAACACTGCCTGTTCTCAGGGATGTAAGTTAGAACAGAGGTTTTTCAAAAATTCATTAATTCCAAAGGAGTGAGAACCCTTATATACACTAACTACAATATCACTTTTAAGTCCACTGTAAGCACCAGTGGTGACAAAAGATCACAATAACCACATTTCCATATAAACATCCAATTTTAGTCCCTTACTGAACAAAAGGTTTAAAGATTTATGTTGTATCAAAAATGCTTAAAGAAGTCAATGTGAATTTTGCAGTTAATAGCACAAAGTGGTCTAAAAACACACACCACCCCCTTTACCTCAAAAAAAGAGAGCAAGCCCAATTTCCCAGTGAATTTCATTTACCTCAGTGTGAATCCAGTGAGCAGGAGGATGAGCAGTGTGCTTTACTGCCAGCTCCAGTATTCCTTCTCGTTCTAACAGGCCAGGGCTTGAACATATTGAGAATCCCCCAACTACAGATACTCCAGGAATAAAGAAATCGACCCTAAAAATAGATCAGACACAGAACTTAAAAAAAAAAGCCACAACCCAAACATGGACAGCAATAGCCAAAATAATGTGGCTGCCTTTGTTTCAATTTTCTTTCCTTTACAACATCTTCATTGTTGTAAAGTAACTTTTCCAAAAATTGAGTTAACCTTAAACAACACCATTTCCTTAGAATTATTTTCTTCTAGAACCTTGTCATCATGTTTGCTAAACTAGAAGGTTTCCAAACCATTCTGCTTTTAGCATTAGATGCCATTTTTCACAACAGACTAGAATTCTAAGTGTTTAAAATCAATTATTTGCATATTAGAACAAAAACATAATTATGGTCTGATAGAGTAGTTTCATTCCCACTCTTTTTGATCCCTTTGATGGGCTCTTCAATTTTCAAACATAAGACTGGCATTCTAATTTTATGGAAATTACTTTATATTAAACACTTTCTTTTCCTGAGCAGATGAAATACCTGAAATAAAACCGACAGTATGTGAAAAATCTCCCATATAAGAAGTCCACAGCTGGCAGCAGAACTGCAGCTCCCTCTGGTGGCAGATATCGCTTTCTTAGGTTATAGGAAATTGACCTGGAATAAATTCCCAGTTTTTTCTTTCAGCTTAGAGGCAAACCATGCACGAGTTTGTACAGATAAGAAGGTAACATGTGGCTAAGCTTCTGCAATACCAGCCAGCAGAGAGTATGGAAGGCAAGCCATTACTATATACGAACTATAATTCAGTCTCATAGAAGTAGGGCTTTGATAAGCCTTGATGAGGCTTCCAAAGAATCCAGAAAAAAATTACAGGTTGGTTTATGATCTATCATCTGCATTCCTCTGTGTTCTATAAGTCTTTAAATGCTTCTGCTTTCTACAGCACATAACAAAAGCACTGTATTGCACAATAAACCAAATGCCTATGAGCAGTTGTGCTGGTCCCCTTAGGAGACAGCCACGCTGATAAACAATGCCAGGTACCAGAAACCCGTATTCAATTCTAGCCTGGGTTAGGCTGGCTCAGTATTAGTTAAGTGGGGATGCAACAAGAAATAAACACTGACTGCTACTGCACAGGTATTTTCTTTAAACAGCAAGGCTGTATTTTTCACAGACACCACAAATGCTTGAGGAAAGAGAGAAGCACTTTGAGTAGTTCACCACTTTTTGAAGAAGAAAAAAAAATCTGCTTACTCCACGAAAAATTCACCCTTTGAAGAAAAAAAAATCTCTTTCTCTCAAAGAATGCATACAGTGTGATATCATTTTTAACTTGATGCTTACAATATCTTGATGGTGCATAAAGATACCTGACTGCAAAAGAATGGTCTACAACAAAAAAAAATGACAAGCTTATTTCAGTGTCCTCAGTTTGTGCAGCCCCACTACCTGTGGGGCCCAGCTTTATTGACAGTCAGGCTCTGGCAGCTGAGAAAGGTTGACTCTTGAATTGCAGCCTTTATCCTGCCAAAGAATATCTCACGGCGCTGCTGAAGCTCTTTACCTCCCTCTGGTGGAAAATAATCTTCCTACTAAGATCAACTTACTTAAATTAACGAAAAATATGAGAATTTATGCTGTAAAGTAATAATTTATATTCAAGTCAAATGTTCTCCTTGGCATGTAAGGGAAACCTTATCCATGCCTGGTGGGGAAACACACAAACATTATTGCAAAACATGTTTTTTACCTTTTTTACCATCAAACATGGTTTTTACCTTTCCCAAATACTAATGCAGATGCATTTTTCCCCAAGTACCTAACTATGAGAGATTTCAAGGCACAGTTTACTATCTTATAGTGGACTAGCTTTGATGGCTTGTCTCAGCCATGTTAGGAAGGGTGAGAGGGCTCCTGAAGAAATGTGACAGCCTAAGAGAAAAGAGCAGCAGAAGGGAAAAAAGTGAAGAAAACCCACCACAAGGCTAGGCACAAATAGATGTGAACTAGAGATCTCAGGGTGCTTTTTTACTTCCCTTCTTTTAAAACCCACCTAAACCATATCTTTAAGAAATGAGTAATAATTACCCATTGCTGGAGTGAGAGATCAGAAACACTAAAATCACAAAGCTACTTCTTCAAAGTATTTGCAACATGCATATACCTCAATGCATGTTTCAGTAAATCAAAAGATGTAACAGCAACAAGTCTCTTCATTATTATTTGAAGTCAGATAAAGACCAGTATCTGCCAAAGTGCTTGCAAAACAAATTCACTAACTAGAACATTTTCAGAAAATGTAAACATTTTAGTGACAATCTTTGACTGTAACATCTTACTATAGCAAATTCTACCAACTTAGCCTTTTCTGCTCAGGAAAATGTGTTGCTCATCAAAAAAATGCAACCTCAGTTTATAGATACAAGTACAGAGAAGTTGGGGTGTACCTTACAATAGCACTAGAACACTTTCAAGGAAGAATAAAAATGAAGAAGAGTAATTATAATTAAAGCTCTCAGTTTCCAGCATGGTAATTTCAAAAACATTTTTGGAGGGTAAATGTACGTTGCAAGTACTGGCAAGAAATAATTTAATATGAGTCACTGCACATGTGCAAAAACTGTAGCAAATTACTTCACAAACAAATTATTGCTAATCAGCATCTTGTGTTCTGGTTCTAAATTTAAAAGCCAGCATATTAACACTCCATGAGTAACATATGCTGCTAGTACCCCAGCAGCTATACTTTGATTTCAACAAAACCACTTTCAGATGGCCAAAGCCAATAAAAAGTTTAAGAACATTTAAATGTCCATTGCCAAAAGCAACTACTCCTAGTTTTAAATTAATTTCTAAGGGGGAAAAAACAAGTTACTGAGTGAGAGTATTTTTAACAAGGAAGGAAGACAAACATGAAAATCCACTACTTCCCTGGAAAAAAAAAACTGTAAAATTGTTTAAACAAACAGCTAATTGTTTCAAAGGCTTGATCATTCAAGATTTTTATTTTCAAATATGTCTATTTATATTAATATATTAATCTGACTTAACAGGCTTAATTTTCAGAGTGGAAACTTCAAGGGGAAGAAATAAACCAAAATTAAGTAATTTACAAATCAGCAGTCTCAGCTCCACTGTAAAAGTAACTTGTAAATAAAGACAGCCTACAGAATAAAGTGCAGTGAACTTCAAAGTACTCCTGAAGAAACAATGTAATATAATAAACCACAGGAAAACACCAAAACACTCTAACTGAACATTTAAAGAATATCTACTTCTGCCCTTTTAATAGTAATATTAGCATTTTTTATAACGACCATTTAAAAATTATGCCAAATATCAGCTCTTTGGAGAGCATCCAATAAGAAAACATAGTATTATATAAATTAACAACGTTTTTCCAAGGCCCAAGGACCAGAAATCTTTCATCACTTTGTTATAGTGGACTTCTAGTAATTTCCCCCTCAAATACACCAGGAGATCTTACCATTGTCCTGCTTTGAAAGTAAAATCTTTATTTGCAATTGCCAAACGAAGCCTTTTGACCGTCTCTGATTCATTGGTGATCCCACACACTTTTGCTTGTGTAATTACCTAGCAGAAGGAAAAGAAGCCATTGTGATGTGTAGATATAATTTGCAGCAAAAGCACTCTAGAAGCCATGTGGGAGACATCCATCACTTCCCATGTTACCCATGGCATTTCATTACCTACAGCACCAATATTTTTCACTGAGGTGATGAAACAAAAATAGATCTATCCCTGGAAGTGTTCAAGGCTAGGTTGGATGGGGCCCTAAGCCACCTGGTTCAGTGAAAGGTGTCCCTGCCCATGACAGGATCTTTAAGGTCCCTTCAAGCCCAAACCATTCTATGATTCACTTAAATAGTCATTGAATGGAGAGCAGACTTTTCTAAGACTCTAAACAAACTTACTTTAGCTCAGCTGAAGAGAACATAGCTCTAAGGAGAGGGGATTGCTAGTTATCACTGAGCAGATTCTTCAGACATCTACACAAGACACACACTCCTGCATCCTCCAGCAACAAAGTAAAAAGATCTCTGATATAAAGAAAAAAGACTTGTAAAAAATCAGTTGCAGATGAAGTCCCAGGGACACTTCTGGATCTAGATTAATTTAAGTAATTAAGTGCATTACTGAACGATTATGCATTAATGTTAATGCATCAGTGAAAGAAAACCAACAAGCCTTGTGTTACTGCATTTATCCCCTACATCCATTTGAGCACAGGGAAACCAAGACACAAGGTCTCATGGCTGGTTACCAGAGCAGATTTTGTTTGGCAGCCACATGGTAGGGGATGTCAGAGCCATAGTTAATACTACTTTTAGGGAGTTTTAAAAAAGATGAAAAATGAAAAGCTGAGTTTGCAAAAAGAACCATTGGGGATGAGTACCCCACTTAAATTCTTTGATGCCCATCAGTGTAACATAGATTTTCATCCCCTCCCTGCCCTTCTTTTTCAGGATTTTTGGACTATGAATATTAACCTTTTTTTCCTCTACAAAGAAAGCAATGCCCTAAGTATTTTCTACACACAGCAATACACAGATTTTACTGTTAAAAATGCTGATGTCACTTACCACACAAGGAAATACTCAAAATACCACCACAACTCTACCATTTATCATTTGTCTAAGATCAAACAGATAAAAAAAAATTTCACTTTAAGCAACTATGCTGTAATTTAAAACATATGGCAGGAAATTAATTTATTCTTAAAGCAACATCTGAACATGTTCCCTGTCCCATTAAACAGCAGGACATTTGCTAATTTAAAATGAAGTAGAATGGATTCCTGTTCCACTTTAGCAGACAGTATTAAATGAGGAATGCAGTCAAAGTTAACAAGAGAAATGTCAGATACATGACTTCAGTGGTTGTTCTGATGGAGAAGTGCAAGAAAAGGACATTAAAGTTGGACTTCATTCCCTTCTTTACTCTTCAGTGCCCTCTTTAATTCATTATTTGGCTGAGAGCTGCAAGAGTACTTGAAATTTAATTCTTAATTGGTATAAAGTTATTTCAAAAATTAAATTTGAGTCAGGGTGATCAAAGACATTCAGCCAGTATTTGGGTCCATCACAAGGGTGTCCAACTGGTCAGAGCAAGGCTGCAGTGAGAGGAGGGCACAGGACTCTGGATTTTGCAGCTGTATTTCAAGAAAGCATTAGTCACTTTTCCTTGCCATTATCACTCTTCAACAGGCAATGGTCTGTAGCATTCACAGTAATGCAACACAGATTTATGATTCTTTCATCTTTTACAGGACTGAAATGGCCAAATAAGGCAATATTGGCTGAGGGAAGCCAACTGCTGATTATATGGAATTTAAAACCAAGCAGAGGATTTAAAATAAACTGATTTCAAAGTGGTCAGAAACAAAGCAACAAAGAATAAATCAAGCATTAAAAAAAGAAACAGCATAATCCTCTGATATGCAGAGAATGTGCAGTAGCAGGAACTCAGCCTTGCTCTTTCACCTATCTCATACAGCTTCCTTCTCTTTCTTGTGCCTTACAGTTCCCTGCACCAACCCTGAGCTTCCAACACCTCACAAGGATCCATTTTCCATGTATTTTTCAGGTACTGACATGGAGCAGAGAAAGGAAGCAAGCCAAACAATAAATATAAAAAATCCCCATGGCTGCACCACTCAGAAGTGCCATCATTTTTTTCCTATCAGAAGCAAAAGAGAAAATGCATTGGTCTGTGCCTGTCTCTACATCCATTTTTTTGGGGTAAACAGGATCCACCAGAGCAGCTGATGTCCACAAGCAGCACTGATCTGTACTCAGGGAAGAGCTGGCATTAGTGGGAATAGCTGAGGCACAGCTCTGGTGACAGGCAGAACCAGGCTGCACTTGTCTCATCCATCTACAGCCCAGGTCAGACAGGGCTGAATCTTCTCTCTTGGGGGTTTCCTACATATCCCCTGCACCCAGCTTCCTCTTGGGAAAAATGTGATTTATTCTCCACTACAGTTAGGGAAAAACAGCAGAGAAGGATTTCATGTACACACACTGACAGATGTGTGGTGAGTTTCCATCTGTGTGCATCCACTTCAGCTTATTACAGAAAGGAAATATCTGTGTGAAGTACAAGAGTCTGTTCCCCCCTGAACATTATGAAAAAGAATACTTGCTGCTCAAAACTGAGATCCAGAATAAGCCTTTCTGGATTTGATGGAGAACAATGCTTTATCTTCCTTGTATTTATGAATTAAACTAGATAAAACTGAAGATCTTTTATCATCTCTCCCTTCAAAATGTCTACACTTTTTGCCTTTGCTCCTATGTTATAAAAGGACATTTTCCACATTTTAAAATCTCAAGCCTGAACAAGAATTGTATAAATCCATAAAAATATGAGAAGTCAGTTTAGAAATGTGGGATATCCATGTGCTTTCATAACTTATTATAATCCATAGTTGGCCAGAAATATATTAAGTTTCTTGTCCAACATAAAGTAAACAGCATAATATCACTGAAAAACTTAAAAACTCATTACATTTCACCCACTGAGCACTAAATATGCTAATTTTATACCAGTAACAAATATAAAAAATGAGGAGAAAAATAAGAAAACCAGACTCCAGCAGAAGGCAAAATGGAGCCTAAAAATTGAATATTATTATCCAATATAATTATCCTTGTAGCATAAAAATTAAAATTACTTGCATCCTAAAGAACAGAACACTAACCTCCTGTCGAAAATTATTTGCTGTCCTCTCTAGATGATCCATTTTCCTTTTTGATTTGATTGTGCTGCAAGAAAAAGCAAACAAAGATAATTGTAATTT
This sequence comes from Melospiza melodia melodia, assembly GCF_035770615.1. NCBI lineage: Eukaryota > Metazoa > Chordata > Aves > Passeriformes > Passerellidae > Melospiza > Melospiza melodia. Next base: position 36,122,907 of record NC_086194.1, on the reverse strand, counting down.
TGACAGCTGTGCTACTGTCCCTTACTGATATGAATTTCTATTAACATAACAATTTACCAGTGTAATCCAGACTACAGATGACACAAATCTAAATAAGAATTAAATACAAATATATAATTGGGAGTTAGATTAAGCATTTATAGGTCTGTAGTAATTTGTCAGTTTGATTTTGAGAGTGTTACCATGGCACTCTTAAAAAAACCCCAAGGAAGTGGATAACCTACCCATTGCCTGTGCAGTAACAAAAAGCAGAGTGCCTCAACACCCCCAGTGGAGAATGAGAGGGAAAAATCCTGCTCTGAGCACCTCTCAGTAATTGAGGAACAGTGCAACCCACATAAATAGTAGCATGAGCCATCATGATCAGGCAGTCTTCAGAATCACTGGTTCCTGAAAAAAAATCGTAAATATTTGTTAAATGAAGCATTCAGTGTTTGAAATGGCTTATTTCCAGCTTTTATTTCCCTTAAATCAGAAAAGCCAAAGCCCAGCTGGAGCTAAAACTAGCAACAAAGTATAATGAGAGGGAATTTTAAAAGTATGAAAGTTCATAAACAAGTGAAAATGTGCATCCATCAGATGAAGGGATGTTATGCCCACTCCCAGAGGGTAAAGTGAGGTTTTGGTTAATGGATTCCTTGGGGCAGAGTAGAGTGAAATGACACTGAATGACTGGTGTTTATATATATATATATATATATATACATACATATACATATACATACATATACATATATGTATAATGCAAGTTTATTTTAGAACAATTTGGTTGTAGTGAAAATGAGGTACAGAGCCCTTTTAATTATTATCTATAGAAATGAAACAATATAAAAGTATAAAAGAATCACTTAAGAAAATATATAAGGAAAAGAAAGGAAGAGAGAGAAAGGATAAGAGAAGACAGTGGAAAGATATCACCAACCATGGATCCAGTGACAAGAACTGACTGTTGCAATTTCACTTAGTCAAAATGATGGCTGGATATTTGATCCATAAGGGTGAGGGAAGACCACAAAACATAGATTTCAATGGGTTCAGTCTGTTCAGGTTCAGGTGGGAACACCCAGGCACCTCCCTGGGGGAGTTTTACCCTGTCTGTTCCAACACTGGGGATCATGTGTCTGGTGGAAGGCCCCAGAAATGGGTCTGGGGGCACTTTGGGGTCTTTGATGGGTCCTGTCACCCTCTAAGCCATGCCAGCTGTACCTGAGCCAGGTCTGCCCCCAGGAAGGGATGAACACCCTCAGGCCCAGCTGGGAACACGAGTGTGTCCTGATCCCTTCCCTGGGAGGGGAGAGTTACAGCTGGCCCAGCTGTGTGAGGGGGGACTCTGGCAGGATGATCAGCATTATCCCACCTCAGCAGCACCTGCTTCTCACTGGCCTTTTCCCTCACCTGGCTCAAACCCAGCTGGCTGCTAAACCAAGGTCAGTTTGTTGTGGGCATCCTCTGCTGGTGGTGCTCACCCTCCCTGCACCTGGGCTGTTCTTATGCAGATCAGAGCATTCCCACCACACACCCAAACCTCTCCTCCTTCAGTCCAGGGGTGCAAACCTGGCCTCAGCACAGCCCCTGTAGCTTTTCCAAATGGGCAATTGCTTGAGCATCAATGTCTCAGTCTCTCACAAGGGGAGGACCTTGTCAGAGATGACATGGAAAAGGCTGAAGTACTCAACATTCCCTTTGCCTCAGTCTTTACAGACAAAGCCTGCACCCAGACCCCTGCTTGTACCAGTGGTGGTTGGGAAGGAGAGGGATAAGCAGGAGCAGGGCCAGCACCTGCTGAGAGATGCTGGATGCACTCAGATGCACAGAGCCAGATGGGTTACACTCAAGGTTGCTAAGAGACACAGCTGACATGCTTGTCAGGCAAGTGTCTATTACCCGTGAAAAACACTTATCACACACTCTCCAACTGACTGGGAAAAGACTTACACGTGCTCATTTTTTAAGAGAAGCAAAAGCAATGCTTACATCCAGTCAGCACTATCCCAGTAACTGGAAAAATGCTCAGAGCTTGCCCCCTAAGCTGGGTGAAAGCTAAGAAAGCAATCAGGAAGATGTGACTCAGATTTACCAGGGGCAGGTTATCTTTGATAAACCTGAACAGCTATGGTGATGAAAGGTCTGGTCACACAGCTAAGGGGACAGGAGCACACCTTGAGTGTCCTGTGGCTCCTGGCACCAGCCCCTGCAGCACACACACATCAGTAAGCCAAGACCAGATGGGTGGTTGGAGGGGCTGAAAACTTGTCTGGCAGACAGAAGTGAAGACTTGATGGCTTCAAGTTTGCCTCACTTGTTGGCTAGAACAGTAAGAGTACCCTGGGGCTGACGGAGGTCAATACATTTATCACTAACTTGGATGATGAGACAGAAGGTGTCCTGCTCATGGCATGGCCACTGGAACTGGATGGTATTTGAGGTCTCCCTCTGGGCCATTCTATGATCAGCAAACTTGTGGATGATACTAGATTAGAATAGTAGAGCTCCCCTTCAAAGGGGAACTGAGAAACTGCAGGGCTGGAAAGCAGAAATGTCATGAGAGAGGTCAATACCTGGGACTGGCTTAATCCAGTGTGAACAAGTGTCCTGCTCCAAGCACAAATTCTGACTGGATGATGCTCAGAAGTGCCTTCCTGCCAGCATATCTGTGATTTGAAATGTTCAAACAATATTCATGTAGGAAAGATCAAACACTGACTTTCCCTTTCTACTGGTAAAGAAAAGGTCCTGGGTGGAGAATTTTATAAACTTTAATTAAGCCTGTTTGTTCACAGGCTTCTTTAAAATGACATTAATCCCTCACACTTCCATGTACCCCACATAATACATCTCTAAAGAGTGAAGAAAGTGGAGGACACTCACATGCATGCAGTAGAAACACAGTGTGAAGCTTCAAAACCACACATTCAAACAGCTATGACAGAGAAAGCTGAACTGACATGCACAACATTCAAGGTTAGTCAGAACCACCCTTCAAGTGTAGGAACAGGTTCATAGAGAGCCAAGAGATATTTCTCATTCCTTGTAAATCTGCCTTTATTTTTCCTAATATGGATTAGTATAATTATCATATATCAATCACCTATCAAATTATATTTATTCCCATGATGCAGTCCACTGCTTCTTTAAATCATTAATATTTTAGTTTCATTTAAATATCTTTCTGTGCATTCTTTTAAGGCCTGTAACTTATTTTCAAAATGTTTTTCATTTCTAATCCCTTGAAATGGCACTGATCCAGCTTGTTGATAACTAATCAGGCCAATACTCTCCAGGATTTCACTAACAGCTGCACTGGCTGGTCACTTAGTAATCTGTCCTGTTTGTAGTCTTGTATGAATGAAGGCAGAGTTTCCACAAATTAGGCTGCTCAGAAATGGAATACATCTACAGTCACTACTCAAAATGCCCATTTTCAAGCATAAGAAATACTTCTTGCAGCTTTTAACTGTCCATAATTTTTAATAGTTTTACAGCATTTAATTCCACAGCAGCTTGCAACTTTTAAAAATGAAATTACTGAAAAGTCTTCTACCCCCGGGGAGCAAAATTACTTTAACATTTTTTTCCACGGCATCACAGAGTACTTAAAGTGTACTTAAGTGTTTAAGCAAAACATCAACGTACTTTGTTTAAGCAAAAACACTTTCTACATCAAATGTGTAGACACTATTGATAACAAAATTATTAACAATCTCAAAATATTTTAGGAAAATACAAAATACACATCTAATGAAGTCCCATTCCTCTGCCTTGGCATATTATCTGTTAACCCAGAGTGCTCAAAAATCAGTTTCTCAAATTCAGGAGATCACTTTATGATCTGGAATCTTTCACAGAGCACATCATGGATATAGACACCTACATCTCCAACCAACCTGAAGTTCAATATCAATACATAATATTGGAAACAAAAGAAATGTCAGCCTAATTTTATAGTCACAGCTGAAAGACCCTATTGATACAACTGCTTGAAGGCTGAGTCTCCATCCCAAATTAGAAATAACTCTTGAACCATAGTTCAAGAAACTTGCTCCATTTTTACTATCATCACTTTCCAATCATGAAAAACACAATAAAAATAATTTGCAATTTTTACTCTGCAACCAATAAATTCCTAATTGTCTTTTAATGAGTCCTGGTTCTCCTCTACCACATACAAGCGTGACTCATGCCATTACAAATTGTGAACAGCTTTTCCCCCATCTGTCACCTCTGGGATTTTTTCACTCATCCAGCTCTTTGGCAATTCCCTGCCCTCCATGAAAGCACTGTGCTTCAGCTTCCCAGGCTCCTGTCAGGTGGGATGTTCTCCCTTTATTATCACCTTACCCAAGCCAGTACAGGAGCAGCCACTCCAAACACCCTCTTTTTTCACAGTGGTTTGAAGAGACCACAGTGGGTCATATAGTCTCATCTCCCTGCTCAAGCAGAGCCAATTGAGAGCACAGGGCACAAGACTGCATCCAGGTGGTTCTGGAATATCTCCAGTGAGAGAGCCTCCAGTACCTCTGGGCAATCTGTTCCAGTGTCTGGTCACTCACACAGTAAAGAAGTTCTTCTTCACATTCAGGTGGAGCTTCAGTTTCTGTCCACTGCCTCTTGTCCTAGTGGTTGGCATCCCCGAGAAGAGCCTGACTCCATCATCTTGGCACCCACCCTTTACATATTTTTATAAACCTCCTTTGCTCCACGGAATGAAACCAGCGCTTACATTTCACGACTTCTTCCTCTCCTCACTTAAAACCAAAGAGCCATTTATTCTCTGGCCCTGGGTTAGTATCTGTTGAGGTATATGTCTGCATCTCTTCTGTCCCACAATCCCACGTCACTATCTGAAGGGAGAACTACTTTTAGTTCACCCACATCACACTTAAATGCAAATTACGAGGTAGGTTAATGCAAGAGAGTGCAGAGGCGGGCAGCAAGGCTACTGAAGCAAGCAGCACAGGAAGCCTTTTTGCAAAAGCTATCTCCCAGTAAAACACACCTTTAGACAAACAGACCTTCCCGCAAAAGCAATGAAAGAAACCAAGGTTTTCCCCCTTTTCCAGGGACTGAGGGGAACACGGTGAGCGCCGGGTGAGGTAGGGAAGAGGCGGCGGCAGCCTGTGCCCAGCTGGGGCGGGGCGGCACTGAGGCGGCCAAGGGGCACGGGAAGCACACGGCTAAGGGACAGGGCAGGGACAAGGAGCAGGGCAGGGACAAGGACAAGGTCGCAGCAGTGCCCGGCCGTTCCCCCACAGCCCCTGGGATCGCCGGGCAAGACGCCAGGGCTGGAAGCGGCAGCGCCATCGGCCGCAGAGGGCGGCCCGGCCACCGCTTCCGAGCGGCACTCCCGCCGTGAGGGAAGGGCGAGCCGGGAGGACGTGAACGCGCTGCCCCTCAGCCCGCCGCCCCTCGCCCTCCTGGCCCCCCACTCCCTCCTCCTCCCCAGCCGGCCCTCCCTGGGATCCGGGATCCCCGGCCCGCTCCCCACCACCCCTACCCGCCGCCGCATCCCGTCACGGGCAGCGCCGCCCTCGTGCCCCGTCAGGCGCCGCCTCTTCCCGTCCGCCCCGGCCCGGCTCCGCCGCTCCCCGGCGGCATGGCCGTGTTCCACGACGAAGTGGAGATCGAGGACTTCGAGTACGACGAGGAGACCGGGACCTACAGCTACCCGTGCCCCTGCGGGGACCGATTCCTCATCACGCGGGTGAGGGGCGGCCGGGCGGGGCTGGGGGGCAGAACGGGGTGGTGCGGCCCAGGGCCGGGCAGGCGGCGGGGCCTGACCGCTCTCCCGGCGCTTTTGCAGGAGGACCTGGAGAACGGGGAGGACGTGGCCACCTGCCCCAGCTGCTCCCTGATCCTGCGCGTCATTTACGACCAGGTGGGTGCGGAGGGAGGGCGGTCGGACGCGATTCCAGCCGGGTCGCTCCGAGGCCCGGTTCGCCGCCCCGTGCGGGAAGCGCCGGGCAGCGTTTAGAAATGCCTGGTTTGGAGCTACATCTGCTGCCTGGTCTCTCGATTTTCTGATCTCCTGCTGCCGTGTTTGGGCTTATAAAGACGCGTCTACCTGCGTGGGCTTGGGGTAGGATACAGAGGGGATGAAATCACTGATGTGAAGGTCTCCTGTGGCTGACTCCAGCAGCCCTGGCAGCTTTTCTCACCTCCTAACCACGTTACGGCTTTCGTGTTTTGGGAGACAAATTCATGCTATAATCACTCTGTTTTCCAGCCTGGGTGTATGTCGTGGTGTTTGTGAGGTAGAAAAGATCCAAAACCAATGTAAATCGCCTAAATCCCTGCTTGCTGTCTTTAGGAGCAGTTCATGCGGGATGAAGTCGTGGCAGAACCTTTGCCAAACAAGGAATTGGTCAAGTGCTGATGAATGCATCGTGGACTGTGCTGCTTTGGGATGAGAAAGTATGGGCCTGGTGGCTGCAGAAAGACTTGTGGTTCTCCTTCTGGAAGTGTGTGTTGCTGTGGGATACAAGTGCAATAATTGTCTGTCTTCTTAACAAGAGTGAGAGTTTGCTGGGACATTAAACACATGAATGCATTTTGTTCCAAAGGGTTATACTTTAAAAAAATATGTAAGTTGCTTTATGTATTCCAGAAGACTTGAGGATTATGATCCTGGTTTACAGCAAGTCAGTACACAGAAGAAGAGTGTGGAGTCGGGAAATTAAAACATTTAGTCTAGCAATGGCTTCTTAGCCTGTGGAGAAAAGCAGCCTTTACGTGGGTATGTGCAAGTGTGAAATGGCACAGAGAGCTGAAATGCTGGGAGGCAAGGTTTAGGAGTCCGTAGGACACAATGCCACACAGAGTTAACACAGTGCAGTTTCTCCCAGCATGTGGGCTCAGGTACTTCTAGACCATACTGATTATGGGGAGGAAACAAGAGACCCAGAGCCAACATTTACCCAGTGTTGGCAAATTGTCTTTACTCCTGTAAACACAGGGAAGGTGCAGTTTTCTATCTGCAGTGGGGACAACACTTGAATTGGGGCAGATTTGTTTCTTAAATTGCTTCTAAAGTTGCTTTGAAAGAACATTGTTGGTAGTTGTTACACAATGGATCTGACATAACTGTGATACAATTTTGAGGGGGTTGTGTGTAATGGAGTCAACCTTTTTTTTACCCCTGCACAGCTGCTGACGTGCAGGGCTGGAACTTGAAGTGGTTTGTATTTTACCCCTATATTCTCAACAACTTTGTGATTTGACTGTTGCAGTAGATACAACATGGGCTGCAGTTCTTTGTGCCATTTGTAGTAAATTTCTCAGCCCTTCTTTATTAGGTTTTGTCACTTCCTGGATAGGAGATAGATACATTTCACTCAATTAATAAAGGCATTTTTTAGGGTAGAAAAGAGTCATGAGAACATACTCCACATTGATTCCAAGATTGCCTCTTGAATTACAAGCCACTGCTCTTGAATATTTACCTAAAATTGTCGTCATTCCTGTGTTTTAGTAGGATTTGACATCTGTGAAGTTAAATTTGGGGGAAAGTACCTGTGAAGAGTGTATGTGGCCGTTTTGCTCCAGGCACTAAAGATAAGCAAATTTTATTGGATTCTTGCATTTAATTACTTTTGTTCTTACTGCATTCTGTGAATGTTGAAGATGAAGTTACTTTAAGGAAAGGAGAGGAAAAAACCCCTACATCTAGTTGGAAGTTTTGAATGCGGTAAGCACAACCCAGAGTGTTTCCATGCCTAAACCAGGAGGTGGCACTCGTGTTCCTTTGACATTCGTGCTTAAAAAAATAAATGTTGTGGTACTTTGGTTAGCTATGCCTTATCAAATATTTATTTTGACTATTTAAATAAAGATGTTTAAGATTCCATAAGTGGTTATAATGGGCCATTACTTACTCTGTTTCTGCACCAGCCATAATGATTTCCAGAGGTCTTGAGTTGCTGCTGCTGGGGTGATGATAGTGGAGGTTTTTCAAGTTGGTTAATAAAAATCATTTCAATCTATCAGTAGATGCTGTAAAGCAAAGCTACAGGAACCCTACCTAAGCCTCTGTTCAGATTTCTACTGCATAAATACCTTCATGGTTTTTCCACAAATATTCTACATAAAAGGAATTGTAGCAATTTTCAAATGCCACACCAGGGAATGTATGCTCTGATCTAAGGCATCAAAGTAAGTTGCCTTCTTATCTTAAGTGTATCATCTCTAAAAGTACATAGATTTTGAAGAAATCATTGACCAGATTTTGTTATATAATGAAGGTCAGGCCCTTTCTGACTTAGGAAACGTGTGTAAAGGATTATTTGTACTCTATATGGTTACATTCCAGCATGGTTTATCAATTGAATTTTACTTGGCAGGTGCCAAGTAAACATGGCATGTAACAAGTTTTTAATTAATTCTTACTAGTGTTTTCCACTCATCTGAAATACAGGTAATGGCTTTTTAAAGGTAATTTTAGCAGAATTAATTTGTTCATTACATCAGGTGGCACTGTCAGGGCTTGAAGTTTCTTGCCTGGTGTGAGTAGGGTCCAAGTTGTGGAATGCAATTTACATGCACATTAAAATTACTTGATCACATGGTGTATGTGTCAGAGCTTTAACAAAGTGTGTTTGCATACCTATGTTGTTTTTACTGTGTATGTATCCAAATGAGGTTTGCTCTTCTGGAGGGTTCTTTGCAGCATAAAACCAGAAAGGTGTTGTGGCTAGACTGTTAGAAGGATGTGCCACATTTGCCCACTTAAATTACTTCCAACTCTTGTCTCATTGCACGATCTCGAGACAGTAGTTGACATCCCCTTCAGAAAGGAGGCAAGACAAGGATGGGTGTCATGTTTCTCTCTTTTTGTTGCCCCTTGAGAATCTGAGAGAGGCATTTAAAAACTGTTGAGCTATTTTGTTGTTTTCCCTTCTGCTCTGCGGAGAGTTCTGCAGCAAGAATTCATCCTTCATGAAAGTTCAGCAATGCTAAAGCCAAAGGATTGCCCACTTTTGTCTTTTGTTAACTTGTAAGAAGCTTTCGATTCCAGTGATTGCAGTCATCTTTTTAAAATATTCTTTGATAGTGTGTCATTCCAGAACAGGAGTCAGGGCAGTCTGAGTAAGCCATCAGAAATGTCCCTTGTCAGGAATTCAGTCACAAGTTTCCTCACAGCACCGCAGGCTCTGGCCCCTCACACATTACTTGTGTATTACATGCTCTTACAAACCAGTAGCTCACTTTTTTTCCTCAAGAGGCAATTGTGTAGGACACAAAGAAGTCTTGTTTGCTGCTTGTATCTGACAGGCAGATTGATTGATTATGTGTTTGATTAGGTCCGTGGGCCTGCACTGAGGAGGCCAGTGTGGTGAAAACAGCATCACATGAATGTTAATGGAATAATTCATACTTGGTAGAGACTAGCGAGGGTGAAACAATTTATGGGCAATTTCAGATACTCAAGCTGTGAAATTTCTCATACTGTTGAACACCTCTGAACTCCTGTGTAACAATGAGAACAAGCAATACACTGTTGCCACAATTTTATGGGAAGAAATGGAAGATAATTTGCTCTTCATTAAACTAAAGAGGCTTAGCCTCCCTGATCTGTCAGATTCATGTTTGCATTTCAAAGAAACTCTCTGAGAAGGTCATGTACTTTTGGCTCATTGTGCTTGTATATCAGTGGTGTACATGATTAGTTTTGAATAGTTGCTCCAGAAGTCTGTGACACAGAGCCTCCAAGAGCTGAGGTCGTTAGGCCACTAATTTTGCTGTTGCACTTGTTTCATTGTCCATATATCTGGGAAGTCCTAGTGTCCCAGAGGACCTTTTCTAAGCACCTTGACATATCTTCTCTCCATCACAGTTTTTAATTATGATTCTCAGCACCTGCCAAAAAAGACCCCAGGTGTTCCTTGCAGAGGGACAGAATTAAAGATCATTACATAGATTACCAAGTCTTTCTACCAAGAAGCAGATACTGATTAATTTCAAATAAACTGGCACGAATTTCATGTAAGTTAGTTACTGACAACTATGTATTGTCACGAAGACAAGCAGTTTCTGCATGTTCCATCTCCATCTCTTCTATTCCAATTTAACACTCAGATCATGCTAACTGTAGGGATAGGCATTTGTTACACTGAAAACTTCTTGAAATGTTTTTGAAATAGGGTTTATCAAGGTATTTGTTATTTAAACTTGCCATGAATTTTCTCCCAGCAGTTCCATGTGGATTGCTTTGATTCTACTTCATGGTAACTTAAAATACTAATTTCTTAATGTCTCTCCATGGCATGGAAGAGACAGGGAGGATCCTGTGAAGATGCTGGGCTCATCAGCCCTGAAACTGGTCAGACCTGTTGAGTGACAGAGGCAGCAACTGACAGAAGCTGTGCCAGGAGGGAGAGCAGCTGTCACAGTGTCACCTGTGCTCAGGGAGGAAGTGGGTCAAAAGGGACCAACCAAAAGGGCTGACCAACCCTCCCACCTCAAGTGACCCATCATCACTCCTTCCCACCCCTTGCTGTCACCATTTGGAGCTGTTTGCACACCAGGTCACCTCAAATTCTTGGCAGCTCCCCATTCCAGCACAGGTTTCCTGTCATGTGGAAAGTCACTGCTGTGCCATTGACCCCGTCAGTGAGTGCAGCCAGCCAAGAGAAGCTGGCTCTGAAGGCACAGTGGTGTGCAAAGGTCACAGCAGAGCTGCCCAATCCAGGGGTGGTCATTTTTTATTTCTATGTCAAAACAGAGATCTTTATCTTGTTGTTTGAATGCTGAAGCTGTTGCTTTAGGGAAAGATCCAGCCATTAAGACTGAGGGTAAAATCAACAGGAGCTGGCAGTAAGTCACTTCTGTGACTTGTTCAGGCCCTTTCCTGCTCCCTGGCAAATGGTTTTATTTTGGTCTCAGTTGTCCTTCTGGAGAAGTCAGAGGACAACTTTTTGTTACATTCAGTACTTCAAGTAAAAGATTTCCATCCACGGGAGCACTAAATAGCTGCACCACTTCTTAGCACGTTCTTTATATATGTAGTCCTGTGGTATTTACACAAAATGCAAATTTCTGGTATACTTTTAGTAAGAATGACTTTCACACTGCCTAGAAAAAAAGGGAGGGTTTTTTTTCAAGGGAGGGGTTTTTTTTCTTTTCCAAATATCTTGAAAAAGTTATTGTTTAACAGTTTTTATTTCTGCATGTCTTTTAGTAGGTCTGTTGAGGTCTTTTAGTAGGTCTGCTTTTCATGAAAATTGTGTACCTATGCAATGCAATACCATCTTAAGGTATTTGGTTTTAGACAATAGCAAGACTGCAGCATAAATTTATCATTTTTATCACTATAATGGATTAGAACTGATTTTGTAGCCTGTGATGTGTTTTAAGGTTATTGTTAATTTAATTACAAAAAAAATAGTGGATAAAATATGACCCCCTACTTATCCTACTTTTTCACTTATAGGGTAGAACACATTTGACTTTTATATTATGCAGAGGCTTCTGTGGCCCCCAGTGCACTGCACAGGTGTTCCCACATTGATGGATTCTGGCATACATCCCTTACTAGAACCAGATTTTGAATTTAGATATGTAAACAGTCCAGAGGCAGAAATCCAGGCAAAACACCTGTCAGTCTCACAGTCCCTTTTTTTGGAGAACTACTCAAGAGGGTCATTTCAGAGCCAGTAAGGAAAGCTCCTGTCCTGGAGGCTGAGCTGAGCTGTGGCAGCAAAGTATGTCAGTGTATCAGAGCAGGACTGACTGTCCCAGGGCAGACCAAGGGTCCCATCCCATCCCCAGCACTGCCCAGCAGCTGCTGAAGAGTCCATGGCCAGGGCAAACATTTGGGGATACTTCCCTACAACTCTTCCACGCAACCTGAAAGTCACAGACTTCTTGAGACTGATGCATTGTTGTTAAATACCATGAACAACATATATTTTTCCATCAATTTGTCTAATCACTTTTTGAATCCACGTCACAAAATCCACTGCATCCCATGGAAAGGAATTGCCCAAGTTAAGTGTGCCTTATGAAGAGACATGTCACTCTGTTTCTATTGAACCCATTGCACTGGGGTTCATTTAAACACATCTTTTGGATAGGAGGAGACAGTTTTCTGCTTTCAGCTCTCTAGCCTACTGAGGACTGATAAGATTTTTTTTTCTTCTTTTTCTGCACCATTTTTGAAAGGGAAATAAGAACTGTGCACAGTTCTAGACATGGATGCATTATGCATACATTTGCATAGTGATATTTGTTTTCTATTCTGCTCTCGATTTTCCAAAAATTCCTAACATGATGTTGTTTTTTGACATTTGGTGAGCACTGGGCTGACATTATCTTAGAACTTACATTTAGTTAAGGAAATAAGTTTTTAGAGTGTATGCCTTAGAATAACCTTGTCTTTATCCTCCTGTCTCTTCCTCGTGGCCTGGGTGGTTTTTAGAAGATGAGGTGATCCAAGGTACTGTGGATTCAGGTAGTTTCCTGCTAGTCCCTCCCACAACCTCCTATCAGCAGCTGATGAAGGTGTGCAAGCTCTATGCACTTTGGTAGGACTGTCCAAGACTGGTTTATGTCCAATCCTCCCATCATTTAGCTGGCTTTATTTGTTTAATTTTGTAATGTGTTTCTTCCCTTGCATGTTCATTTTATTTAGCCCTATTGCACTTCTTACATGACTTCATCTCTTCCTTCAAAGCTGCATCTGTATTTCCTCTGTCTTTCCTTGTCTCTGTGTGCCTCTCGTATTTCCTTGTCTTTGCTACAGTGGCTTTTCTGAGGGATATCTGAGTTTTCTGGGCAGTGAAGCCTTTTATTTGAGTTAATGCAGTTTTTCAATGTGAGATTTCTTTTTGTTTTGAATACGCTATTTACTTTCCTAAAAGAAGTGGGGATACTGCCCAAGATGCACATATAAAATAGTTTGCTTTTTGAAAGGGCAAAAAATATTTTCTTTAATTCAAATCTACTATTTCCTTGTAACTTTATTTCCTAGTATTGGCCCTAAGGGGAGAAGTCTTAGCCTGAATAAATGTTGAATGCTAAATGTGATAGACTGAAGGATTCGTGCTTTTCCTTGTGATGAAGGAGTTAACTATAACTCACAGTCTCTCTCCTCTTGCAGAACTACTCAAGATGAAGCTATTTCTTGGAAGAATACCCTTAGGAAGTTAGTGACCTAGAATGAGCTTGGCATAGAATTGCCTTTTAGCCTTAACTGTGATATTTGCTGCTGCAATCTCCTAGACAAATGGGTTTTGACAGGCTTTGCAAACAGCCTGAGGTCAGAGCCTGTGAGCTTTCCTTGGGCAAGTAAAAGCTGCGGAGTTGGGAACTTAATACATTTCTTGAGACAAACATCAAAATTCCCAAAGCTGGGGATGGTGCACCGTGGGACAGTGCCAGGCAAATGCAGACAGCACTGTGAAAAGGACATGGCAAGCAGAGAAACACAGTCCCTGCCAGGGATGGTTCATAAAGTTCAAGCTCTGCTTTGAACTGGAATGAAGGTCATCTTTTTAATATCCCTTGACACAAGGCCCAGAAGAGAGCAGGTGATGGCACACCAAACTGGCACCATGCCTTGGGCATCAAAATATGCTTCTGTGGCCCCTACATCTTCACCACAAACTGCTTAGCAACCTAGAGGTGGGATTTTGCTGTGGGAGCAACGGAGAGCAGCAGAGAGACCTGATAACTAAGCTTTTCCTATGTGGGTTTCCTCTGTGCACACTGAACTGAGTAGTGGGGCAGCCTGAGGGGGATGCAGTGCTTCAGGATCCACTTCCTTCTACTTACAAGAGGAAGGATTTTCTTCCCACCCCAGCTGTTTGTTCAGGCACCAAGCTCAGAATTTGTTTCTTACAAGTATCCCGTAGTTAGGACTGCTTGGTTATCTCGGGTGCATACACAGGAGGGGGGTAATGTATAAAAGATGCATACTGGAAGAATATAGTCTGCCCCCTAAAAAACACTCATTCTTGCAGATCCTTAGATCTTTTTTTTCCCCCTTGATATTTTTTTCAAGTTTAGGATTTTTGTAACTGAAGGAGAATTCAAATAAATCAGCAACCAGAGTAAATGCCAAACAGCCACAGTTAAACTTTCTCAGTGTTTTAAACTAATGGACCTGCTTTTCAAGATATTGTGCCTAACAGGATTTGATTGTGCTTTCTCAGACAGAGGATTTCTGTCAGTACCTCTGCCAAATGCACGGTCTCGCAGAGGGAGGATTTGATAGAGATCCAGGTTAAGTCAGCCTCTTCATTCAGAGACAGCAACTGCCAGCCCCACACAGGCTGCAGCAGGGCCACCCAAATGTCAAGTTTCCACCGAGGAAGGCCAAGTTCCCCATATTCTTTTTAATTTTTGCAGCCGTAGCAGGGCTGTGTCCTTGGGTTCTTTCCATGCCAAATAAAGCGTCTGCACATTTTGTCTAGTTCATTTTTGTACGGCTGAGGCCTTTATAGCAGAGGCACCTGCAAAAATAGAAGTCTGAAGAAACAGATCTATTTCTGACAGGTTAACCAACCTGAGGAGTAAGAAATTATTGTGCTAGATCTGTAAATACATTTGCAGCTTGCCTTGCAAGGGCAGCTTGTGAAAATTAAGCTGGCTGGGAATATCCTGAGCCCTAGGCATAGAGCACCCTCTGAGACCCAGCTAATATAAAAGGCTCCGAGGCAGATCCTGCCATCCAGCACAGCTCTGTAAATCTGGAGTAACACAGGCTGCTTCAGGGATGTTACTTCAGATCCACTTCACCCTACAGAAGAGCAGAATTCAAATTAATTACCCATGAAAAGAGAATAAAGAACATGTGCAGTAAATAATACATTTCTGGGTTTTCTGCCCTTCCATGACTCTCTCTCATAAATGTTTCAGCCTCACTTTGAATGCTGCTTCACTGTGTCAGCCAAAAAATCCAGATTGAGCAAGTGCATTTCAGTGTCATCCACATCTGAGGCTGTTAATGGCTCAGGGAGAGGCAGAAACACAGACAAAACCAGGATTTCTAGGAGCATGACATTGTCCTCACCAGAGCCATAATGCCTCAAGACACATTCTATGACAGCTCTTGGTCAGATACAGTTCCCATTTTGTTTATTTTTTAACTCTTGTAGAACTGAAAAATAGGTAGGATAGAGGGGAAGCAATTTTTTATTAATTAAAATCAGTTTGGTCCCAGAGTGTCAATTGAAGCATTTCAGCATTTATGAAATTATTAATTTTATTCTGAAGAAGTCAGTATGAAGTCTCACAGTATTTCTCATCCTACACTATCCTGCCACCTGGGGTGGCACTTGACACCAACCTTCAGTAGTTTTGGTTCCTCCAAATTTTTCAGGGGATGTTATCCAGTGCATAATGAATCTTATTCTCTTTTATTTTTTACATTGCAGTTTAATTCTTTCTACTAATTTTATTTCAGTAGCTTTACAATCTCTATTACAATACCCTTCAGACGTAAGATACCTGATTAGAATTAGCCTCTGTCACCATAAGGTGACCTTGCTCCATAAGGTCAGGCTGTGATCCCCACAACTGGATGCCCCTGAACACACCCCAGCTTTATTACACATGTCCTTGATGCTCCTGAGCAGTTGCCCAACACTAACTTGGGGGCAAAACACCTTGGTGAGATTTGAGGAGATATATCCACACCTGGAGCTACATCCATACCTGAAATATCCTTTCAACTACCTGAAATATCCTTTACAGAAAATCTCAAACTGCTCAGTTTTATTAGTCTGCTTTCTTACTGAGGTGACTGTCTTATTTGAAATGTTTTTTATCAATATGAAATACTGTTTAGTTTTGCTCAGTCTTGCACTTTCCAAGTCTTTACCGTGCAGATTCTTTCCCCCATTCTCCTCCAGATGTAGCATATTGTAATTCATTGCTCGTGACTGCCAAGAAATGACATTTCCAAGACTGTCCATGGTAAATGAGATGAGCCTTTTAAATAGGGCAGGGACACAACCTCAGTCACAGATTTGTGCATCTCTCTGACATGTCCAGCCAGAAAAAGAGAGATCTTGGTCTTGGTAGAACAAATGGCCACCTGCACATTCTCACTGTCTGAGAAATACCTCCTCCATCTTGTCAATTCTGCTGGTACTTGCTCTCCTGTGTTCTCCATTAGGACTGTCTTTTTATTGCCAGAACCAAGAAAAAAAAGAATATGGCCCTCCTGTGTTCTTGATAGCTGTAGACTTTTTCCATATGTAGGGGGTTCACTAATTTTGCTATTTATTTCGCAGGTTTGTTTCAAACATTTTTAATAATAGAGTTGCACTGATGAGACCTAGTATAGGAGCAGGTATAAATTGTTGTTGCCCTTTTTGCAGCTTAATATTCTTTTCTATTTAGAGTGACAAATCCTAGATCCACAAAGGTGAGGGGTATTAATAGAACTGGCACAGCTGCAACAATCTGGCAAAGGGATGCAGACAAAACCCAACATTTTTTTGTTGTCAAGAGTCAAAATGGGAGTTACCCGGAGGGACAGATTTTCATAGTGTGATGTACATTTCCAGTGTGTATCAGCCTTCCTACTGAGAAGCAGAAGATTTGTGGTTTTACCTGTCATCAAGAGTCACATTGAAACCCCATAATGAAATATCAATAATTGAGAGTAGTTGTTTGCTAAAAAGATTAGTGACAGGCATGAAATAAGTTACCAGTAGTTTTGAATGTATTTTATGTCTTGGACATTTTCCTAGCAGACTTTAGTCTTTCATTGAGTTAGGCAGTAGGAGCACTGGATTTGGACACTTATGCACAGAAGAATAGTAGGATTTTTTTGGGGTGCTGGAGGGGAGAAAGTGGAGCTTTTTTTTAAAAATCAGTGTACCATGATGTTCCTAGGTTAGCACAAAAGCATAATTCCCTTCACAAGTGGAGAAGTCTGCTTCAGTTTATTCTTTTTGCAGTATGCAGTATATAAAGAGAAGAAGATGAGATAATTCTTCCTGGAGAAAATCCAGAATTTTAATTAAATGGCATTTTCACATTTATTTCTTACTGGCTGGAGTTCATGCCCATACTGGCCATACTTGCTTTCATGTTAAGAGCTTTGCAGATGACCTTCTCTACAAATGCCTTTTTTTCTGCCATTAGAGGTCCTAAAACCAATAAAGAATGGAGACAAAACATACCTATTAATTTTGGACTAGAGCATTTTAACAAGCTGGACCTCAGTGTCTGGTCCCTGAAACCCAGTGTGCAGGACAGCATATTTTACTGTTAATGTTAGGCAGACATTTCTCTACCTTGGCATGTTGTCTTTAAATCCAGTGTACTCAAAAATCACCAAGTTTCTCAAATTCATGAGGTCACTTTATGATCTGTAGTCTTTCAGATAGTACATCATGTTTATGTACTTCTGCATCTCCTTTTTTTTAGACTTCTTGCCATTTGATTCATGTTTTCATGCTTTTCACTTTAACACAGTTTCTAATTCAAAGTAAAAATGAGGGGTATTTGAAAATGGACATTTATGTAAGCTGTTTCTGCCAATAGCTGTAACTTTATTTAAATCAACACAACATCAACATGAACCACATGAAATCTGACACTGTTACAGAGGCCTAGGTCTGAGAATAAAGGCTTAGGTTTTTTAAAAAAATTACATCACAAACTTCAAAACCCTTTCTGTAATTAATTGCTACTAAACACAGCAACATTTGCTGATAAATGAAGTGGCCTAACTTTGAACTCCAATCAGAGATTGTCAATTGTTTGTTTTATGTACCTAGTTCAACTTTGCTGCAGAGGTAGACAGTCATTTATTTAATGAGACATCCTCATTCTCATTTTCACTGCTACCACTTTAGGAAGCAAATACGAAAATGTAAAAAAGCCTTTCCCTGTCAGGCATGTCATCAGAAACCAGTACTTGCGACATAAACCTGAGGCTTCTGTTATTGTAGTAGCCCAGCTGGGTTGTTCTGCAGTGCTCCAGTGCCATAAAAAGAAATGGATGGAGGTACTTGGGAACTGAAATTAAATTCTCCTCTTCCCATTTGCCTCTATATTCTTTCTCCCTGTTAAAAATCAAATATTGATTTTCCTAATTTTGCTGAGTCTGCAGTTTTTGCTGGCATGTAATTGTTGTAGACATGTTCACAAGATCTAGCAGTAAAAATCCAGGAAAACAATTTTTCATCAAAATTTGCCCACATATTGAAAGTAAGACAGCCCAGAGGAAAAGGTTGTTTCTTATGATGGGTGACAAGGAAGCAGAGCCCAGCACCTTGCCATGGGCAGCCTGGCCTGTGGACCTCCCTCATCACTGCCTGTGTGAGCATCCCAGCTCTGTTCCAGAGAGCACAGGAAATGGTGGGTCTGAAAGCAAATTCAGAAACCTTGGAAACTCCCCAAAATGAAATCACCACTGTCTGCCAAGTCTGAGCATCATGTTACATCTAATCTTGAATGAAACTGCCAAAATTGTATATTTTATAGAAAAGACAGACATCTTCTTGCAATAAGCAAATTATGGTCTCATTGTTCTCATTTTGCTTATCAAGTTCTTTTCCAGTGTCAAGACCTATTTTGTTTCACCCTTTCCTCTTGTTGCTGATTTAAGAGTTGTTCTTGGCAGTAGAGAATCCTGAGAGTTCTGTCGTGGGCTGCACACAGAAGGTTGTTCCAGCAGCAGGAGCTGGGCCCAAACCACACAACTCAAAGTTATTTCCTTAGCGTCAGCACCGGGCTCTGCTCCTGGGCTGGTGCGTGTGCGAATGTGTGCAGACACCACAGACTGCCCACGGATTGCTGCACCAGGAAATTCATGTTTCCTTTGCTTCTGCAAGCCAAGGAATCAGCAGCAAACTGCCCTGAAGAAGTGGCTCTCGCCACAGTCCAGGAGCTTGCTGTGGCAGCCAGGGATCCATCAGCTGCACTGCATGGGCTCAGGGAGCATCAGACCAAGTGGTCTTCCAGGCTCTATGACTGATTGTAAGTGAAGGCAGCTCTTGGCACCACAGATGATCAGTTTTTGTTAAGTATGACACATACACAAACTAGGTAAGACAAGGGTTTACAAGACAACATGTCCAATATGAAATTTACTGCAAGGCTTACTTTTTAATTGACATGATGAATTCTATGAGTCTGCCCGCTTGAAGTATTTTGATTATTAAACACTGTTTACTGCTTGGCTCTTGATTTCCAAGCAGGCAAAGTGTGTGCTAATAAGAGGGGAAGCAAAAGAAGATGACACTAATGCAATGACCTGTTGTCTCTACAGAACATGTTTGCATCCAACATTTTGAATTGGCTATAGCTTTTGACCACTTTTAGTTTGTTCAGTAATCCCAAACTAGATGTATAAAGGATGATACATCTCCCAAGCAGCCTCCCTAGGGCTTGTACTCAGGTATAAATGTCTGATGTTGTCCATCTTGAACTCCTGATACATCAAAGCAGCAGTTGATTTTCTTTTGGAGCTGCAATTAAATTTTTTGTGTAATTATTATTACAGTAAGTGATAAAAAAGAGACTGTAAAAAAACTCAGTTTTCACCTAATAGCATAATAACAAGTGAATAAAAAATACCATGAAAAATACAATACTGAGGGATGTAATCCTTTATGGCTCATTTATGCCTATAACAATGTAAGCGACATTATTAAATTATTTGTTAGCAGTCTGTAAGACTGAGGGACTAATAAATGCAGAGCAATCTTTTGAGTAATTGCACAAAATAGATTAGATATTTTAAAATATATTTAGTATTTTTATAATATGCTATTTTTATAATATGTAATTAACTTCAAAAAGTTAATTACTTTTGCCTTTTTCTCAGTTTGTAATACAAAATTACCATTGGTGTAAATAAATATCACAATAGTATTACCAAAGGTGATGGACTCTAAGAAAGGTCATTGTGCAGCTACTTAGAAACTGAGTAATGCATTCAGCCCTCAGGCTGGTCTGTCTGTAACTTAGGTTCAAGCTAAGAAGAACCTTGCAAACAATCCTGGCACCTGTGTCTGTTCTGTGTAGTGAAAATTCTGCTGCAGCCTTCCAGCCTACTCAGCAGAAAGATATAGAAGATTTATTATTAATATTAGAGTTAACATCTTCAAAATATTATAGAGACACTTCTGAAAATTTAAATTCTTATTCCTTTGGTACTAGATCATCTTTTAACACAGCATCCTACACAATGGGGTCTCTCAGTCTGTGAACAAAGAAGCTGTCTTGGAAAAGTGTGCTGTTGGATTTAACTCATTTGAGGAAACTGCAGATGGTAGCAAGTTTGTTCTTGGCTGTCATCTCTGTGCCTAAAGCCAGATCTTGGGGGAATCTTGGAAGAGCTGGGCACCGGGGTTGGGCTCCTGGAAGGGATTTTAGCCTGGGTACCCTTTGGGATTATTTTCCTTCCACTTAACTCCGGTTTAAAATTGATACATGACATCTAAATTAATTATCAAGAAACCCTCTTTAATCAGTAGAGAAAGCGAGCATTTCTAGATAGTGATTTACCCATATTGGCTAAATACTTGCCATTGATTACCTCTGGAAATGTACTCTGCTCACCAGCAGAAGAAACTTAGACAACTGCCTTAGTTGTGACTACTGTTCAGGTGGCCCCAGTTAACAGAGGTGGATCTTCTTCCATGTGTCTAAAGCATAATCATCCCCACGAGTGATAGCTAATTAAAAAAAATAAGTTAAACATGAGCAGCTATAAAGATAGCAAAACCACTGTGGCTTCTATCTCAAGTGATGCAGCCAGATTGTTTTTTCCAAAACATCCTTCCAAAGCACCTGGTGAATAAGCAGCTGTGAGCTGCCTGAAGGGTGTGCTGGAGTTCATGCTTTCCAGGGACTGTGTCTGGAGTCCTTATTCAGACCTTTCCAAAGAAATCAATGGAAATTATGGCAAAGATCTGCAAATTCAAACCCCCCTCTAAGATGCTGACAGGGGCAAGTCCTCCTTTACATTTCTGTAAGACTGTCAGGTGATGGCTGAATGAGGGTATTGCCACTGGATGCTTTCTGACTGGGTTTTTTGCAGACCAGCTGTGCTGCAGCATGAGGAAAAGAAGGCATTAACAAATCATAACACAATGAAGGAAATAAAAATATGTTTCTCTGTGCATTGATACACTTTATTCAGGGCAGACACGTGCAGTTTGCATAGCTTAAAAACATGAGCTTAAAAACATGTTACCTATTTGCAAAACACTCCTTTTTTACTCTCTTCCAATATGTTTGCAGTTTGACTCAAACTGCATGAGATAAAATGAGATGGAAAGTCAGAGTCTGAAAGCTCTCACTCACATGTCACCTTCCAGCTGTTATGGAAGGTGTTCCTTTCTAGGATGCCTGAACGTAGCTCCATTTTTTCCTGGGGATATCAGAAATGGAAGCTTTTGCATTTCAATCAGCAGTATTACAGCTCAATGAATGTCTTCAAGGCAGCACCTGGAAGCACTTACACGTGGACTGAGAGATACCCTCAACATTTCTGTGCTACAGAATTTAGCATGAAGGTTGATAAACCTTCTGTCCCTGTTCAGACTTCAGGTTAACACATGGAGAGGAACGCTGCCATTGTTTCTCTGTGCCAGTGATGGCACCTCACTAACAGGACAAAGCCCAGCCTGCAGCCAACACCAACTGCATCAACTGAGACTTGCTTTAAAAGTACTCTGAATAGCATTTCAAGGCTCTATTTTCTTCCATTTTCCATGAGCTGGGAGAGGAATAAGCTAGGTTGTTTAGTAAGTGCTGTCAACCAAAAGGTGACCTGTTCTTGAATCTGACCTTTTAGCTCAGCTTCATGGGTGGGTTTGGCTCAAAGCACTGTGCCTGGATTGTGAAATTCAAAGAAACAGGTGGAGTTACATTATAAGGTATTTATTTGTGTTATGCTGGAATTCCTTTGCTCTTGCCTGAGGCTTTGGAAGCTTTCAAAGTTTAAACTGCTTCATTCTTGCATGAAACATTTTGTCCTTACATTTTTCTCCTGTCACAGGAATTAGTGGAATCTGAAATTTTGACCATGTCAAAATAGATAACTGAAAGTAATTCTATGTTTTGTGGTGTTCAAAGCGTCATTGTGTGCTAGTTTTGCATGAAAGATGGGTAAAAATGAGGAAAACATACCAGCATGCTTAGCCACCACTCTTTGTTGAGCCCAGTTCCATGAGGAGAAGAGTTTATCTGATGGATGTAACCACAGGGGCAAAGTCTGAATGACCACCATGAGGAAACAATATTGGTAAAACCAACCAATCCAGTTAAAAGCCATATAGGAAGGAAAGTAGGAACAACAGGGATAGATGCTTTCCCTTTGTGTTTTTTTTTTTAATTTGTGTGTACTAAGTTATGTTTATATTAGAGGGAAGTGTGCTCCACAATCCACGTCCCCTTCTGGCTCATGCTCTGGAATTCAGTTCCCTTGGAAACCAAACACACATTTACTCTGTTACTAAGTGAAACAAGTGCATTATCAATTATTTCCTAAATGGTACTGCACTGTAGGTTTTAATTTTATCTTTTGAAGAGGTATTAGGTAACATATTTTTATATGGTACATATATCTACAGCAAACCTTCTTTTCTAGGTTTTTAACACTATGTTAAAAAGTAGTATAAATGAAGATGTCCATGTCTCTGAAATTCCAAACATTTCCTCTCTAAACCAAAAATATTTTCATTCTTCTTTGAGATAAATATCATTGTGGTCAATTACCATATTTTTATACACATTTTTTAACATTTACCTAAATTCTGAAGGAATTATATTCCCAGTTTAGTGTCCAAAATATAATAAATAATACATAATTTAAAAACCTGGCATAGTCATAATTTAAAATAAAGGCATCACATGTCATTAAAACAGCATTTATGCAATTTAAAAAATTCTCTTTTCTCACCCTTGATTTGGGCAATGGTCAGGTATCACTTGTGTTCTGGAAGAGGTTGCTATCATCATCTTAGCTGAAAATTAAAGCATTTTCCAGAATGTCACAGGAAATTTTAAATGACACAGCAGAAATAGTAATAGATTCTGATGCTATCAAAGAAAGCATAAGTGGTAATCAAGATGATTGGAGTGATGCCTGAAACCACAGCGTGGAATCTTTAGCACTCAAAGTAGACAGAGAATTAGACACTGGGAGATGTTTTGGACAACACAACAGAGAACACTCTTCATGTCCTCTGCTGTAACCAATTTTATATGCTTGATACCAATTTATTATGATTTACTGAGAGCAGGTAACTGGAAGGCTCTAAGCAGAATAATCTGTTACTCCTTCCTTTCTCTGAAGTTTAAACAATGTGCTGTGCATTTAAAAAAACCCCACAATTTTCTGTATCTTGAAAATAATGCAAAACCTAAGTGAGTTTCATTAAAGATGCCCTTCCCCTTTAATATGTACATAGGATTATCATTGATCTATACTATAAATTAGATGTGGTGTTGATGTGGGAAGACTCCCAAATCTCTGTTCTTCTTTCTTAGCAGGCTCTTGGGAAGTGTCATCATTGACTTTATCTTCAAAAAGGAAAGTACCCTAATGAGATACTGAAGTGGAAGTTTGCTCGGCTAAGTTCATACTGTGTGAGACCATTCTTGTTATCTAACCTCATCTCTCATTCACTCCTTTGAATGACAGCAGGTCAGCAGCAATGCAGGCTCTACAGAAGAAGCTTCTTTAGAAAATTTGGTCTTTTCAGGAACATCTTGAAGACCCATGACAGCAAGAAATCTATACAATCTTTTTGGCTAAAACTGACAGCTTTAAAGACTTAACTCAGGCTGCAAACAAATGGAAGCAAACCA
Source organism: Melospiza melodia melodia (assembly GCF_035770615.1). Taxonomy (NCBI): domain Eukaryota; kingdom Metazoa; phylum Chordata; class Aves; order Passeriformes; family Passerellidae; genus Melospiza; species Melospiza melodia. Next base: position 36,099,129 of record NC_086194.1, on the reverse strand, counting down.
GTATTTTCTTCCTAGGTAGCCACTGTTGAAACTGGCTGTTCCTTCACTTGCTGTTTTCAGCCAGCACTTCTGTTACTGCAATAATAATAATAATAGTAATAATAATAATAATAATAATAATAATAATAATAGTAAGCTCATCCCATGGCTTTACAAGAGCAAATGGATGCCACCGATTCTTTCTATTCCCAAATAAGCAGAGAAGTTGTTACCCTCCTTAGTACCACAAAAGTTTCCTGAGGAGTTGTCCTTAAATATAATTAAAACAACAACAAAAAAAGTTGTTAATATTTCAGTCTCATTCTCCCATCCAAATTAGACTGTGGATAAGGATTTAAGGAAGGGTGTGCCAAACACTGAGGACTGTTAGTAGTCCAAGTCAATTAGAGCAATTAGTGCCTAATTAAGTGTTAATTTATGCTCTGTGTAATCTCACAGAGAGTAGAAATTTGGCTCGGGTTAATTGGAAAACAAAATTTTTGCCATTACATGTGGAAACATCTATTAATTTCATACATACAAAACCTACTTTGTTTTATATGAGTCGAGGGCACTGTAAAACAAGGCTAAACTCCTGTCCTGGTTTAGCTGGCTTCCTCTTACAGTTTCAAAAATCTCACTTTTTTTTCTGTATCCTGAGAAGTCACAGCATATACTGAAGACAAGCTGTCTGGCAGCCAATTTTCCATGTTTCCATCAAAGGGCAAACTTAAGTGTCTTCTGCAATAGCAGAGTTGAGAATTTTTTGATCTCACAATCTCTCTGTTCCCTGCTTCACAGAATAAATAGAGGTTTTAGCTAGAGCTGGGTTAACCAGGAGCCAGGCTTTTAAACAAGAGAAATTCCTGACTTCCCTGCATGCTACAGCAAACACAAACAGCTTTCTTGTCCTTGCAGGAAATGCATCTTAAATCCCAAGCAGAAGTAATGTTAAACTTTGGAGACTTGACCTCTGCAGAGACCTGCCAGTCACCTCTGACGCAGCCCATGGGAACGCTCAAATTGCCACACCTGATTTGTGTTCTTGTTACATGCAGACAGAAACAAGTCCTTCTCATCTTCACTCTTTGCTGCCTCTATGCATTTGCCAGAAGGGATATGGACAATCATTCCATTCTACAAGATGAGAGAAAAAGGGAAAGAAAGAACAAATTAAAAGTAAGAAATTTCCAGTAAAAGCTAGGCCATGTTTCAGAAAATTTATATACAGTATATCACCAGTAATAACTGGTTGTTCAGGTTTTTTTTTAAGCAATGTTTCAAACACAAGGACTGGATTTAGCTGTGTGCCCAGAGCATGGTGAATATTCATAGTTCCTTTTGAAGCTAACACAAGTGGTAGGTGCTGAGTTCTGTTCCACCACTGTTTCTTTCCTATGGCTACAGGTTGTCATCAGCACCACCTCAGTACCACAGGCCACATTTCATAAGGACCAGTGCTTGCCTTAGGAATCAAACCAAATTACAGTAGGGCTGTTCCAGAGGATTGCTGGATCCCTACAACTACAGTAACTGCATTTTCCCAGGCTGTCCCAGAGCATGACATTTTTCAGTCTTGTTGAGGAGTTCCTGCTCTGCTGAGTAAGGTTCACTGAAAAACAGTGAATTCCTCTAATAGGAAGTTTGTTCTTCTCTTACAATGCAGGAGAAAATTTAATGTTTCCCATTGTAAGCTCCACAAAGGGCTCTCATTTGGGAGCGGTCAGGATTTCCAAACCCTCCCTCAATCTGAAAGAAATGGGAAACGATTTGCCCTGCTCTTATTTTCACAACCACTGATTCAGAATCTATTCCAACAGGTAAAACAAAGACACAGGATTTTAGGTAGGATTTCTGTCATTGTATTTCTAAACCAAATGTTTTTTACAGTGTTAGTGGGCTTGAGACATCCTATTTTTTTCTGAGTTAAAAATTACAGAAGTGAAATTTGCCCTTCAGGTACCTCATGCCTTCCTCACACACAAATCTTGAAATCACCCAGTGATCCCACAGTCACCATCAGCTGCCTTTCCCCCATGGCAGAGCCACCACTGACCTCCTGGACATCCCAGTGCTGGTTGCTGTTGTTTGTCTCCTTTGTACAGTTTTGAGGGATAACCTTCCCGTGTCTGACATCAAAGCAAAGCCGTGGAGCAGAACCAAGCAAGATTTCCTTCATGTTATATTCAAAGTGCTGGGAAAGGAAGGGTTTGTTTGAACAATGATGGATGGACATCCCAGTTCATTTTTAAAGGCTAATTCTAAAGACAATTTCCTGTACATGTTTGTTAAGATACAATCCAAACATGAGTTACAGAGACCCAACAGCCTTGACCCTTCAAGCAGTTCCCCCTGCTAGCTAATTCTGGCATAACTATTTACCCAAGGAAAGGCTTTGTGAACTATGATTATGTGTGACATAAACCCATCCTGTCATAAAATTTTCCAGTTTCATAAATATTTGAACAGAAGGGTGTTTCTGACAGTGTCTTCACATGCTGCAGTTTGAAATGTGCTTGCAGCTCACCCCGAGCTAGACCAATGCCATCTAGGGAGAGTAAATGAATTCTCTCCTGCCTTAGACTGCAGTTTAGGCATTAATCTTCAGATTTAGTCAGTAATGGGGTATCCCCTCCTCCTTCTCTGTAACTTGAAACTGTTAAGTATTTTTTACTCACAAGCTTTCTGCTCCCTAGACACTACCAAATACACTAAACAAATAAGTGCTTAATTTTGTCTTCTGGAGCAAAGTGTGGGTATCTGCCTCAGTGACACATGGGGACATTGGCATTTTTTGAGTGGCACTTAGCTGTGGAAGAGTGGGCATTGTTGCTTTAGCACATGCTAATTTTGAACATGCCAGTATTTCCACTAGTGTCAACCCAGCCCCTTACGTGTTGGGGTGCCTGTTTTCAGCATGGCTCCCTAGGTCTGACACAGTGCCTAAACACTCAAAGTATTACCTGGGTGGGACTGTCACTGCAAGGGGAGAGCTCAATAGACCCTTCTGCAGTAGCTCTTCCAGGCCTGTAATCTGCACAGAAGCCAACACCAGTATTGTAAAGCTGTAAGTAAAGATTTATACTGAAATAAATCACAATTGGATACAAACAAAATATCCTTCACCTAACATTTTGTGATTGTTTCCCTTTATGATATATGATTTTGTTCATAAATCAGGCAGTATTTTTCTTTCAGACTTGGTCTTGCATATTGATCTTGCAAACTAATGTGATATTAAATGCAGTGTTTCACCCAGGGTCAGTTACCTAGTGAGTTTTGTTTAAATTAGAGAGATCCACTTTTGGGTTTAACTATTATGATAATTAAAAGAAAGGTATCTAAATGTTTATGCTAGTGAAAAATTGCACTTCAACAGGACACTGTAGTCAGAAAAAACACAAGATATTCCAGAAGAAACGTCACAATTCCTGTGATCCAAACTCAGTTCTTACACTTTTCTCAAGCTTTATTTTTTGAAAATAAAGAGCACATAAAATAGTAAAAGGACACAGTAAAATCTGGCTAAAGATAGCTGAGTGTGAATTAATTAGTAGACCTTGCCTTGCTGGGGGAAACTCCCTTCCAGTAAGGCTGCTGGGAATAAACTCATATTCAATGAATTATAATTATCAACTATGTGTTTAAAAAAAAAACCCAGACATTCCATGTCCTGTACACAGTCAGCCAGGGAACTCCTATTGCTATCACTTCTCTCCTTCAGGAAGTGCAGGACTGAAGAAATCCTTTTTTTCTCTTTGTGCACATGGGTCAGCACATATCTTGGCTGCTGTCACTTCTGCCATCTGCACGAGGCAACACAGTTCTTTTGCCTAACTAATGGCACCTGAAGAACCTCAGGTTAGGATCCTCTGAGCTGTGACACTGAATGAGTCAGACACTCTGGGTTCAGTTCCTGGCTGGTTTCCTACATTTCTGTGAGAATTTGGAACAGCTCTTTGTCTTTTTCTTTCTCCTCCCACCCTGGTTGCATTGCCTGTTTGGACCAAGTACCCAGGACATGGAAGTGACACTGGAGTCTTTGAACAATGCAAAAAAAGATCATTCTTCATAGTGTGTTTTCTCTTACCTTGCCAGAGAATCTTGGTGTGTCTCCAGATTGGGAGAGTTCAGGGTACACATTTGATAGAAACCACTGGAAATTTCTACAGCCCAGTCTCTTCTGTAGCTGAAGGCGCTCGCTGCAGTCTGGCTTCTCTGCCTTTATGGAGAAAGGGAGAAGGGCAGCAAGGATATTGGTGTATTTGTGTTAGAGATGCTAGGAGTTGAAATGACTACACAGGAATTTTTTCTACCACCTTTTTTATCCTGAATGTTATAGATATTTAAATCTATCTCTTATGACATATGCAAAGGGGGTGATCCAGCTATAGCCTTCCTCAAACTTTGTGTTAAAACAGCCACAGTCTGGCATTGAGACAGAAGTGTTTCAGAAGTGGCATACATTGTGAAAATAAGTATGTGCTCTAAAAATTATTATTATTATTATTATACTGCAAGATAAGTCAGTCTTTGTCATATTTTTATTTTAAAAAAATCAGGATCAAGTTTGATAGTTGTTGCACTGAAATTCAGTGGGATTGTATTAGATTGCCATTTAATACAGAATTTTTATCACTGATAAAAACTCAATTTCCTGGCCTTTAACAGCCCAAATTACCCAGTTACTGTCAGTCCTCTATGATCAGAGGGAATAAGTGATGACAGAATTTAACCCAAAATATAGTCTATCACCTATTATCTGTCTATTATCTGACAGTTACTAAATCTAATGAACAAAGGTGCTCTGCAGCTATAATACATTAAACCTTTCCTATGATTTCTCCATTTTCTTGAATTATAAAGACACAATATCAGCTCTCAACTTTCCCGGTAGCAACTCTGTTATGAAAAAAGACAAATGCCTTCAACCCTTGGTGCAGCTACAGGCATCTGTACTGCAAAGGATGACAGGCTGAATATTTGAGGGTATTTAGCACTAAAGATGACTAAAGGGATTCTCAAAACCTCTAAGCACTTATGTGTCTAATTCTGCAGTTTCAAAACCACACAAAACACTTTTCTAAATCTCTCAGTGCCCAAATATTAAAAACATCTAACAACCCTTAAAAGTTTCTCTCCTCTTTCTTGCCAGCAGTAGATCTCCCCTCTTCATGTTTCTACTTTTTAAAAAATGCAGTTTGGGATGGGATTCCAGGAAACTGGTCTGGATTTCTTCATCAAAAATTAAAATTGGCAATGTAAGCAGAGAATTGCCCGTAAATAACTTTTCCCCAGACCAACTATTTCTCTGTATCCATAAAAAAGAAAGAAAAGGACTTTGCATAATGGAAAACACTGACAAATCCTTGGTGATCCAAGGTGAGGTGTCAGTCTCTAAAGGCAAAAATCAATCATTCCATATGGCACTGTTTGCCAGCCTTTGTAAATTCCACAGGCAAAGCTCAACAGTTGCAGTATCTTAAAGAGAACCTCATACTTCAGTGTCAGTCTTAGATTCAATAAGCATAACAGCAAAGCTTAGCAATTCTGCACCACACAAACCTGTCCTCTAGAGGTTTTCTTGGAAAAGGGAGAGAGAGAAGTAAAATGCTTCCCCTAAAAAGAGATGTTTCTCATGAGACCCTGCCCTGGCTGAGGAAGGCAGTGGCAGTAAATCTCATTTTATCATACTAGTTACAGTCTGCATTTGATGCTGAATAAATGGGGTAAATAAGGTAAAGAAAGTCATTGTCCCTGTAAACCAATCTGAAAGGAAACTGTGCTTGTAGATTTAATATGCAAACCACACAAGAAAAGGAGCCAAAAAGCTGGTGGCTGAAGTAGCACAGAGCTGGGAAGAGCCTAATTCATCTGTTTAATGCTCACACTACAGGCATTCTGTGCAAGATGTGATTCAGACCATAAACCAAGAAGAGTTATAAAGCCAGCTAAATGGGGGTCACTGGTTGTTTTCTGCAGTGAGCAATGGTGGCGGTGAAGACTCACGGAGAATTCTCTAGTGGCCCATAGGTGGCTCTGCTCACCCTCTCAGCGCAATAAATCCCCTCAGGGCCCTTTGCCGCTGAGCGGCAATAATGTCCTCGCTTGCCTGAGCCTTTTGAATAACATCCCGCTGCACTGACAGCCTGAAAACATCGGCTGTGAAAGAAAGGAACACACAAAAAGGGCCATTTATGTTACGGTATGCTGCACCCAGAGATCATAAAATTGATCATTTGAGGGAGCATCATACTCAGAAGTAGTAAAAGTGTTGTGGCTAGAATAAACTCAAGCAAAAGGTCATGCTGCTTACAGCCAGCAAGCTGTATCATTGGTGACTAGTTTTTAGTAGAGAAAATTGCTTCTGAGCTGACAAGAAAAGCCTTCAGGGAATTATTAAATGATTTTAAAACCTCACTGCCCATTTTAAAAGGCTTGGTCTAGTGACTATAAACCTTTGTGAATCAATTGACAAGATCCTGGCCAGTGAAGTTCAAACCTGCAACACAGGCAGTGAGGGAGGACCTTTTAAAAATGTGAAAATAAGAGTAGAAAAGGAAACATAATAGTTCCAGACTCTGCAGTTAGTAGGCTAACTGGAGAGGCAGATCCACTGGTGGAACATAAGGAGGTCAGGCTAGACAGCAAGAGAGAAGTCACACTGATGTACAGTCTTGTTGTCTCCCCACTATAATGCAGCTCCTGCTGGATCTGGCTTTCTTGGGGGATGGCCAGCCCTGAATGAATGAGGCATGCAGGACAGGTATTACTGGTGCTCACCAGTGCAGGTGAGCTCATTAAAGCCTTCAGGATTGGTGGCAGCCTGGGCTGTAGCGACCAAGCCCTTGAATTTGTGATCTCAGGGACTGAGAGGTGCAGAGCCAGCCTGGTGAGGAGCAGAGTCAAGACCCTGAACTTTGCAAGAGCAAAATTCCAGCTGTTTAAGGAGCTGGTGAAAGAGATCGCCTAGGAAGCTGTCCTTAAGGACAGAGGTGCTGACCAGAGCTGGCAGTTCTTTAAAGCCACTTTTCCTACAGTGCAAGAGCTCTCTATCCTAGTGTGCAAGGCAGGCCAGAAACTAACATGGCTGAGCAAGGATCTGCTCCTCAAAGAGAGGAGTAAGAAAGAAATGCACAGACAGTGTAAGCGGGGACAGGTGACCTGAGGGAGGTACTGGGATATGGTTTGAATGTGTCAGGGTGGGGTCAGGAAAGCCAAGGCAAAGCTGGAACAGGACTTGGCAAGGGACACAAAGAATCACAAGAAGGGATTCATTCTATAAATACATAGGTCAGAAAAGATGCCCCCGCTCTGCACTGATAACCAAGAAAAGTGAACTGGTGGTGACTGATATGGAGAAGGCTGAGTTGTATTCCTCAGTCTTTGCTGGCAGTCAGGCTCTCTATTCTCTCAAGACCCTGATCCTCTGAGTGAGTGGGGAAGGGGAAGGGGAAGGAAGTCCCTTGCCCTATAAGGGAAGAGCAAGTGGGGGATCACTTGATGGAACTGAATAGAAGTGAGTGCTTCAGGGAGAATTTAAAGCAGCCTCCCAGTACCTAAAGGGGACTTACAAAAAGGAGCAGTAGTTTTAAACTCAAAGAGTGCAGGTCTAGATTAGTTATTGGGAAGAAATCCTTTACTCAGAGGGTGGTGAGGTATTGGCACAGGTTGCCCAGAGAAGCTGTAGATGCCCCATCCCTGGAAGGGGACGAGGCATCATCCCTGAGGCCTCATTCCTGCTCAAGGCCATGCTGGATGGGGCCCTGAGCAGCCTGATCTAGTGAATGGCATCCTTGCACACTGCAGGAGAGTTAGAATGAGAGGATCTTTAAGGTCCTTTCCAACCCAAACCATTCTCTGATTCTATGAAACACCAGAACAAATATGAATGGGAAACTGCACAGCACCTACCTGTGCTCTGCCTAAATGCTTTCAGTTAATTTTTTTCTCCTTAAAAGCCTGGCATTGTTAAATGAACAGGTAGATAAATGATACATTTTCATTCAAAACTGCTTACAAGGTTGTCCACAGCCTTGCAGAAAGAATATGATTACAAGAAAAGGTACTGGAGCCAGAGAATTCCTGGGAACTGCAGCAACATTAACATTATTAACGACATTAACTCCACCAACAACATTCCCCACAGCTGCAAGACTCCCAGTAAGCAAACATCCATTTGTTTGTAATACAAGGGATATACAGTTCCTTGACCACCCCTGATCTGCCATGGAGACTGCACTTAAAAAACAGGTGTGGCCATTCTGTAGTTATTGGATGGTGTGTAACCTGCAGATGGTTCAACTGTAGGTGCCTGCCAGGGCTACACCACACATCTGCCTGCAAGCCTGTCCTAGCTTACAGACTAAGGGGAATTCAAATTCCTGGAGGAACGTCTAGTCAGATGTCCACACCATGCTTCTAATGAAAAGGTAACTTGTAAATAGTGGCATGTTGAGATCTGACTTTCTCGGTTCAGTTGCTTCTGGATATGTCAGTTCAGGAAAAAAAACCATATCTTTTCTGTCACTAGACCACTCAGATATGTTCCCTTCCAGGAGAGACTATAAATTGCCACTTGCCTGTGACTAACACTGAATATCCTCATGAACCCTATGAGAAAAACCAGAAACTGAGAGTGAACCCTCTAGGACAGTCCTTTGAGCACACAATGCTGCAGGTTTCCACTTCAGATGCATCACAACCTCCATCAGTGACAAAACAAACCACAGCTTGTTGGGGAGTCATTTGGAGAAGAGATTATACTCCAGAAGATTAGATAACTTCAGCACAAAGCTGAGCTTAGGTACAAGTTTCTCTCTCTCCTTCTTGATCTGACAGCTCTTTCACTGGAAGGTTTAATAAAAAGATTATCCCCTGCATCTGACTGCATACAGACACCACCACTCCTATTCCTCTCCCTTCACCTATCTCTACACAAACCTCAGATACAAACCACTAGAGATGTTTTTACCTTGCTGATTAAGAAAGCCACTGTGTCATGCTTGTAGAAGTTCTCTTTAAAGGAGCCCAGCCAGGTCTCTGCTATCCGGATTTTGTTCCTCACAATGGCCTCTTCATAGGAGAAAGCGCGGGGGAAGTGATTTCGATAGACGTGCCCAACTCGGGAGCATGGGATAATTTCTACAGAGCCACCACAGAGCCAGGTCTGAAACACAGGTGAAAGCACAAATAGAGATTACCTTATTTAGATTACTTCTATCTGAAAGGGAGAAGCTCCTTTACTCTAGGCTCTGCTTCAGGAAATCCTGGAAACAGCAGGAGCATTATTATATGCTTCTTCATACATTGCTCCCCACAGACACAAAGAAGATTCTGGGCATTCAGACCTCTGATTTGACCCAGTATGGCTATTAATATGCTTTTATGTTTTTCTGTGCACAAACAGTGCAGAGTAGTGGAGAGATCTGGGTGCACAGCTTCCCTTGTCTGGGACAATAAAAACACTCTACCCCTTTGTGCCTGCAATTTTCATTGGTTTTCAATATCAGCTACTCTTCATATTCAGCAAAAATCAATGCAAAGGATTTAATATAAACAATTTGCTATTAAAACTACAGGCTGGCAAAGAAATAAAGCTACTCTCCCTTTGGTGCATGCTAACATGCCAGAATAGAAGAGACAGCTTTCAGAGGGTGCCAAAAGCAGTGACTCAGGCCTCAGGCAGATAGTGATAGCCAGCAAAACTTCCTTCTTCTGACATAATGCTCCTAACTCACAGCAGCTGCATGTTCTTGTATAGTCCTGACAGGCTGTGGAGCATGGGAATTGAATTCTTCAGGAGAGATTGTAGTCTCCATAACCCAACATGTTCTGCACTGTTTTTGCAAATATCTTCTTCCTTTTTCATTCAGGTTCCTTAAAATTGCAATAGTTACCACATCTTGATGTTTTAATTAAGGTCCTTACCCTAATGGATAGTTCCAGGTTTTCTGCTCCCCACATGGTCATGTCAGAATCATAAGCTCCAGTATTTTGGAAGTAATGTCGATCCATGGCCACCACTGCACCAGCTACTGCAGGACTCCTGTGTAGAAAACAGTTTGGGAGTGAACACCTTGTTTATGGATAAGGAATTACACAGAGGGTGAAAATTCCACCATTTCCATAGAGAGAGTATTACAAAATGATTCAATACTGTTCCATATAAACTTGAATGAACTGATTATCTAACCAAAATAAAGGACAACTGGAGTGTAATTCTAGGATTTGTTTGGGGAAGGGAGCTAAGAGCTAAGAGGTGAATTATCAAATAAGACTCAGAACAGTGGGGAACATTGCACACATGTACATTCAGAACAAGAGATAAACAGATCATGAGTAAGACATCTTTTTTAACTCTGTATGACATGTCTTTTGCTTTCCCTGCAAATCTCCACACCTTGTCTAGTCAGGCTGTTCTCCAGTTGTGTCGATGTGTGGAAAATATTTGTTACATTGAAAGTGTAACTGCAGTTTAGTTAGAATGATTACAAAAGGCCAAAAAACCAGCACAAACAAAAAACCTATCCCTTAAGAGTTATTAATTGAGCAAGTGCAAGTAACCACACCTTTCTCTTGTTAGCTGGAAAATGACCCAAGATGACCCAAACTGTGCAGTTTTGCTGCTGAGCTGAGCAAGGCACATTGTCTGATGGACTGTTACCTGATAGGGCTGATGGGAGACTGTCGTACCTTCTCTTCATGCTCTGGCACTGGTTCCCAATGAAAATCTAATTTCCAATCAAAAACACCTCGATGCAAGCCCACAGAGTGATAGTACTGAAAGGTCTTCCAGTCTATGACATCAATGACAGGGGAGACGACACTGTTTCTGAAAAAAACAATACCACTTATGTCCCAAACCAATGCATAAATGAAGTCCATTCCTCTCTCAGTAAACATTAGTTCTCGTCTTTGACACTGTCAAGCACAAGCACTCCTCTAAATGCTGAGTGCCCTTAGTTTCCCTGCTGACAGAAGCTTATGCTGGGATTCTCATGCTCGTTGCATGGGAATACTGAGCTTGCAGTGAGGAATCTAAAGATCAATAATTTACTGATACCCTGTACCTTGCATTGTCATTTAACACTATCTAGGATTTTGTTAGGAGTTAGCCATCAGAATTCTTACAAAGCTGTTTCACACAGAGGCCCCAGCCTCTGATACTACAGGCTCTGCATGGATGCAAAGTTTATAGAAGAAGATGGTTTTGGCCTCTCACCCTTTACCATCCTCTGATTTTCCTGTAAATACTGCACACACTTCATGAGTTTGTTACATCAGGCCAATAAAGAGTGCACTTATCCTTAGTTTGTTCTGCTGGTTGTTTTGAAAAAATATTTATTACTGAGTTCATAAGCCAGTGCCTGTTTGTATTTTATCACAATCTTAGAATGCTCTTGCAAATGCACTGTCCCAAGGTGGAACCTACTTTTAAGAGCAAGAACAGAACCATTGCACTCTAAGTGACAATCCTTGATTTATTTCTAACTTAAGTTAAATTTGGATTAGTCTGAGAAGAGGTACTAGACATTTCCCTATGGCAAAGAAATCACAGTATTTCACAGTGTACTTGCACATCCTCTTGGAATGAACTGGTAGTTCAGAACAGCCTTCAGTGTTCCTTGTTTTCAGGTCAATGACATTTGGAAATTTTCAGAGTATGAATGAAATGTTATTAGGGACTGCAGGGAAAAAGTGTTGAAGAATGACATTCTCCAGTTCTTCTCTGTTATGCTAAAAGGATAGTCTCTGGTCTCAGTGCAAAGACTGGTCTATAGACAGAAGTTCTTCTGGAGAAAAATCAGTAATATTTAAGAGGGATTAAGGTACACTGGAAAAAATTATTATTAGACTAGAAATATCTATGTAGGAAATTATTCCCTAGGAAAAAAATTCCTGTTAAAACAGAGAGAAAAACATGAAATGGTCAGTTTGGGGGCAAAATGTAGATGTTTTTATCTCCTCTTTTAAGATGTATATGTTGGTCAGAAATTACAAGGAGAGAAATTTGATTGAAACATAAGACTGTCAGGGAAGAAAGGAAATCTCAGAAGTCTCCTGTGCAGTGAGAGATTTGTATTTTTCCATGGCAGAGGCCAGAACCAGCTAAGGAAGATGGTAGCTCTGGGTTATGATAATGTAATCTTGAAATATCTTCTCTGCCTCTACAATCACTAGAATAATGCTTTTTCAGTATCAGAGTAGGGGGAAATGCCCAACTTTATTTCTTTACAGTTGACATTTCCTGTAGAGGATTTTAGAAGCCCACAGAGTAAGACTACTGCTTGCTAGTTGAGACTACAAAGATGAACCATGCAGAGGATTGCTTTAATATGATCCAGGTTTTTTTCCTAGTAAGAGTAGACTGTCCCATAATGAGCTTAAGCCAGGAAGATTTAAAATAAAAAAGTGATTTTATTTCTCTGCTCAGGTATAAAATCATCCTTTATAACATGCAATAATAAGCACTCTTAGAAACAAGCATCTGGTTTACAAATAGGTGAGAAAATTTTATGGTCACATGCAGCATTTGCAGGCATTTACATCAAGGCAGTGAGTTCCTGTCATCCTTCCTCAGGACTCAAGAAGAAATGGAAAGAAGTGATAGTAAAAATAAAAATAATAAAGCTGATATCCTTCCCTGATTCTCCTAATGATGTCCCTGTGATACAGTTTTGTACCCATGACAGGAGAAACCACCCAGGACTCAAGCCAGCAGGGCCCTTTCTACTGGAAGCTTTACCCACTAACAGCATGCAAAGCAAACTGCCTGCTTCTAAAAGTTCCTAAAGGTACTGTCCCACTGGACTCACACAAACAGGCATTTCTTTTCTTTGATATGCTGAGGGAAATCCATCTGACAAGTTAAATGGATTTTAAATGACTAAATGTCAAAAATGAAAAGTCACTGTAACAGTAATTTCTACAGCCTGCTGCATTCTCCAGTGTAGGAGAATCTCTGACAACTGCCTGGTTGGGAGTGCAGATGCAGCTGCACAGTTCCCACCTCAGTTTGCTGCTGCTTGCTAAAACCCACACATCTATTGCTACTGGTTTATCCATTCTCATTCAGACAGCACTGAGGAATGAATGACCCCAGGGTAGTTTATTTTATGATTTCAGATTCAAGAGGGAAATATCAGGAGGGTGTATTTGAGTAGAAGCCAGAGGCAATGTAGACTAAACTACTCAGAAGACCTTGACCATGCAGACTAGACCACATGACCTGATCCTGGATAGTTCAGATACAGACAGACACACACAGATATATTCTGGATCAGATGATCCAAACATTTCAGACTATTCTACATTTTCATATCATTGTAGCTATTTAAAACTTGTCTTTTTATTTTTTTTTAATCCACCTTAAATGTGTTTCCACTATAAAGCTCCAAGCTCCGGTGGTACTTCTGGCATGAGTGCAATTGCTCACAAGAGTAGGCACCACAGTAGTAGTTCTAGTTATTGGGCATTGATTCTTCAAGACTTCAATTCAAGAAATATACCAGTAAGGTCATAATGGATTCTGATAGTTTGGAGACCAAGCAATTATCCAAACTATCTGCAAATTATGACATGGAAAATTACAGTGTTTAAATTGAAAATAACTCACAGGAATAGGCCATGTTCTATCCTGGCTAAAATCAACCATAAACCAGAACAAAATAAAATCTGATCTCCTTTCCCACAAAATGATACAGTAAAAACTGGTAACTGTGTTTTAGAGCTACTACTTGTGTAGCTTTTTCAGAATGCCAAGATTAACAATTTTCAAGAGTATGTTTGTAAGAGCAATGCTAGACCTTCAACTGGTGTGTCATATAGTCATGATGTAGCTTTGCTGAAACCAACAGAAACACACCTTCTTAAAACTAAATATTGGAAGTCTTTCTGATCTGAAATAGAAGAATCTAATAACTTTATCTTGTGTGAAAATTGGTCAACATTCAATTTTAATCCTAATGAAGCAGCGCTTTACCCATTTTTTGTTGGTATGATTTTTAAAAAATAGCTGTTTTCTGCATATTCAAAGATGGTTTGACATTTGTGTATTCTAAATGCAAATTTGCAGTAGATGGTAATTGGAAGATGTTCTTAGCTATTCTTGTTTTTAACTGGGTAACTGGCAGACAGCAGCTTCTCAGCACTTTGAAATGAAACACAAACTACCGCTAATTTTACTCTGTGGAATCTGAGGGAAGGGAAAAACAGGAAATTCAAATGCAACTAGCAGCAAGGCTTTGAACTGTTTGACTAATCTGTGAATATTTCAAATGCTTGGAACTCACACAAATTATAAAAGGTCACAATTCCATGAAAAAGAGCAACCCAAACAAGAACAATTTCCTGGTTTGGGATTTCTTTACCAAATACAATTGCAAATGAAATGCCTTCCCATGACCCTTTACAGTCATCATGGACATTATGTTCTTTTCTAATTTTAAACTAAGTAACACGGGGAGAGGAAGATTTAATTAATGTATCAGTTTTGAAGTATTGGATACACTTTTTTTGAAAGTGCTTTTGTATTGATTTATGCTTTGTTTTGCTGGGAAGGGAATAGATTTTAATCTGTTTAAATCCTCCTTTGTATAAGGAGAAAGAGAAACCCTAAAAACCAAACATAAAAATGATGTATAATTCTCAACCTATTTCAGGGTGTATCACAGCTTGCAAAATTAGATAGCTAAGAAATCCAGGCAGTCCCAGTTCTCTGTTTCTGTGCCCAGTCAAAACTACAGTGAGTAACTGAGGACCCAAGCTGGTTCCACAAAATGCTGCATTTCCACTGAGAGCACCTTGCTGGCTAACTGAAGTTTTGGAAATACAGAGCACTTGAAATTAGATAGGGTTAATAAGAAGATAAAATGCAGTGATAAGGATCATTATAAAGGATTACTTAAATACTGCCTTCCAGACCAACTCCAGACTAACTTAGGGCATAGGAGTCTACTCGAATAGGTGGAGTATTCATATGCTAAGCACTGAGCAAATCTCTGCAAAGCAGAGTGCTAAGGGAATGTTTTATTAAAAATAATTTTTGAACCTGCCTTTTTTTGCTAAAATATTAAAACTTGTATGTAGAGTAACAAAATCTGTAGAGGTAACTAACACCTTTTAACACTGGACAGTCAGGGCACTGAGCCATGAATTTTGCCTAAATCTTTATTGCTCCTGTGTTTGGCAGTAATATTTGCCTTTGTAGACTCATGCCTTTATTTTCTTTACCTCAGCTTCTTTAAAATAGGTCACCTTCTGATCCTGATCAACTGTGAAAGATTGTAAAGAGATAGCTTATCTTTCCATAACCTACCATGTAAATGCAGAACATTTACTGAATTTGAAATGACTGTTATTGACAAATGGGGGATGTAAAAGAATCAAGCAAACACAGAAATCCCAGGAAGAAGGCTGTTACATGTGAAGTGTATGGAAGGCTTTCAAAACTGGGAAAGCAGCCTGGAATTGCATGCTCAGATGCTGGGTTTGTGTGGGCTCAGAATGGATAACATCCTGCTTCTCCAAGCCTGTGAGAAGCTAGAAAACAGATGGCTCATGTATTTGGTAGCTCAAAAAGTTGGGATATGGGCCACTGAAAAGTGGGGAATCAGACTAAAAGAGATGAAGAAGCTGTTCAGCTTCCATGCAAAATATTTCCCTTCTCTCTTGTGTATTACCATAAAATCAGAACCACACTGAAAATTTCTGGACAGCAGAACTCTTTCTATTCCTGTATCTACAAGCAGAGGCTTCCATTTGCTCCTGATGGGAACACACAGATGATGAAACACCTTTCCACTGCTATGCTAATTTCTTATTCTGTTTATCAGCATTTTCATTAAAGATAAGTGACCTACAATCACCGCGCTAAGTAGAGGCACTTTGAATTTTAGAAACCAAATAAGCTCTTTCAAATAATGTAACAGATTTCTGTTTCCTAATCTAATATTTGAGCTGTGGTATAGGCAGCACAGAGAGAAACAGCCCTTGCAATAAGGAGCAAGGGGAGGTCCCAAGGCCCAGCCACCCCTTTGCAAACCACCCCTCTCTCCATAGCTATGGTGCCCAAGCCTCTTTTACAGGTGGAATTCCTTGTCAAGGATATCATCAAGGTTCATTTTGCTTTCATGAAGTATTTTAAGGAAATATGTCTTGGATATTTTTTTATCATCCTGTTTCAGCACGGTGACCACTGGTTTTAGATCAAAGGAACAACATTTTTAAGGCTTGATGGCACAGCTCATTATATGCCCCTCTGCCTTTCCCTGCCTTTGGACAGAATACAAAATAGCAGCTCTGCAGTCTCCTGGAGAGGCAAACCCTTCCGAAGATGACTGTAATAATGGCACAGCTGCATTGTTATGCACCATGCTACTCACCTGGAATTAGCCTGCAACACAAACAGTTGTCAAATGAAATGATCTGTGGGGCATCTCATGTGGTTCTCTAATATTGTCCAGGTACCTACAGTATTCATCCTTGAATAATCAAAATGTCAAGGAATGCTTTAGAAACCACTGAACCATTCTCTAGGCAATATACTAAGCTGATGCACAGCTTCTCAGTCAATTTATTAGCCATGGTTCACAGAACTAGTCCCAGTCAAGGTGTTTAAAAGATTTTGGAATTACTTAATTTTTTTTTTCAGAAAAATAAATTAGATGGGGTTAGTGAATAAAGCCATCAGGCAGGGAAATGAAATGTCATTACCTAGAACAAGTCAAATATCTGCCAAGTATTTCTGTATAAATATTTTTATACCTGTAAAACTGGGATAATTTTTTTTTATATTTATCCTACAATCTACTAAAACTGAGTATCTCTCTTGTTGTGAGTGTGTTCAACTCACAGTGACATCTCAGTCTGGGCAAGGATCTCTCAGCATCACTCTAAGGCAGATCACAATAATATTGACATACTTGGATCAGGAGTTTAAAAAATTAGGCTTAATCACTATTTTTAAAGTTAAAACCACTCTATAGCTCCCTTAAGCTTCTGCAAAGGTTTGAGCTTTGAAAGGCTGCATTGGTCCTTGCCAGCAAACAACTCACTCCAGGTGATTGTTTTGCCATGCTGTCCCTCCAGCAAAAGTGCATGAGTTACAGTTTGATCGGTACATTAGGAAGAGGAAAGATGGATATTTCACCAGTCACTCTCAACTTCCCGTGCTTTCCTCACTTGGGCAGTCTCAGGCAGTGCACATGATTCAATTTAACAGCTCCTCAAGTGCTAAATTAAGCCAAGTTGACTATGATAGTGCCTTACATTTCCACGGTGATCTCCATGCAAGCATTACAAGCAATTTATGAAAAGTCATGAATTAACTTCCTTATCAGGTCAGTGTAATTGTCACCATTCTTCAGCTGGAGAAAGAGGGACAGTAAGGGAAGGTGACTGCCAGGTGCATTAGACCTTATCCTCCCTCCTCAATGGAGGATGTCACAGGCTCTCCTCACTAGCAGTGACAAAGCTTCCAGGGTCAGACACAGAGACTGATACAGCACACAAAAAGGGATGGCATAACCCATACTATTATCCAATCCGTTTTCCATCTTTGCTTCATTAATCCAATTAGATCTTAGTTAATTCACTGTTAAATTCTGCTCTCCTGGGGTAATGAATGAGCATATGGGCTCTATAATGAAGAGAATTCCCTTCTCACCCCCTGGTGACAGTGCTACAGAATCTCTGAACAATAGCAGACTTGGCTTTGCATTCCCTCAGGAAGAATAATTTTTGACAGTGAATTTTTGACATTGTGGGGGTGTAGGGTCCTAACTTCTCTCTCTTGCTGTTGTAATTCTCCCTTCACTATAGCTCTTCTCTGAGACTTTTTGTAACTCTTTTAAATTCAGCAATTTCAACACCCTTGAATAAGGACTGGCCAATTGATACACACAGTAGTTTTCCTTGAACATCAAAAATAGACTATACTTCAAGGCAGAAGAATCATGAAGTATATTCATAGTAAACCATCTAATTTGTCAGCAAACAAAAAATAATCTGCTTTTCCAAGGAGGACCTTTTTGAAAAGAATATTCCTAACATTCTAAGGCAGCATTACTCTTGCTTTCAGTATTCGTAATGTTTTTATTCAAATGATGTAATAATTTCTAGAAGCTCACATTAATTCTCTTGTAAGCAAACATAATAAGCCATAAAAGCACCTTCTTCCAGTGCCTGGGAACAGCCTTTGAAGGTGTTTAGCATGACTATTTAACAGTCTAGTAAGAGTTTAAAGATCTTTTTTTTTTTTTTTTTTTACCCTCTCTAGCAATTATTTTTTTCCCAAGTGACAAGTTAATGTACAATTTTTTCTTTCAAAAAGTCCCTTTAATAAAAGATTTACTGACATGTAAGCCTAGAAACATTTGCAGTGGTTTTAATGTCTTCAAAGGACTGCATAGATGAGATTAGCTGTACATTAGAAAACAGGCCCAAGAACCACCCTAAACATCAAATACTCAGAAATATTAATCTCTACCTTACTCTGTTACTTTGGGGTCAGTGAAAGTACCTGTGATTAGCTAAACCTGCCTAGATTGCCCTGGAAGTCTGGGCTTTTTCTGTAGAAGAGAAATGGCAGCCAAAATGTGACATGGTACACAGCCAAACTGGCTCAGGAGGACAAAGCATTTTATTCTTACCTCCATTACTGAGACAGCTAAAAAGTAAAAACAATGGAGTCCTGCAGTAATTTTCTCTGGTGGATGTCTGCTGATTTACAAACAGGTTGAGACTGAAATATTTTTAATTCAGACCAACAGGAAGCCTTCTAAAGCTTCTAAGCTCTAACAGGATACAAATTCTGAAATTTTCACAGGGTGTAAAAGTGAGGGTAATCAGCCATGAGATTCTGCTACCCGTCCTGCTTCCTGCTTCATATCAGAGTGATGCATATGCTGATAAGGTAGAAAATAAAAGGGATGTGACCAAAAGCAAGACGGTAACCAAGGGAGGATTACAAAAACTACCCAACACTTTCCAAGCAGGTCCCTTTCAGCAGAAATCAGCACACCCAGGGATATTTACCGGCTGCTGGAGAGCCTGGCCAGCAGGGGCTCCAGCCAGCCCTTCTGGCACTCGCAGTGGGAATCCATGAAGATGAGCACGTCCCCGGCAGCGCGCGCGGCTCCCAGCATCCGACCGCGGATGACTCCAAGCCTCTTGTTGCTCCGGATGAGCTTCACACCGTCCAGCTTAGAGATGTATTCACTCAGAGCTGACTTCAGGGGCCCTGGCAGAAACACAACAGCCACTGAAATGTTTTAGCTTTGATTCAAGCTGTTAGAGAAAAGAAACAGGTAGTAGGAGATGCTACCTCTTGCTGGGAAAATGTTTCAGGGGCATTTGTTTTAAATGGCCAAGTAGGCCACATTTCAAATATTTCTGCAGCAGCATAATGTCAAAGGGAAGTAGAGACTAATGGAAACTGAGATTCACAAGTTATGAGGCTATTCCTGTGGGAATCTTAATAGCCTCCTTTCCCGTTTTCAGCAAAAGGTGGATGCTCTCATCATCTCATAAAATACACAGATGAGAGTGAGATACTACAGGTGTTTGGCTTCCCCAAGCACTTTGGATTACTTCAGCAATGTGGACTTTTCCACTCTATGCTTCAGCCAAAATCCAAGTCTGGAAATTGTGACAGCAGACCTGGTCCAGTGGGAATCCTAAGATTTACATGCTGTGATCTTATTTTAAAGTAAGAAAGTTCAGAGTGGTTGTAAAGAACGTGGGGGAAAAACAGAAACATATCTAAAAGTTGAAAGGTTAGGCTGAATTCTAGGGATGGATAGTGAAACCTGGTAGCCAGCTCTGGGCTGTGCTTAGCTCGCTTCCTAGGAGTCATCTTTGCCTTCTCCTCTCCTCACACATTTCTTGGAGGAGGAGAGTTTCTTCCCTGAAGTTTTGGAAAAAAGAACTCACATAGAGAGAAATGGGAGCTACCTTGCTGGCTGAGATCGTCGACTAGGATGATATCCTTGAGGAAGGCCTTTGGGGCTGTATCCATAATGCTGTGCACAGTTCTCAGCAGAGTAGACCAGGCTTCATCATGGAAACAGATGATGACACTAGCAGTAGGCAGACTGGAGTCGTATTTTTGCTGTAGGCACCTGCATGAGTGAAATGAGGAAGACACTGGAACCACTGGAACAAATGGCTAATTATTTTTCTCAGAGCAAAGTTGCAAGCAGCACCTAAACCTTCAGGGGTGGAGAGCAGTTTAGGATCTCAACTCACTTCTAAAAAAAGAAAGCATTAAGGTATATCCAAAACTGGAATATGAAGGGAAAATATGGGAATAGCAGTATCAAATTATAATACAAAAAGAGGAAAGTGTTCCTGTGTTCTGGGATAGTTTTTTTTTCCTGCTGTCTGCCTCAAAAACCAGAGCTCAAACAGAAACAGTCCAGAATGTAAAGAAAAAGTGAAGATAATTAGAGCAGAGTGAGGGATAAAGCAGGCCAGCTTCCACTAATTTCCACATTTTCCCAAGTAAGAAAGAAAAGAGCAAGCAACTGCAGTACCATTAAGACTAACAAATGAAATAACTCATCTGCACAACAGATCAGTATACCTGTGGATTACCTGTACAAGATCCTAGTGAATGAAGCCATCTCAGTCCTTTATGGCAATGACATGGATCCTTACATGGGCCATGATTACAAATATATAGATACATTTAAGAAAGAAAATGTATTTTCATTATAAGGTTTGTACAGGTTGCTTTTCCAATGAAAATGAATCACTGCTGAATGAGACTCCCAGCTGGGAGCCAGTGTGCAATCAAACCAGCAGAGCAGTCTGGAAGCAGGTGGCATGGTGCAAAGTGGACAATCCACTTTTGGGGGTTTGTTCCCTCATTGTTTTTCATTGTCTTGGGCTTGGGGAACACTGCCTACAGGGAGAGTCTGCCATCCTGTCTTTGTTTCAGGAGGCCATGTGGCACTGGGTAAGGAGAGGGCCCACCATCTTGTCTTGGTCTCAGGAATAACTGCAGTGCACTGCCAAGCCACAGGAACATCCCCCTGCCATCTGTCTTTGTCTCTGGAATAACCACTGTCATTGCCAAGACACAGGAACATCCCCCCACCATCTTGTCTTTGTCTCAGTGGCCAGGCAGAGCTAAGTCAAGGTGGTGAATGCCTTCTGTGTGTAAAGCACCTTCTCTTTTTGTTTCCTTTTGTTATTAGCACTGCTGCTGTCACTGTGTGTTTCTTTACTCCATTGCTGCTGGCTTTCAGTAAATTGTTATCTCAACCCACAGTTAATCCTTTGTCCCTCCCTCACCAGAGGGGAACAGGGGAAGTTTAATTCCCAGCTGGTGTTAAACCACCACAATAACTCAAACATTTAAAGATGACAAACACTTCCCATTCATCCTCACAGAAACTGTATATGAAAACCATCTATTCTGGTGTGAGGGTGCACATTTACCAGAAAATGCCCATTGTAGATATGCAAAGACTATGTCTATCGTTTGCTGACATTAGAAAGCACATTTTAAAAATCTTTTTATTTTCCAAATAACAGTCACTCAGTGTCCTAACTCATTTAATCTCCAGCAGCAAGAATTTCTTCAAGGAATTACACAATTGGCTGAATGTAGCCCATTGTTATTTCAGCATTTTTGTATTGCCAAGCAAATAATTATACAGATTTTACAGTGGTTGTTAAACAATTGGCTACTCAGCAGAAATTCATGTAAGGGATATAATTTTAGTATTTCTGTTTATTAGTGTTTTACTTAGTGCTTCCGTTCATGGACTGAGGTTCTATGCTGCTAGACACTGTCCAGACACAAAGCTGCTAATCACTTAAGAGATTCCATAGTCTGAATGATTTAATACACATAAATGATAACTATAGATGCACTTTTATAGTATATTATAGAATAATATGTATATTGTAGAATAATATGTATTCTATAGAATACATATTTGAAATGGGGACAATCTTAATAATTTATTGTATTTTTCAATAGTTCACTTTTTTTTTGCATAGAAAGGAAAAATTTCTTGATTATTTTTACACTGTGATTAATCTATATTGTCCTTGGTTTACTAATTTTGTGCAATCAACAATACTGTTACCTCATAATTTCATATTAGGTGATTGTTTCCATTTTCAGCAGGATCAAGGAAAGAATATTCTCATGACTTGGAAGTGAGTATTTTCAAGCAACAGACTAGAGAAATAATTAAGAAAAGTGAATATCTAATGCAGTCCTTTTAGTACCAGGCAGATTCTAACCAGAAACATTCTATAGCTATTAGCAGCTAGTTGCTAGTTCTGTGGTTATAGCAAGAAAATAAAGCTGTTGTGAATCTTAATGGGAAAAGAATTGAAAATAACAGTACTTGAACACATAACCTTGGTGGCGAGTGCTTAGTTGCCATGGAGATTGGCAAAGACTTGCAATATAGATATCTAATCTTCACAAAAATGCATAAGGGTACTGGTACACAAAAATACCTTCCCTGTAATTTGGAGCAGTTTCATAGCCTGTCTATCATAAATTGGCATTTCGAAAAGTCAGGGCTGTGACTGATATGAGACATAGTGATTTAATCTAATTTGTGAAAAACAAGGAATTGTCACATGCAGCAATGAACTGAGAGCAATTCTGACAAGGCAAAGGCAGGGCTGACAGGGACTCCCACTCACCTTCAGGAAAATATTTAATTGAGATTCAGCTCCAAACAGCACTCCAGAGGAAGCTATACTTTGGTAATGAAACTTGAAACTTTTGTAGATACCTTGTGAGTTTCTTTTGCCATTTGGCACTCAAACCCAAGAGAGGAAAACAGACCTTTCTTTTGGGCAGAACCCCCAGGATAAAAGTCACAATGGCAGGCTTGATTCAGGCGTCCCAGGAGAGTGTCAGCCCCAGCTGGAGCAGCTGATGGCAGCAAAAAGCACTTTGAGGGATGAAGGTACCTCAGAGCATGGGCTGCTTCTTATGTGAAGTATTTGCCATCCCATTTCAAGTGACCTGAGGGAGACTGGGTCCATGGAGGTAACTCACTGAAACATCTCTAACTGGTTGGCTTCCCTCTAATTAAATAATAATAGGCATTGTGGTGAACAACATGATGTAAACCAAATAGAGACACAGACAATCTGATTCTGGTTTGCTCTCTTTTTATACTGCTGTAAAACTGGATGACACAGTTGTGAGCCAGGCCCCCAGAGCAAACTACGCCTAAAAATCATCATTGTGGTTTGTGTGTTGTGCCATAAAGGACAGGTCTGGCTTAGACACATTCTGGTCTAGGTTTATGATCTGGATTTAAATCAGCCTCAGATGCTGACATTGGGGTTTCTGGACTCTGTAAGCTGTGGTGTTGAGAACTCTTTAGGCTGTAACTAGTGTTTTGTGAGACAGCAAAATCCATCCAGGAGCTCTGAGACCATGGCTTAAATGTTACCAAGATCAGAATTAACTAAAGCTGTATCTTGTTGGATGGCCCTTCAGCTGCCAATGTAAAATTGTTTTTTGGCTTTCCACCAAAAACAGTAAACCAGGGTTGTCATTCGTCCTTTGAACATTACATAGATTGAAGAGTTAGCAGTGAAGCATGCCAAAAAATAACTGAAATAATATCAGCATGTCATTATTTAATGGAGTTAACCAAATTAACACTGAATCTAGTCAATAAGTACAGAAAACACTCTTTCATTTCTCTTTCTTTGAGACTGTACCCTTAAATTAGAGCTGCCAGCTGTCTTTGAACATGTGAAAATGAGCACTAGAAAAAAATGTATTCTGGGTCTGATATTAAATGTTTTCCAGTATGTCTTTCCACTGTGTCCTGGGAGAAAACAACAATTGTTTTTGTTACAGGAGACAAGACACCACTCACATTCCTTGTGCTCCCTCTAGGAAGGGAAGCATATCACAGAATCAATTAGGTTGGAAAAGACCTCTGAGATCATCAAGTCCAGTCTTTGGACTCAATCATCACCTTCTCAAAGAGGCCACAGCACTATGTGCCATGTCCAGTCTTTCCTTAAACACTTCCAGTTTCAGTGACTCCACACCTCCCTGGACATTTAATTCCAATGTTTAATTGCCCTTTGAAGAAATTCCCCCTAATGTCCAACCTGAACTTTCCCTGGGGCAGCTTGATAGTAGATACACCTCAGATCCTTTTTAAGAAGTGTGATGAGCTGGGCTGCTGGGACAACTGGCTCTCGAGTCTCCAGACTTCAAATGTAACACCTGGGGCTTCAAATGCAACATTTTTTCGCGGTGGCCTTACAGCCTGGCGGCTGTGGTGTTGGCAGAGCTTGTCTGACACAACAATCTCCACTTTCCTTCCTCCCAGCAGTTTCCTTTCAATACTTGCCACAGAATCACAGGATATTCTGAGTTGGAAGGACCCACAAAGATCATTGAGTCCAACTCCTGGCCCTGCCCAGGACACCCTAAGGGTCACACCATTTGCCTGAGAGCATTGTCCAAATTCTCCTTGAACTGTCAGGCTTAGCACCGTGACCACTTCCCTGGGCAGCTGTTCCAGTGTCCAACCACTCTCTGGGTGAAGAATCATTTTCAGCCTAATATTTAGCCTAAGCCTCCCCTGACACAACTTCAGGTCATTCCCTCGGGTCCTGGCACTGGTCATCACAGAGAAGAGATCAGTGCCTGCCCCTCCTCCTGCCCTTGTGAGGAACATGTGGGCAGCAATGAGGTCTCCCCTCAGTCTCCTCTTCTCCAGGCTGAGCAAACCAAGAGACCTCGGCCGCTCTTCACACGGCTTCTCCTCCAGACCCACTGCCACCTTTGTTATCCTCCTCTACAGCTTTATCTTTCTTATACTGTTGGTGCTCAAAAGTGCACACGATATTTGTTTAAAGTGAGGCCACACCAGTGCAGAGTCGGCTCCACTTTTGTGAGTAACCATCGGGTCACTTTTGTTCTGGAAGAGCCGAAAGCCCCAACTCTTCACCCATTCATCACTTTGTAAGCCCAGTGACCCCATAGCTCCGGCAAGTGGGCTGAGACGGGGCCTGGCCGAGGAGGAAAGCCGTCTCCCTCGCCCTCTGCAGCCCAGCAGCCGGACAGACAGACGGACGGACAGACTGACGGACGGACAAGGGCGGGCCCGGGGCGCTCCCTGCCCTGCCGCCCCCGGCACCTGCCGTGACGCGGCGCCGGTAGGGGGCGCTGCCGCCCGCGCGGCCTCAGGGCGCGGCGGAGCCGGAGCGGGGCCGGGCCGGGCCGGGCCGAGCCGGGGGTGCGGGGCCGCCGCGGCAGCGCTCACACCGCCCCCACAGGCTCTTCGCTCCGCGCCTCCGCTCCGCTCACCCAGCGGGCCCAGCTGCCCCTCCCGCACCGTGCCCCCCTCCACCTTTGCCGCCCGCCGGCTCTGAGGGCTTGAACCACCTCCCGAAGGAGGCTGGGAGCGTCCCTGGTCTGAGGAGCGGAGCGCCCGACCCGGAGCGGGAGTTCATAGGAAAGACGCGAGCTCTAGAGGAGGAGAGGTGCGGGGTTTGCAGGAGTGGAGGTGCGGGGGGACGCGGCGGCGGGGAAGGAGGCAGGTTTTCCCCCAGAAGTGAAATAGGGTGTTTTACTTACAACGGGTGTCGTACCTCAGGCAGGTCCCGGCGCAGCGCGATCCGCTCGCTGAGCACCTCGTTAAAGCCGTGCGTTTCCAGGCCGAGCGGCCGCTCCCCCGCCGCAGCCCCTTGCCCGTCCTGCAGGGGCAGGGACAGCGGCTGGGACTCGGGGCCCCCCTCTGCCTTCCCCTCCGACCGCCTGCCCTGCTGCTTCACCACGCGATAGCCCTTCCTGGCCCGGCTGTGGTTCCTTTTGCCGGTGGGCGACACGACGGCCATGATCAACTCATCCTCCCGCAGGGAGATGAAAGGCGATAGACCATCCAGAGGGTAATACTGCTGGCTCTCCTCCTGGGTTTCCAGCATCTCTTGGGTCTCCACAAAGTCCAGCTGATACCCTTCCCGGGGGTTGAACTCCACAGGCTGGAAAGTCCCTTCCTTGCTCTGGTTGCTGGGTGGTGGATTCAGCGTTGTAACCATCAGTAGTAAAAACCCCAGCATCAGAAACAACAAGAGAAACTGCAGCTTACGTGATCCATATCTGCACTTCTTCCTCAAGAACATACTGTTGGTGACAAAATTATACAGATGGTCATGTTAAATATCACTTGAATCTTCCTCAGATTTCAGTCGTCGGGTTGCACAAAAGCCCTGGTTTTCACTATCTGCCAAGAGGATTTTTTTGTTCCCTTCACATTTCACTGAAGCCATTTCATTCTCTCCTCTCTATTTACAGAAAAAAAATTATAACATTCCTATTAATATTGTACTTACTGTAGTAAAATGTAGCATGGATCCAGTGAGATAAAGTAGATCCTTTATTATGCGGAGTCCCGGCTTAGTTAGGAAAGTGCATGCTTTGCTGATTGAAAGAGTAGCTAAAGCTTTGATTTTTTTTTTCCCCTTTTAAAATTCTAAGTTGAAAGAAATCCCATTTCTAATAGTTTCTTTCACGGGTAGATGCTGCTTCTTCAAAGTTTCCAATTGCTGCCTGGATTGAAGCACTGTATCTCAGAAAGCAGATCTGACAGCTCTCCCCCGTTCAGAGGCTTCAAGTTAACTGTGATCAACAGATGAGAAGTAGTCGGTCCCTGACTTTGTTTCACACATAACTACGGCACTCAGTCAGGAAGCACTTTGCCAGACATAATACAGAGCAATGTGTGCGTCTTTCTCTCGGTCCTAATGCCCTCACTGTGCTTGTCCTATCAAATCAAAACTTTGCAAAAGCTGTAAGAGGTGACATACAAGAAGCAGAATGTTGTATTAGAAAAGAAATCAAGGCACACCACAGACTGCTATATGTTGGAATAGCTGTAATAAGCTGAGAATGCACAGAGCAAGAATCAAGAATTTTATAAAGTGCATAAAAGATGGAGAGCACATGTTTTATTTAAGGTTAGATTTATTCATATGATAATGTGTTAGCTGGACTATATTTCATATCAAATAAATATTTACAGCTGCAGGGATTTTAACATTGACATAAAGGTGCCAAATTATCACCTGGCAAGCTGAAGTTGTCTCCTCATCCATAAATTTGGTATTGCAGGGCAAGCAGCACTTCAAGTTTTCGTTAGTCCAGGAATAACATATATAAAAGCCTTGGCTGGAACAACAACCACTGACACTGAGAGAAAACAACAACTTCTGTGATTAAAAGGAGAGCTCAGTCTCTGAGGTCTGTTTGCTCATACTGCTGGCATGGGTGCTACTGGGCATGGACAGTGGCATTTTTTGCTGCAAATTGAGTGCTTGTCCAATGGGAGCAGGGGTGAGACAATCCACGTGCTTCAGCCTCACATGCTTCTTGGTCTGGCAGGCAGAGACCAGGGATGCATGCAACTCAGGTGTTGCCACCCCTTTTGATGCTGGGGGCATGGGATGTGGTATTTTTCATATCATGCAATATTTGATGAGCAGAAAGCTCCTGCTCCAGGAGGCATGTGATTACTGGAGAACTTCCCCATTCACAGATTTTAAAAAAGCCCTGCATTTCTAGACATTATAGCTAAAAGAATAGCCTGAAGACAGGCATGCAGTATACTCTAAAGAAAGCCAAGGATATATTATTTTTTACCTTCTTTGCTATTCCCTCTAAGATGTCCTGTAAGTTCAAACTATGGTTCCTGGCATACAGTTTCCAAAAAATTAAACATGAGAGGACACCTACTTTCTAATTAAAATGCATCACAACTTTCAAATGCAAGGATGGTGTAGAGCACCATAAGATTGCTGGAGGCACGTAGTGTCTCACTTCTGTGTGCACTTCTCTAAGCAGCTTATACAGAATGCCTTGAGGGAGTGTGACTGGTCTGCTGTGTCTTGGCACCTTCCCTGCATCAGCTGTTCTTTGAAATATACAGAACTGCTTTAATTATATCTTGGAAAGAAGGAAGATTGAGCCAGTATTTTGATACTTCACCATTGTATGTATCTCCCTTTTTTAGCTTAAATTCACACAAAAGTTACATCCCAACCTCACCTTCAGCCCTGAGAATATTACTTTTTATCCTGCTTTTCATAGGGAAAAAGAAGTATTGATGGTTTCAATTCAATAGG
Organism: Melospiza melodia melodia; assembly: GCF_035770615.1. Lineage (NCBI taxonomy): Eukaryota > Metazoa > Chordata > Aves > Passeriformes > Passerellidae > Melospiza > Melospiza melodia. The sequence goes on along the minus strand of NC_086194.1, from coordinate 36,071,013 downwards.
GAAGCAGCACACATTTGCATTAAAAAATCAGAGCTAGAAAGCACTCATTTAAATAACAATGTTTCAGCCATAGAAAGACAAAATGAAATGGAAATGAAGAGACCTGTCCGAGATGTTCTCCAAAAAGATGGCCCAGTGACGTCAAAAGGTTCAGTTCCACAAAGTCCCATTATCAGGCATATGGAATAAAATTAAATTAAATTAAAAGGAGAAATTTAAGAGAGGGTGGTGGAAAAAATGGGAGAAAGCCCTACTTTTTTAACTTTTCTGGGCTACCTCAGTATTTTGATTCAATTTAATTAATATTTTTTCCCTGGCTAAAATATTTTAACAAGATTCTGTAACAAGTCTTATCAAGATAATTCCAGCCTGCAGTAGAAATCGCTGTATAAATTCTGTCCCGGTATGTTTTGTATTGCTGAGCAAATCCACCTCATCTGAATTTCAGCTACAGATGAAAAGACACCCAATTAACAAATTTACAGCAATCTTAGACACTTTTGGGACAGAGCTGGTAGGTAACATTATCACTGAAACATGCCTGTGGAATCCAGCCTTTTAACATATCCTGACCATTTTAACAAAGAAGAAATGAACAATTGCAGATGATGTTTGCTCAGTCTAGTCAATTAAATGTGCAAGTATAAAACACTGGGTGGCACACTTCCAGCAGCCTCTATTCCCTCTTCTGCACAACAAGCCTTCCTGAACCATTTCCCATCAAACGGTCTGTTTTTCAATCTTATCTCTTAAAACAGTGGTTTTCCACTGCCATCATATGAAAGAGATATTTTCTTTCCAATGGATGAGCCTCCCTTTAGTATCTGACAGGACATCTTGTTTCCTTCAATGCATTTGAAGAACAGCATCACTGTTATGATCTCCCCACATGGAAGTCAAGAATGCAACATCCGTCATATTTTTCTTCATACTTCTGGTTACTCAGACATGCTACAAAGTAGGCCCTTCACTGGGACACAGAATGGGTTGCTCCTGCTGCCTAGTTGTTGATGATTCCCTTTCCTAGGATGCTCTCCTTCCATCCTTTGATGGAAGGGGAAGGAGCACTGCATGGCTCAGGTTCTACTGTCAGACCCAGAGCCATTGCCTTCATCCTGAGGTCCAATCTTTTAGGTGCTGCTGTGTACAGATAGCCCACAGGCAGGCTGCCCACAAAAGGTACTGCTGTCCTTGGACTGCTGTTCTACAGCAAATCCTAGAGCTCCTCAGTCCCTGGGAAAGGAACATGTTACAGCTTGTGCCAAATACACCAGCAATTGCTCACAAAAAGAGCCAGTTTGCAGTGTCAGTATTGGCCAGTGCCAATATTATGTTGACTTTCCTGCTGGTCAACCTATGCAAGAGCTGAAAGGCTTGTATACCAGGCCTGCTCAGGTGGACCCAGTGGTAAAAATCCCAGTGGTATAAATACCTTCAGCAAATGCAAAGTCAGTTATTGACTTCCCTGAGAAAACATTCACCATCCTTCATTGTTGCAAATATTGCTCATTAATTGCCAAGAGCTGGAACATGAAATCAAATCTGGGTCTCATTAATTCAAAAGGCATTAGGAAACACAGTTGCCTCATTGCAGAGCAACAAACCTTTCAGTCACTGTTCTGTAGCTGTTTGTACTTACCCTTTCCTCCCCACCTCATTTTGACTCACATTTTTGTCCAAACCATTCTGCATCACATACTTGTTCAATATTACGTGACATATTATGTTATCCGTACGTGAAGAAACACCACATACTTTCAGTGTACAGAGCCCATGTTTAACTGCCAGGAAAATAACAAAGCAAGGACAAACCCAAGGCTGGATGGAAGAAGGAGCGTGTGGACAGGTTGTTACTGACTCTTTAATAAACATCTTGGATTGATTTACACTCCTATGCCAAAAGCAGATGTGCCACTTCCATTTAAAGACTCAACACATAGCAGCACTCGTGGTTTCATAGCTGCATGTATTGTATGCCACAGCTCTTTGTGCTTGTAACAATGGCTTTATTTGCACAGATGTGAAGAAAGTCAGTGCATAAAATGAGACTGTTTACACGGTGCACAGGATTTGTGGTGTTTTGTAGCTAAGTAACTTTCCCCATTCTACCAAGAATATAATAGGGAATATGTGTTTTTAGATCAGAAGAAGATATCATTCATTTGCAGGTATTATAGATGGTTTGTGTGCATGGCATTGTAGCAAATATTGCTCATTCAGTGATATTTTCTAATAGCAAGTTAGTAAGTTAGAACAAGTACTGTGGAATTTGCTTTTGAAGACTATAAAAGCTTGATAAAATCTGTTGATCACTGGCAGGGAATTTGGCACTTGAATTGTGATTTATAAGATGTTTGCCAATCTGTCAGTGAAGGAAATGCATCTGAAATTTCATTTTAAAAGATTTCTACTCATAAATCATGTCCCATGTAAAATGGAGCATGGAAGCCACGGACTCTTGCGCTGCTTTTCAAAAGCAGTTCTGTGGGCATGAAGGTCAGGCACACAGGATGGAAAGTAAAGGGAATATATATCACAGGAGGGACAGCTTCTGGATTTACTGCACCCAGCCTCTGGCTAACTCAGAAATGGTAGCTCTCAGGACATTAAGGGCAGTATTGTGTACCATGCCTAAAACCTAGCCTCTAACACAGCCCTACGCAGCTACCAGCTATCTGTGAGGGATGAGAACTGTTGATCATCATTAACCCCCTAGAAAAGTCACATCTGAAGTGCTGTGGGCAATACACAGGCCACCACCACCTCCTGCCTCTTAATCAACCACTATTAATATCCTCATGCTGGAGAGGGTTCTGGATACCTTTAATCCCCAGTACCCCACCCTAAGGGAATCTGAATCCAGTTCTGAACTGGTTGTGATATTTTAGTGCCAACATCCTTCACTAGAATATCATCCTGCATTGACCATGAAATGCATCTAACAGCATCTAACCCACCATTAGGGATAGTGGGACTAAATAGTTGGCTCTAAATTGCAGGTGGAAATGGAAATAAGGTGGTTTACTCTTTCAGAGTGGCTGACCTGGCCCCCTTGGCTTTAAAAAATGAAACAAATTATGTAAGGGAAATTGATCCTTCATGTAGTATTAGCACCAGTGGTGTTACAGATAAATTCAGCTCTATGGATGGAAGGTCATAAGAAGGAATCCTCCATGACAGGGGAGGATCTCTGCCTGCAGTTTCATTTATGGCTGGAATTCACTTCCATAGAACAGACCATGAAACCATTTGCAAACAGAAATCTCAAAAAACCCGAGTGAGACTAAAGGTATCCACAGCAGACCCTTTTTTCTGCACCAAGGGCTCTTTAGCTGGTGGGCAGCTTTAACTTCATGTTAAAGGAAGTTTTTACTCCATTTCTTTCTGCGCATACAGGTGGTACACAAACTGTATGTGTCTCTCAGAGATTCTTAAATACAGACAACATTTAAAAGTCACAATATTCATATGGAAATCCTGTCCCCATAGTAAGTATTTTTAGTTAAAATGGTGTTTAGTGAAGAGAAAAAGCTTTAAATGGTTCTGGCATTTCTTCACACATTTAAGTGCTTAGTGACATGTGGTTGCCTACAGATTGCTCCTGATTCAAGGCAATGCTCAGCCACATCACCTAAGCTGGAAATTACCTTTTTTTATTCCTCCTAAATAGTTACATATTTATGTGTAGCTGGTGCAATAAATAGTTGTTCTTCAGTTAGCTGCTGAGTATTGCAGGTTGGATTCATCAGGGAAGTTGGCACAGAGTATTGTGGGAAGAAGACAGCATTTCATGAGAGTGTGAGGGGTGAATGATGTCACTCTTGCTGGGGGGTGCTTCAGAGCTGAGTAAAGCACCAGTTAAGTCGCTGCAGGTGTGCAGCTTAATGACCTGCAACTGAGTAGCAAGTGTGCATGAACTGAGAGCACAGAGGGCATGTTTGGGAGTGTTATTACCATGGAGGAGCTGAAGTAAGTGGATGGATGTGTGAGGTAAGGCTACAGTGGATATTATTTTTTGTGCTTTCATTTTTAATATGAGGAAAACACAGAGCAAATGAAAGTAAGCTGTGTTAATATTACAGGTGTGAGTGGGACCTACGATTTCTCTCTATATTTCCCAAACAAGATTTACATTCTGTGACAGTTTGGGAGAGGAAAGTGGAAAATACTCATTTTTGCAAGCCTGTTTCTTTTATTAGTTCTTTTTGTTTCTAAAGTACCAATTTTAAAAACACATTACAAGATTTAACGCAGAAGTTATGATGCAGTTCAACTTTGTGTATGTAAAAGTTTACTTTCAAGAAGAAAGGCCTAGACTCCTTCTACCCTCCCTCTCTGCACTGTTGAAGTGCAGCTCATGGTGGGATGGATGTTCTGTAAAATATGGAACCATGTATACTGATGTACATCTTGAAAAATGTTTGTTCAGGAATCCAAAACAAACCCTGTGCTTTTCTTTAAATTTGTTTAAGATCATCAACATTCACATACAGTAAACATTAAATTTAAAGTAGTATCAAAAATGAAGCTGGGCTTCATGCCTAAGATATTCTAAATAATCTAGTTTTAGCTCAGAGATGAACACTGTCACTTGGTGTCTGTGGGAGCTGTGTGTGGGCTATGCATTTAAAAGCAGGATTGAATTTAGGGCAAAAGATGGAAAGGAAATACCTGTGTGTGGATGTATATAGAACTTCAGTCTGCATATATACTATGGGTGTGTGTGTACATATAACAATGTAAATATACAAAATAAGATCAAACCCATCTATTCTCATACATTTCCATTTGTTTTATCCTACAGTCCTGTCCTATGTACTCTGATTGGTTTGTGGCAGGGTTACTAAAGATAGGAGCAACTGTTGAAGATACTTTGCTTCTTACCTTTTTTTTTTCTGAAATAGACAAAGTCTCCTATTTTCATTCCTTTAGCAGTACTGAACTGAATTCTGTACAGCTGAATTAAGTATATGACTTTAATATGCTAATATACTTTTAAAACTTGCCACCTATATATGTTTCTGGTTAACAGCAACGCTCTGGGAAGTGCTCAGTAATGCCTGGAACTAAGAGAACCTTGTTTCCATTTTGTGACCATCCCTGTGGATCTGGGCTTGTTTTGGATCAGCTATTTTCTTGGCCTTAAAATGGGATACCAAACGACCTCAGTTAAGGAAATCTGCTAAGGAACGTGAGACCCCTTTGTTTACTGTCTCATGAAAATATCTTCACATTGGCAAGCCATTAAAAAGAATAAGAGGGTGGAAGGAAGAGGCAAGACAGCTGAGATATCTGGTAATTTACTGCATTCCCTGTTCAAGTCTGTGTTTCCAAAGGAACCACTCTGCTGGAAAGGAAAGGGAAAGGAAAGGAAAGGGGTGTCCTTTCCAAACATAGCCTTGGCAGGAGGTGAGGCACAGAGCTACAAGAGACACTCACTACAAGAAAAGTCTCCGCCTGCCTTTAGTTTGTAAGAGTTTTCTGTGCAGTTTTCTGAGCTTTCTTCTTGACAGAAACTTAGGCAAGAACAGGGATTTTTGGAAGCCAAGTTATAAGAATTAGGATTGTCATAGCAACAGGTTTAATCTCTAAAACTTCTACTTCTTAGCAGCCTAGAAGAGAGGCAGAGGTGATGGAAGATAGAGGCTGTGGTCACTTCTGACTGCCAAATAAGAGGCAATAGGAGCAGTCATAAACAGTTTTATTACTCTGATCACAAGCAGTCAGGTTGTTAATAGTCATCAGTTAATATTTTGAAAGATAGATCTGCAAAAATATCAACCAGGTTGCAAAGGTAATCGAGGCAGGAATTTATGACTATCAGGTGCTGTCATTCACCAGGTTCTGGACATGCTTTGCACTGCACAAGAACACAAACTGAGATATGTAACTGATTATTCCAGTTTATTTTTTATATGTTTGTGGCTGAAGTAAAAATTTATTTTTATTCTCTTACTTAATTACTGCATACGGTACTAGATAACTGTGATTTTTTCCCTGAATCCTTTCTTCTTCATGTTGAGTCTTGATCTGTGGTTTCATTTTGTTTTGGCTTTTTAAAAAATTATTATTATTACTGTTTGTTTCTTTTTCTGTTTAGGGAAAAGGCTCTCTAGGCATAGGTGGAATACTTGGTTTGTGAAGGTGGTTAGCAAATGCAGTCTGAGAAGCCATCTGGGAGGTTAAGGCTCAGAGAAATTGAAACAAATAATAGAGCTGTTAAATGAGGAGAAAATTAGGTAGGCTTAAAATTAGTAATTTGAACAAAGTCTTTATCTAATGGTGTTGAGTGCTTCTGAGAAGTCACACTCCTGCCATATATACAGTGAGAGACTGAAAATGTGAAGCAGACAATTTTGGTAGGAAGAGTCCTACTTTTAAAGGTGTACCTGGGGATAGCATCCTTTTCTGGAAACCCTTGTGACTGTAGATTTATGCTATGGTAGGTGAAATAGGAAGCTGGACTGTTCTTTTGCTAGCACCAACATTTTTGTCATCAATCTCAAAAGAATAAGCCCATGTGAGTTTTGGGACACTGTTTAGGGAAACAGTGATTCAGAGATTCTGCACCAAAGGGAAAAAAGAGGGAAGAAATTTTTCAGTAGATGTTAAAAAATGATCCTGCAGGTTTCTCAGGACTTTTCCTCTGTAAGGAAAGGCAACATGCAGGGCAAGGAATCATCACTAGAATCATCATGGAAGATTTAATTGGGGTCAGAGATGGTGAGAATTTGGCACTGCCATATCTCAACCCAAACCCACCAGTTCCTGGCCTAGACAAGAGTCAAGACCAGCATCTGGCTATGAACCTGGTCTGCTGGATCACTTGGATCTAATAAGACTCTCTATCACTTCCACCTTACAGGAGACCTGTATCCCCACCCAGCTTTCTGGGTTATAGAAAGGCTGATCTGCAGTCCTGAAGCAAAGAAGAAGCTGTACACCAAAAGCTGGAAAAGGGGCTTACATTTTAAGAGGAATTCTCCAAACCAGAAGGTAAAGTGAGTGTATGTGTTCAGGGGGTGCTGTTCTGGAAACCATCACTCAGCAGGTATATAAGCAAAAATAACAAGTCTTTATAGTGGTTTTAATAAAGTGCACTTTATAGCACCTTTCATCTTCAAAGAATGAAACAAATTTATTGTTAGTGTAAACCCATGGGGACCAATGAAGATGAAGAAGGGAGTGCAGTTACCCCTTTACTAATCAGGGTCATGATTCCACAGGAATATTATTTTGTACCATGTCAGTAACTATTACAAAATCTGGGAGGCTGCAGTATGAATTCAGCTGCAAAAGGCAGGCTGAATCTTGTGACTGCAGACTTAATGGCCATCATTAAGTATAATATATATGCATAGCTGCAGTACACTTTTCCAAGATTCTGGAAAGATCAGCTGAGTAACTGACTACAAGAGTGTAAAATTTATACCTCATCTCACTAATGACTACTTTTATTCCTACTGCATGCAGTATGAAATTCTGTAGATCATATTACACATAAAACTGCACCTCCTTCTCTTTCTCACCCACTTGCACAGCATCATTTTCAGTGCATTCCTTGACAGAATGGAAGCTGTCAAACTTCAAATTAAGGAAGTGAAACACTGGACATAATACAGGAATCCAAAATGAAGCAATGCAGTTATGCCTGTTAGTAAAGCAAAGGCCTTTGGAAATGAGAATACAAACAATATGACATTTCAGCAGGGCATAGAGAACATTTCTTCCATGTTGCCTTAGTCATTTTATGCTGTGGAAAAGGCACAAGGCCAATATATGAGGCCAGGTCTCTGTTTTCCCCTTGGCTCTACATACTGAGAGTGCAAGCTAATGCATTTTGTTTGGCTCCTGCAAAGAAGTTCAAGGATCCCCTCTTTATCTGAGCAAGTTTTGGCAAAATCTGCCTGCATTTTGCTTTTATAGTGGGAACTTTACACAGAATTCAGATTACTAATGGCTGGCAAACTAATATGCTGGAATGTCTCAGATATGACTAATCTATGTTTCACCTCTGATGTTTTATTAAGGGAGAAAGGGGGGAAAAACCCTCAGAAATACTGGCAAAAGAAAGAATAAACTTTCTATTAGGTGGTGGCTTACAGTACACAACCCCAAAACCTAACTAGGTGGGTATGAAACTGTCTCACTGCTACCAGTATTTTAATAGATTGTGGATGGGATTCTTTAAGCAAGGTCTCATTTAATTTGACTTGTATGAATTCTTGGTGGAAGAGCTATTGTCCATGTAAAAGTAGCTGGTTCCTGTGAGAATTCTTGCAAATACTTCACAAAGTTTAATCTTAATTATACTATCATGTAGGAAGGGCAGATTCCAGACTTATCTTTCAGATTGCCTTCTTAGAGCTTGATTTTAAAAATGAATGGGTGGGCATTGTCTAACATGAAAAAAATTAAATACCTTCATATAAGTAACACTTTCTGTATATTTCTTAAATACTTAAAATGCTTTGTTCTCTTCTGGTGATGTAACATACCAAGTTTTTTGTTGTGTGGTATTTTGTCTCTGCACTCATTTAGGCTCTTTGATTTCTGTGAAATGATCTTCTGTTCTTGGTGTATAAACACTGCAAGGAGTGGTAACCAGGAAACGCATATTGGTATTAATGGTAACTGCAGAGTAAGCGACCAGGAATTCCTTTGGAAGTTGCACAGACTGCTCTGTTACTTGTTACTCTGTAAACAGGGCTAGAGCATATGCCTTGTGCTGTGCTCTATACATGGAGGAAGGTAGAGAGAATTAGCAAGCTCCTTGCAAGTTGCTTCAGAAAGATCTAGTGAATGGTGTCAGTGC